>NC_090647.1:492949939-493549939 GCF_040937935.1 Hyperolius riggenbachi
CGTTGCTTACGAACGATCGTTATCGCATGTCTGTACGTAGCTTTAGGCCTCTTGCACACTGCAAGCAATTCCGATTCAGATTCCGCTTTTTAATCTGTTTTTACATCCGATTCAGATTCCGATTTGCAGTGTGCAGGGAGCAAACTGCAAATCTGAATCTGAATCGGATGTAAAAACTGATTAAAAAGCGGAATCTGAATCGGAATCGCTTTCAGTGTGCAAGAGGCCTAATATTGGGCACGTGCATATTCAAGATGGATCTACCGTAAGTGTATTGGAGGGGAACATGAGTTTGATGTAAGATTTCACGGAGTTGTGTAAGGGAGGAGGTAAGGGAGGAGTAGATAAGTAAGGAAGTAAGGAAGTGTTAGGGCTGGAACCCACAGGAGCGCTTTTGGCAGCGTTTTGGCAGCACTGCGATACGCTAGCAGTTTGCCAAAACGCTGGGCTAATGTTAATGGATGGGGCAACTTCCACAGGAGCGTTTGCGTTTCCCAGAAACGCAAACGCAGGACCTGCAGCATTTTGGGAGCGTTAGCGCTTCAATGTAAAGTATTGAAACGCTAGCAGAAACGCTCAGCAAAACCTAAACTGAGCGGTTTTGCTAGCGTTTTGCGTTTAAGCACACTGTAACAAAATGAAAAATAATTCACAGGACCAATCAGGATAAAAACGCAAAACGCTAGGCACCCGCTGGGGGAAAAAATACAATGTTGCAAAACATGACCAAAAACGCGCATGAATCCGCTTGCAAACCGCTCAGACAAAACACTAGCGGTTGCGTTTTGCGTTTGCGGTTTTCAGTGGGTTCCAGGCCTAAGGGAGGAGTAGATAAGTGGCCAGTGGTAGTAAGTAAGTGGTAGTGGTAGTAAGTGTAATGCTGAATACACACGTTGAGATTTCCCGTTCGATTCCCGGGATCGAACGGATCGAATCGATTATTTCCAACATGCTCGATTCGTATTTCGATCGTTTCTGCCGTCGATTTGCATGTTAAGTATGCCAAATCGACGGCAGAAACGATCGAAATCCGAATCGAGCATGTTGGAAATAATCGATTCGATCCGTTCGATCCCGGGAATCGAACGGGAAATCTCAACGTGTGTATTCAGCATAAGAGAGGAGTAGATAAGTGGCCAGTGGTAGTAAGTAAGTGGTAGTGGTAGTAAGTGTAAGGGAGGAGTAGATAAGTGGCCAGTGGCCACTCCCACACGGTGGGTGGTTTGGAATGTGGGAAACTCACACAGGATATGAACAACTGCAGGAGGAGGATATGACATCATATGCAGTCACCCTTCAGGTCCACACTCAGGGATTCAGAACCTACTGATCTATCAGAGGTGTAACTGCAGGGGAGCAGCCCCAGCATCAAGTGTTTTAGAATATGATGCCACAAGCTTGGCACCCCTATCCTTGGCCAGTTTCACCTATTCCTTTTTGCTGCACCTCTCAAGCGCCATCAGGTTGGATGGGTAGTGTTGGTGCACAGTCATTGTAAAGGGACCCATACACTGGTCGATTTCAGCCATCGATCTATTGATTCTATAGAATCGATTGATCGATCAGAAATCGATTCTATAAAATATATTGATCGATCAATTTGTGGCCAATTTCGATTGGTTTGATCTATCTGACAGGATGGAAAATCTAGGTTGATCTGCTGCTGGCAGCAGATCAATGGCCCATAGAGTTGCGTTGGATCTAATGGTCCAATAATACATTTAGATCGTTTTCAAATAGATTTCATTTTGAAATCTATTGGAAATCTGTTCCTAGTGTGTGGCACACATCAGATTCCTGTCAGATACGACTTGACAGGCATCTGAGAGAAATCTATCTTATGGTAGAATCTGCTGCAAATCTATAAGTGTATGGCCACCTTAAAGTGGATCCGAGGTGAAAAACTAACTATAAAGGTGGCCATACACTGGCCCGATTTGCGCCCGTTTCGACAGCAGATTCGATCACTGGGATCGAATCTGCTGCCAATCGTTCACGCTACACGCCGAATTTCAATCCATTCCGTCTGATCCCCTCGATCGCGCTGTGCGGAAAATAACCGTCGATCGCCCGCGGGTAAAGAGCGCATCGCTAGCGGCGTTCGAGTGCCCGACGACCGACGCAATAGAGCAGCATACATTACCTGCTCCGCCGGCGCGACTCCCGGGTCTCCGCTCTTCTCCGTCTCTCCACTCTGGTCTGGTCTCCGGCATGCTTCCCTTCTTCCTAGAGGGTGCTCTACTGTTTAAACTTCCCCCAGACAGGAAGAAGGGAAGCATGCCGGAGACCAGAGCAGACCAGAGCGGAGACGGAGAAGAAGAGCGGTGACCGGGGGCAGTCGCACCAGCGGAGCAGGTAATGTATGCGGGCGGGGGAGCGGCGGCAGCACCACCACAACAGATTGTGATCGGTTTCAGGCTGAAATCGGTTCACAATCTGTTTGCAGTAAAGGTAGCCATACGATCCCTCTCTGATCAGATTCGATCAGATAGGGATCTGTCTGTTGGTCGAATATGATGGCAAATCGACCAGTGTATGGCTACCTTAACAAGTAACTTGTCTTTATATCTTATCTAAAATCTAGATCGTTTGCACAGCAAATCTAGCTGCAAACAGCTTCAACAGAATATGATTATTTCTTCATGTGATACAATGACAGCAGCCATGTTCTGCTTGTCACATTACATAGGCAAGCTGAAAGCATCTCCAGCCCTCAGCTCAATCCCCTCTCCTCCTCCCCTCTGCCTCTGAAATCTACGGCTAGTAACACCTCCATTGCGCTAAGAGTGCCAAGGCACAAAAGGAGCTGTGAGCGAGGCTTGTTTAGTTTATAGGGAATTTGAGTATTAAAACAAAAAAAAGTATTTGACTTGAGGAATGCCCTATAAACTATATGAAAGGAACACAACTATGCAATGAGTAAAAGTTTATCTCGGATCCACTGTAAGATCTCTCCAGAGATGCTTGGAAGAAGAAAGAGAAATCGAGAGCCCGATATGGTGTAGTATTGTTAAGTTGGTTGTGGTTAAAAGCAAAATATTTAGATATACTCACAAACATGGGTTACCCATAGGCAACCACTTCAAGTGCAGGTGGGGAGTATTAGAACCTGACCCCACTCAGGTTTTTAATATGTCGCTCTCTGTAGATAGGAAACAAGGTAGCACCCCTCCACCGAGGGTGGACTCAAGATTTCAGCAAGGCTTGGTGTACAGAGGCGCCACAGTAGAATAAAAACGTTTAAAAACCGTCTAAAAGAGGGGGATGTTCAGGTGGACTTACCTTCCTCAAAAATATAAAAAACTCAATGGAGTCACAATATATCAATACAAATTTTTTTTATTGAACTCCACTTAGTGCAACACGTTTTGCAGGTGTGGTCCCGCTTCATCAGGCAAACAGGAGTATAACTCAATGGGTCTAGATGCAGAAGTGAGGCGCTCACTTCTGCATCTAGACCCATTGAGTTACACTCCTGTTGCACTAAGTGGAGTTCAATAAAAAAAAATTTGTATTGATATATTGTGACTCAATTGAGTTTTATATTTTTGAGGGAGGTAAGTCCACCTGAACATCCCCCTCTTTTAGACGGTTTTTAAACCTTTTTATTCTACTCTCCAGAGATGTTCATTCACAGAGTTGTTCTGAAGCCACTCCTTTGATAACTTGGCTGTGGCTTATGACCCATACTCACAGGCAACTTTTCTAGCATGTCGCTAGCACACGGGAGCGTCGCCAGGTCCCTCCGCATACACACGCGGAAGTGGGACTAGGGATGCGACGGAAGCTGTCGCCGACGTTCCTCCCCCCTGCCGGAAACTCAATGCTCCGGCTATTAGGTTGCTGTCGCTAGTCCGCATACACACGCGGACTAGCAACCGTTGCGGCGAGGTTGCGGCGGCAACTGTCGCCATGCGATTGACCGCCGCCAATCGCCTGGCGACAGCAGCGACGAGCGACGGTTCGGGGTGCGCGCTTCATACTCACGGGCGACCTGTCGCCGCAACACACGCGCGCCACGTGATTGCGGCAACAATTGTAGCCCGTGAGTATGGGCCATAAGGGTCGTTGTCCTGGTGAAAGGCTGGGAATGGGGTGGAGTAATCTGGCTGCTGTGGTCTGTAAATCAAAGTACTGAACCGCTTGTTGACCCAGAGGAAAAGAAAAAGGAACTCTCCCCCCCCCCCCCCCCCCCCCCACCTTATTAGGCAAAACATTACTTCTGACTCCAAATAGAACATAACATCCGTGGTGCAGTCCTCTGGTCTTTTATATTCGGAAATGTAGGTCATTCTTATATTTCGTTGTTTTATGAAATAAAAAATCCAGTTTCTTATACAGTGTATGGTATCTGACAGAACAATTTACGATGAAAGAGAATACCACATTTTCCCAGCCTTAAAAATGTACAGCTCTTTCCACAGCTACAGATTATATCCTTTTTTTTAATCTTGAAACTTCAAGGGGTGCCCTCAAATCTTTTGCAGTCACCTCAAAGTGAACTACTTTTTACTTCATAAAATCTAAAACTGTAAAACTGCGCTGATATTAAAACGGGGTTTCACTGGTGGTGCGCTGCTCAATATATACTTAAAGTCACAATAATCATCAAATAGCTGCGCACTTTGATACTGTTCAAACAAGTGTCTCTCTCCTTAATGTAAAATATACAATTGAGGTGGAGTTCTTCCTAAGCTGGCTTTCAGAGTGTTGTGACCACCTTTCACGGGAATTCACCTCCACCACACCCCAAGCAGTGGGAACTAACCGCATGCAAATGACCCTCTATTAGATGGGTCTCCAGCGCCTATGGGGTCATCTGGCCGCCCCCTGCCACTCAAGGACTCTCCTCCACTGATGTCACTTGGCTGTAGTATCAATACACCTCAAAAAAACATAACCATAGCTCCCATAGCGTAAAATTGTAAAACAAGTTTAATTTAAAACGAATTGCAAACTTACAAACGTGTTTTAATGGGCTCTACCCCAAACGTGGGCCACCGGGTCGGCTTGGTTGCGCTGGTCCTTTGGCCTCCCTCTGGTCCCTCACGTGTCCCCTTGTGCTCTCTCCCAGTTTGCTGGCCGCGTGCGCTTGACCGGTTTCGTCGCCTGTAGCGACTCCTCAGAAGCATGCGCGGCTCTTTACAAGCTACCTCTTATACCTATCCATCCCTCCCTCCCCTCCCCTTCTCATGCCTAACCCGGAAACACTATTTCCCACGCTATCTCTGCCTATAGAGACGCGTCTACCCGGAAGCCATTCGGGATACGCGTTTACTTTTTACTTCATGTTCTGTTCAGACCATAAAAGGTACTAGCCCACATAACAAAAAGTAATTGGACTCCACATTTAGGGGATGTCTGGATTAAATTAGATGGATCCAGTTTAGCTTAGTGCTTCTCCAATATTCCCCTGCAGCCATAAACAATACAGATGTCATCTTCTGTCCACCCAAAAAAATTTGAAGAAAAGCAGGTGGTGGAGCTTCTGATGACAATGACTGGGGCAGTCGCTATCTATGGTTATGATGTTACATACCCCTTTCACTCTAGTTGAAGCACCACCCAGAGCCGGGACAAGGTCCTCCAGCACCCAAGGCTGAGACACTAAAGTGCACCCTCCATCCCTCCCACCCCAGCCGTCACACACTGATTGCTAGTAGACTAAAATGCACCCCCCCCCCCCCCCCCCAAACCTTAATCTCTAGTTATCTGGCTTGCAGGCACTGCCATGTATCCCCTTTTTTTATATAGGGGTATGATAGCTGAGTGAGTTGTGCGCTCCCTTCTGCAATGCCTGGGGCTGGAGCCTCTCTCGCCTCTGCCTCGGACCGGCCCTGGCACCACCCCTAGACACCAAAGCTCTGTCTACTGTTATACAGGGTGGTGCACAAAGGACCGGACAGGTTGCTTGCCACTAGCTTGCATATACAGGCAGAATTATGGGTAATGCATTCATAGGGCAGCAAATGCAGGTAACATAGGCTTCACTAAAACCGGGAAAGACACACCTGTGTGGTAACATAGCGTAAGAGACACACAGTGATTGGATGGTGTCTGCCTGTAAACTTGCGCTCATGGCAGGCAGCAAGGCTGGTCTTACGTGCACCACTGTGTAGCTTGATTCTAAGCACACCTTTAAGGAAACGTACAGGTTACCTCCTGCCATGACTGCAGCTTCAGTGGTGGGCTGAAATTCCGCATAGAAATTTGCAATCATGCATTGTAATCGTAATTCTTCATGTAATTTTCCGTGTAATTTTTGCAAAATTGTGTAATTTTGTGCCAAGTTTTGTGGTTAATAGCAAAGCCCCCACACATGCTATTGCTACACATGTTAAGGAGAATAGTGGGTACAAGTTAAAAAAAAAGATTTTAAAAATGCAAAGAAAAATGTTTTTTAAACTCATTTTTCTGAGCTTAAAAACTATTTTTTCTTTGCATTTTTAAAATCGATTTTCTCAAAAACGACAAGGTCTTTTTGGAAAATTCTTTTTTTAACTTGTACCCACTATTCTCCTTAAAACATATAGCATTGTTGACGTCAATAGTATATATGAAATTTTACGCAAAATTACGAATGACTACGAAATCAATTAAATGTACAAATCGTAATTACGTATAGGCATAATTGTGATAATGTATGCGAAAATTTGCGTAATTGCAATTAGCTGATTACAATCATCACTATGAAAGGACTTACGAGGCGAATGTTATAAAAAAAAGTTAGTTACCTTATATCAGACCTCAGGGCAGACGTTCAGTGCTTCCCCTGTCAGTTTCAGGCGCTCTGTTACCTAAATCCAGGATTCATTACAGGCCCCGACCCTCTGCAGGGTTGCCTGAACTGAGCAGATAAGAATTGCCGCTTTAAACAGCAAACGCCTGCGCAGTTTGCATGCCGTTGGTGCAACTGCGCAGGTTTCCAGCCCTGTCTCCGGGCCGTCCTCGCTCCGTGCGCGTTGGTGTGATTATGTCGTGGGCTTCCCCCTGTGACCATCCACATGATGAGCAGCGCCCCCTCAGCACACACTAGCAACGCTGAGCCGGCTAACTAGAACTCAACTTAGCCATATGGACGGTCGCTGAAGAGCCGCTTGCTCATATTGAGCAGAGAGTCACTGAGGAGCCGCTGGTGAGCTGGCCCACGTACTAGCGCATAACAAAGAACCGCTGGTGAATCAGAATCAGAATTTTTATTCTGATTCTGATTCACCAGCGGTTCTTTGTTATCCGCTCGTACGTGAGCCGGCTCACCAGCGGCTCCTCAGTGACTCTCTGCTCTATATGAGCAAGCGGCTCTTCAGCGACCGTCCATATGGCTAAGTTGGCTCTGATCAGCCAGGAATGGACCTCACACCACTTCCCTCCCTCACCCGGGACCGTCTGGAAACCTGCGCAGCCGCACTAGCGGCATGCGAACTGCGCAGGCATATGTTGTTTAAAGCGGCAATTCTTATCCGCTCAGTTCAGGCGACCCTGCAGAGGGTCGGGGCCTGTAATGAATCCTGGATTTAGGTAACAGAGCGTCTGAAACTGACAGGGGAAGCACTGATCGTCTGCCCTGAGGTCTGATATTGCAATAAGGCAACTAACTTTTTTTCGAATATTTGCCTCGTAAGTCCTTTAACAGCTTGTCTTACATTTTCAAGAAACTCTGTTTATGCCCTCACAGCCCATCTTATCTGATGTGCAGCAGGAAGGAAGCTGCCCTCCCACACAACTATTACTCAGCACTCAGCCCGATGATGACTTTCTGAAGCTACATCAGATTGAGATATATAAACATCCAGAATGAGCATTTAGATGGGAACAAATCATTTTAATCCCTTTCTGCCTTCGTACTCAATATTTAATAAGTAGGCTTTAGCTTAAAAGTCAAGCTGATTTACCGACTGATTGCTTTAACTCGCTGTTACAACTGTTTACTGAAAAGTTAGGTTTTTTGTAGAGTTTTTACGGCCAGTTTATCTGAGTTTTTCTCTGCTATCCTTCCTCCTTCATAAGGTATCTAGTACAGGAGAACAGAAATACAGTCTGTTACTTGGCCTAAATACAAGCTGTAACCTAACCCCAGCAATGCTCAGCTAATCCTCTGTTTAAAGGACACCTGGAGTGAGTGGGATATGGACGCTGCCAACCATATTTATTTCCTCTTAAACAATACTATACTAGTTGCCTGGCAGCCCTGCTGATCTCTTTGGCTGCAGGAGTGTCTGAATCACCACACACATGAAACAAGCATGCAACTAATCTGGTCAGATTTCAGTCATATACATCAGATCTGCATGCTTGTTCGGGGTCTATAGCTAAAAGTACTAGAAGAAGAGGATCAACAGGACAGGGCAGGCAGTATGCATTGTTTAACCACTTCACTCTACATGCCATCCCCGCCAAGAACACTTTTCACTTGTCAGTGCTCCTTTCATTTTTTTGGCCATAACTTTATCGCTGCTTATCAAACCTGAATAATCGATATCTTGTGTCTTTCGCCACAAATTAGGCTTTGGGGGGTGATATTTATTTTTTATTGGCTTGTATAGGTAGGTGGTGGAGCACTCCTCTATCTTAGTCAATGATGTGCCTTGGCAGATCCAGCAACACTCTAGATCCAGAAGTCCAAAGAAAGTAGTAATGGCCGTCACCATCCAGGTAGTATTATAGCTCTTTTTTTGTATAGCAATCATGCAAATGCACAAAGTGACGTTTCGAGGCAGGCTGCCTCTTTTTCAAGCTGCATCATGCAAGTAACACAAACAAATTTCATTAGCATCCCTCGAAACATCACTTTGTGCATTTGCATGATTGTTATACAATAAAAGAGCTATAATACTACATGGATGGTGCCGGCCATTAGTACTTTCTTAAGCATTTATTGGCTAAAACAACAGTAATATACCCTCATGACATACATATTATAAAAGCAGAGTCCCTAAGGTAACTATTTATATATTTTTTTATATGCTGTCACTTTTTTTTTTTAAAAGTGTTCTATTATGGTAACTATGGGGGCCAGTGCAATACCAAGTCAGCAACAACTAGTAGGCTGGTGGCTATATGTCCACCACAGATTGTAGGCTGTTGTTTTTACCCTTTCTCTGCCAGACACGTACCAGGTACATGTTGGCTGGGAAGGGCTTTAACCGCCTACAATGTACGCCGCATGTTGTTGGCAAATTGTTCCCCCAGGAAGCAGCGGGGAGGGGGACCGACATCATTCCTCCCTCCCTCCATGTAGGCCTCCCTCCTCTGCCTCCCTGTATTAGCAGTGTGGTTGGTAATTACTCACCGATCACTCGCTCCATGTTGGATGTCCCCGTCACAGCCACCTCTTTACCCTCTATTTCCTGTATGACGCATGATTACACCCACGTCATACAGGATCGGGCAGCCAGAGAGGTGCCTGCAGCAGAAGGGGACACAGCATAGAGTGAGCGATTGGGTGAGGAATTATAACCCACACCACTGCGCACTAGCCAGGCAGGGGGGCCACAGAAGGGGGACCAATGTGGAGAGAGGATGATGTCAGTCCCCCCTCCCCCAGTGGCACCCGTACCTGCTACCTATGCTGGGAGCTCCTATAGCTACTACCTATGCTGGGACAACTATACCTGCTACCTATACCTACTACCTATTCTGGGGGTACCTATACCTACTACCTATATTGGGGTACCTATGGCTGCTACCTATACTTGGTCACTTATACCTGTTACCTATACTGGGGCACCTATTCCTATCTACACTTGCTGCAACTATATTTGGCTACCTGTACTGGCTGCACCTATACCTGGCTGCCTATACTGGTGGCACCTACTGTGTACCTGGCTGCCTGTATTGGCAGCACCTATACATGGCTACCTATACCGGCTGCACCTATGCCTCGCTACCTGTACTGGGGGCATCTATTCCTGACAACCTATACTTGCTGCACCTATATTATCTGACTACCTGTACTGGCGCACCAATTCCAAAACAGGAAAAGTGGGATACTAGTACATATCTGGTATCGTTGGATTCAGCGGAATCAGGGCTTTTACAAACACTAACATTTTTTTCAGTGAATGTAATTTGTCTTTGTAAAGAAACACAACAGATAAATATTTTATTTTGCTTTTTTTTTACATAGTTACATAGTTACATAGTTATTTTGGTTGAAAAAAGACATACGTCCATCGAGTTCAACCAGTATAAAGTACAACACCAGCCTGCTCCCTCACATATCCCTGTTGATCCAGAGGAAGGCGAAAAAACCCTTACAAGGCATGGTCCAATTAGCCCCTAAAGGGAAAAATTCCTTCCCGACTCCAGATGGCAATCAGATAAAATCCCTGGATCAACATCATTAGGCATTACCTAGTAATTGTAGCCATGGATGTCTTTCAATGCAAGGAAAGCATCTAAGCCCCCTTTAAATGCAGGTATAGAGTTTGCCATAACGACTTCCTGTGGCAATGCATTCCACATCTTAATCACTCTTACTGTAAAGAACCCTTTCCTAAATAAATGGCTAAAACGTTTTTCCTCCATGCGCAGATCATGTCCTCTAGTCCTTTGAGAAGGCCTAGGGACAAAAAGCTCATCCGCCAAGGTATTATATTGCCCTCTGATGTATTTATACATGTTAATTAGATCCCCTCTAAGGCGTCTTTTCTCTAGACTAAATAAACCCAGTTTATCTAACCTTTCTCGATAAGTGAGTCCTTCCATCCCACGCATCAATTTTGTTGCTCGTCTCTGCACCTGCTCTAAAACTGCAATATCTTTTTTGTAATGTGGTGCCCAGAACTGAATTCCATATTCCAGATGTGGCCTTACTAGAGAGTTAAACAGGGGCAATATTATGCTAGCATCTCGAGTTTTTATTTCCCTTTTAATGCATCCCAAAATTTTGTTAGCTTTAGCTGCAGCTGCTTGGCATTGAGTACGATTATTTAACTTGTTGTCAATGAGTACTCCTAAGTCCTTCTCCAAGTTTGATGTCCCCAACTGTATCCCATTTATTTTGTATGGTGCTAGACCATTAGTACGTCCAAAATGCATGACCTTACATTTGTCAACATTGAATTTCATCTGCCATGTATGTGCCCATATAGCCATCCTATCCAGATCCTGTTGCAATATGACACTATCTTCCTGAGAGTTAATGATTCTGCACAATTTTGTATCATCTGCAAAAATAGCAACATTGCTCACTACTGCATCTACTAGGTCATTAATAAATAAATTGAAGAGCACTGGACCCAGAACAGACCCCTGTGGGACCCCACTGCTAACAGTCTCCCATTTTGAGTATGATCCATTGACCACAACTCTTTGTTTTCTGTCCATTAGCCAGTTCCCTATCCATGAACACAGACTCTTCCCCAGTCCTTGCATCCTCAACTTTTGCACCAGACTTTTGTGGGGAACAGTGTCGAAGGCCTTTGCAAAGTCCAAGTATATCACATCTACAGCATTCCCAATATCCATATTAGCATTCACTACCTCATAAAAGCTGAGCATGTTAGTCAAACAAGACCTGTCTTTAGTAAACCCATGTTGATGCTGAGAAATAAGATTATTTTCTACTATGAAGTCATGTATAGTATCTCTTAGTAACCCCTCAAATAGTTTGCATACAACTGATGTTAAACTTACAGGTCTATAATTTCCTGGATCAGATTTTTTGCCCTTCTTAAATAATGGGAAAACGTGGGCTGTACGCCAATCCACTGGGACTCTGCCAGTTGCAAGAGAGTCACAAAAGATAAGATAAAGGGGTTTATCTATAACTGAACTTAATTCCCTTAGGACCCGAGGATGCATGCCATCCGGGCCAGGTGCCTTGTCTATTTTTAATTTATTTAGTCTTGCCTTCACTTCTTCCTGCGTTAAGTATTTAATATTACAGTTAGAAGATTGAGACTCTTCCGCCTCTGTAGTTTGCAACAGTGCTGTTTCTTTTGTGAAGACAGAAGCAAAGAAAGCATTTAATAACTCTGACTTACCTTGGTCATCCACCATTGAATTCCCATCCTCATCCTTTAGGAGTCCTATACAGTCAACCTTTCTTTTTTTAGAGTTAATGTACTTGTAAAACTTTTTTGGGTTAGATTTGATATCCTTAGCGATTTGTTTTTCAGCTTCAATCTTTGCCTGCCTAATTTCTTTTTTACAATTTTTATTGCACTCCTTATAATTGCTTAGTGCAGCCTCTGTCCCCTCCTGTTTTAAGACCTTATAGGCATTCTTTTTCCTCTTCATTTTATCTTTAACCTTTCTATTCATCCATAGAGGCCTTTTTTTATTCCTAGACATTTTGTTTCCATATGGGATATACATACTACAGTATTGATTGAGTATAAGTTTAAAAGCTTGCCATTTCCCTTCAGTGTCTTCCCCTTGTAGTACATTATCCCAGTTCACCAAACTTAGTGCCTGCCTAATTTGAGTGAACTTTGCTTTTCTAAAGTTCATAGTTTTAGTGGTCCCGCTGCCCCGTGGCCTATCAGTCACCAGCTCAAACGTTATCATGTTGTGATCACTATTTCCCAAATGTTCTTGAACCTGCACATTTGATACATTATCTGGTCTATTAGAAATGATCAGATCCAGTAACGCATTCCCCCTAGTTGGTTCAGTTACCATTTGAGTCAAGTAATTGTCCTGTAGTGCTGCCAGAAATCTGCTGCTTTTACCAGAATGGGTAGCCTCAATACTCCAGTCAATGTCTGGAAAGTTGAAGTCGCCCATAATTATGACCTCATTTTTACCTGCAGCTTTTTCAATCTGCTGTAGTAATCGCAGTTCTGCAGCTTCATTAATAAGAGGTGGCCTGTAGCATACCCCAATAAGCAATTGGCAACTTTTATTTCCACCATGAATATTTACCCAAACGGACTCCACATCTTCGCAATCTTCCTCCATCTCATCGTTGAGGACAGCTGTAAGAGAATTCTTAACAAAGAGACAAACCCCTCCACCTTTTTTCCCTGTTCTATCCCTCCTAAACACATTGTATCCTTTTAAATTAGCTATCCAGTCATGGCTTTCATCCATCCATGTCTCGGTTATTCCCACAATGTCATAGCCTTTGTCATTCAGAATGAACTCTAGTTCGTCTATTTTATTTGCAAGGCTCCGAGCATTGGTTACCATGCACTTTATATTTTTACCACCACATTTACCAATTTTGTTTACATGAAATTGGCTACTTGAATTTTTACCAACCTCCTTAATCTTTACACTGTCCCCACCCCCCTCTCCACCCTCCATAATGATAGGTTCCCACTGTCTTTTTACCTCATCTTGTCTATGTATTGAGACTTTATCCTCCCGCCTCCCCCCAGATCCTAGTTTAAAATCTCCTCCAACCGTTTAGCCATCTTCTCCCCCAATGCAGCTGCACCCTCCCCATTAAGGTGCAGCCCATCCCTGCTGTAGAACCTGTAGCCGACTGCAAAGTCTGCCCAGTTCTCCAGGAACCCAAACCCTTCCTTCCTACACCAATTTCTCAGCCACTTATTTAACTCCCTAAGCTCCCTCTGTCTCTCAGATGTAGCACGTGGCACTGGCAGTATTTCAGAAAACACCACCTTGGAGGTCCTTGCTTTAAGTTTATCTCCAAGTACCTGAAAATCATTTTTGAGGACCTTCCATCTCCCACTAACTTTGTCATTGGTGCCAATGTGTACCATGACAGCCGGGTCTTCCCCAGCCCCACCCAGTAATCTGTCAATTCTTTCCGCTACATGCCGAACCCGAGCACCCGGGAGGCAACAGACTGTACGGCATTCGCGGTTTCTTCGACAGATTACCCTATCTGTGCGCCTAATAATTGAATCCCCTACCACCAGTACCTGTCTAGCCTTAGCTGCACTCCTATTCCCTTTCTCGTTACAGCAGTCTGCCCCTTGGTTGCTAAGGAGCACATCCTGCTGCAGCATTGCTACTCCTGAATCATCCTCCCCAATATTACGCAAACAAGCATACTTATTAGTGAGGGACAACTCGGGACTAGCCTCCCTGCCACTTTTTCCCCTACCCCTTCTAACTGTGACCCAACTAGCGGCTGGCTCTGCTTCTTGGTCCGGCTGTACTCCACCCTCCTCATCTTCAACGGTTCCATCCAGTGTCTGGATCGTGAGATCCAAGCTCTTCTCCATGTTGTGTATGCTTCTCAGTGTTGCGAGATGCTTATTTAGCTCTGCGACTTCCGCCTCTAACTGAGCAACACGCACACACCCAGGGCAACAGTAAACACCCTCAATCCGCTGATCAAGGCATGCATACATGTTGCAGGATGTACACTGTACAGCATAGTCCAACATGATGACTTTTGTGTGGGGAAAAATTATTTAAAGTAAACTGTGGTGGTAAAAGATGAAATGGGAGAGTGAGTGTAGCTTTTTAACATATTTAACTCAAAAGTTACGTTATAGCTCCAGAAAAAGAAAAAAAAATAGTTTCAGTGTTCAAGCCCAATACGTTACAAAAAAACCCCAATATATAATATGTCTTATTTCATGTATGTTTTCTTGTAACAAAAAAAAGTAAACCTAATGAGTGCAAAATGTCTAAAAACCGCTTGACAGTAGATGTTCGCATTTAGGACAAATCGGCTGGCAGCAAAAGGGTTAATGCTGTGGTTAATTATAGGCAATAATCATCAACACTTGTCATGACCATCCAAATATATCCATGAGGCCTGGAACCCACTAGAGCGTTTTTTTGAGCGTTTAGGGAGCGCTTTCAATCGTTAGCGATTACTCTAAACGCTCTGCCAATGTAAATAGATGGAACAGATCCCACTACAGGAGCAAGGCAAACGCTTCCAAAATTGCTTGCAAAACGCTATCGATTGCGATAGCATTTTGTGCTTTCTAGTGGGTTCCAGGCCTTAGACTGATCTGAGATTTGCATCTGTGGGAATAGAACATTGCATGGGGATAAACTGATAAGAATTGACAGTAAACTAACCAGCAACCCTTTCATAATCTATATATATAATAGACTAAGTGCCTCAACCTTCAAACAAGAAGAAGAAGTACTTTGCATGAGAAAATTTATGCGTGCTCAAACACCAAGTTTAAGGCCTCTTTTCCACGGACTGTTGAGCTGTGTGCTCAGCAAGCAGTTACCAGGCAGCAGTGAGCAGATACCAGGCAGCAACAAGCAGTTACCAGGCAGCAGCAAGCAGTTATCAGTCAGCAGTGAGCAGATACCAGGCAGCAACAAGCAGTTACCAGGCAGCAGCAAGCAGTTACCAGGCAGCAGTGAGCAGATACCAGGCAGCAACAAGCAGATACCAGGCAGCAGCAAGCAGTTACCAGGCAGCAGTGAGCAGTTACCAGGCAGCAGCAAGCAGTTACCAGGCAGCAGCAAGCAGATATCAGGCAGCAGCGAGCAGATACCAGGCAGCAGTGAGCAGATACCAGGCAGCAACAAGCAGTTACCAGGCAGCAACAAGCAGTTACCAGGCATCAGCGAGCAGATACCAGGCAGCAGCAAGCAGTTACCAGGCAGCATCAAGCAGTTACCAGGCAGCAGCAAGCAGTTACCAGGCAGCAGCAAGCAGTTACCAGGCAGCAGTGAGCAGTTACCAGGCAGCAGTGAGCAGTTGTGAGAGTTTGAGAGCCATTTCACTGCCTATTCACAGTCCATGGAAAAGAGGCCTTACCCTAGCAAGTCTGACATTGCAAATCTGGCCTAATTGGCTATTCATGAGGCAATGCTCATGCAAATGCATGCATAAACCAATACCACAAAGCAGTCACCCTGCTACATGCTACATTAGCACTATCCGGCTTAGTGCACACCAGAGCGGTTCAGCAGCGTTTTGCGATCCACTTGCGGCTGCGGATACGCTTGGGCAATGTATTTCAATGGGCTGGTGCACACCAGAGCGGGAGGCGTTTTGCTGAAATGCATACTCCCGAGGTGAGGCATTTTTTGGATTGCGGAGGCGTTTCTGCCTCCAATGTAAAGTATAGGAAAAACGCAAACCGCTCTGAAAAACGGCAGTTCAGAGCGGTTTTGCAGTCGTTTTTGTTACAGAAGCTGTTCAGTAACAGCTTTACTGTAACAATATATGAAATCTACTACACCAAAAACGCTTTACAAAACCGCAAAATGCTAGGTGAAATGCTACAGAAAAATAAGAAAAAGCGTTTCAAAATCTGCTAGCATTTTGCGGATCTGCTAGCAGTTTTTGGTGTGCTCCAGGCCTCCAGGAGCGTCACGGGGAGGATTCCCAATGCCCCCTTTTTATACAACTGGGGGGACCGCAGGGTCCCAGGCTCTCTCACTGCCTGGAAACCACAGCTGCACCCCGGAGGGGGAGGCTGGGTGGCGTGTACGACCCCCCCCCCAAGTGTGGGCAGCGCCGGGGAGAGCCGTCTGCACCCACCTCCCAATATTAAAAACAGGCACTTACCTTAACGTCCATTGCGTTCTGCTACATGCGCATTAATTTGGGGGCACCACATGAGAAAGGAGAGAAGCATGGGTCACCCCGAGCTTTAGAGCTCAGGGCTGGCTCACATACAGCGCTCCAGAGGGGGGGGGGGGGGACAGGCGCACTCACTCCAGGGTTCACACCACCGGAGCAAGCCATCCACCACCTGCCTCCAAAGGATACAAACTGCACAAAATGCTTTCCATGAGAAAATTAATGCGCATGTAGCAGAACCCAATGGACGTTAAGGTAAGTGGCTGTTTTTAATATTAGGAGGTGGGTGCGGACGGCTCTCCCCAGCGCTGGCCACGCTTGGGGGGGGCGGCTGCGCCACCCAGCCTCCCACTCCGGTGTGCCGCTGTGGTTCCCAGGCAGCGAGAGAGCACTTTGCAGTATTGGTTTTTTGACCCTGCATAGTTTGGCATGCGAAAGCAAATGCATATTTGCATGAGCATTGCCTCATGAATAGCCAATTAGGCCGGATTTGCAAAGCCAGACTTGCTAGGGTTAAACTTGGTGTTTGAGCACGCATACATTTTCTCATGGAAAGCCTACTTCTTCTTGCTTCAAGGTTGAGGCACGTACTCTATTAGATAGATAGATGCGGCGTATGCTACGACGCGGGTTGGCTAGTTAAATGTTAAAGGAATACTATCGATTGAAACAACTTTTTTTTAATACTCTATATTAGTGTACACATTACCACTACTAGTGCTAGGGGCACTTTATTTATTCACCCAGGTCTCTCTCTCACTATCCCTGCTTAAAAATTCATTTCTCACACAGCTCATAGTAGTTTGGGTCACCCTGAGCTGCTTGATTACTCTGTCACACAGCTCACAAATATATTTCACTGTGTCACTCACAGCATGCAGCAGACATGAGGAGAAACAGGCTGATCTGAGGCTGTAATATTGCTGGAATATAACTAGCTATAACAGTAGTCTGTGTTTACACTCAGACTGGCTGCCTGCTTGAGGTGATTCACTCCAGGCTGCATCCACTTTACAAGTTGGTGAGAGGGGCAGACCACTGTCTACAATTAGCATTATTAGTATCTTTATCAGTCAAGAGAAGCAAAGATAATAAACACACATTGCTAGAATCTTTAACCCCTTACCACCATATCAGCAAGATTCTTTCAGCAAGGTGATAATTAAACTATAAACTGAAGAGTTGATAGCAACTCTCCTGTGCAAAGACATGGTCTAGCCCTCTGGGAGCCCAGTATTTAGATACATTTTGTATCCAACACTGACGCCAAAACTGACGGAGGATTTTACAGCTGAGAGGAACAGCTGTGTGAGGAATCAAATTGCTCCTAGTACTTGTCCTAATGTGTGCTACAACATACAGCATTTCAAAATAAATGCATACATCGATAGTATTCCTTTAATTAATTAGCAGTTCCTAAAGCTGATTAGTCCCATATGAAATTCTGTTTTGGTCGAACCAGAATTTACATATAACACAAAGTTTTTGCTTCGCACCAATCACTGCTTGGCAGTTAGTCATGTGGCTTCCTCTGCTACACATGCAGCAACTGATTGGTGGTTGATTGATGGCTGTTGGGTGGTGGTGCAACCATGCTTTCAATTACCCCTTTGGATAAGCCCGAAATGTACCTACCATCAGTGACAGCTCCAGGATTTTTTTTGGGGGGTGCTATGCAGGTGCTGGACCAATTTCTGGGGTAGCTGATGACCCTCGCCGCGGCAAAAAATCGTGCCGCGGCAAAAAAATGGGCGTTTCCATGACCAGATGAGGGTGGAGCTAACTGTAATTTAAAGTGAACATGAGGTGAGAGTGATATGGAGGCTGCCATATTTATTTCCTTTTAAACAATACTAGTTGCCTGGCAGCCCTGCTGATCTATTTGGCTGCAGTAGTGAACTGAATTACACTAGAAACAAGCATGCAGCTAATCTTGTCATTTCTGACAATATTGTCAGAAACCCCTGACCTGCTGCATGCTTGTTCAGGGTCTATGATTGATTAGAGGCAGAGGATCAGCACGGCAGCCAAGTAACTAGTATTGCTTAAAAGGAGATAAATATGGCAGCCTCAATATTATTTTCACCTCGGCTTCCCAAGTTTTGGTGACCCTTTCCACAGAAAATTCACATAATTGTGCAGGTTTTCTCAAGAAAAAACACGTAATGTGAGCAGATTTGCCCAGAAAATACGTTCAATCATGTCAGCAGATTTGACCAGAAAACACGTTCAATCATGTCAGCAGATTTGACCAGAAAATACGTGCAATCATGTCAGCAGATTTGACTAGAAATATGTGCATTCATGTCAGCAGATTTGACTAGAAATACGTGCATTCATGTCAGCAGATTTGACTAGAAATACGTGCAATCATGTTAGTAGATTTGACTAGAAATACATGCAATCATGACAGCAGATTTGACCAGAAAATATGTGCAATCATGTCAGCAGATTTAACTAGAAATACGTGCAATCATGTAAGCATATTTGACCAGAAATAAGTGCAATCATGTCAGCAGAGTTGACTAGAAATATGTGCAATCGTGTCAGCAGATTTGACTAGAAACACGTGCAATCATGTCAGCAGATTTGACTAGAAATACGTGCAATCATGTGGCAGGCAGACCTGGCCAGAAAACACTTCAATCATGTAGCAAACTTGACCAGAACATACACCTTGCTGGCTGTAATAATAAAAAAATGTACTCACCTGAAGAGCAGAGCTACTGTCCAGGACTCCGTCCGGCGCGCAGCTCCCATGATCCTCTGCAGCCAGCACCTGAAACTCCCGCGCTGAGAGCAGGGCTACGGGAAAATGGCACCCGAAGCCCTGCACTGCAGACTCAAAGTCTCCAGAGCAGGGCTTCGGACGCCATTTTACTGTAGCACTGCTCTGCCGCTGCCGGGGCTGCTGCTGCTGGTGAACTGACACGGCGTCTATTAGACGCCGAAAGTCAGTTCACGCTGGGGGGTGCTTGGAGAATTTTAGGGGGTGCTTCAGCACCCCAAAGCACCCCCCTGGCGCCGCCACTGCCTACCATAGTCCAAGTGAGCAATTGTGGGGAGACCATTAACTTTCCAGTGTGTTTTTGGGATGTTTGAGGGACTGGAGAAAACCGACACAAACAAACAAGTGGATAACACATGAAACTTTGTGCAGATAGGGTTTTTGCCAGGATCTGTACCTGGAATTCTGTCATATCAATGTGAGAGTGGCAACCACTTAGCCAACAGCAGGTTGTAGGTAGGCTTAGATTAGTGTGAGGGTCAAGGTCGATGCTTCGGTTTGTGATAACATACTGGTCATGGTTAATGTAAAGCCTTTTACACATGCTAGATAGTTCATGGATGAAATGGCCAGCTGGGGCCACCTCTGCTGAGAATCTATTGTGTGTACATCGGTCCCCGATTCACCTTGGCGTGTCGGCAAGCAATCTGCCAGGTGGTTCACCTTGGATGACCACAGGCGGGGGGAATTGTCCTTCTACTCATCCCAACTGCTCAGAGCCACACCTCCTCCCCCCTCCATAGCAACGCAACGAGTTGATACCGTTCCCCGAGTTGTGGCCTGAGGGATTGAGTCCTAATTCCTGCTGGGTGACAGTCCCCATACATGTGGAGAAGGCTTAATGGAGGATGCCAGAGCCATGGATCAGCCAAATAGCAGTATGGCAATATGCTGCCACATCACTTCCTGTTCAAACCTTCAAATGACAGGTGCTGGTGATGACCAGAGGACTTTTACCACTGAACTGCCCACATCTGATTGTAATTACCACTAAATATGGGGGCTTGCTGATGCTTTGCAGGCACCCCTGTATGGCAGCAGTAAAAGCCCCTGTCCAGAAAAAAATTAATTATTCCCCCAGTAGCCTCCTCCTTCTTTAACCCCTAAACACCCGTGAGTTGAGGTAGGTAAGTGAACTAGGACACCTGCGAAAGACCAGGAACACGTGCCCTGGTGCTGGGAATACACGGGTCGATTCTGGCGCTCGATTGTGCGCTCGATCATTTTGCCCGCTCGATTCTCTAATCTTCTACTCGTTTTTCTTACCTTTTTTTAATTCACTTCAATGACTATTCGAGCGGCAAAACGATTGAATGGTGATCGGACATATCAGAAATTATCTATCTAACCATCTTATCAGCTCAGAATCGAGTCGTGTATTCCCAGCATTAGAGTCTGAGACCAGCAACAACACTAGGAAGGGGTGTTGATGGAGCAGAGTGGTCTGTACCTGCAGATAGGCACCCAGTGTAACAAGTTAGAACTCTTTACTGAAGAAAAACATGCAGAGATAAATCATACACCACCATCAGGTAATGCAGCCTACTTAGAACAGAGAGGAACACACAGAATGAATACAGAAAATCACACTACCATAGAGATCATTACTTTATTTTACAGACAGTGACATCTTGTGATTAATTTACTATACTGCAGTCTAAAGTAATTCTGTTGATACTCCAACAAGGGGGGAGGGGGATCTAGCTCCTCCTCCTCTCTCCTTGGGACAGTAAATGCTATATAGCATACATGTCTGTAAAGGCATCGCTGACCCAGTCATCCCCAGTGATCACTAAAGATCCTTTCAGGATATGGGTAGCGGAAGTCTGCACGTGGCTTTAAGCTGTCTGCCCAGACAGATACAAACATTCCGTGTTTCACCAAATGATCCGCTCTAATCCTGGAAGGTTTGTGGGTTACACAGACAAATAAAAATAGCTCGTAAACCCGGTTAAAAGAAGTTTGATGATAAAAGCTTTTGGAGATTAAGCCTAAAACCCACTCTAAAATACTGAGCGAAACAGAATTTAATCTGCAGCTATATATAGCTCTCTGCACATGGTTCCCCTTCCGGTTTCCGTCACATAGAAGGGAAAAAACACACACACACATACCAGCAATGCTTCCCTCTGTGCCTTTCATGAAAGCAGCCCCAGTCATTCATAAAAAGGATGAATGGGAAACATAAATCGTATAGCTGAATGAGAAAGGCACGTGCGCAGGACCAGCATGCACTGTGCAGCCCAGCTGACAATAATCTACAATCTGTCCATGGGCTTGTAAGTGTAATGCAGCTCAACAGAGATTCCAGTTTCATTGATATACTGCTATGAACATATTTGGGTGCTACATGAGGCTTCATGCAATTAAAAGGACAGCTATCAATAAGCAAGTGTTATAAAACTACAAATTACAAATCATGTCTAAGTATGTTTCATGTTAAAAGTTGTTCTCTGGCTTCTGTAGATTTTAGCTGCATCCATTAGCAGAGGTGATTCTTTTTTATTTGAAATGTGACAATAAAGCCACTGCTGGTCTCTGCATCTCTCAGGAGACTACAGACTAATTTTCTTTGACAGAAAAATAAAAACGTGTGAAAAGCCTGCCTTGGTGTCACCTTTCACATACAATAGTACAGAATATTTCTGCTTGGGCTGCACACCAGTTCTCCTCAGACACTACAGCTATCACTGAAAGCCCCACATGTTAAGTGAGAGAAAGGCAGCAAGTGAGGCCAGTCACCTGCAAAAGCTAGAAAGTACACACAGGGTTAACAGATGTAGGGAGAGGGATTCCCAACCTTCCTTCATAATTCACTGGTCTGACACCAATCCCCCCCCCACACACACCCCCCATCAGTGAGACACTTTAAAAGCATTAAAGAAAGAGGTAAGCAGGGGGAGAAATACAGCAGTACTTAGGAACACCTATACAAGCTATTCCCATTCCAGTTTAAAAAACAGGTTTATTGATAGTTATCCTTTAATGATCTTAAAAATGACCACTACATCAATTTCTTATGAGTTTACTAAGTTGACTGTAAGTTCAGATTGCATTTATTTGTAAGCATGGAATCTGTACTCACTTTGGAGTACAAACTGTTTAGAACATCCCATCTTCTTCCCACAAGAGTAACTAGCAGCACAGAACAGGCACCCTTATTACTCATTCTCTAATGAGAGGTAATCCAGTGATTGGCAGCAAGCTTGTTATTCTAAAGTCTCAGCTGCATGGTACAATTTTCCATCAGATGACCGGTAATCTGATAAGAAATTGCATCATGTGTAGACGTCCAAATTATTTCTGACCAATTTTGCGATAGATTTTGCATTGATAAGTACCCCAAATCTATTGCAAAATCTTTGGTTGGAAATTATCTAATAGATCTGTCGATCTGACGGAAAATTGAACCATGTAGATGAAGCTTAAAGCTTAGTACACTCCTTCAATTTTGGATCAATTCAGAGAGAGTACACAGTGGCCGGCACTACGAGATTGACTGTCAGTTGCAGGTTACATCTGAGGAACTTTAAGTGAGATGCAAAGACACCATCTAGTTGCCAACGACTACGTGCTCTTGAAGTAGTAGATAGAAGCTTGACATGGATCATTCAGAAGAAAAACGAATACTATCAGGCACTGCAGTGGATTGAAATGTATTCACTGTTCAAAGCATCAAGTGAAGCATATATGTGAATTGATTGTAGTTATCGTAGGTACATAGGTAACAAGCAGTGATTCTATGCTAAAGTGACATTCAATACAAAGTTGTATGAGATACAGTAGATGTCCTACCATGTCCTAGGTGGGTGGCAGTGGGTGCAGGGCAAAAAAACGGGTAGCCTAACAGCCGTTTCGCACAGTGGTGCTTCTTCCGAGGCTGTTCCACCTTCAATTTTGATTGGCCAATTACTGACCAATTTCACCACTCTAAAAAGAAGGGAGAGCGGTGTTAGGCTATGGGTACAATAGAGACAGCTCCTAGACGAGGAAGAAGCACCAAAATTACAGTTGAAGAGCTAAAATAGTAGAGTACCAGTAAGTGCAATTTACCAATACTCTATCTACCTTTCAATCATAATTAACATGCGCCACAATTGCACAACACCATATTTACCCATTGGTGCAAAAAAAACATTTCCTCACGGAGTTCTCCTTTAGTAAGTGGGATGAACAGGCTATGTTCCTTCCTGAGGGTCCTAGTGATAAGCTGATTTCCGGTCACTATGGAACGTGTTAGAGGTTTAACAACATAGTTATTCAAATCACAGTATACAGCGCTATATGGAATATCAATGACACGTAAATTCTCATATGCACAGTTCATGGACTAAAACACCATCTATCTGTGGCGGTGTGCTCCACTGAGATAAGTGTTATATCTGAATAGATCTATATGGCATAATATGGCAGCACTCTATATCAGTCCATACATGGTGCAATGATAAAACTTCAGATTGGGGTTCCCCCCTGCATGTAGTGACTCACCAGATGTTGCGGCCAACCGGGCCCGTTATCGCCTCTGGGGTATATGGCCACCCCACTGCCTTCTCTGGAAACCACTGTCTCCTCTGTGTCCTCTCTGGATATTAAAATAAACCTTCCATCGCGTGAAAAGTATCTCAAAAAGCTTTATTAAAAATGGTGATATACACCTTTAAAAACAATGTGCTCCCAAGTTGCTTACAATCACTGTGACCAACAGGTCGCTATTAGGGATCACAAGTTTAGCAAAGCTATGCGTGGGGTGTGTGTATAAATAGCAGTCCCGCTGCTCTTATGCGCCTACAATTGCCGCCACGCACTTCAAATTACAGCGTGTAACGCCAAGCCGCGTCCAGCTTGCGTAACGTGGCCACTGGGCGCAGTTTGTAGGCGCAGAAGAGCGGCGGGACCGCTATTTATACACACAACCCACGCATAGTTTTGCTAAACTTGTGATACCTAATAGTGACCTGTTGGTCACAGTGATTGTAAGCAACTTGGGAGTACGTTGTTTTAAAAGGTGTATAAAACCATTTTTAATAAAGCTTTTTGAGATACTTTTAACACAATGGAAGATTTATTTTAATACCCTCAGAGGACACGAAGGAGACGGTGGTTGCCAGAGAAGGCTTCTTGAGGCTGAACTACAGACCGTGGGAGGGCACGAGGGACTCAGACGTGCCTTTAGGAGCTGGAGAAAGCCTCGGTAGGTATTGATTCTTTGTATTTTAACAGCTCTGATACACTTTACATTTTTTAGTACGAGTCTGGAGAGAAGAGGTTTGGCTTTTTTCTTTAGTAAAGAGTTCTAAACTTGTTATACTAGGTGCCTATCTGCGTGTACAGAACATTCTGCTCCAACAGAAACGTTACACACAGGACTACAAATCTCTTACTTATTGATCAGTGCTGTTCATCTCCAGGTTTGCTGTGTGTTTGTTAGAAAGGGGCAGCGTGGCCTGACAGATAAGCGCAGGGAAGGAACACGTGGAGGATAATGTGCCGGGAGGAAGCACTCCGACAGGAACAGGCTCTTGTACTATAATAAATAATGGGGAGTGCGGGGGTTGCTGTGTAGTGTGCAGAAAGCATCACTTCAAACAGTATAATGGCCTCTTCTTAATGGGATTTGTATAGAGCTCATTGGCCTTTAGTACAAAATGCCTTTGAGACAGGAAAGCCTTAATCGTTCCCTGACATTTTGGGCAAATTAATATGAAGTGTGAAAGTCAGAGGAAAATTTAAGTGAAATTCTTCTTTTATTATAGGAACTCTGTAGTGGACCCAAGTATTTGAGTTCACTGCTATATCCTGAAAAAATACTCTTGCTGTTTCGTACCCTGTAAAAGTTTTACTCCTATTATTTCAACCAGGTGAAAACTGACCATAGCACGATCTCACCCCCTCCCTATGTATGAGTCATGCTGTCTGTTCTCCTTTGTGCAGAGACAAGACAGCTGCTCTGTGTGTTCATTGCTCTCTCTAGAGGCTGGAGCTTCGACATGTGACTGATCACTCAGAATCAGAATGAAACTATTTAGTCCCACAGAAGAAGGTCGGGGCACCACTGCTCAAATTTCCGAGAGCCAGCCACTTATACTGACCACATATGCTATTGCTCCATTGTTATTGCCTGATGAAGCGGGATCAAACCTGCGAAACGCGTTGCATATTTGGAGTTCATAAATAAAATATATTGACTGTCTTTACTACAGTCGTTGTGTGTCTACTTGGAGGAGGTAAGTCCACCACTACCTCCTCTATTTACCAAGAATTTGTTTTTTAAGCTTATTTAGCTTCCTTTTATCCTTTTGGCACCTCTGTTCTCCTGCATAATATTGAGTCCACCCTGGGTGGAGGGTTGAACTCCCTTTTTCTCATCTACAGACAGACTTCTTATTCCTGAGTGGGGTCAGGAAAATCTCCCTACCTGTTTTCACAGTCAGGGCCGCCATCAGAAATTTTGGGGCCCCTTACACATCATCGGGCCTCTGGGCCCCCCTCCCTGGGCCCACCCACTGGTTGCTTTGCCCGCCCACTAACCACCCCAGCGCGAAGCTCCGACACTGAAGAAAGCGGCTTGCACAGCGTGATGCAGCAAAAAGTGGGCGTGGTCATGGCATGTTGTGGGTGGAGCCAAATACTAGCAAAATACAGGTAGTCTCTGGTTAACAAATGAGATAGGGACTTGTAGGTCCATTCTTATCCTTTATATGTTGTCTTTTGTCCCCCTCTTTTCTGCCTGTGCCTCTTTTGTTCCCCTCTGTATCACCTCAGTTTGTGCCTCTATTGTGTCCCTCTGTGTGACCTCATGTTCCCATCTCATCTCTTTTCTCCCTGTGCCTCTTTTGTCTGCCTCTGTTCCCCCCTGCCTCTTTTATCTCCCTGTGTTACCCCTTATCCCTTTCTGTCTCAGCTCATCCCCCCTGCCCTAGCCATGTATAGGTGCCCCCACTATAGGTAGCCAGGTATAGGTTCCCCCAGTATAAGTAGCCAGCTATAGGTGGTGCCCCAGTATAGGTAGCCTGGTGTAGATGCCCTCAGTATAGGTATCCTGGTATAGCTGGTGCCCCAGTATAGGCCAGCAAGATACAGGTGTCCCAGTATAGGTATTCAACTATAGGTGGTGCCCACATATAGGTAGCCTGGTATAGTTGCGCCCAGTATAGGTAGCCTGGTATGGGTGGTGCACTAGTATAGGTTAGCCAGCTACAGGTGCCCCCAGTATAGGTAGCAAGCTATAGGTGCCCCAGCATAAGTAGCCAAGTATAGGTGGTGCCCCAGTATAGGTAGCCAGGTACAGGTGGTGCCCTCAGTAAAGGTAGCCAAGTATAGGTGGTGCCCGAGTATAGTTAGCCAGGTGTAGGTGGTGCCCCAGTATATGTAGCTAGGTATAGGTGGTTCCAGCCCCAGTATAGGTAGCCAGGTAAGGGTGGTGGCCCAGTATAGGTAGCCTGTAGCCAGATATACATGGTACCCCAGTATAGAAAGTTCACTGTAGCAGGATCACTCATCTGCTCTCCACATTCAAGCGCTGATGTCACTCTTCTCTCAGTGCTGGAATGCGGTGTGCTGGTTAATGAGCCACAGACCTGCAGCAAGCACATGCGGCCCTTCCAGCACTTTGGGGGGCCCAGGGCCCCCAGAAGCCCTGGGCCCCTCACTGCAGTGTCAGCTGCCCCCCCCCCCCCCCCCCCTTGATGGCTGCCCTGTTCACAGTGGTTGCCTAATGGTAACCCTGGTTTGTGAGTATTAAAGTTTACTCTATCTAGTAACCATTTACCAGTACATATTACACTATTGGGGCTCTTGGTGTTCCTTGTTTCTACCTTGGGTTAATATTCATCTTGGGCACTCTGAAAAGCAAGGAATCTCTGGACTTCTGGTTGTGCAGACTTGATCTGTAGCCAGAGCTGTCACAATTTGCCTTTGAGCTTTTGACTTGCCCCAAATCAAGTGTCCTATCTGAAAGGACGTTCAGTGCAGCTGGAGGGATTGTGACAGACAAGATGTGGACCTCAGAAGGTTACAGCACCGATGTGTTATATAATTGTTACGCATTACTACCCTGGCCAGTTACTCATGTCCACCATGGCCACAGGCACAGCTACCTGCACCACCACCAGCACGGCACCCAGCATTTCATTTGGTCCTACTTTGGCTTTACCCAAACAAAAAATTACTATTATTAACCTGGCGCATGCCAGGTACTCTAGGCCTGGTGTCTGCCTGGCCACAGGCACAGCTACCTGCACCACCACCAGCACGGCACCCAGCATTTCATTTGGTCCTACTTTGGCTTTACCCAAACAAAGAATTACTATTATTAACCTGGCGCATGCCAGGTACTCTAGGCCTGGTGTCTGCCTGGCCACAGGCACAGCTACCTGCACCACCACCAGCACGGCACCCAGCATTTCATTTGGTCCTACTTTGGCTTTACCCAAACAAAGAATTACTATTATTAACCTGGCGCATGCCAGGTACTCTAGGCCTGGTGTCTGCCTGGCCACAGGCACAGCTACCTGCACCACCACCAGCACGGCACCCAGCATTTCATTTGGTCCTACTTTGGCTTTACCCAAACAAAAAATTACTATTATTAACCTGGCGCATGCCAGGTACTCTAGGCCTGGTGTCTGCCTGGCCACAGGCACAGCTACCTGCACCACCACCAGCACGGCACCCAGCATTTCATTTGGTCCTACTTTGGCTTTACCCAAACAAAGAATTACTATTATTAACCTGGCGCATGCCAGGTACTCTAGGCCTGGTGTCTGCCTGGCCACAGGCACAGCTACCTGCACCACCACCAGCACGGCACCCAGCATTTCATTTGGTCCTACTTTGGCTTTACCCAAACAAAGAATTACTATTATTAACCTGGCGCATGCCAGGTACTCTAGGCCTGGTGTCTGCCTGGCCACAGGCACAGCTACCTGCACCACCACCAGCACGGCACCCAGCATTTCATTTGGTCCTACTTTGGCTTTACCCAAACAAAAAATGACTATTATAGCTATCCTGCACCACCAGCACGGCTCCCAGCATCTTATTTAGTCCTACTTCGATTGGCTGTACACTAAACAAAAAAATTATATTATTACCTTGGCGCATGCCTGTTACTTCTGGCCTCATGTCCACCCTGGCCACATGCACAGCTTTCCTGCATCACCACCACAACAGTACCTCATATGGGCCTACTTTGATTGACTGTTCCGCAACCAGTTTTGCTAGCGAATTTTCGCCAAGGTCATTTTCATATCGAAAATGCTACTTTCAATTTAAAAAAAAATAAAAAAAAATAGGCATGTATTTTTGCATTTTCACGTTTTTTGCGGAAAATGCAATATTTTTACCGTGAAAACATGAAAAATTGATATTTTTACTGCAAAAAATCATGAAAGTCACAACAGTGCAGAAAAGTGATATATTTACCACAGCAATTGTTACGGCGAAATGCAAAAATTTATATCTTTGCCACAAACATTTGTAAAAAACAAAACAAGTTTTTTGATGGACTTTTCGCTTTAAAAATCGAATTTAGCATTATTTTCGTGAAAATGTATGCAAAAAGAATATTGGCATTTCCGCTCAACACTTTCCCCAACAAAAAAGTTATATTATCACACTGGCATGCCAGTTACCCCAGGCCTCATGTCCGCCCTGGACACAGGCACAGCTGTCCTGCACCACCACCAGCACAGCACCCAGCATGTAGTTTGGTCCTACTTCGATTGGCTGCGGCCTCTATCCTATACAGAGTCTGAAATTCAGATATTTATTCGACAGATAATTGCCCAATTTTTATGGTTTCTGTCTGATACAGAGGCTGAAATTTAACCGTTTATTTGGCAGTTAATTGCACAGTTTTTCAGACTTCCAGTGTGGCTACAAGAACAATGTTTTAGGTGGGTAAATGCCCAATTTTTCAGGCCTCACATACTGTGGCTGCAATATTAAATGTTTAGGAAGATAAATGCCATATTTTTCAGCATCTCAGAGACTGGCTGCACATTTTTAGGCCGGCACACAAGGTGACCCTTCTAAAGACTTTTATTTGAAAAATCTTTAAACTGTGATTGTTAGCATTAACACATGAAAAAAGCTTTTGTGTATTTTTGGCGGAGCATTTCGCCCTTAATCCCCCTCCGCCAATTCACTGTCCAAGTTTTTGTACAACTTTTTAAAGAAATTCTGGCTACAGAGATGCCCTAAAGGCTTTTGATGTTCGCCTGCCATGAAAGTCAATGGGGCTCGAAGTGAATTTCTGGTTTGCAAATTTTCATTGTAAAATTCAAACACATTCAAGAACGCAAAATCAAGGTGTTTGGCCTAATAACAACTTAGATAGAAGTATCAGTGATTGATTGATTGATTGATTGATTGCACTCTATGTGCCACACTAAATAAAACTTTTGCCTAGTCCCATTTTCTTATTACGATTTTGAGGGTTAAACATATAAATGTGAAGATTTGACTTCCCCACTCTACGGCACTCCTGTTTTTGTGTGTTTAATTAGCTCCCATACAGAGTAATGATGACCTACAGAACTCGTGTTCCTGGCTAGGCGGGTTATCAATGTTAAGTTTATCACGCGGAATGTCACTTGAGGGACAATTTAATCCTTGTTAAGTATAGAGCCAAATTAAAAGGATTCTGATTTTCTTCTTGCCTACAAAAGGGAAGCCATATTTTAATGCTAACCTATAACACATTTCAGCTTTTACTGATGTGCCCTTTCACTGTCATTATTCCAAAAGATATAAATATGTCCTTTTACCCTCTGAGGCTTTACACGGGAAATACCAGAGGAATATCAACAGGAAAGCAACGCGCAGAACAATAGACTCATCAAGCCAGTGTAAAAATATCCTAGACAATGAATGCAGAACACACATGCAATGCAGCAAATAGGGACTGGATTTATTCAAAACTTTCCTCTGAAAGGCAACAGAATAATGGGGGAGCTGGGGCGCTCCCATGATGCACAACAAGCCCCAGCAGCATATAAGAGATCCCTCCACAGGCAGATATAAAAGGGGTTTGGGGGGAGGTTTTTCACTTCATCTTGCCTTATCTGCCTGATAGGAGGTAGATGTGTGTGCATGGCCGGCCTTTGACCTGTGCGACCGGAGCGGTTGGAGCAGTGGCGGACATACGGCCGTGCAGGCCGTGCCGCCGCACGAGGGCCCCTGAAGTTCCGTTTTCTTCAGGGGCCCATTAAGTATTTTTTTTTTATATATATATTTTTTTTATATATATATATATATATTTTTTTATAATTTTCTCCCCCCGGGGGGCCCCGACTCCTATCCTCCCTCCCTCCCTCACCTCGGGGGGCCCCCCTCCCGATATGCGCGGCGGGAGAGCGAGCGAGCGAGCGGCAAATGCAGGAAGTCTTCAGGGCTCTCCAGGCATCCGCTAGAGGGCTCAGCCGCTTGGTCTCCGATATGTCTCCAGTTGGAGACATATTGGAGACTAAGCGGCTGGGCCTCTAGCGTCTGCCTGGAGAGCCCTGAAGACTTCCTGCATTTGCCGCTCGCTCTCCCGCTGCGCATATCGGGAGGGGGCCCCCCGAGGTGAGGAAGGGAGGGACGGAGGATAGGAGTCGGGCCCCCCACCCGGATAGCTACCCACCCGGCTACCTAACCACCTACCCACCCACCAGGCTTCCTACCTACCCACCCGACTACCTAACCACCCACCAGGCTTCCTACCTACCTACCCACCCGGCTACCTACCCACCCACCAGGCTTCCTACCTAACCACCCACCCGACTACCTAACCACCCACCCGGCTACCTACCCACCCAGCTACCTACCCACCCGGCTACCTACCTACCTACCCACCCGGCTACCTAACCACCTACCCACCCGGCTACCTACCCACCCACCCACTAGGCTTCCTACCTACCCACCCGGCTACCTACCCACCCACCAGGCTTCCTACCTACCTACCCACCCGGCTACCTACCCACCCACCAGGCTTCCTACCTAACCACCCACCAGGCTTCCTACCTAACCACCCACCCGGCTACCTACCCACCTACCCACCCGGCTACCTACCCACCCGGCTACCTACCTACCCACCCGGCTACCTAACCACCTACCCACCCGGCTACCTACCCACCCACCCACCAGGCTTCCTACCTACCCACCCGGCTAACTACCCACCCACCAGGCTCCCTACCTACCTACCCACCCGGCTACCTACCTAACGACCCACCTAGGTACCTACCGGGCTAGTTACCAACCCACCCACCAGGCTACCTACCCACCCACCCGGCTACCTACCTACCCACCCACCCACCAGGCTACCCACCCACCAGGCTTCCTACCTACCTACCCACCCGGCTACCTACCTAACCACCCACCCGGCTACCTACCTAACCACCCACCCGGCTACCTACCGGGCTAGTTACCAACCCACCCACCCGGCTACCCACCCACCCACCAGGCTACCTACCTACCCACCCGGCTACCTACCTAACCACCCACTCGGCTACCTACCTAACCACCCACCCGGCTACCTACCGGGCTAGTTACCAACCCACCCACCAGGCTACCTACCCACCCACCAGGCTACCTACCTAACCACCCACCCGGCTACCTACCGGGCTAGTTACCAACCCACCCACCAGGCTACCTACCTACCCACCCACCAGGCTACTTACCCACCCACCAGGCTACCTACCTAACCACCCACCCGGCTACCTACCGGGCTAGTTACCAACCCACCCACCAGGCTACCTACCTACCTACCTACCCACCCACCCACCAGGCTACCTACCTACCTACCGGGCTAGTTACCCACCCACCAGGCTACCTACCCACCAGGCTACCAGCCCACCCACCCACTCACCCACCCACCAGGCTACCTATCCACCCAACCACCCATGGGAGCTGCGTGCCGGATGGAGGCTGGGACAGGAGGTCTGCTGCTGCAGGTGAGTAAATGTTTTTGTTTTTTTATTTATATTAGCAGGTGTATGTTCTGGGCAGGTCTGCCACATGATTGCATGTATTTTCTGCGCAAATCTGCCGACATGATTGCATGTATTTTCTGGGCATATCTGCCGACATGATTGCACGTATTTTCTGGGCATATCTGCCGACTTGTTTGCACGTATTTTCTGGGCATATCTGCCGACTTGTTTGCACGTATTTTCTGGGCATATCTGCCGACTTGATTGCACGTATTTTCTGGGCATATCTGCCGACTTGATTGCACGTATTTTCTGGGCATATCTGCCGACTTGATTGCACGTATTTTCTGGGCATATCTGCCGACTTGATTGCACGTATTTTCTGGGCATATCTGCCGACATGATTGCACGTATTTTCTGGGCATATCTGCCGACATGATTGCACGTATTTTCTGGGCATATCTGCGTACATGATTGCACGTATTTTCTGGGCATATCTGCCGACTTGATTGCACATATTTTCTGGGCATATCTGCCGACATGATTGCACGTATTTTCTGGGCATATCTGCCGACATGATGTGTATTTTCTTGAGAAAACCTGCACAATTATGTGAATTTTCTGGGGAAAGGGTCACCAAAACTTGGGCCCATTGTCTTTGTGTTGCACTTTTCAAGGGAACCTGAGGTGAGAATAATATTGAGGCTGCCATATTTCTCTCCTTTTAAGCAATACCAGTTGCCTGGCTGCCGTGCTGGTCCTCTGCCTCTTATCCTTTCAACCATAGACCCTGAACAAGCATGCAGCAGGTCAGGGGTTTCTGACAATATTAGAAGGTAGGGGGAGACAGAGAGCGCTCCAATGGTGCATTAACCAGGATGTATACACTTCACGCAAATAAAAAAGTTACACTTACAATAAGAAAGATAGTGCTGCGCTTTGCCAGTACATCCTCCAGTGGGGAACCTCAGCCTAATCCTGCCTGGCCAGGGCGGGTGGTGCAGATGATGTTTGCATGAGGACGTCCGTCTGGGGAGAAAAGCTGTGCGCTGTTGATACTGTCTGTCGTCACTACCGGTTTCGGCGTTAATCCACGCCTTCCTCAGGTCTCCTGAGGAAGGCGGACGTCCTCATGCAAACATCATCTGCACCACCCGCCCTGGCCAGGCAGGATTAGGCTGAGGTTCCCCACTGGAGGATGTACTGGCAAAGCGCAGCACTATCTTTCTTATTGTAAGTGTAACTTTTTTATTTGCGTGAAGTGTATACATCCTGGTTAATGCACCATTGGAGCGCTCTCTGTCTCCCCCTACCTTCTTGTGTTTATCAGTTACTGGCTCCATCCAGTCAAGGAGAGCAGCACCTGGGGCAATTTTAAAGGGCCATCACTGTTTTGTTTGGGCGCAAGTGTGTCAATTCTTTTGTTTCTGACAATATTGTCAGAACTGAGAAAATTAGCTGCATGCTTGTTGCTGGTGTAATTCAGTTTATTACTGCAGCCAAATAGATCAGCAGGGCCGCCAGGCAACTAGTATTGTTTAAAAGGAAATAAACCCTCAGCCCGGGTTCGCTTTAAGTTACAGTTAGCTCCGCCCTCATCCGGTCATTGCCACGCCCATTTTTTTGCCGCTTCGCGCGCCGCAGGTTGTAGCCACGCCCATATTTTGCCGCGGCGCGTAGCGCGCCGCAGGTCGTAGGGGGCCCACAATTACAATTTTGCACAGGGGCCCACTGCTGGCTGTGTCCGCCACTGGGTTGGAGGAAGTGTGTGTGTGTGTGGGGGGGTGCCTATATACGCTAAAAGGGGGTATGCTTGTATACTATACACTATTTATCTGCCTAGCTATATACACTAAAAGGGTATCTAGTCTCTAAATGTGCAAAGCTAGGAGAGACATACCCTAAAAGACTGGCAGCTGTAATTGCAGCAAAAGGTGGTTCTACAAAGTATTGACTCAGGGGGCTGAATAATTACGCACACCCCACTTTGCAGTTATTTATTTGTAAAAAATGTTTGTAATCGCATGATTTTCGTTCCACTTCTCACGTGTACACCACTTTGTATTGGTCTTTCATGTGGAATTCCAATAAAATTGATTCATGTTTGTGGCAGTAATATGACGAAATGTGGAAAACTTCAAGGGGGCCGAATACTTTTGCAAGCCGCTGTATGTATACTAAAGGGGGAATCTGCCTACATACACTAAAGGGGGGGGGGGGGTCTGCCTATATACACTAAAAGGGGATCTGATTATATACACTAAAGGGGAGGGTCTGCCTATGTACACCAAAGGGAGGGATGCGCCTATATACACCAAAAGGGATCTGCGATATACTAAAGGGGGGGATCTGCCTACATACACTAAAGGGGGGAATCTGCCTATATACACTAAAAGGGGATCTGACTATATACACTAAAGGGGAGGGTCTGCCTATGTACACTAAAGAGAGGGATGTGCCTATATACACTAAAGGGGATCTTGCACATGGGCGGGCGTGTGTGCGTGCGTGCGAAGAGGATGAAGGGGAGGGGCACCAAAATCTGGTTACGCTCAGGGCGCCGTGAGACCTAAGGCCGGCCCTGTGTGTGAGAATGCATTTTCACAAAAGTTTGTAACTTACGGAAATTTTGGGCAGTTTTGGAAAAAAATGAAAATATGATTTTCATGATAAAAACAAGTTTGTGAACTTTGCAGGCTCATCTTTAGTTTTCTTTTTAATACCCATTAAAATGACATACGATAGATGAGTCAGTAAAAACAAAATGTCACAAACATCACATTTTTCTTAAAAAGACAGTTAATTCTCCGTCCAAGGAAGAAAAAAAGGAAACAAACACCAAAAAGCAATTTAGGTGTATGATCCAGAAGTTGTAATCTTATTAGACTTATATTACAATCATCTATGGAAAGCAACATTTTCGGTTGCCTTTAATGGGCTTTAATTCCCATCCCCCACCCCCCGACGGAGTTTGAAGGAGATAAATAGTTTTTATTTTTTCCATTTTGTTGGGGACGGTGGCCATCTCTGTAGAAAATCTGCAGTAAGTACAGGATGTCCCTGGTATTGCTGGCCTCCCTGGCTGGGATCTGCAGTGCTGGTTTCCACTTGCCTGACCACTGCTGTAGTTCTGGTTACTACTACTTCATCCTACTAATTACTGAATCTGAGAGAGCCTAAGCGCTTTGAGTCCTATGGGAGAAAAGCGCTATAGAAATGTTATTGTATTGTTGTATATTGTATTACTGCTTGCCCTCCCTGTCTATATACGAAACACAGAACATTTATATTGCGCTTTTCTCTTAGCCAACTCAAAGCACCAGATCTGCAGCCACTAGGACACGCTCAGTAGGCTATAGCGGTGTTAGGGAGTCTTGCCTAAGGTCTCCTCACTGAAGAGTTGCTTGCTTAATGAAGGAAGAGCCCAGGTCTCCTGTGTCAGAGGCAGAGCTCTTATCCATTGCACTATCCAGCCACCGTGTAGTATTTACAGATCACTTTCAGATTCCCAAGCAGCAATCGATTTTTTGTGATTTAGCTAATTGATTTTTTAGCGATCATGTATTAACCGTGTCACACAATATGATCACTAGCGATTATTTCAGGTGACATAAATCTAATGTAGAGTCTGATTCTCCACAGAAGGACAGAGGTGCTCTGCTTGCTATAACTGAATTGCTGTTGTTTATCCCCTGCTTATTGCCTGAAGTAGTGGGCTGTGCCCGCGAAACGCGTTGCATCTTTGGGGTATTTTCAATAAATGTGTATATCTATATATTTACAGTCCTTGGTGTCTGCTTTAACGGAGGCGAGTCCACCACTTCCTCCCAGCAATTTTTTTAAAATTTTATGTACTTTTATCCTTCTGGTGCCTCTGTTCACCTACCAATATATTTAAGTCCACCCCAGGTGGAGGGGTGATCTACCCCCTTTCTTCCTATCTACAGAGAGCGACTTCTTAATCCTGAGTGAGGACAGGTCTAATCTCCTCACCTGCCTAATGAGTGGTTACCTAGGTGGTAACCCGTGTTTGTGAGTATTACCATCTCACTGTTTCATTTATCCAATCAATTTTGACATACTACACCATATTGGGCTCGCGATTTCTCTTTAACTTCTGATTCTCCACTGTTCTTCATCTCAGGAAGGTAAATTCTGAAATAAGCTCTTTTTTTTGGAGGAGAATGTCATGTGTCTCCTCTAGAGGGCAGTCATCTCACAGTTTTCCTCTCGCCTTTTGCTTCCTCTACTTGGCTTGCTTGTTCTCCTTTGAAGGAGACCAGCTAATTAGCTTGTATTCCTAGTCAAATCAAATAATTACAAAGCCATTATTATTATTATTATTTTTGATTTATATAGCGCCAACATCTTCCGTATCACTGTACATAGTACAAAACAAACAGTGGGGAGGATAGATACAGAAGAGGTTCAAAACTTTGTACAATCAGGAGGTCCCACAATACAAATACAAATACAGACGATGTTGATGTATGGTTTGGGACCTCACCAGTACTGGTACATGGTCATATGATAAATTACATCAGTACAAGAAACACTAGGAGGAGGTCCCTGCCCTTGCGAACTTACAATCTAAAGGGTAGTGGGTATCTATCTACTTATTTATGTGTGTGTTCATTTTGTTTATTTGGTTAGTGTGAACAGGGTTTAGGACATTTGGATGTTTAACCTTGTTTACGCCCCCATGTGGGAAATTTTCCATGTTTAACCTACTTAGAGATGAGCGTAATGACTTAATTACGATTTTGCGAAATTTGCGTAATTAGTGTAATTACGATTATGGCCGTAAGTACATAATCGTAATGGAGAAGGATTTCGCGAAATTCCGCGTAAGCGTAATTTTCGCATTACAGTGGGTATCGCGAAATTACGTTTGCCTTGCATGCAACCATTTGTAAGCGTAGTTACATAACGTAATTTCGCGATAGTTCATATTACTGTAAGCGTTAATTTTTGCGTCGTTTTCACGTTACGGAATGCTATTTCGCATATAAAATTCGCCATGTAGTGATATTTCGCATCAAAATTCGCCATGCAGACGAAAATGCCTTTGGCGAAAATTCGCGAGCAACCCTGCTAACTAGTAATTACAAAATTTGCGAAATTACGAAGAAATGCGAAATTACGTTATGGTTTAACGCGAAATTACGTTATGGTTTAACGCAAAATTACGTTATGAACGAAACGCGAAATTACGCATTGAAAATTACGCTTACGGTATTTTCAATTACGATTTTAATGGCAATTACGCTACCATAATTTCGCATCGTAATTATAGTAACGCGAAATTTCGAAAATTTCGGCTCAACACTACCTACAATGAAATGGTTAAATCTATCCAGGAGGCTCCAAGACAAATAACAATAATAACAATAATATTTATCCCATAGGACTCAAAGCGCTATGGAGAGCTTGGAGGAATTATGACCTCCATTTCATTTTTACTGCTGTCCCCTATTTCCTGCCTGTGACCACCAGGTTATAACTGAAGCCATGGAGGTCCAAGAGATCAGAAGTGAGGTAACATTTCCCCACTGGGGACACAGAAAACAGAAAAAACCCCTAAAGTTTCTAACCCCTTTTCAAGCCATCCAGAAATATAGTAATGCTTTTTTTCTCCTGGAACTGATGTTTCACCACTTCCCTACCACGGGTTTTTTTCCCCTACAAAACCAGAGCAATTTTCACATCACGCTCCTCCCATTCCTTCGCCAATAACTTTATCGCTACTTATCACACGGAATGATTTATATCTTATTTTTTGCAAGACAAACTAGACTTTCTTTAGGTACTACTTTTGCTAAGAATTATTTTATTTTATATACATGTTATAGGGAACAAGTAACTAATTGTAAAAATTAATAATTTCTGAGCTTTCAGCCATTGTAGTTTAAAAATCAAATGTGCTATTGTAGATAAAACAGACATTTTATTTGCCCACTTGTCCTGGTTATTACAACCTTTAATTTGTGTCTCTAGTATGATGTATGGCGATAATATTTTATTTGGAAATAAAAGTGTATTTTTTCTGTTTAGTGTTTTTTTTATATTATAACAATAATTACAAACCTTTATTTATGAAAGCAACAGTAATATACCCTCATGGCATACATATTAAACAAGTCCCTAAGGTAACTACTTATGTCGTCTTTTTTTTTTTTTTAAATGATGTAGGTTTTTTTTTTATAAGTGTTGTATTTTGGCAATTATGGGGTAGGTTGGAATAATAATAATTTATTAAAATTTTCTATGTAAAAATGTATTATGGTGTATTTGGGTGTATTTTACTTTTTTGGCCACAAGATGATACTACACAGTTCCTGTCTGCTGTTTCGGTTTTGAATTAGAGCTGCATCTCCCTGCTGCAAGCTCTCATTCATCACTGGCACCGTGATCGGGGTTGGGAACAGCAGATTCTCATACCCCGATCACTGAGGGACATAATTGTGGCAAATGCAAATGGGAGAGACGTGAGAATCGTGAGCAACGGCGGTAAGTAAACAGACACGCTTATCTACACCCTCAGGGACGTAGATAAACGTGGCAAAAATAGAGAAGTGGTTAAAGAACACCTGAAGTGAGAGAGATATGGAGGTAGGGGCAGACCTACCATAAAGCCACCTGCCACGACCAATCAGGTGGGGGTGCTGACACCAGACTGACCAATCACAGATGCTTTTATTAGGCATTAGGAATAGAAGCATTTATACTTACATGGGGCTTCCTCCATCCCCATTTACTCCGTGGACTTCCTTGCTGTCTTCCAGGGCCACTCCGCTCTTGTACAATCTTCGCCAGTAATAAGTCCCAGTCGCATCAGTTGGCTGCACTGCACATGCACGGGCTCCCATGGTGAGGAGCATTCTGCGCTTGTGCAATAGTACAGTACTATTTAGGTGCAGAACGCTACTGGCCACGGGAGTACATGAGGATGGAGGAAGCCCCAGGTAAGTATAAATGCTTCTATTCCTGATGTTTCAGGTACACTTTAAAGAAGTTTAGTACATATGCCCCCATGTCACATGTCAATTCAGGTTTCACAGTTTCCACTATGTTATAGGACAACTGTAGTGAGTGGTATATGGAGGCTGCCATATTTATTTCCTTCTATACAACAATACCAGTTGCTTGGCATCCAGGTGCGTAACAATAGACCCTGCAAGGGATGCCTCCGCAGGGGGGCCCGTGGGGAGAAAAATTTGAGAGACTGACAACTAAGGGCATGGAGAGAAAAAACGTATTCTGCTCTAGCACCATTGTTATATTGACTGCATGTTTCCACCACACAGATAAGGAATCACCCACACTTTGGAATTTGTACACTGTCTCTGCTCCCTAGGGTTCGTAAAAAACATCTGTCTCTCACTGCTGCAAAGTTCTGATGACTTCATGTACAACGTTACTGTAACGATCGGTGTCAACACACAGAGAGAATCTGACTATTGGTGATCTGCAGTATCACCAAGAATACAGATATATACCCGATTATTAATGATCTGCAGAATCACCAATAATACAAGTATAACTAACCTCTGGACACCTGACAAGTGTAAGTGTTTGGTGCCACAGTATATGAGCCAGTGATTCCCTGACTGTTGGGAATCAGACTCTACTGCAGTCAAAGGACTCCTTTGAGATGGAGTCCCTGACTGGATTGCAGAGAGGTCCCTTTGGGAGATAGGGAGTCTCTGCAGCTACTGGACACCCCAGGAGGGGGTATCAATTAGAGAGGTCGGCCAGGCCGGGTCGGCAACACACGAGCAGATAAGGTACAGAGACAGAAGGCTGATTCGGTAACCAGGGACAGGCAGGGTTGGCAACAAGTAATCAGATAGGCGTAGGTACCGAATCAGAGAGCAGAAGGAAGGTCAGGAGAGCAATAGGTCATAACAGATATCAAACAGATGCCTAGTCTATAGTGTGAGGTCCGTGGTCTCAACACCCAGGAACTGGTCTAAGATATACACAATGATGATACAGTATCCCTAGTCTTGGGTGTGAGGTCCGTGGTCTCAACACCCTGGAACTAGTCTTAAGTATAACACAATAATAACAAAGAATTCTGGCTAAGTGTGGATTCCCAGGTCCACCTGGTTCCACCACACTGGAGGATCTGACTAAGGTCTGAGTGCTAACACATAAGCATTCGCAACGGCAGACAACTGGCAACTGACAGTGAGGAAGTATATATAGCAAGGTGCTCCTCAGCACCACCCAGTCCCAGTCAGCCAATCACCTGCTGTTCTGGGATCAGCTGATCGTCCAGATCAGCTGATCCTTCTCCTATTGGCATAAAGGGCTTGCCTGTTAGCGCGCGCGCGTAGCTCTCCATCTGTGTGCACTACTAGGCTCAGACAAACCAGACGCATGCTGCTGCTGAGAAACCGCCGGTCTGAACGCAGTGGCTTTGTCAGACCGCGTGGCGGTGTCTCTGGACTCCGTTACAATCCCTCTCCTATTGGCATGAAGGGTTTGCCTGTTAGTACGTGCTCTCCATCTGTGTGCACTACTAGGCTCAGACAACCCAAGCGCATGTTGCTGCGGAGAAACCGCCAGTCTGAATGCGGCACCAGCCGCCTCGCTGTCAGACCGTGCAGCGTAATCTCCGCACTCCATTACAGTTACAAACAAGGGAGTCACATTTTAAAAAAAGTTGTAGACTGTCCCTTAGCAATCACTCGAAGAGATTCCTAGATTCTTATCACACACAGGCTAATGACCTTATGGTGTCTGATTACTGTACATACTATATCTTATGTTCAGCATGTCATTGTTGTTCCTGCATATAGCATGTGCTCTCATGTAGTACAATAATACGGCTGTGTGTGTGTATGTATATACTGTGAGCAGAGCTGCAATGAGGGACTTGTTGGCTGCAAAGGGCTGGAGGAAGCCCCGGGTAAGTAGATCTAGGGGTAGCATAGATTGCCTGACGTTTCCTTTACGTCTAAGTGTTTTTATCTGCATGGGGAAAACACATAGGTCCTCAGTTTTCCTGTGCAGAAAGCGAGGGAGGTGGGGGGCCCCATCCAAAGTTTCGCAGGGGGGCCCAGTGATGCCTAGTTACGCCCCTGCTGGCATCCCTGCTAATCTACTTGGCTACAATACTATCTAAATCATACCAGAAACAAGCATGCAGCTAATCTTGTCAGATCTGACAATAATGTCAGAAACACCTGATCTGCTGCATGCTTGTTCAGGGGCTATGGCTAAACGGATTAGAGCGAGGCAGTAGAGCAGCAGGGAAGTGAGGCAACTGGTATTACTTAAAAGGAAGTAAAGATGGCAGCCTCCATATCTCTCTCACTACAGTTGTCCTTTAACCTCCCTAACAGTATTCTCGACCCAGGTTCGGGGCGAAGAAAACCTGATGCAACTAGGGACGGTTAATGAGATAATTCTGAGTTGATGCAGGATTATATAAATATATATAAGGGCCCGTTTCCACTAGACTCTACGCTATGCGGAAACCGCTCCACTCTGCAACGCAAGGGAACTGCAACCAATTCACGTCAATGGAGTAGTTTCCAATGACGCAAATTTACCTACATGATCCGGCGTGATGCGACGCGGAGAAATTATGGATAACATGCTGCAGTTTTCCGCAGAACGCATAGCCCCCCATAGTTCCCATAGCTGCCAACGAGAAGCCACATGACGCTGCATCCGGTTGTACGGAAGACAACCTGAATTACTTGTGGATGGCAGAGAGGTGATGCGGCGATCACCTCACATCTAAAACGCCCGTGGAAACGAGCCCTACTGCTAATGTATGCAGCTTGAATATGGACCAATAAAATCCAGCAAAGGCAGAATTTGATAAGTCCATTTTCAAGCTGCAGGCCAGATTTAACTACTTAAGGATAACGATAGTTGAAATCTACGCCCTGTTTTGATGGCTATCTGGCTGCTAGGGTGTAGATTTCAACTCACCGCCACTGCACGCATGTGCCATTTTCTTCACTCCCGCCGATCTTGCCGATAAATCCCCGCCGTCTCTCCCGCCGCAGCTCACTCTCTCTGCCTGTCTCTATAACGGCAGAGCCCTGTGAGCGGGTCAAGAGTCGATTTCATTGGCTCCTGGCCCAGTCTTTCAATGTAAGCAACTCCCATTGGCTTACATTGAAAGACAAGGTCAGGAGACAATGAAAGTGGCTCCTGATTGGCTCACAGGAACTCTGCCATCATAGAGATGGCAGATTGGGTGGCCTAGGTTCCTGACGTGCGGTGGTGATGGCGGTTGCAGCGGGCATGTGCAGCGAAACGTCGGGATTCCGCCATTTCTGTACGGTCTATGGTCCTTAAAGAGACTCTGAAGCGAGATAAAATCCATGCTTTTAACTTTTATTTATGTTAAGCACTATAGCTAGTGCTAAAACGCTGCATCCTCGCGGCAAAACGAGGGGTTTATACCCCTCCAATCCCCTGGGCTACATGTGGGGAGCGCTTCCTGATTGAGGCTGTAGCTCTGCCTCTCGTTGCATCAATCCCCGCTAATCGCCACATCTCCCCACCCCTCTCAATCTCCCTTCACTGAGAGGGGCGGGGGAGAGGCAGAGATCCGCGGTGGATTGACACGAATGGAGGCCAGGGTTGCCACCTCATACCGGCACATATGAATCATACAGGTTCTGGGGCTACTCACACATAATCAGTGCCTAAACTGCATCTGACTGGCTACAAGGCATGTATAATTCATATGTGCCAGTATTTAAAGGGATGAGGTGGCAACCCTAATGGAGGCAGAACTGCAGCTCAAAGCTCTGCCTCCCTGGGCAGCAAAATCCACGACCAAGAAAGTAGTGAATTTTTGCCCTGTGGTTAGGGGGGTATAAACCCCTTGCTTTGCCGTGGGGATGCAGCGTTTAAGCACTAGCTGTAGTGCTTAACATCAATAAAAGTTAAAAGCATGGATTTTGACTCACTTCAGAGTCTCTCTAAGGGCCGTTTCCACTAGGAGCGGTGCGATGCGGCTACATAGCTGCATCGCACCGCAGGTGTGCTGATACACATGCCCGCCAATGGAATAGTTTCCACTGCGTGCATATGGTGCGGTGCAGATCTTTGCAAGGCTGCATCCGCATCCTATCTCTTCCATTCGCGGGCGACGGTGGAAGTGATGTGATGTGGCTAGGTAGCCGCATAGAATCACTTTAGTAATGGAAACGGGCCCTTAGGGGGCAGAGACTGATGGTACTTAAGTGGTTAAGAGGCAAGCTGTGCAGCGGCATAGTGGGAAACCATGGGCCCATGCAGAATGCGCAATGGAGGCAGGCTCTCTGGCTACCCATGCTGGGGGGTTCATTTCCTACTATACTAGTGGGGGGGGGGGCATCCTCTGGTTACCCTGGACACATCTGGGGACTCCCTCTGGCTGCCAACTAGTGGAGGCTACCTAATACTGGGGGCACCTCTTTTTACTGCATTTCAGCAGTGTGCCTGAGTCAGGTGGTGGAAGGAATTTTTATAATTTCGCCTTGAGACCTATTAAGCCAAGAGACCGCCCTATTAGAAATTTACATAATCTTGCATCAACTTGGAATGATTTGCATATCAATGACCATCCATATTAAGAAGAAACAAATTGCATTTTTTTTCCTGACACTTCTTTATAACTGGGCCCAGTAAAAATCATTTCAGGGGAAAAAAAAAAAGAATCCCATTGCTTAGGTCTCTGGACATCGTTGTGCATTGCACGATTAAGGTGGGTACACACGTCAGATAAAAGTCTTTGGAAAATGAAAGATCACAGACCAATTTTACCCCCTTTCATGTAGTATGAGAGCCATACTCTACACAGTTTATTCTATGGAGCTGAACTCCCCATCAGATAAAAATCTTTGCAAGATGCTGCACACAAAGATGCTGTACACATGCAACAGATCAGTATCTGCAAAAGATCAATCCCTGCAAAAGATCCGTTCCTGCAAAAGATCCATTCCTGCAAAATGCATTCATAGTCTATGACATGTGCAGATCCCATACACACCTTGTTTAATGGACATTCATCTGCAGATCAGACAATAATCTGCCGATCTGAAGATCCAACCTGGTGGATCTGATCCACAGATAATTGTCCGTGAAACAAGGTGTGTATGAGATCTGCAGATATCATAGACTATGAATGCAGTTTTCAGGAACGGATGTTTTGCAGGAACAGATACATAATGCATCGCTAGCTGTTTCTATGGAGGTGGAGGAGGGACAAGCAAGGTGCACGATGGAGAGGGAGTGGTAAGGGGCTTGGCCTGCAACTTGCTGATCTCAATGCATCAAGGCCGTCATACATACACTAGTTCTAGCGTATGTATACAGCCTTTGTGTTGCAGCTAAATGTAAACAATGGGGCTTTGCTGTTCTCTTTTAAGGGGCCCATACACTGGTCGATTTCAGCCATTGATTGATCGATTCGATCAAACAGAAATCGATTCTTTCAAATCTATCGATCGATTTGTGGCTGATTGCAATCGATTTCGATGGATTTGATCTATCTGATCTGCTGCTGGCAGTAGATCAATGGCCCATAGAGTTGCATTTGATCTAATGGTCCAATAATGCATTTAGATAAATTTCCAATAGATTTAATTCTGAATTCTATTGGAAATCTGTTCCTAGTGTGTGGCACACATCAGATAGATTCCTGTCAGATTCGACTTGACAGGCATCTGACAGAAATCTATCTGATGATCGAATCTGCTGCAAATCTATAAGTGTATGGTCACTTATACTGTTTAGCAGAAAAATCAATCATGTAACATAAAAGAGCGCAGTGATGACTTATCAGTGAGCTTCAGGTCTGCACAGTCCAATCAGCAGGTCCTCACCTGTCAGTTTGCTGATGTAACCCACCAAAATAGTTGGTCATCCTGTTGACTCTGCTCTCCTGGGCAGTCTGCAGCCATCAGCATCACAAGACTGGCCAGACTGGGTGACAATTCTTATATCAGGTGGATTTCATCTGTGAACTGTGCCTGGTGTCCAGCTATGTTCTACCAAAATGAAACAATAGCCTTGTGCTTCATTCAGAAACTTTTCTGCTGAAATTGCAAAACTTGTCCCAAGAACCTGAGTCAAGCAGCAGAGCAGGTCTGTGCTAGACTCTGCCGGTTTGATGAATGAAAGACATAAAACATCTGGAATAAACAGCAGAAGGTAATCTTTATAATTGTGCTGGAAAAAAACAGAAGTGAGAGATTAATATGACTGCAACGGCTCAAACGCAGTGACAGCGCGGAGACTGGAGAGGTCAGGTTTGTGCTTATGTTAGGGGGAACTGTACAGACACATCATAAATAACTGCAGAACCAGGAGAAAAGCAGCAAATGTGTTTATTCTCCTTCATCCCAATTTTCTAAAGCCCTACAAGGGGCAGGTGAAATCCATCATACTGCATTACCATACAATCACGTGTGTCTGTGGTCAGAGTTTGGGTGGGTACACACGTCAGATAAAAGTCTTTAGAAAATGAAAGATCACAGACCAATTTTACCCCCTTCCATGTAGTATGAGAGCCATACCTACACAGTCTATTCTATGGAGCTGCACTCCCCATCAGATAAAACCTTTGCAGGATGCTGCACACACAGATGCTGTACACATTCAAAAGATCATTATCTGCAAAAGATCTCTTCCTGCAATAGATCCATTCCTGCAAAATGCATTCATAGTCTATGAGATCTGCAGATCATCATACACACCTTGTTTAACAGGCAATCATCTGCAGATCAGATTCACCAGGGTGGATTTTCAGATCTGCAGATGATTGCCAGATATGCACATGAAGTCTGTTAAACAAGGTGTGTATGATGATCTGCAGATCTCATAGACTATGAATGCATTTTGCAGGAATGGATCTATTGCAGGAAGAGATCTTTTGCAGATAATGATCTTTTGAATGTGTACAGCATCTTTGTGTGCAGCATCTTGCAAAGATTTTATCTGATGGGGAGTGCAGCTCCATAGAATAGACTGTGTAGAGTATGGCTCGCATACTACATGGAAGGGGGTATAATTGGTCTGTGATCTTGCATTTTCCAAAGACTTTTATCTCAAGTGTGTATGCAGCATTAGTTGCCTGAGCGATTGAATGTTGATCTCTGCGGGCAACAGTAAGGCCCAAGGCTCACTACAGCGCTTCTTGCAGAGTTTTGTGCTTTCGATGAATTGCCCGCCTGCAGCATTTTCGGTGTGATTTCATTCAGGTCTTTTGCAAACCAATGTTGAGCCCCATGCTTCTCCCCAGCCCAGCAGAAGGGAGGAGGTGGCACTGCTGGCTTGAGGAGGAATAGAGTGGCTGGGGGTGAGCAGTTTGTTTGTCACAGACTCACAGCCAGCCTGTGTGCTATTGTGTTGAGCTGCAGCATGTCATGTGAGAACACAAAATGAAGCAGAGTAAATGACTTTGATGAACAGAGGCGCCAGCAGAATAAAAACAACAATTAAAAGTTTTAAAATATGCTGGGGAGGCAGTGGTGGACTTACCTCCGAAAGCAGACTAGACTACTTGTCTGACATAAATAAACACTTTATTAGTACCCCAATAGATGCAACGCGTTTCGCAGGACCAAGCCCGCTTCATCAGGCAATAAAACAGGGGACAAAACAGTAGCTCTCAGGTAGCACATATAGCGCCTCTGTAGAGGCAGAGTAAATGTTCAGGTGCTGTGCGATCATTCGAAAATGGGGGGGGGGGGGGGGGAATCCTCACAAGTTTTCCTCATGCAGCAAAAAAGTCTAGAATCGACCCTGGTGCCAGCAACAGCGGAACTAAATCCATGGGACAGGTGAGCTTTTGCACTTCAGTGTGGCAACCAGATTAGTGAGAATGGACACTGTTCATTCTCATTGGCTTACATTGTATTTGTTCCCCCGGCATTTGTAGTCCATTGTGGTAAAAATACTGCAGGTAAGGACTGTGTGCTCCATTTATTGCAATGCAGCAAACCTAATTTTTTTGTACATTGGATCTGTTTGCTGTACTGCAGAAAACCTACCTATTTTGTACATTTCCTGTGCAAGTGAGAAGAACCAAACCTTACTAAATGCACACAGAGCAAGCCACCCGGAAGCATTGGGGAGTCTTTGCCAAAGAAAAGGTTCTGGCTCAAGCTAGGATTCAAAGCCCAGGCCCTCCATATCAAAGGAGGTTTCTTTAACCACTACATTCGTTTAACACAGATGAGGCCAGAAACCCACTAGAAGCCTTTTCTAAGCGCTGGTGATTTGAAAAGCTCTTGCTAATGCAATGTTATGGGGGATTTTTATAAAATCACATCGCTCAAGTCAAATCACACCCATAGCTTTACATTAGCAAGAGTTTTCAAATTGCAAATTGCTCAGAAAATCGCTCCTAGTTGGTTTCTGGCCTCAGGGTGGTTTTAGTCTGTGGGTGGGTGAAGAGTGCTGGTGGTGCAACGCTCTAGGAGTGTGGACCATGGGGAAGGTGTAAGTCAGTGACATCATAAGTAGTCACCCTCCAGGTCCACAGTGTGGAATGAGTTTTAATTAGGCCTGGTTCTTCACATTGGCACAATTGGAAAACTGCTCCATATAAAAAGGCTCAGTTTTCCAACCGTGACATTCCTATCCGTCAATGTTATGCGTCATCTGCCCAGAAACATTGCAGCAGATCAAAACTACACCGTATGTCAGGAATAGGATTGGTCAATGAGATACTTGTAATTTAAAAGCAAACCTGAAGTGAAAAAGAAAAGTAAAAAACATACACACGTCATACTTACCTCCCGGGAAGTCTACTCATCAATCTCTTCATAGCTCCCAACTGTCCCTCTTTCGGAGGGACTGTCCCTCTTTGGGAGCCCTGTCCCTCTGTACCTCTTTCCTCCTTATTTGTCCCTTTTTCATGATGTCCCTATTTCTATGTAAATATATGTATTTCTCTACTGAAAAATGTGTTTAATTGCCTCTAGACTTTATTCCCATCTTTTAAATTGATTAATTTCTTATTTTCAAATGTTAATATGAAGGAAAATACACCAGGATAGAAAGGACTAGTGTGGTTTGAATTATAAAACAACATATTTTTCTTATGAAATCTTAATGGTACGCGTGACTAGGGGTGTGCCGGGGGCGTGGTCAGGGGTGTGGCTTAAGTGTCCCTCTTTCTCATCTCAAAAAGTTGGGAGGTATGATCTCTTTCTTCTCTCCTACATCCTGTTTGTCCACTGTGGTCAATGGAATTCTCCGTCCTCTATTGTGATGACCCCATAACAGCTTCCGGGTCAGCAGTCCATTGACCAGTAATATTGCTTGAGCTGCAGGGAAACATGGACATTACAAGATCTTGTCAGAACTGTGAGGAATTGTTGTTAGAAGAAAATGGTGAACTTCTGAGAGGAACTGACGGTGAGGTAAGAATGTAATATTCATTTGCAGTTACATCATGTGCTTATTTTAAATAATTTTACTCAATTCAAGTTTACTTTTAGTTGATGCAAATGTTATGTTAATTTTATGCAATTTTTTTGCCGTGTGGAACCAACCTAATAAAAAATTATCACCTGTTATGTTTTTAGTTTAAGATCCAATTGTTATTATTTTTGGGGATGTGGGAGTAACCCCCGTGCAGAGAACATACAGTCTCCATGTAGATGGTGTCACAGCCCAGATTAGACCTTGGAATAATAGCACTTGCAAGTTAGGCCTCTTTTCCACGAACTGTTTCTAGGCAGTGAAATGCCTCTCAAACTCTCACAACTGCTTACTGCTGCCTGGCAACTGCTTGCTGAGCACACAGCTCAACAGTTCGTGGAAAAGCGCTGTGTGCTCAGCAAGCAGTTTCCAGGCAGCAGTGAGCAGTTACCAGGCAGCAATAAGCAGTTACCAGATAGCAGCAAGCAGTTTTGAGAGATTTCACTGCCTAGCGACAGTCCGTGGAAAAGAGGCCTAAAGCCTCTTTTCCACAGACTGTTGAGCTGTGTGCTCAGCAAGCAGTTACCACGCAGCAGTGAGCAGTTATCATGCAGCAACAGTTACTAGGCAGCAGTGAGCAGTGGTGAGAGTTTGAGAGGCATTTTACTGCCTATCAACAGTCTGTGGAGAAGAGTCCTAACTCTGGTTCAGTGCAGAGGCAGACTTCAGGCACTTTGAGGCCTCTCTTCCACGGGCAGTTGTACTGTGTGCTCAGCAAGCAGTTACCAGGCAGCAGTGAGCAGTTACCAGGCAGCAGGGCAGCAGTGAGCAGTTGTGAGAGTCTGAGAGGCATTTCACTGCCTATCAACTGCCCGTGGAAAAGAAGCCTTCATCAAAGTGGTAAAATCTGCCAAAAATCAATTTTATTAAACCATCTATAATCACCTTTCAGAGGGGTAACTACAAATCATGGGGCCCCCAGCAAAGCTTTGATGGCCCCCCAATGATCACACCCTGTCCCTTGCCTCCCCTTGGTGACCCTCACAGCCTGGGGGCCCATCTCACAATGGTCATAAAACAAGTATTGCCATTATCATCTTGATACTGATAACAAGTGTAGCCACAAAAATACCTGATCTGAAGGATGGATCCCTTTTATTGGAGGCAAAGCCAGGCAATGTGCAAATAAACATGGCCGGGGCGTAACTAGAAATCAACTGGGCCCCCCTGCAAAACGTTGGCCCCCTCCGTCTCCCCTCGCTTTCTGCACAGGTAAAATGATAACCAATGTTATTCAATTGGCTAGTGTACACTTGAATGTGTTTTCCCCATGCAGATAAGAGCTGACAGCAGCAATACATGCATTCTCTATCACTTACATTAGCTTCTGTGATAAAACGTGCATGTTTTCACACATACAGACACACATGGGCCCATATGCAATTTACTTTTTCCTCCTTAGTTTTCTCCAACTTGATATTTTAAAAACTTGTTGTCAATAAATTGCATTGTAAACCCCCAACAAGAAAATACACAAAATATTCTTGATAGTCATTTTTCTACTGCTTGTTGGTACTTTTTCAATTAAAAATGCTGAAAAGTTATTTTAAAGAGAAGATGAAGAATTATCACCTGGGAGAAAACTCAGGAGAAAAAGTGAATTGCATTTGGGTCCATGTTGTGCAGGAAACACATACAGAAAACCGACAGACGAGTGTGCTTCCAGCCTCAGCTTATTACACTCAATGGGCTCTATTCATAAAACATTTGCAGGGAAAAAAATCTTGGAGGGAAAATACCGCATCGGTATTTTAGACTTTTGTGTGCTAATTCATAAAAAAGTTTACACTTGCGATAATAGGTCGGGGAATTCCCGCACTAAACTAGCGGTACTGGCTGAGTTGTTACATTTTCTCTGTGCAGAGACAGACTTGGTATAAAGAAGGCAGCCCCAGCACGGAGCAGTGCTTTTCGGCGCTGCTAGATTTGGGCGCAGCCAGCGCCGCCATAGACTATAATAGGAATCAGTCTATAGCGGCGCTCAGTGAGTAACGTCAGCGCCGTCAGAAGACTGAGCCGAGGTTGCTTAAAATTCACAATAATTCGGCCTCCAGCAATAGCTGGAAGCCGAATTATATCATTCCCCCACTATCCATGGCTTCCTGGAGGGGTAATAGTAATAAACACGGCCCGGAAGCAGGATCAGCATTATACCGGCTGTATTCTGCACCCAAGTCTACAGGCGCCGATTTCAAATGTACTCGCCCCAGCATCCCTTTACATGTGCATTTTTTTTAAATTGCCTCTTCTTGCCCTGAATCTGCACTGAATCTGTCTAATAGTTTTTCTAAACAATCTATTTAATTGCTGCAGCTCAGAAGAACTTCAAGAAATGTTACACATGCAGGTTTTCTGATGTGAAATATATCTGAAAACAGGTACCCAAGTGTAACGATCGGTGTAACACAGAGAGGATCTGATTACCGGTGATCTGCAGTATCACCGAGAATGCAGATATATACCAGATTATTGATGATCTGCAGTATCACCGATAATTAGATATATCTCTAACCTCTGGACACCTGAGTGATGAGAGTGTTATGGTGCAACAGTAATACTTTGAGGACCGCACCTGAATATCAGGTGCTAGAGCAATAAGGAGTACTGCTCTGCAGCAAGTTCCTTCCGTTGGTCTGAACTCTCCGCATGGAGGAGTCAGGCCGAGAGTGGGAAGGACAGAACGTGAGTGACACCAATGAGAGAGTGTCACTGATAGATCAGTGAACTATCTCTCAACAGGAGAGAGAGTTCTCGAGGTCGGGCAGGCCAGGTCGTTAACACACGGACAGATAAAGTACAGAGACAGGAGACAGATGCAGAATCCAAAGACTAGCCGAATACAGCAACAGAGTATCAGAATCACAAAGGTACAAAATCAGAGAACAGAAGAATGGTCAGGAAAGCAGAAGGTCATAACAAATAATTCACAATTCCTAGACTAAGGTGTGAGTTCCTTGATCATCAACACCTAGGAAACTGGTCTAATGTAACACAGATACTGACAAGGTCTGAGTGCTACCACGTAGCGATCGCAACGCCAGACACAATAGGAATGACCAGCACCCAGTATATATACACCAGCGCTCTCCTGCGCCTTCCCTAAGTGCTGGACCAATGAGAACTGAAAGAATTGTCAGCTGACCGGCCTGGTCAGCTGACACCCTTCTGGCTGTCATAAATGCTCTACCTCTCCGCGCTCGCACGCGTCCTTCTGAACCAGTGTGGACTATCAGTCCCAGCCACACCAGACATGTGTTGTAATGCCTCTGCTGTTTTGGATGCAGAATCCGCCGCACCGCTGTCCGAGCGTGCAGCGTTTTCTCCGCATTCAGCAGTACTGACAGAGGTAGGCCTATGCGTGCAAACCGCCGCGTTGGACGCGGAATCCGCCGCCCTGTTCTCTGGGCATGCGACGGTTTCTCCGTGTTCCGTCAGGCCAGTGAATGCAGGTCCCTGCACGCAAGCTGCCATGTTGAACGCGGAATCAGCCGCCTTACTCTGAGTACTTGCGGCTGCTTTTCCGTGTTTTCTCACACCAAGGGGTTAAAAAAAGCAGCCTTGGTATTCCAGAATGCAGTTTATGTTCTGCTCTCACTGCAGCTGCCTTAGAGGTCTGTCTCCATTAGCTTGCCTATTATCTTGCCTGTTATCGCTGGCTTATCTCCTTTTCTAAACAGTCGGTGTTCTCTGCGCTGATTCTACCTGCTCTAATCTTTATGAATTAACCTTCAGTGACGTGTTGTGATAATCTCTGCACAAGGCGGTAATTTCCCGCACTGCTCAGGAATTGTAGCTTTTCATGCAGAAACAGCTCTTATGAATTGACACTTTGCTAAATGGTCGGGAAAGTAAACTGTTTTGAGCATTACCGCATGCGGGAATGCTTTATGAATAGAGGCCATTATGTCCATCTCTGATGGAGCAGAACTGGCTCTGCAGACTCCCCCAGCATCACTACAGTACACATCACTTGGGAAGGGGTTGGAGAGACGGGGCAGGGTATTGCGTATAAGATACTGCTAAACATTGAACAGGGACCGTCTACAAATCTTTGTATGATTATCAGTGGCTGAGCAGATGCAGTCATTATTAGAACAATTGTGCAAAAAGTAGAACATTTTTTTCTGTTCGTGCCTTAGTTGTCAGTCTCTCAAGACAGGGAAAATAAATTTCTCCATCGTGGGGCCCCCATGTGGCTTCTGGGCCCCCTGTGTTTGCATTCCTTGAAAAATCTATTATTACGCCCCTGATGTCTGGATCCATATCTCTCTCACTTTGGGTTGCCTTCAATGTGAAAGGAGCCTTACACAAGCATGCATGTAGTCTTAACCTGCTTCACTTTTGCACCAGTTTTGCTGCAATGTTCTTGCACTGGTTTTGATAAATCTGCCCTAGTGAATATAAATTACGGACTAGTGATGAGTCACTACTTGGTGCAAAGCATGCTGCTCGCTTGGCAGTATTTTCCAACGCAGCTAAAATCAGTAATCCAAGTACATTACATTATACATCAGTGCCTCGTTTTTACATTTTGCATAAGTAGAATGACACTTTAATAAGTACAAGTCCGTGTGTGGGCAGCACTTTCTGTTCTCATAGATTCCTTTCAAGATTCTTGTGGATTTTGTTGTCAACAGTTGTCCAGAAGCCATATATCGGTATATGAGCCTTGACAGGTTGTATGTATACATCTGATTCTGTCTTATGCTGTGAACTTCTACACAGCATTCTACAGCAGCGCTATCAATCAGACGCCTGTCAATGAATAACTACACAATAAATGTCTGTTATGCAGTAGTTGTGCAACTTTGATGGCTGTAATGTCGGAATACTTGTTAATAATTGCTTCTGTGCGCGCTCGGGGCTATTAAAACTGAGATCTGGAGCGGGCCAGACTGACAGGTGAGTTTACGGGCCCCGCCCAGGGGTAACACACCTTGTACTCAAAAATCACTCCTTACTGGAAAGCCACCACGTTTGTTTAGCAGCCAATCCTCCCTAGAGGCAAGGTTCACCTCGGTGCTGTTTCCGATTACCATATATGGCTAGGAAGGAAGCTATATAGAATAAACCCATCCATGACCTTGTCATAAGATTGTATGTTTCACTGGAAATCACGGTAATGCTGGTAAATGCAAAAAAATATTGCAAAAGCAATCTGGGTGAGGTGTGGTAAAGTATTTCTGCAGACAAATGATCTTATATAACCTGAAAAACTGGGCATGCAGCTGAAGCAAACATAACGGCCCTCATATTCCCATACATTCTGTAGATTGCAGGAGATTACCGTGGAAATGAGAGCCCTACTCCACCCACAGATGTTGTGCAGGCACTCACAGACAGTGGTGTACCTAGGGAATTTGACACACAGTGCTGATTATTTACAGACACCCCTCCCCCCCTTTGAAAAAAAAATTATGGGAGAGTTGACAGGTTGAGGTGCCAAGAGTGTCACAGCACATTTTGGGGGAAAAGGAGTAGTCAGGATGTGGAGGAGCGAACGGTTCTAAAACTCTGTACTCTATACAGTGGTGCAGAAGATGTCAGTGGTATATAAATACACAATAATAATATGGTAGGACATTACACTATGTCTATGGTGCGATTAGATTGTGAGCTCCTCTGAGGACAGTCAGAAAAGGGGGACATAAGAAAGAGGGGGGGGGGTGCAGAGGAGGAGGGGGAATAAAGAGGTAGAGGCACAAAACAGAGAGCCTGGTGGGATAGGATATGGCAGGAAGACCTCTCACCAGGACTGCAGACATCACCAGTGCAGTTTGGCAGGGAATACTGCTAAAAGAAGCCACTAAAATCTGAAAAAAGGAAAGGGTCATGGGGGAAGACAAGAGGGTGGGAGGAAGAGCAGAGAAAAGTGATAAGATTACCTGCAATCAAGCTAATCTAAATTTTCTGGAGCTTGCTTCTCTGCTCACTACAGAATTTGTCTGTCAGCACCTGTATCACTGTCTGTATCAGCAGACTGCCCTGCATTATTGATTAATTACTCTGAGTCTGATCAGAAAAAATAATCAATAATCCAGGGCACTCTGGTGTTTCAGCAGCCAGTGCACATGGCTACTAATGACAGGCAACTTCTGAAGCACTAAACACATCCTGACACCTCTCCCTGCTAATGTCCCAGCAATCATTCTCTCTACTCACCCTGCTGCTCTGCACATTCACTCACTGCAGGCTGCATGTAGCGAGCAAGGAGACACATTGCCCACAGGACAGGAAGAGGGAGGGGTGCTACATCTAGTGCAGGAAGTAGTAAAGTCCCCTGCACTGCCTGCTGCAATTTTCCCGAATGTTGCCCAAATTATGAGAAAAGGTCCCAAGTGGAAGAACACAGTGGCTGAGCACCACAGCGGCACCCCTAGCCATGTCTACACCCGGTGCTGTGAGCACCTGCAGCCCTATAGTAGGTATGTCACTGGTTACAGAGCTTATTTATGTTTGTGTAGAGTCTCCTTCATTATAAACCACCTTAAAGTAAACCTGAGAGGGATGAAAAGAAATGTTTTTTATACATACCTGGGGCTTCCTCCAGCCCCCTTTTGGCTAATCAGTCCCTCACTGTCCTCATCCCCTGCTTGAATTTTCCACTGTTGGTCCTGGTAATTGAGACAGTGTGGGGGAAGGGGGGTGTAGTGTGTATGTACGGCCTGGCTGTGCATGCCCCATCGCTCTACCTTCCCTGGGAGCTTTCCGTGTCTGCGCAGTACTAATGCGCAGGTGCAGAACGCTCCCAGCCGCGGGACCACACGTGCAGCCTCGGACAGGCCCACCGAACCATCGGTGGGCCCCGGCCGTCCCGCCTCCTGGGGGCCCCAGTGCTAAAAAGGAGGGGGGCTAAGCGCAGGAAGGGGGGACATTGTGCACAGATCGGCGGGGAGGGGCGGAAGCCTCCCCCCCCTCCCTCACCTACGGGCCCCCCTTCCGCGCTCCCCCCCCTCCAGAATTGCAGCCAGCGGCAGCACCGGGGAAGAATCACTTAACGGCATGACAGAGAGATCCGTAGCTCTGCGTGCCGCTGGCTGGTCTCTCTGTCTCCTGAACTGACTGTCCAATCACGCTCTCGCAGGAAGTACTGCGAGAGCGTGATTGGACAGTCAGTTCAGGAGACAGAGACCAGCCAGCGGCTCGCAGAGCTACGGATCTCCGTCATGCTGGTAAGTGATTCTTCCCCGGTGCTGCCGCTGGCTGCAATTCTGGAGGGGGGGCCCGTAGGTGAGGGAGGGGGGTGGCTTCCGCCCCACCCCGCCGATCTTTGCCCGCTGCCAACCTGATTGCATTTTGAGGGGGGGGGGGGGGGGTATCTGCCACCAACCTGCCCACATTACGATTTTCAAGTGTCTGCTGCCCACATTACGATTTTCAGGTGTCCGCTGCCCACATTACGATTTTCAGGTGTCTGCTGCCCACATTACGATTTTCAGGTGTCTGCTGCCCACATTGCGATTTTCAGGTGTCTGCTGCCCACATTGCGATTTTCAGGTGTCTGCTGCCCACATTACGATTTTCAGGTGTCTGCTGCCCACATTACGATTTTCAGGTGTCTGCTGCCCATATTACGATTTTCAGGTGTCTGCTGCCCATATTACGATTTTCTGGTGTCTGCTGCCCACATTGCGATTGTCTGGTGCCTGCTGCCCACATTGCTATTTTCTGGTGCCTGCTGCCCACATTGCGATTTTCTGGTGCCTGCTGCCCACATTGTGATTTTCTGGTAACTGCTGCCCACGTTACAATTTTCAGGTGTCTGCTGCCCACATTGTGAATTTCAGGTGTCTGCTGCCCATATTACGATTTTCAGGTGTCTGCTGCCCATATTACGATTTTCTGGTGTCTGCTGCCCACATTGCGATTTTCTGGTGCCTGCTGCCCACATTGCTATTTTCTGGTGCCTGCTGCCCACATTGCGATTTTCTGGTGCCTGCTGCCCACATTGTGATTTTCTGGTAACTGCTGCCCACATTGCGATTTTCAGGTGTCTGCTGCCCACATTACGATTTTCTGGTCACTGCTGCCCACTTTTGGGGGGGGGGGTATCTGCCACCAACCTGATTGCATTTTGTGGGGGTATCTGCCGCCAACCTGATTGCATTTTGTGGGGGTATCTGCCGCCAACCTGATTGCATGTTGTGGTGGTATCTGCCGCTAACCTGATTGCATTTTGTCGGAAAATCTGCTGCGATTTGACTACTTGATGAATTATCATGAGGCATGTAACTACTTGAATATTTTATCTAAAATGTATCTGGCCGGACCTAATCTCTGTGAATAACACCGCTACTTATGTTGTGTTTTTTTTTTTTTTTAAGTCTGCCCATGACTCATCGTGACCACGTCGATGTTCCAGTGCGTGGTGACACCCATTTACTTTCGCTGCGGCGCGCTGCGTGCCGCATGTGGACATATCCCTATTGGAGGCTGTCCTCAGAAGTGCTCACGATCTTTTCCCTACCATAAACTCATGCAAAATTTCTAGAGTACATGTGTATGTGAGCCCAAAATGGGGGGGGGGGGGAGGAGGGGATCGGGGGGGGGGGGGGCCCAGGCTGAAACTTCCTTGGTGGGCCCTTAGTGTCCCAGTCCGACCCTGGAGGGTCTGGAGAAAACCCCAGGTATGTATAAATTTTTTTAATGATCTCAGGTACACTTTAAGGCTCCCTGCACACTGCTAATCCGTTTTCTGATTCCGTTTCCGATTTTCCCTGAATACATTCAACAGAAAAATGGATCAAAAAATGCAGCATGCAGTAAAGATTAAAAATCGGAATCAGAGGTAAAAACCGATTAAAAATCATAATTGGAAATGCATGCAGTGTGCAAGAGGCCTAAGAGTCCTGTCCAGCAGCAATAAGGCCATAGTTGAAACGCCCTATTCCCTCGGCAGAACGATCAATACCTCCGAATTCCCCAGGGCAAAATTCGGGGCTCCTTTCGGGTAGAGGCAGAGCTTTGTGCATTAGCTGTGTCTCTGCTTGCGTCAATCTTCGTGTATCTCCGCCTCCTCCCATCCCTCTCAGTCTTCTTTCACTGAAAAAGGCGGGGAGAGGCGGAGATCCATAATGAAGGCAGAGCTACAGCGCTAAGCTCTGCCTCCCCGGGCAGCAAAATCCACGACCTGGAAAGTCGTGGAATTTTGACCCCGGGATTTCGGGGGTAGTACTCTTATGGCACTGTAGGCGGAGCAGACATATGAATCTGAAAATCCTAACAAGAATAATTTATAAGTACAGTAGAGCCTGATTACCAAGAACCCAGGCATTCGACAGTCTCAAACATCCGGCATTCCTGACGCGGAGAATGGGGGGGCGTTCCTTTCCAGTTTTGCAGAGTGGTGCGCAGCAGAAACGACTTACAAATCCGCCAGGCACTGGTCTTCACTCCTTCAGCTTCTAGCTGCTGTGCTGCATCCCTGTACAGCTCCTGGGGTGTTAAGAACCAGCATCGGATCACATGCAGGCTTTGGGAGCCTTACACAGAGGACGCAGAAAAGCAACTGGAGGCTGCAGGAGTGAAGAAGACTGGCGCCCGCAAGATTTGTACGTTTCTTCCGCTGCACACCACTCTGCATTTCTTCCACATGGAAAGTAAAGTGCTATTTTTAGGCCCGGTTGCTTGACTTCTCAAGCAACCAGCGAGGACTAGAGATGTCGCGAACCGCCGATTTTCGGTTTGCGAACCGGGTTCGCGAACTTCCGCGGAAGGTTCGGTTCGCGGAAAAGTTTGCGAACCGCAATAGACTTCAATGGGGAGGCGAACTTTGAAAAATAGAAAAAATTATGCTGGCCACAAAAGTGATGGAAAAGATGTTTCAAGGTGTCTAACACCTGAGATCTTTCAGTGACTACAAGAGGGGAAATTTTTTTCAAAAATACCTTATAGTTTTTGAGAAAATCAATTTTAAAGTAACTCCTTCTGACCGTGGGAAAATTAAGCGCCCGCCGACTTTAGCAGTTTATAGCAAAGCCGCTTTAAAAGCTAGAAACACCAAACTTGCAGAAAATGTTAAGGAGAACAGTGGGAATAAGAGGAACATTTTTTTTTCAAAAAGACCTTATAGTCGATTCATAAAAAAAGAACCAATTCATTAAAAAGATCCGGTTCATTCAGGAGCCGTTAGTATAGCAGAGAATGCGTCCTCGGAAGGACGTGAAGCTGCTGGCTCCTGCTGCTGTCTCTCCCCACCTGCCTGCACCTGTCAACCCCCACCTAGGCTGGCACCCAGTGCACCCATGGGTGCACTGGGTGCCAGCCTAGGTGGGGGTTGACAGGTGCAGGCAGGCAGGTGGGGAGAGACAGCGGGAGCTAGCAGCTATGCGTCCAAAAGGACTTTTGGACGCATTCTCTGCTATGTGGGTGGGGGGCTTCGGAGATCTTCAATCAACTTAATAGAAGATCGCAACATAAGAGGATACAGTTCGTTGGATCATTTACTGAGGATATTGCCGTGGGAAATTTTTTTTAAAGGTACAGGTAAGTATTTCTGGTTAATTAAGAAAATTAAAGGACTTTTTTCGTGGTTGTGTTTTTATTTCCTTTAACCCTTTGTGGAAATGGGTAAGGGGTACTTTGTACCTCTATACTCATTTCTCCTGGGAGGGGGTGGGCATCTGGGGTCCCCTTCTTAAAGGGGACTTCCAGATGCCACCATGAACCCCCCCCCCAGGGAGTCGTCGCCCCCACCTCCGGTGCCCCAGGATTGGACAAGGGCTCCGGGGGGGGGAAGGGGAAGGCTTGGCTGCCCGCCCCCCCCCCCCCCCCCCGGAGCCCCTCATACCATGGACCATGCGGGCTGGTATAGCTCAGGGTGCGAAGCCCCAGTCGGCCGGGGCTCCGCATTCTGGCTATCCCAGCCTGCATGGGGGACAAGGGGTTACAGAGGCTCGGGAGGGGGGACCCCACGTCATTTTTTTTTTTTCATTTATTTCCCACACTCAGCACATAAAAAAAAAAAATATATATATATATATATATATATATATATATATATATAATTTTTTAAGGACTTAAAGAGATACTGAAGCGAAAAAAAAAAAAGATGATATTATGATTTGTATGTGTAGCACAGCTAAGAAATAAAACATTAAGATCAGATACATCAGTGTAATTGTTTCCAGTACAGGAAGAGTTGAGAAACTCCAGTTGTTAACTCTATGCAAACAAGCCATTAAGCTCTTCGACTAAGTTAGTCGTGGAGAGGGCTGTTATCTGACTTTTATTATCTCAACTGTTCCTGGACTATTTACTTTTCCTCTGCTAAAGGAGAGGTCATTACTTCGCAGACTGCTCTGAAAGACTCATTTGGAATGCTGAGTGTTGTGTAATCTGCACATATTATAGAATGATGCAATGTTAGAAAAAACACTATATACCTGAAAATAAAAGTATGAGAATATTTTCTTTGCTGCTAATCTTCTAGTAATTATTCATAGTACACAACCAATTCACTATATCATATTTTTTTTTTCGCTTCAGTGTCTCTTTAACGAGGCCACAAGTATGAAAAAAGTTAAATACCATTTCATAATCCAGATCCATGGAGGACGCCATCTGCGCCCCCCCGTTCATTCCGCCATGGCACCCGCAGTAATACCGGCCCCGGTCGGGTCCCGACCCCTCCAAACGGGTCGGGTTCTCATTCCCCCCTCAATATGGCCGCCACAGATTGCCGCGGCTGCGCAGTCCGCATAGATGCAATTGCGGCTGCACAGCTCTAGGTCCTCCTCCCGATGCGTCCGATGTATGCACGCATATTGATGACGTGGCAGGAGGAGGCCCTAGAGCTGCGCAGGTGCAATCGCGTCTGTGCGGACTGCGCAGCCGCGGCAATCTGTGGCGGCCATATTGAGGAGGGAATGAGAACCCGACCTGTTCGGAGGGGTCGGGACCCGACCGGGGCCGGTATTACTGCGGGAGCCATGGGGGAATGAACGGGAGGGCGCGGATGGCGTCCTCCATGGATCTGGATTATGAAAAGGTATTTAACTTTTTTCACATTTGTGGCCTCGGAAGTCCTTTAAATATTGTTTCCCGCTATCTTTTTAACATATCCTGCAAATTTGGTGTTGCTAGGATGTAAGGGGCCTTTGCTATTAACTACTAAAGTCGGCGGGTGATGATGATAACCAACCAGAATTATAGGGGTACAAAAGTGCTAAATTCTGCCATAGGCTTCCATTAGGCTCCCTATTTCACTTTCAAAAATCTCAAATCTTTTCAAAGGGCAATTGCTCAGCAGTGGCACATTTTCTAGCATTGTAGGAACTTTTAGGGGGATCATAACTGGTGAGTTTCGGGCCCCTAGGCCGAAGAGGTCATATCCTAGGGTAACAAAAACCTGTTTATTTGGGCAATTTCAATGGTAGTGATTCTGACGTACATAAATCGCAGCCATGGCCGTTAGCAACTTCTGAATTTCACGAAATGTCTCATGCAGGTAGAAGACATATTGTTAGACTTGGATTCCAAAGATGGGGTCCCTACATCTCTGCAAACCAGAGTTACAGGGGTGCAAAAGTAGTAAAATCCCCCATAGGCTTTCATTGGCTCCCTATTTCACTTTCCAAAATCTCACACCTTTTCAAAGGGCAATTGCTCAGCAGGGGCAAATTTTCTAGCATTGTAGGAACTGTTAGGGGGATCATAACTGGTGAGTTTCGGGCCCCTAGGTCGAAGAGGTCATAGCCTAGGGTCACAAAAACCTGTTTATTTGGGCAATTTCAATGGAGGAGATCCTGGCGTACATAAATCACAGCCATGGCCGTTAGCAACGTCTGAATTTCACGAAATGTCTCATGCAGGTAGAAGACATATTGTTAGACTTGGATTCCAAAGATGGGGTCCCTACACCTCTGCAAACCAGAGTTACAGGGGTGCAAAAGTAGTAAAATCCCCCATAGGCTTTCATTGGCTCCCTATTTCACTTTCCAAAATCTCACACCTTTTCAAAGGGCAATTGCTCATCAGGGGCACATTTTCTAGCATTGTAGGAACTGTTAGGGGTTAATATAAATATATATATAAATAATATATGTGTGTGTGTGTGTGTGTGTGTGTGTGTGTGTGTGTGTGTGTGTGTGTGTGTGTGTGTGTGTGTGTGTGTGTGTGTGTGTGTGTGTGTGTGTGTGTGTGTGTGTGTGTGTGTGTGTGTGTGTGTGTGTGTGTGTGTGTGTGTGTGTGTGTGTGTGTGTGTGTGTGTGTGTGTGTGTGTGTGTGTGTGTGTGTGTGTGTGTGTGTGTGTGTGTGTGTGTGTGTGTGTATATATATATATATATATATATATATATATATATATATATATATTGTAAGGGAACGAGTCCAATTTGTGTAGTCTCAGGGGATTTAGGCAGATTGCAGGGATCAGTTTGGTCTCAGAAACAACAGTTCAGTCAGCAGACCAAGTTTTAAGCTGATAGCATCAGCTTTATTTACAAATCCAAAACACAGGAGTACAACAAAAACAAAACATAAAAATAAACCCTAGCCTGTCCGGCTCTAACTAACATACAAATATTCCCTCTCTATGCAAGAGAGAGGATCTAGCATCCAGCTCTACAAACAGTATGATTAAGTTTGGTTTACTCACTGTGTCTGGCTCTCTCCTTACTGCAGGCAGGCAGATCCCAGGAAGAGAGAGAGACTAACACTGGAGACACCATATTTAAAGGGTTTCCCCTGAAGCCTAATGAGGCAATTTATTAGCCAGGCTTCTTCAAAAGCCTGGATAGCCTGGTGAATGGAAGTCCCACCCGCTCACTTCCATTCACTCCAGGGCCCCTTTTACCGGCTTTTCCAAAAAGCCAAATGCAGTGAAAGAACACCCTTTCACTGCTGAAATTCTTGCTGCCCTGGAGTTTTAACATATATAAGAGAGAAATCTGGGAGAAATATACACACCTTCTACCTCTAACCCAGCATTTCTCTCACACACCCTCCCCCTCTGTTTCGACGTAGGGGTCGGAACATAACTAGCCCCAAGACAGTGTACCCGGGACAAGGCATCTGCATTTCCCAGCTGGGACCCGGGTCTATGCTCCACTGTGAACTTGTAGTTCTGAAGGGCCAGGAACCACCTTGTCACCCTTCTATTCTTTTCCCGATTTTCACACATCCATTTTAGGGGGGCGTGATCAGTAACTAATGTAAACTGGCGGCCTAACAGATAGTATCTAAGCTCTTCCAGAGCCCATTTAACTGCTAAACATTCCTTCTCTACTGTAGCGTAGTTTCTTTCATGGATGTTCAGCTTTTTACTCAGGAAAACCACAGGATGCTCTGAACCTTCTCTGATTTGGGATAGTACTGCTCCCACTCCCACATCGGATGCGTCCGTCTGCACAATAAAGTTTTGTGTGAAGTCTGGGGTAATCAGCACTGGTTGGCTACATAAAGCTTTTTTAAGGGTCTGAAAGGCCTGTTCTGCCTCAGAGTTCCACTTGATCATTATAGACTTGGTCCCTTTTGTAAGGTCAGTCAGGGGGACCGCTATAGTGGCAAAATTAGCTATGAACCGTCTGTAGTAACCAGTGATTCCCAAAAAAGCTCGAACCTGTTTCTTTGTCAATGGTCTAGGCCAGTCCTGAATTGCTTGCACCTTGTTAAGCTGAGGCTTAACTAGCCCTCTGCCAATGTTATACCCCAAATATTTGGCTTCTTCCAGGCCTATGCTACATTTTTTTGGGTTGGCTGTCAGTCCAGCCATACGTATGGAGTCCAGCACGGCCTGTACCCTAGGTAGATGGGATTGCCAATCCGTGCTATGGACAACCACGTCATCCAGATACGCTGCTGCATACTGTCTATGGGGCCTTAAGATTTGGTCCATGGTACGTTGGAAGGTGGCCGGGGCCCCATGTAACCCAAATGGCAACACAACATACTGGAACAGACCTTCGGGAGTGCTGAAAGCAGTTTTCTCTTTGGCTTGGTTTGTCAGGGGGATCTGCCAATAGCCCTTGGTCAAATCTAAGGTCGTCAGATATCTGGCTGTTCCTAGTCTCTCAATTAATTCATCCACACGAGGCATAGGGTAGGCATCAAATTTTGAGACAGCATTTAATTTTCGAAAGTCATTGCAAAAGCGCCAGCTCCCATCTGGTTTAGGAATTAAGACAATTGGACTGGACCAATCGCTATGCGACTCCTCAATGACCCCCAACTCCAGCATTTTTTTAACTTCCTGAGATATGGCTTCTCGTCGAGCTTCTGGCACCCTATAAGGTTTTACGTTAACCCTTACCCCAGGTTCAGTTATGATGTCATGTTTTACCAAAAAGGTTCGACCCGGTTCCTCCGAAAAAACATCCCTATTCTTCATTACAAAGGCCTGTACTTCTTTCCTCTGAGTGTCGGACAAGGAGTCTGCCACCTTAACCTCTGGCACTAAGGGTTCTGCACTTAGGGATGAAGTAGGCTTGGTGAACAGTGACAACCTTTCTTTCCAAGGTTTGATAAGATTGACGTGGTAAACCTGCTCAGGTTTCCTTTTACCTGGCTGGCGAACCTTATAATTTACCTCGCCAATCTTCTCAAGAATTTCAAAGGGTCCTTGCCACTTTGCCAAAAATTTGCTTTCTACTGTGGGTATTAGAACTAGTACTCGATCACCAGGGGAAAAATTACGTATTTTAGCACCCCTATTATACACCCTCCGTTGGGCTTCCTGCGCCTGCTCCATGTGTTCTCTTACTATGGGCAGCACTGCAGTTATCCTGTCCTGCATTTGGCATATATGCTCAATGACACTTTTAAAGGGGGTGGGTTGACCCTCCCAGGTCTCCTTGGCTATGTCCAACAGGCCCCTAGGGTGTCTACCATATAACAATTCAAAAGGTGAGTATCCTGTAGAGGATTGGGGAACCTCTCTTATAGCAAACATTAGATAGGGTAATAAGTAGTCCCAATTTTTCCCATCTTTGTCAACCGCTTTCTTAAGCATATTTTTGAGGGTTTTATTGAACCTTTCTACTAACCCATCAGTCTGGGGGTGGTATACAGAAGTGCGAAGTTGGTCCACTTTGAACAATCTGCACAACTCCTTCATGACCCGGGACATAAATGGGGTACCTTGGTCAGTAAGTATTTCCTTTGGGATTCCCACCCGGCTAAAGACATGTACCAACTCTCTAGCAATGGATTTAGATGAGGTATTACGTAGAGGAATGGCCTCGGGGTATCGGGTAGCATAATCCATTATTACTAATATATGTTGGTGTCCCCGTGCAGATTTTACTATCGGGCCTACCAAATCCATTGCTATCCTTTCAAATGGTGTCTCTATCACAGGGAGAGGGACCAAAGGGCTACGAAAATGTGGCCTAGGAGCCGAATACTGGCAGTCTGGACAGGAACTACAGTATTCCTCAACTTCACAATGTAGTCCTGGCCAGAAAAACCGTTGCAAAATTCGCTCCTTTGTCTTCTCTACCCCTAAATGTCCACCCATCACATGTTTATGTGCAAGGTCAAGTACCATACGTCGGTATGGTTTCGGGACAACCAGTTGCTCCACCCGATCCCCTTTTCTACTACCTGATACAACAGGTCATTTTGGAGGGCTAAGTAGGGACAAGAGGGCGTGGAGTCAGGGTTTACGGGTTTCCCATCTATAACTTTTACATTAGCCCTTGCTCTAGATAAAGTGGGATCCTTTAACTGTTCTGAAGCAAAATTATCCCTCCTAATCTCCAAATCAGGCATGTCATTCTCTTCCTCAACTGAGTCTACATGGACTTCCCCCCTTGGTATCACCTGGTCAACCTGGGGTTCCATGTCTACCTCATCAGCTTCCCCTGCTAAAACAGAGAACGGAAAATCTCTAGTAGCCCCAGCCTCCGATACACCCTCAGACACATTAGTACCGGAATCAGGGGAGCTTCCCTTTGAGCCAGATGGGTTCATAACCTTGTCTGTCTCCCACAATTTCCAAAAATGTGGGAAGTTTCTACCCAAAATGACATCGTGTGGTAAAGTGGAAACCAACCCTACGGGGTACATTAATGTCCCGTAGGCAGTTTTGATTTCCACTTCCGCAATAGAATACTCGCGAGTATCCCCATGTATACATGTAACCCCTACTTTATCGTGCACATATTGAGGAGTTTCAACCAACACAGATTTCATCAGGGTAACCTGACTACCAGAATCCAACAATGCATTTACTTGTTTTCCTTCCACAACAACATTACACAGGTGCTTATCATTCCCTGTCTGTGGAAGGGCAGTACACACAATCTGAGCATACATTGACGTACGTCTATTTGTTAAGGCCATATCACACTGCATAGGTTCATCAGTTAGGCTGCAGTCTGCAGCAAAGTGTCCCAGCATATTGCACCTGAAACACCGCACTAACTCTTTATTAGGTCCTCGGCGAGGAGGGGGCCCTCCTGACACATTTTGGTACTCTCTGAGTCTAGCGCTAGTAGATTCTCCACGTTGGAGCATGCTCTTATCAGTAGTAGATCCTTTTTTCCATGCAGGAAGCTTTCCCTTGGGAACAGGGGTTCGCTCCACTTGTTGAAGGCTGAGTAGCTCCTCAGCAGAAACGTACCTCTCCACCATTTCCACAAGTTGATCAGCAGTTTTTGGCTCTGCATGGCTTACCCATTTGCGCAAAGGTGTCGGTAGAGACCTAAGGAACCGGTCCATCACTACTCTCTCCACGATCTGTGGTCCGGTTAGAGTCTCCGGTTGCAGCCATTTTTTAGTTAGATGAATTAGATCATGCATCTGGGAGCGGGGAGGCTTTTCTGTTATAAACATCCACTGATGAACACGCTGGGCGCGGACTGAGAGCGTAACCCCCAGTCGGGCCAGAATCTCAGCTTTTAGTTTGTCATAATCTTTAGCGGCTAGGTGATCCAAATCAAAATAGGCTTTTTGGGGTTCCCCAGATAGAAAGGGGGCCACCAGACCCGCCCACTGCTCTCTAGGCCACTCCTCACGCTCTGCAATCCTCTCAAATGTGGAAAGGTAAGCTTCAACATCATCATTTGTAGTCAACTTTTGCAGATAGTAGCTAGCACGAATAGCACTTGACTTAGCGGTTTCTGTAGGCGATGCTGCTGCACTCCTTGCAGCTAGCTGCTGCACCACCTCTTTGAGGAGCTCATGATCTTGACGCTGTTCCTCTCTGTTTGCAATCAGCTGTTGTTGCTGGACTCTGGTGGCCTCTTGCTGGGCAGCCGTAGCCTGTACCAGAGCCTTGACAATGTCATCCATATTGACATGCAACAAAACACTTTATAATGATGTTTTGCAATTAGGTTTCAAGCCCTTTAAAAAAAAAAAAAAAAAAAAATTTTTTTTTTTTTTTTTTTTTTTTTTTTTTTTTTTTAATGCCAAAGCATCCTCCACCACATGTAAGGGAACGAGTCCAATTTGTGTAGTCTCAGGGGATTTAGGCAGATTGCAGGGATCAGTTTGGTCTCAGAAACAACAGTTCAGTCAGCAGACCAAGTTTTAAGCTGATAGCATCAGCTTTATTTACAAATCCAAAACACAGGAGTACAACAAAAACAAAACATAAAAATAAACCCTAGCCTGTCCGGCTCTAACTAACATACAAATATTCCCTCTCTATGCAAGAGAGAGGATCTAGCATCCAGCTCTACAAACAGTATGATTAAGTTTGGTTTACTCACTGTGTCTGGCTCTCTCCTTACTGCAGGCAGGCAGATCCCAGGAAGAGAGAGAGACTAACACTGGAGACACCATATTTAAAGGGTTTCCCCTGAAGCCTATTGAGGCAATTTATTAGCCAGGCTTCTTCAAAAGCCTGGATAGCCTGGTGAATGGAAGTCCCACCCGCTCACTTCCATTCACTCCAGGGCCCCTTTTACCGGCTTTTCCAAAAAGCCAAATGCAGTGAAAGAACACCCTTTCACTGCTGAAATTCTTGCTGCCCTGGAGTTTTAACATATATAAGAGAGAAATCTGGGAGAAATATACACACCTTCTACCTCTAACCCAGCATTTCTCTCACAATATATATATATATATATATGCCAAGGGATGAGCAGCACAAACCAAATTTTATGCAATACTATGCAAAGCATGCACGCAGCACTGGAGAACCCCAATCTCCATAAGAAATATATAAATACAGAGGGTGCTGCAGCACACAACAGGAAAACAGTGACAGGGGCTCTTGGTTACGCTTTAACGCGTTTAAGCTCACCAACTGCGCCAAAGTGTCCCCGATCTGGTGAGTCCTACTCTAACCAGGCAAAAATGCTAGTTTTTATCAGCGTTATACCATGCCAAAAGCCCAGGGGTCAGCTAAATGGGAGAAATGAAATTAAAAACACCTCACCTTCTACTAGCTACTAACTGAACTATGAGCACCGCCCCCCATACCATGGACCATGCGGGCTGGTATAGCTCAGGGTGCGAAGCCAAAGTCGGCCGGGGCTCCGCATTCTGGCTATCCCAGCCTGCATGGGGGACAAGGGGTTACAGAGGCTCGGGAGGGGGGACCCCACATCATTTTTTTTTTTCATTTATTTCCCACGCTCAGCACATAAAAATAATTAAAATATATATATATATATACAGAGGGTGCTGCAGCACACAACAGGAAAACAGTGACAGGGGCTCTTGGTTACGCTTTAACGCGTTTAAGCTCACCAACTGCGCCAAAGTGTCCCCGATCTGGTGAGTCCTACTCTAACCAGGCAAAAATACTAGTTTTTATCAGCGTTATACTGGGAACCATGCCAAAAGCCCAGGGGTCAGCTAAATGGGAGAAATGAAATTAAAAACACCTCACCTTCTACTAGCTACTAACTGAACTATGAGCACCACAGTGAGACAGCCACTTCTAGTTTTGCCTGGCCAGAACCCGAAGTGGCCAGACTTTGGGTTCTAGCCGTAACATACATACTCCCTTGGGCATTCGTTTCCCTTTTCATGTGCTGCTCCCCATTTGCGACCGTCTCTTTTATATGTAGCAACCCCTCTTTCATGTCCAGGTATCCTCTTGGGCTGCTGCCAACCAAGGCCCGGGCCTTTGCGACCTTTTCAAAAACCCGGCCATGTGCATACTACATTTCTGTAGTGTAACGTTTTCACTTGCAAAATGATAAGAATGTCTGTGTATTTGTCACAAGCTCTATGACCATGTCAATAAAACGCAGACAAGGTATTATGACAGTCTTTCACAGGGGTCATTAGTACATGTGAACTCACCTGCTGCCTCACTGAGCTCTTATTGTCCTTGATAACATCATACAAGATGTGGCCAAGAAACAACTGCAGTTCCACTGGCAATCCTATAACTCCCCTCTGAAAGTCAACACAGATGCTGCAACGTGACTGAGCTCTGTGTGTGCTTCACGCCTACACTTTACTCTAGTTATACATGTACCAGAGGAGATAAGCGGCAGCTATTGCATAAGCCTGCAATAAAAACAATAATACAGTCTGCAAGTTCTGAAGAAACGCCATAAAAATGTCTGACGACAATCTTATCATGGAACAAACATTCTGCTTTAAACAAATGAAAGCTTATTTTTTTTTTTACTATCAGTATATTACTATGATGAAAAACTGTAAAACTTGAAATACGTGTGTATACATTGCGAGTACTATGCAGCCTGTAGCCACTGGGGGCCCGGTGTGCGCGGCAAAATGGGAGTCCATGGCAGGCCTCCTGGAGACCCATGGCAGGCCCCCCCGAGGTGCAGAGTATTGGCATCCCAGCATAGGAAATGACTCACCTCTCCGGGATCCACCGGCAATCTGCACTTTCCAGGCACCCCCGTCTCCATGCCTACAGTCAGGGATGGATCTAGGGGGGGCGAGCGGGTATCTTTTGACAAAGGCTATGACATTGTGGGAATAACCGAGACATGGATGAATGAAAGCCATGACTGGATAGCTAATTTAGAGGGATACAATGTGTTTAGGAGGGATAGAACAGGGAAAAAAGGTGGAGGGGTTTGTCTCTTTGTTAAGAATTCTTTTACAGCTGTCCTCAACGATGAGATGGAGGAAGATTGCGAAGATGTGGAGTCCGTTTGGGTAAATATTCATGGTGGAAATAAAAGTTGCCAATTGCTTATTGGGGTATGCTACAGACCACCTCATATTAATGAAGCTGCAGAACTGCGATTACTACAGCAGATTGAAAAAGCTGCAAGTAAAAATGAGGTCATAGTTATGGGCGACTTCAACTTTCCAGACATTGATTACAGTATTGAGGCTACCCATTCTGGTAAAAGCAGCAGATTTCTGGCAGCACTACAGGACAATTACTTGACTCAAATGGTAACGGAACCAACTAGGGGGAATGCGTTACTGGATCTGATCATTTCTAATAGACCAGATAATGTATCAAATTTGCAGGTTCAAGAACATTTAGGAAATAGTGATCACAACATGATAATGTTTGATCTGGTGACTGATAGGCCACGGGGCAGCAGGACCACTAAAACTATGAATTTTAGAAAAGCAAAGTTCAAAAAACGTAGGCAGGCACTAAGTTTGGTGAACTGGGATAATGTACTACAAGGGGAGGACACTGAAGGGAAATGGCAAGCTTTTAAACTTATTCTCAATGAGTATTGTAGTATGCATATCCCATATGTAAACAAAATGTCTAGGAATAAAAAAAGGCCTCAATGGATGAATAGAAAGGTTAGAGATAAAATGAAGAGGGAAAAAGAATGCCTATAAGGTCCTAAAACAGGAGGGGACCGAGGCTGCACTAAGCAATTATAAGGAGTGCAATAAAAATTGTAAAAAAGAAATTAGACTGGCAAAGTTCGAAGCTGAAAATCAAATCGCTAGGGATATCAAATCTAACCCAGAAACGTTTTACAAGTACATCAACTCTAAAAAAAGAAAGGTTGACTGTATAGGACTCCTAAAGGATGAATGGTGGATGACCAAGGTAAGGCAGAGTTGTTAAATGCTTTCTTTGCTTCTGTCTTCACAAAGGAAACAGCACTGTTGCAAATTACAGATGCAGAAGATTGTCAATCTTTCAACTGTAATATTAAATACTTAACGCAGGAAGAAGTGAAGGCAAGACTAAATAAATTAAAAATAGACAAGGAACCTGGCCCGGATGGCATGCATCCTCGGGTCCTAAGGGAATTAAGTTCAGTTATAGATAAACCCCTTTATCTTTTGTGACTTTCTTTCAACTGGCAGAGTCCCAGTGGATTAGCGTACAGCCCACGCAGTGGCGTAGCTAAGGAGCTGTGGGCCCCGATGCAACTTTTACAATGGGGCCCCCCATGCACTCTATACATAACAATTGATACAGCGCACTAAAACCTGCCAATGGCAACTACAATGTCAGAGGTACAAGAAGGAGATGGGGAACCGTTTGCTAATGATTACCACTATTCAAAGAGTCTATAGAAGTGATTATTATGAGCACAGGACCAATACAGAGCTAATACTGTAGTTGAGGAAGGGCCCTTTGGGGCCCCTCTGGCCCAAGGGCCCCGATGCGGTCGCTACCTCTGCAACCCCTATTGCTACGCCCCTGAGCCCACGTTTTCCCATTATTTAAGAAGGGCAAAAAATCAGATCCAGGAAATTATAGACCTGTAAGCTTAACATCAAACTATTTGAGGGGTTACTAAGAGATACTATACATGACTTCATAGTAGAAAATAATCTTATTTCTCAGCATCAACATGGGTTTACTAAAGACAGGTCCTGTTTGACTAACATGCTCAGCTTTTATGAGGTAGTTGTAACGATTGGTGTCAGCACGCAGAGAGAATCTGATTATTGGTGATCTGCAGTATCACCAAGAATACAGATATATACCTGATTATTGATGATCTGCAGAATCACCGATAATACAGATATATTGCTAACCTCTGGACACCTGAAGTGTGTGAGTGTTTGGTGTAACAGTGGAAATTGGACCACCGGGGTAGCAGGTGGTCCAATATGTAGAGACAGACTCTACTGCAGTCAAGGACTCCAGGAGAAGGAGACCCTGACTGGTTTAGCAGCAGTGCCCCCTCTGAGAAGCAGAGGGCCCCTGCAGGGAGGCTGAGCACCCAAGGGGTGGGTGACAGCCAGAATGGTCGGGCAGGCCGGGTAGGCAACACACTGACAGATAAAGTACAAAAACGGTAAGCTGATTCGGTATCCAAGGCAAGCAGGGTTTGGCAACGGAATATCAGAAGTGCAAGGTACCGAATCAGAGATCAGAGGAGTGGTCAGGAAAGCAATACGTCATAACAGATATCAAACAATATCAAACAATGCCTAGTCTGGGTGTGAGGTCCTTGGTCTCTACACCCTGGAACTGGTCTAAGGAATAACACAGATGATACACAGTATTCCTAGTCTGGGGTGTGAGGTCCGTGGTCTCTACACCCTGGAACTGGACTAATGAATAACACAGATGACACACAGTATTCCTAGTCTGGGGTGTGTGGTCCGTGGTCTCTACACCATGGAACTGGTCTAAGGAATAACACAGATGATACACAGTATTCCTAGTCTGGGGTGTGAGGTCTCTACACCCTGGAACTGGACTAATGAATAATACAGATGATACACAGTATTCCTAGTCTGGGGTGTGAGGTCCGTGGTCTCTACACCCTGGAACTGGACTAATGAATAACACAGATAATACACAGTAAACTGGCTAAGTGTGGATTCCCAGGTCCTCCTGGTTCCACCACATTGAAAGATCTGACTAGGTCTGAGTGCTAACACATAGGTATTCGCAACGCCAGACAACCAGCAACTGAACAGCAAGAGATATATGTAGTGGAGCGCTCTCCAGCGCCACACAGTTCCCATCAACCAATCAATCACTGAGCTGGGAACAGCTGACCGCCTCGATCAGTTGACCCTTCTCCTATTGGTATAAAGAGCCTGTCTTGCGGCGCGAGCGCGTAGCTCTCCATCTGTGTACACTACTGGGTCCAGCCAAATCGGACGCATGTTGCTGCGGGGAAACCGCCGCTCTGTGCGCGGACACGGCCGCCTCACTGTCAGAAGGCGCGGCGGTTTCTCCGCAATCCGTCGCAGTAGTGAATGCTAATGTGGATATTGGGAATGCTGTAGATGTGATATACTTGGACTTTGCAAAGGCCTTCGACACTGTTCCACACAAAAGTCTAGTGCAAAAGTTGAGGATGCAAGGACTGGGGAAGAGTCTGTGTGCATGGATAGGGAACTGGCTAATGGACAGAAGACAAAGAGTTGTGGTCAATGGATCGTACTCAAAATGGGAGACTGTTAGCAGTGGGGTCCCACAGGGGTCTGTACTGGGTCCAGTGCTCTTCAATTTATTTATTAATGACCTAGTAGATGCAGTAGTGAGCAATGTTGCTATTTTTGCAGATGATGCAATATGACACTAGCTTCCTGAGAGTTGATGATTCTGCACAATTTTGTAACAGGATCTAAATAGGATGGCTATATGGGCACATACAGTACATGGCAGATGAAATTCAATGTTGAAAAATGTAAAGTCATGCATTTTGGTCGTACCAATGGTCTAGCACCATACAAAATAAATGGGATACAGTTGGGGACGCGTACGTTAAAAAAGGGCACCGGGAAAAAAGGGCACAGGGTTTTAAACGATAATCATGAATAACGTTTAAAAAAAATTAGTGCTATATTTCGTTTAAAAATAATGTTTTATAAAGTTATAAATCATGAAATAATGTGTATAAAATCGGCAATTTTAAAAACGTTAATCTTCCCTGTTTAAAAAGTGAAATGTATAATAACGTTTTATAAAACATTAATAAGAATTTTACTAAAGCTATACCTAACCCTACTCTCACACAGAACCCTCCCTGTACCTATCCCTAACCCCTAGACCCCCCTGTTGGTGCCTAAACCTAAGACCCCCCTGTTGGTGCCTAAACCTAAGACCCCCCTGTTGGTGCCTAAACCTAAGACCCCCCTGGTGGTGCCTAAACCTAAAACCCCCCTGGTGGTGCCTAAACCTAAGACCCCCCTGGTGGTGCCTAAACCTAAGACCCCCCTGTTGGTGCCTAAACCTAAGACCCCCCTGTTGGTGCCTAAACCTAAGACCCCCCTGTTGGTGCCTAAACCTAAGACCCCCCTGGTGGTGCCTAAACCTAAGACCCCCCTGGTGGTGCCTAAACCTAAGACCCCCCTCGTGGTGCCTAAACCTAAGACCCCCCCTGTTGGTGCCTAAACCTAAGACCCCCCTGTTGGTGCCTAAACCTAAGACCCCCCTGTTGGTGCCTAAACCTAAGACCCCCCTGGTGGTGCCTAAACCTAAGACCCCCCTGTTGGTGCCTAAACCTAAAACCCCCCTGTTGGTGCCTAAACCTAAGACCCTCCTGTTGGTGCCTAAACCTAAGACCCCCCTGTTGGTGCCTAAACCTAAGACCCCCCCGGTTGGTGCCTAAACCTAAGACCCCCCTGTTGGTGCCTAAACCTAAGACCCCCCTGTTGGTGCCTAAACCTAAGACCCTCCTGTTGGTGCCTAAACCTAAGACCCCCCTGTTGGTGCCTAAACCTAAGACCCCCCCGGTTGGTGCCTAAACCTAAGACCCCCCTGTTGGTGCCTAAACCTAAGACCCCCCTGTTGGTGCCTAAACCTAAGACCCCCCCTGTTGGTGCCTAAACCTAAGACCCCCCCTGTTGGTGCCTAAACCTAAGACCCCCCCTGTTGGTGCCTAAACCTAAGACCCCCCCTGTTGGTGCCTAAACCTAAGACCCCCCTGTTGGTGCCTAAACCTAAGACCCCCCTGTTGGTGCCTAAACCTAAGACCCCCCTGTTGGTGCCTAAACCTAAGACCCCCCTGGTGGTGCCTAAACCTAAGACCCTCCTTGTGGTGCCTAAACCTAAGACCCCCCAGTGATAAGCATTAATAACGTTTTAAAAAAAATATGATGCGGTTTTTCGTTTAAAAATGTTTTTTAAAAAAAGTACGGTTTTTCATTTAAAAGTAATGTTTTAAAAAATATTGTACTGTTTTTCGTTTAAAAATAATGTTTAAAAAATTATAAATCATTAAATAATGGGTAATCATGAGAAGCAGTTATAAAACATTAAAAGTCTCCGGGCCCCGCTTTTAAATCGTTATTTTTCTCCGGCGCCCTTTTTTCCTGTTGGGCGCCCATTAAACGATATTTATTATGGGAGTGAATGGCGGCGCCCTTTTTGTCCACCTGCCTCATGTGCCCAAATTTCCTGCTTCCGCCGGGGACATCAAACTTGGAGAAGAACTTAGGAGTACTCATTGACAACAAGTTAAATAATCGTTCTCAATGCCAAGCCGCTGCAGCTAAAGCTAACACAATTTTGGGATGCATTAAAAGGGAAATAAAAACTCGAGATGCTAGCATAATATTGCCCCTGTTTAACTCTCTAGTAAGGCCACATCTGGAATATGGAATTCAGTTCTGGGCACCACATTACAAAAAAGATATTGCAGTTTTAGAGCAGGTGCAGAGACGAGCAACAAAATTGATACGTGGGATGGAAGGTCTCACTTACCAAGAAAGGTTAGGTAAACTGGGTTTATTTAGTCTAGAGAAAAGACGCCTTGGAGGGGATCTAATTAACATGTATAAATACATCAGAGGGCAATATAATAGCTTGGCGGATGAGCTTTTTGTCCCTAGGCCTTCTCAAAGGACTAGAGGACACGATCTGCGCATGGAGGAAAAACGTTTTAGCCATTTATTTAGGAAAGGGTTCTTTACAGTAAGAGTGATTAAGATGTGGAATGCATTGCCACAGGAAGTCGTTATGGCAAATTCTATACCTGTATTTAAAGGGGGCTTAGATGCTTTCCTTGCGTTGAAAGACCTCCATGTCTACAATTACTAGGTAATGCCAAATGATGTTGATCCAGGGATTTTATCTGATTGCCATCTGGAGTCGGGAAGGAATTTTTTCCCTTTTGGGGCTAATTGGACCATGCCTTGTAAGGGTTTTTTTTCGCCTTCCTCTGGATCAATAGGGATATGTGAGGGAGCAGGCTGGTGTTGTACTTTGTTCGCTGGTTGAACTCGATGGACGTATGTCTTTTTTCAACCAAAATAACTATGTAACTATGTGAGTTGCTGTACACAGCGCCTCCTGCTGCGCTCACTCTGCAGCAGAAGGGGGAGCATGGAGGGCAGCCCGGGGAGAGGAAGGGAGGGAGAGGTTGGGCCACCCTCCCCACAGCTGCGGCTCCACCTCCATCATGGCGCCCCCCTCCCTCAGAGCTCAGGATGGCCGCACGGGCCTAGAAATAGGGCTGACAATCTGTCCAACTATCATATAAACTTAGTCTGTTGGAAGACAGTTGGGCGTGTGTACGGCTGGCAAACAACCAGATGACCAACTGATAACAGTTGGTTTGCCAGATCCATCTGGTGGATCTACCTGCACAACTATCTTGCAGGTTGGCCATGTGTGTAGTAATTTGAACAACTTTGTTGTTTTTGATTGCGGGCATGTTGTGCGGTTTGTCATTTTGTTTGCTGACACAGTATTTAAGTTGGTTGTTGGTTGACGTGTGTATGTACTTGTTGTGTAAACAACTTGTTGCATGGTTGGTCATGTTGTGCAATATGTTGGACGTGTATATGAGCTTTATGGCATGAGAGAGGCCGGGCAGGTGATTATATTTGTTTTTATCATGAAGGGCTTTGAGGAGCATTGTTAAAAGTTAGATTACCACTTAGGGTGGGTGACAGTTGAGCTGAAATGGATGCAGGCCCAGACCTCCCATGATGCAAAGTGAGGCAACTTCCTCAGGCGGCAGAAGTCTGAGGACAGCACCAGGCAGAAACAGGAAGTAAAGAGAGAGCCTGGCCAAACTATGGGGGCAACTGTACCTGGCTAACCTATACTGGGGGCAACTGTACCTAGCTACCAATACTGGGGGCACCTATACTTGGCTACCTCCTATACAGAGGGTGTTTTTTGGGGGGCTCAAAACAGCTATAAGCGTGCGGTTCAAATTCGGGAGGCGGTTCGCAAGTTTGCCTCAGGCACCATAAAGTCTAGAACCGGCTAGACTAGACTGCATGGACAACTGTTGAATGGTGTAGTTCAACAGGCAAACAGTGATCCCTGTATCCTGACACTAGCGGGTTTGTTCACCCACAAATCCCAATGCAAACACAGGTTTGCAAACCCATTAGCCCTATCGAACAGCCATGCCTGCAACTGAGTTTATTCACAGAGGATATTTTAACATCTTATCCATAAGCCCCAGGGGCGTAACTAGAGGGGAGCTGTAAGAGGTCCCCAACTGCTACTTCATTCCCTCTGATAAAGGGAATAAAAGATCCATCCTTCACATCAGGTGTTTTTGTGGCTACACTTGTTATGGGTGTGAAGATCGATGGACATCCTTGTTTTATGACACTTGCAAGGTGGGCCCCCAGGCTGTGAGGGTCACCAGGGGTAGGCAAGGGAAAGGGTGTGAACATTGGGGGGCCCCATCAAACTTTTTCTGGGGGGCCCCATGATTTTTAGGTACGCCAATGATAATCCTCCAACCCCTGAAGCCCCAACAAGCAAAAAATACTTAAAGTGAGTTTCAGGTTAGATAGTTATGTAGAAGGAAGGTTCTGGATACCATAGAGCTTTCTCAGTCCTCTCTCTGTCCCACCGTTCCTGTCCCCCATTAAAGTTATTCGCCCTCTTTGGCATTCCTTGTGCATGCTTTGGAAGTAGTCGTATGAATGGCTCTGAAGATGGGCGAATGCCTTACAGTACCCGTGCGAGTACAGGCTCACGCAAGCACGCTTGTTTTCTGAAAGCCTCGGAAGCCCTCGGAACGAGACTACTTCGAAGGCTGCTGAAGAGTGCAGAAGACACAGCAGGTCTCAACGGGGGACGACACTGAAACAACGGAATCGACAGTGGACTGGGAAGGCTCCATTGTTTTAAGAGCCTTGTCTCTACATAGGTATGTATCTAACATTAAGTGGATTTCCTCACTTCACGTTTGCTTTAGGCTGGGCTTACAGTGGGACGTTGCGTTGTGCTCTCTGGCGTATGTATACTATAGGCGTTGGTGAAATGCTCACAGTAATGCGTGAGTGTAAAGAAGGGAAGGTGGGGGTTGTTTCCTCACTTCAGGTTTGCTTCAGGTTGGGTTCACAGTGAGACGTTACATTGCAAACTATGGGGGGGGGGGGGGGGGGCATGAGGGTGCTGAAAAATAAATTTGTAGGTAAGGGTAAAAACTCTCCTGGGAGAAAACTCAAGAGAAAAGTGAATTGCATGGAGGCCGATGAGATGTTTTTGAATGGAAAGCAGGCTGCATGTTTGTGTCATCCACTTGTGAGAGGCAGCTTGTTCAGTTGGGTTACACGCTGTTTGACTTCTTTATTACAGTGTTTCACAGTGGAAAATTCCCAGGCAAGAATTACTCAACTGACATTGTCACAACTTTGATCTGAGTTTGTGGCTTGAATAACTAAGTCATGTCAGACTGCTGCGCAAAACTCTGCACTGCAGAAACCCCCAAGTTTCATTTCTTCTAAACCTTCTAAAATGGAACTCTAAAGTGGCCCTTATCACAATAATTAACCCCTTAGCGTCAAGCCGCTGCATTGAAACGTCCTGCTGGAGCGTGTTCATGGCTCTAGGACGTTTTAATGCTTTGCTCGCCCCCGCCATCACCGTGCATGTTGCTCACCCCCCCCCCCCCCCTTGTACCTGCCAGGACATGGAGATCTGAGATTGGGGAAGGGGAACAAAATTCCACTAACCAATCGCAATACCTGGAATGAATGGACATGACCCCGATCAGGGGTCATGTCCATTTATAATGACAGGAAGTATTAAAATCACAGTTATTGTAAAAAAAAAAAAAAGTTAACACTTCCTGGAAATCAGGTGAGAGTTTCTTCTGCCATCTAGTGGCGAAAAGTTATGCTACACTCACACAATAAATATATGATTAAAAATTAATCACTTCCAAAGCCCCCCCTCCTCCCCTCCAAACACTTGTAAAAAAAAAAGTAAAAAACAATGCATAACTAGTTGAATAGGGAATCAGCTTTTTTAACCACTTGCCGACCGCGCGCTTATACCGTGCGTCGGCAAAGTGGCAGCTGCAGGACCAGCGACGCAGTACTGCGTCGCCAGCTGCAGGCTGATTAATCAGGAAGCAGCCGCTCGCGCGAGCGGCTGCTTCCTGTCAATTCACGGCGGGGGGCTCCGTGAATAGCCTGCGGGCCGCCGATGGCGGCTCGCAGGCTAAATGTAAACACAAGCGGAAATAATCTGCTTTGTTTACATTTGTACGGCGCTGCTGCGCAGCAGCGCCGTAAGGCAGATCGGCGATCCCCGGCCAATCAGCGGCCGGGGTTCGCCTCCATGTGACAGGGGACGTCCTGTCACTGGCTGCACAGGACGGATAGCGTCCTGTGCAGCCTCGATCGCCGGGGGGGGCAGCAGGTAGGAGAGGGAGGGGGGAATTTCGCCGCGGAGGGGGGCTTTGAGGTGCCCCCCCCGCATCACCCAGCAGGCAGAAGAGATCAGACCCCCCCAGCACATCATCCCCATAGGGGGGAAAAAAGGGGGGCAATCTGATCTCTCTGCCTGCTACCTGATCTGTGCTGGGGGCTGCAGAGCCCACCCAGCACAGATCGGTAAAAACAGCGCTGGTCCTTAAGGGGGGGTAAAGGGTGGGTCATCAAGTGGTTAATATGTATTTTATGATGGTATATTACTGTTTTTATTACATAAGGGCTTGTAATTATGCACCGGACTAAAAAAAAAAAAATTACACCTGAACTTCCAAATAATATATTGTCACCCTACATTGTGATGGGGACATAATTTAAATGGTTTAATAGCCGGGACTGTTAGGCTAATAAAATGTGTTGGTTTTATCAACAGAATAACATTTTATTGACTATAATGGTGGGAAACTAATTCATAGCAAAATGTGTAGTAACAATCCTCAGCACTAGGCAACCCAGGAACAGTGTTCTGCAGTTCACCCCACAGTGCTCCACAAAATGACAGGTGACGGTCACTAAAAACAAGGGACAAACTTTTTGGTCACTTGTACTTCTTTAAACATTTCAGCCCGCGGGGATTTTTCACTTTATGCATCAGAGCAATTTTCACCACCTATTCATTCGCTAATAACTTTATCACTACTTATCACAATTTATTGATCTATATCTTGTTTTTCCACCACTAATTAGGCTTTCTTTGGGTGGTACATTTTGCTAAGAATTATTTTTGTATAAATGCATTTTAACAGGATTAATAAGAAAAAAAATGGGAAAAATTCAGTATTTCTCAGTTTTTTGGCCATTATAGCTTTAAAATAAACCACGCTACCATAATTACAACCTATGTATTTTATTTGCGCGTTTGTCTCGGTTATGACACCATTTAAATGTTGTCCCTATCACAATGTATGGCGCCAATATTTTATTTGGAAATAAAGGTGCATTTTTTCCGTTTTGCGTCCATCACTATTTACAAGCTTATAATATGTTCGTAATATAACCCCTTCAAATGCATATTTAAAAAGTTCAGACACTTAGGTAACTATTTATGGGAAATAAACAGTTAATTTTTAATGGTTTTTATATGTGTAAATTGTAATGTAAAAAATATGTAGATGTCGTTTTACTATTTTTACCTTTTTTTTTTTTTTTTTCCTCCTTGTGCTTCTCGCTAAGCGGAAGTACAAGGGGGGCGCGGAAATTTTTACGTACAGAAAGATTGAAGCCTCTTGTAAGAGCGCTTTGGTTTTTCTGCTGGGGACATGGATCGGTGATCGGGAACCATGTTCCCGTTCACTGATCCCAGGGCTACCTAGGGACAGCACGGGGGTGCACCCACGATCGCGCGTGTGCGCGCCGAAGCGCGGCACCGCAGCAGAGCAGCCGCCCGAAAGTGAGCTTCACGTCTGGGCGGCAGAAATGGTTAAAACACAATTTATTGCTTAAGACTAAAGTATACGCAAACTTAAATCACTTAAATCACGGGCCCTTACAACAGGGACCCTTGAAGTTGCAAATCGCATATAGTGCAACTTCAAGGGTCCCTGTTGTAAGGTCACCTGTCATATTTTGTGGAGCACTGTGGTGTGAATTGCAGAATATAGTTCCTGGGTTGCCTAGCGCTGAGGATTGTTACTACATGTTTGAAAAACCATAGATGGAATTGGTTGCCTAAGCTGCTGGCGGAGCTGTTATACCAGGAGAGAAAGTATTGAGAGAGCTTGTATCTACATTACAGTCATAGCAAAATGCACTACCGGCAGAAAGCCTAATTTGTGGCAAAAAAAACAAGGTATAGATAATTTAGTTGTAATAAGTAGTAATAAAGTTATTGGCGAACGAAAGGGAGGCGCATTGACAGGTGAAAATTGCTCTGGTCCGTTAGGGTAAAAAACCCTTGGGGGTGAAGTGGTTAAACTAGAACATCAGGATTTCATAAATAAAAATATCAGATATTAATAATGATTGTCAAATATTGTTTCCCCCGCTTAGAATATGCTTTGAAAAGTGCATTGAAACAGTATTCCTGCTATTTAAAGCACTGTGTATCATGGAATGAATTTAACCGGTTCCCTACTCCGGCATAGTGTAGCTATGCACCTCATAGATACACGTATCTTTGTTTTTATGAGCAGCGTGTGAGTGCTCGCGTGACCTCCTGTGGCAGAGAAGTGAAGGGGAACATGTGTTCCCACAGCCAATCAAAGTGCCCGTAGTGAATGATCACCAGCATCAGCATATTGCCTGTGGTCATTCACAAAATGAAAGAGGAAACACACACATACATGTTACTTCCTGTGTGCTGTGACAGCATTTAAAAAAATGACATAAATAGTTACATAAATACATAAATCGGTTAAAAAGCATGCATGAAAAAAGGGCGCTGTGAAAAGGGGCCCGGCTGGATAACCAAATGGTGCCGGTGGATAACAAAATCTGACAATGATAAACATCGTTGTCAATCTTGGTTAACGATAAATACCATTGTAAAAACAGACGGGAAATAATAACAAAAAGATATTAACGTTACAAATTGTTACGTAGTTCAACAATACAGCTTAATCCAACCCTACTCTCACAGAACCCTCCGCTGGTGGTGCCTAAAACTAACCACTCCCCTGGAGGTGCCTAACCCTAACCACCCCCAGGTGGTGCCTAACCCTAACCTCCCCCCCCCCCCCGGTGGTGCCTAACCCTAACCAACCCCCTGCTGGTGCCTAACCCTAACCACCACCCCCGGTGTTGCGTAAAACTAACCACCGCCCAAGTGGTGCCTAACCACTACCCTGGTGGTGCCTAACCCTATCCACTCCCTCTGCAGAAACACCCTTGTACACATAGAAATGATAATATCTTTGATAAGGTAAAATATGTACATACAAACGAAAAACTTTGATAAAAATTATAACGTTGCAAGCTTCTAAAACGATAACATACTTCAAAAACTTTAATGTTCTAATGTTGTTAACAATATTTATCGCGGCGCCCTTTTCTCTGCTTTTTTTTGCCCTATTAACGATAATTGCATTACAGTCTATGGTGGTACCCTTTCCAACCACCCTCAGCTGGCGCCCTTTTTTCCTGCTACCGTTTAAAGGGACTCCAAGCTCTAAATAAAAACGAAATTGGTACTCACCTGGCGCTTTCTGCAGCCCACCGTAGGTCGGGAGGTCCCTCGGCGTCCATCTGGCTCTTCTCCCAGGGCCTGGCCAGAAATGGCTCCCTGGCGGCTCCTGGCGACACTGGGCTCTTTCTTCCTGAAACGTCACGTCTGTCGTCACCACGCCGGCCGCCTCGCGTCATCACGGCGGCCGGCTTGACAGTACTGCGCATGCACGATTAAACCGCGCATGCACAGTACTGTCACGCCGGCCGCCGTGATGACACGAGGCGGCCGGCGTGGTGACGTCCAATTTTGGCTCCTTATGAGCCATATTTGCTCCGATACGTGTGAGCTTTTGATATTTTGTCCATTTGATGTCACAATAAAAATTGGACTTTTAACCAATCTCACAGTGCAGTGGGATATCTTCCTTACAACTATTGCCTGCGTCACCGATTCCCTGCTCCTGATTGGATGGTCGTATGTATGGTGGTTGTGCTGCACTGATTACATGCTTGTCCCAGGTGTGACTGCACTGGCTACATGCTTGTCCCAGGTGTGACTGCACTGGCTACATGCTTGTCCCAGGTGTGACTGCACTGGCTACATGCTTGTCCCAGGTGTGACTGCACTGGCTACATGCTTGTCCCAGGTGTGACTGCACTGGCTACATGCTTGTCCCAGGTGTGACTGCACTGGCTACATGCTTGTCCCAGGTGTGACTGCACTGGCTACATGCTTGTCCCAGGTGTGACTGCACTGGCTACATGCTTGTCCCAGGTGTGACTGCACTGGCTACATGCTTGTCCCAGGTGTGACTGCACTGGCTGCATGCTTGTCCCAGGAGTGGATGTACTGGCTGCATACTTGTCCCAGGTGTGACTGTACTGGCTGCATTCTTGTTCCAGGTGTGACTGCACTGGCTGCATGCTTGTCCCGGGTGTGACTGCACTGGCTGCATGCTTGTCCCGGGTGTGACTGCACTGGCTGCATGCTTGGCCCGGGTGTGACTGCACTGGCTGCATGCTTGTCCCGGGTGTGACTGCACTGGCTGCATGCTTGTCCCGGGTGTGACTGCACTGGCTGCATGCTTGTCCCGGGTGTGTCTGCACTGGCTACATGCTTGTCCCAGGTGTGACTGCACTGGCTACATGCTTGTCCCAGGTGTGACTGCACTGGCTGCATGCTTGTCCCAGGAGTGGATGTACTGGCTGCATACTTGTCCCAGGTGTGACTGTACTGGCTGCATTCTTGTTCCAGGTGTGACTGCACTGGCTGCATGCTTGTCCCGGGTGTGACTGCACTGGCTGCATGCTTGTCCCGGGTGTGACTGCACTGGCTGCATGCTTGGCCCGGGTGTGACTGCACTGGCTGCATGCTTGTCCCGGGTGTGACTGCACTGGCTGCATGCTTGTCCCGGGTGTGACTGCACTGGCTGCATGCTTGTCCCGGGTGTGTCTGCACTGGCTGCATGCTTGTCCCAGGTGTGACTGCACTGGCTGCATGCTTGTCCCAGGTGTGACTGCACTGGCTGCATGCTTGTCCCAGGTGTGACTGCACTGGCTGCATGCTTGTCCCAGGTGTGACTGCACTGGCTGCATGCTTGTCCCAGGTGTGACTGCACTGGCTGCATGCATGTCCCAGGTGTGACTGCACTGGCTGCATGCTTGCTCCAGGTGTGGCTGCACTGGCTGCATGCTTGTCCCAGGTGTGACTGCACTGGCTGCATGCTTGGCCCAGGTGTGATTGCACTGGCTGCATGCTTGTCCCAGGTGTGACTGCACTGGCTGCATGCTTGTCCCAGGTGTGATTGCACTGGCTGCATGCTTGCTCCAGGTGTGGCTGCACTGGCTGCATGCTTGTACCAGGTGTGACTGCACTGGCTGCATGCTTGTCCCAGGTGTGATTGCACTGGCTGCATGCTTGTCCCAGGTGTGGCTGCACTGGCTGCATGCTTGTCCCAGGTGTGACTGCACTGGCTGCATGCTTGTCCCAGGTGTGATTGCACTGGCTGCATGCTTGTCCCAGGTGTGACTCCACTAGCTGCATGCATGCATGATGTGTCTAAATCACAACATTAAAAAAAAAAAAATAGAATTAAGATGGCGGCATTCACATTTCTCCTGAGCATTTTGGCAGTAGCTCTGCAGGAATCTGCTTATTTACTTGCACACTCAGTAACCTGAACTGGCAGGATTCCAGCATTGAATTAAAGCTCGTTAGTCAGTGTGAGGTGCACCCAGCTAATAACGTCAGCAGTCGCACAGCCTGGGGTTTTTCTTGTGTCTTTTTATTAAACAGACTTAATAACTCACAGATGTTGTCAGTTACCTCCTCTTGCCAAAGCCGACTTGCTTTCCCAATTGCCAAACCGCAATGTTCAGTACTGCATCTCCTTCACACATCTCTCCCGGGGAGGACAATCGTGTCACTGTAGGTTTATATGTAAGGTGCCACACTGGACAAACACAGCTACATTCCACTAGGTAAAGCGCTACGCCGTCCACCTGACCAAGCAGAACAAGTAGCTTTGTAACTTTCTAGTGTAGCATAGTTTGTGCAAACTTTTCAGTGCCCCCTAAAGTTTGTTCCTCCATCCCAGGACCACCACTGTATTCATCTGCCCTCCTTTAATCATCAGTAAAACTGCAGCTTATTACAAGTGCCCCCCTACTCCTAATATATATGCTTGTCCTCATGACCCCAGCAGCTTCAGTAGAGTTATCCCATTTGTGATAAGTGCACTGCTTTTGACCTCAGCCTGCAGAACTCCTTGTGCTGTAAATTATTGGAATGCTTTGATCACTCTCTATTAGCAGAAAATGTAGAAACTGAAAGAAGTCCTCGGTTATTGTCTCACACTGCCCCCTAGTGACAAGTGTCCATAAATACACATTACAGCAGTACTAATTTAGAAGCAAAGAAAATTTAACACAGAAGAAATTAAAAAAAAAAAAGTGCTACAATAAATTGGCCTAGAGCACTTGTAGGCCTCTAAATAAATTAGCTGCTAAAGGGTTAAGTATGGAAATTCTCATGTTCCCCTCTCATCTGCCCCCACTACATAGTCTGTGGCTCTTTACATGTGCAGTGGACTTCCACCCACCAATACCAACCACTGATGATGTGATTAGGTGCAGTCAGGCTCTCTTACTCTCCAGTAATACTCCCTGCACAGACTTCCCAGTTGGGATCTTCCTTGTTGACCAATAGGTTTACCTTCCCAAATAATGGCTACTCTTAGGGATAGTGGTTGCTGGATAGTGGTTTCCTACTTCATAAACAAAACCCTTCTTGTTGCAGTTTATTAAGTAAAGGTTTATTTTGTGATTAGTAGGTGGCACATTTCACCTCTCCTGGTGGATTGTGATCACATCTAAATCGAAGGCATCCTAGGTCGTCATTGGGTGCCCTCTTATTAAAATGATGCTTCCCTTGGGTCCTATAGCTTCTGTGACAGTCTAGTGATCTTCGGACTCCTATAGCTTTTCCTGGTAGTTTAGTGGTCCCTCCGGCTTCTATAGTTTTCCCTAGTGGTCAGCCCTCCTCCCTTTCCCATATAGATTTTTCTTCTTGGTGGTCTAGTGCTCAACTTCCCCCCCCCCCACATAGATTTTTCTACTTGGTAGTCTAGTGGCAAACTTTCTCCCTTTCCCATAAAGATTTTGTGCCCTGGTGGTCTAGTTGTGGTCGGGCCACCCTTGCATTCTTACTGGCTGATGGGTTGGTTGGGCGGCGCTGTTTTCATCCTAAAGGTGGTCACACACGATACAATAAAATGATCCGATTTTACGGCAATTCGATAAAAACGATCGGCTCTCCCGAAAAAATCGAAAGCTTTTTTTTCATTCGACTGAAAAATCCGATCGGATTTCCTGTTTTTTCGATTTTTATCTATTCGGAATGCCAGATATATTTCTTCAATTTCTCTAAAGATTGTATGGTGTGTGTTTGTCAGTTTATTAATATATACACCCAAGCAATTTTCTCAGTTTCCAATAATTTTTATGATAATTGGAGAAAAATTGAGCATAGGTGTGTGGTACATTGGTCATATTTTTGAAATGTTACAATTAGTCTGAAAAATTGATTGCAATTCTTAAATTGAACAGACATTTAAAAAATTGTATGGTGTTTGGCCACCTTTAGGCTCATCCACGGCTCAAACGAAAGACTAAAGGTGGCCACACACGATACAATAAAATTATCCGATTTTACGGCAATTCGATAAAAACGATCGGATCTCCCGAAAAAATCGAAAGCTTTTTTTTTTTCATTCGACTGAAAAATCTGATCGGATTTCCTGTTTTCTTCGATTTTTATCGATCCAGAATGCCAGATATTTTTCTTCAATCTTTGTAAAGATTGTATGGTGTGTGTTAGATTGTCAATGTATTAATATACATACCCTAGCAATTTTCTCTGATTTTCCAATCATTTTTTTCAACAATCAGTTTTATTAAAAGTAAAGCTTCAAAATACAAATGTCAACAATTTGCAGATAAAATTGCATAATAAAGGTAATCTTGTATGTAACATATTGCCACTGTCATCATTTAACATTTTTATTTCAAATTAAGGGGAGGAGGGGGTGGTAGGGGTAAGGGAGAAAGGGGAGCAGGGAAGAGGGGGAGAAGGGAAGAGGAGGGGGGGGGGACAGAGAAGGAAAACGGGAAGGGGAGGGAAAGCAGGGTCATCTCAGGAAACAGATGGGTGAATGATATTCATAGCATAACATATTAAGTAAGGCCTAGGGTACTGCTGCAAGAGAAGACTTAGCGAATTGTACAGAGGAGAAATGTGCTTTAATGCAGAGAGTGCGAGGAGATTTGTCCGTATGGCAGTTAGCGATAGGGGACCAGCTTGGGTAAGTGCCTATGCCAGGAAAGTGGAGAGGGCGTCTGTGTCACAGAAGTCTATCCACACTGACCACCTTAGGGTAAACACATTATATTTGTCTTGGGCAGACAAGAGGAGGTCGTCCATTCTCTTTATGTGGTTCATCTGGTTGATCAAGTCTGGGATCTGGGGGGCTAATTGACGTTTCCAGTTTCTGGCAATGAGCAGCCGAGCACATATCAAAAGATATCTAAAGATAGATTTTTTGGCTACTGCCAGTGAGCCTGGGATAATGGAGAGTAAACCAATCTCAGGGGTACAAGGCATAGGTTGCAAATATAGGATTTTGTGCAGGTCGAATACTTTTTGCCAGAAAGGGCGTATGGAAGGACACTGCCACCATATGTGGAAATAAGTGCCCACCTCTGTCCCACATCTCCAACACGTGTCAGGGGTATTGGTGACAAATTTAGCTAGTCTGGCTGGGTCTCTATACCATCTGGTATATAGTTTAAAATTTCTTTCTTGGGCTAATACCGAGGGAGACATTTTGTGAGCTAAGACATAAACCTTATCCCAGTCCTCTTGATCTATTTCCTTACCCATATCCCTCTGCCAAGTTTCCCGTAGTTTTTGAAGAGCCAGGTCCCCACAGTCAGCGATTAGGATTTTATAAGTTTGGGAGAGCATGTGAAGAGGCTTGGAGGCCCTAGAACAGAGCTCTTCAAACGGGGATAGGCGCCTGTGTACATTTTCTTGGGAGCATAAGGAATTGTAAAAGTGGCGGAGCTGAATGACAAGGAACCAGTTTGGGGGTGAAGCCTCCTCAGATCCTCTCCACTTCTCTGGTGGTTGTAGGGAGATGGATTCAATATAGTGTCTGATTTGCGGCCAGTCATCTCTTCCCCTGCCCAAGAAGTCCTTCCTAAGCACCCCAGGACCAAAATCTGCGTTGTCTAAGATGGGTGTAAGGGGGCTGGGGGTAGGTGAGAGGTTGTACTTTCTGGACAGACTGTCCCATCTGCTCAAGACCACACCGGACCAAAATTGGAGAGTATTAGGGGCAGGCCTCCTAGCCTTGGAGGTCCATAGGAGAGCACGTTGGTCAAATGAGTCTAAGCTGGATTCTAAGCTAACCCACTGCTTTTGGTCCCTGCCATAGAACCAGTCCAGGACCAGAGTTAGGACTGCAGCGTCGTGATATGTGGCAAAGTTAGGCAAACCCACCCCTCCATCCTCCTTAGCCCTAAAGAGAAGATTGATATTGGTCCTGGGCCTCTTCCCCTGCCAAAGAAAGGAGCTAATTTTTTGTTTAAGGCCTTTGGAAAAGGATCTTGGGATCTCCACCGGGATGGCTTGGAAAACATATAGCAACCTTGGCAAGATATCCATTTTAATCACGTTAACCCTGCCTAGCCATGAAAGGTTAAGTTTATTCCATGTCATTAGATCCTTGTTTATTTTATCCACTAGAGGAGAGAGGTTTAGCTCAAAAATGGTTGTAAGGTCAGATGGAAGAAGGATCCCCAGGTACTTCAGGGCCCCTGAAACCCATCTAAAAGGAAAGGAGGTTTTGATATGCTGCAGTGTGTCAGGGGGCAATGAGATGTTTAGAGCCTCCGTTTTGGAAATGTTCATCTTAAAATTGCTGAGGGCCCCAAATTCTCTTGCTTCCTTGAGGAAACAGGGTAACGTAGTTAGAGGTTCTGATATATAGAGAAGCAGGTCATCTGCGTATAAAGAAAGTTTGGCTTCATGGTCTCCGTAATGTAGACCCTTAATATCCGGATTGGCTCGCAAGGCATTAGCAAAGTGTTCCATACACAGTATGTATAACAAGGGGGATAAGGGGCATCCCTGCCTTGTCCCGTTGCCAATGTGGAAGGCGCTCGACAGGATTCCGTTTACTCTAACTTTGGCAGAGGGGGAGCTGTAGAGTCCCAGAATTTTATGAAGGAGAGAAGGGCCTAGGCCTATTTGTCTAAGAGTCTCTTTCAGAAATCCCCAGTGAATCCTGTCGAACGCCTTCTCTGCGTCGACTGAAAGGGCACACAGGGGGATTTTGTCTCTCTGAGCTCTGTGAATTATTGAGATAGATTTAAGAGTATTGTCTCTTGCTTCACGGAAGGGTGTGAACCCCACCTGATCAGTATGTATGAGGTATGGTAAACTGGGTTTCAGCCTTTCTGCTATTATCTTAGAGAACACCTTAATATCTAAATTAATCAGGGAAATGGGACGGTAACTACTGCAGGAACTGGGATCCTTGCCCTCTTTGGGAATGACCACGATGTGTGCTTGTAGAGCTTGATATGGGAAGGGATTGTGTTCAGATATAGCGTTGAACGCCTTAGTCATCAGGGGGGCCAGGTCAGAAGCAAAGCGCTTGTAGAAGACAGCAGAGTAGCCGTCTGGTCCTGGGCACTTCCCGGGTTTGAGCATAGCTATGCCAGAAAGGGTCTCTGCTTCTGAGAATGGCTCCTCCAATGTTTTAATTGTGGCCTCATCCGAAGTTGGAAGTGCAGTTTTCTGTATGTATGCTATCAGTTTTTGGGACAGCTCTTGTGGACTCATGTCACAGAACTTTCCTTTGATATTGTATAGCTCTTCATAATAGGCTTTGAAAGTGTCTGCAATTTGGTTGGCCCTGTGCACCTGGGGACCTCGCTTCGTGGCAATGAAAGGAATGTAGGTAGCCCCTTTTCTGGGATGGAGATATCTTTCCAAGATTGTACCACATTTATCAGCCTTCTCGTATAAGACCCCCTTGAATCTCTCCCTTTGAGCCAATGTACGCTCATCTAAGATAGATAGGACAGATTGTCTACAGGTATTAAGTTGTAGAGACAATTGTAGAGAATTGGTGGGGTCCTTTTTAAGTTTCTCCTCCAATTCTGCAATTTCAGCAAACAATTGAGATAACCTAGCCCCCTTTATCTTCTTTAACCACTTAAGCCCAACTGGACGAGATTTCTCGTCCAGTTGGGCTGCGCGCACTCCCGCGGGTCGCGTGCGCTCCCGCGGGCCCCCCCCCCCCGTGCGCGCCCCCGCTGCTGGCCGCTAGCCCACCGATCAGTGAAAGGGATTATAAATCCCTTTCACTGATCGGACCCCCCCGGAGAAAAGCCGACAGCGTCTCTTCAGACGCTGCGGCTTTTCTGAGCTCTGGTCTCCTTTCTTCTGCCTGGGAGCGAGATCGATCGCTCCCAGGACTTTTTGATTCTGGCCATCTTGTGGCCAAATAGCAAATTACACCTAAAAAAAAAAAGTTTTAAAAATAAACATATAAATATATTAAAAAAAACCCTGTTTACCTCCCACACCAAAAAATACCCACATACAAGTTTAAATAAAAAAAAAAAATTACAATAATAAAAAAATAAATAAATAACATAAATAGTTACCTAAGGGTCTGAACTTTTTAAATATGCATGTCAAAGGAGTATATCAATATGATTTAATAAATTATGGGCTTCTAAACAGTGATGGACGCAAAACGGAAAAAATGCACCTTTATTTCCAAATAAAATATTGTCGCCATACATTGTGATAGGGACATAATTTTAATGGTGAAATACCCGGGGCATATGGGCAAATACAATACGTGAGTTTTAATTATGGAGGCATGTATTATTTTAAAACTATAATGGCTGAAAACTGAGAAATAATGAATTTTTTCCATTTTTTTCGTATTCTTCCTGTTAAAATGCATTTACAGTAAAGTGGCTCTTAGCAAAATATACCACCCACAGAAAGCCTAATTGGTGGCGGAAAAAACAAGATATAGATCAATTAATTGTGATGAGTAGTGATAAAGTTATTGGCAAATGAATGGGGGGTGAAAGTTGCTCGGATGTAAAAAAATTTCAACCCTTCGGGCTTAAGTGGTTAATCGGGCCCCATGAGAAATAAGAACCCCCCTAATGGTGCACTTCAGTGCCTCCCATTTAAAGGTATCCAAAGTGTCATCGGATTCATGGACTCTAATGAAATCTTTTATTGCTCTACCCACATCATCTAGGCACTCCTGATCTTTCAAAAGATTGGGGTTTAGTTTCCATAAAAATGAGCTCCTAGATCCTCCCAGTAAGTCTAGCACACATGAGACCGGAGCGTGGTCTGACCATAGTCTAACCCCAATGTGGGATGAGACAGCTTTATCCAGTAGACTGTGGGAGAGAAGGACAACATCAATCCTGCTAAAGGACCCGTGAGGGGCTGAAAAAAATGTGTAGTCTTTGTCCCTGGGATGGAGTACTCTCCAACAGTCCACTAGCCTGAGCGCCAATAGTTTGTTTTTAATTTTTATGCGTATGTGTGAGGGTATACTCGAGTGTCTCACAGAGGAATCAATGTCAGGGTTTAAGCATAGGTTCAGGTCTGCTCCTAAGATCACTTGACCCTTGGCGAATTTTTCTAATTTGGAAAGGTATCTTAGGAGGGTCTGGCCCTGGTTCTGGTTAGGCAAGTAAAGAGAGGCAATTGTATACTGTTTGCTGCATATTTTCAGGTGAACAAAAATGTATCTACCTAAGGGGTCTATTAGAGTTTCTACATCTGAAAAGGGAAGAGATCTGTGGAGGCCAATAGAGACACCCTTTGATTTGGAGTCTGGAAAGGTGCTGTGGAACCACGTAGTATAGTTCCGGTCCTTAATCATAGGGAAGTTATCGGATCTGAAGTGAGTTTCCTGTAACATTAAGATTTTAAATTTGGCTTTATGCATGCTATGTAAGATCTGGGATCTTTTGGAAGGGTTATTAAAACCTTTCACATTAAAGGAGGCACATCCACACATCTCCCCCCCCCTGAACCTCTTCTCACGTCAGCTGCCATATCTGAAATAGGTGAAGCTTAAGGTAGCGCTCATTGACCTCTCTGTACCAATTGGCCATATGGGGTCTAAGACCCGGCCATGCAAAGAACATAATTGATGTAAGCAACGGATTTCCTGAGAGAAAGTGAGATATATAGAAAGCAAGAGGAACATAAAACATCAAAATGCACAACTTAATAAACATATTAAGGTTAGTAATCACGATTAGTGGAAAGTCTAGATAAACTAGACTATATAATGGGTGGGAGCGAGGAGACCGATAACACACTAGGTTACGACACCTGAGCTCCCAGGCAAGTGAGATAGTGGTAGATATCGCACAGCTCAAACGGTGAGTCCATTTAAGGTGGAGGCCCTGACGAGGAGTCTAAAACATCAGGCCCTGTAATGCTTGTGGCCGTAGAGGTAAAAAGGAGGGTGAGGGAGAAAAGGAAAAACCGAGCAGTGGGTAACCTAATATATAGAGTTGGGCCGAACGGTTCGCCGGCGAACGTGGTTCGCGCGAACTTAGGTGGTTCGCGTGCGGGTACCGCACGCGAACCTTTTGCGGAAGAAGTTCGGTTCGCCCCATAATGCACCTGAGGGTCAACTTTGACCCTCTACATCACAGTCAGCAGGCCCAGTGTAGCCAATTAGGCTACACTAGCCCCTGGAGCCCCACCCCCCCTTATATAAGGCAGGCAGCGGCGGCCATTACGGCCACTCGTGTGCCTGCATTAGTGAGAGTAGGGCGAGCTGCTGCAGTCTCTCATATAGGGAAAGATTAGTTAGGCTTAACTTCTTCCTGGCTGCATACCTGTTCTGTTCAGTGAGCCCTCAGCCCACTGCATACCTGTTCAGTGATCCTGCCACTGCATACCTGTTCAGTGATCCTGCCACAGCATACCTGTTCTGTTCAGTGAGCCCTCAGCCCACTGCATACCTGTACTGTGATCCTGCCACTGCATACCTGTTCAGTGATCCTGCCACAGCATACCTGTTCTGTTCAGTGAGCCCTCAGCCCACTGCATACCTGTTCAGTGATCCTGCCACTGCATACCTGTTCAGTGATCCTGCCACAGCATACCTGTTCTGTTCAGTGAGCCCTCAGCCCACTGCATACCTGTTCAGTGATCCTGCCACTGCATACCTGTTCAGTGATCCTGCCACAGCATACCTGTTCTGTTCAGTGAGCCCTCAGCCCACTGCATACCTGTTCAGTGATCCTGCCACTGCATACCTGTTCAGTGATCCTGCCACAGCATACCTGTTCTGTTCAGTGAGCCCTCAGCCCACTGCATACCTGTTCAGTGATCCTGCCACTGCATACCTGTTCAGTGATCCTGCCACTGCATACCTGTTCAGTGATCCTGCCACAGCATACCTGTTCTGTTCAGTGAGCCCTCAGCCCACTGCATACCTGTACTGTGATCCTGCCACTGCATACCTGTTCAGTGATCCTGCCACAGCATACCTGTTCTGTTCAGTGAGCCCTCAGCCCACTGCATACCTGTTCAGTGATCCTGCCACTGTATACCTGTTCTGTGAACCCGCCACTGTATACCTGTTCTGTTCAGTGGACCCGCCACTGTATACCTGTTCTGTGAACCCGCCACTGTATACCTGTTCTGTTCAGTGGACCCGCCACTGTATACCTGTTCTGTGAACCCGCCACTGTATACCTGTTCTGTTCAGTGGACCCGCCACTGTATACCTGTTCTGTGAACCCGCCAGGGCCGCCACTGTATACCTGTTCTGTTCAGTGGACCCGCCACTGTATACCTGTTCTGTGAACCCGCCACTGTATACCTGTTCTGTTCAGTGGACCCGCCACTGTATACCTGTTCTGTGAACCCGCCACTGTATACCTGTTCTGTTCAGTGGACCCGCCACTGTATACCTGTTCTGTGAACCCGCCAGGGCCGCCACTGTATACCTGTTCTGTTCAGTGGACCCGCCACTGTATACCTGTTCTGTGAACCCGCCACTGTATACCTGTTCTGTTCAGTGGACCCGCCACTGTATACCTGTTCTGTGAACCCGCCACTGTATACCTGTTCTGTTCAGTGGACCCGCCACTGTATACCTGTTCTGTGAACCCGCCAGGGCCGCCACTGTATACCTGTTCTGTTCAGTGGACCCGCCACTGTATACCTGTTCTGTTCAGTGGACCTGCCACTGTATACCTGTTTAGTGAACACGCCACTGCATACCTGTTCAGTTCAGTGAACCTGCCACTGCATACCTGTTCTGTGAACCCGCCACTGTATACCTGTTCTGTTCAGTGGACCCGCCACTGTATACCTGTTCTGTGAACCCACCACTGTATACCTGTTCTGTTCAGTGGACCCGCCACTGTATACCTGTTCTGTGAACCCGCCAGGGCCGCCACTGTATACCTGTTCTGTTCAGTGGACCCGCCACTGTATACCTGTTCTGTTCAGTGGACCTGCCACTGTATACCTGTTTAGTGAACACGCCACTGCATACCTGTTCAGTTCAGTGAACCTGCCACTGCATACCTGTTCTGTGAACCCGCCACTGTATACCTGTTCTGTTCAGTGGACCCGCCACTGTATACCTGTTCTGTGAACCCGCCACTGTATACCTGTTCTGTTCAGTGGACCCGCCACTGTATACCTGTTCTGTGAACCCGCCACTGTATACCTGTTCTGTTCAGTGGACCCGCCACTGTATACCTGTTCTGTGAACCCGCCAGGGCCGCCACTGTATACCTGTTCTGTTCAGTGGACCCGCCACTGTATACCTGTTCTGTTCAGTGGACCTGCCACTGTATACCTGTTTAGTGAACACGCCACTGCATACCTGTTCAGTTCAGTGAACCTGCCACTGCATACCTGTTCTGTGAACCCGCCACTGTATACCTGTTCTGTTCAGTGGACCCGCCACTGTATACCTGTTCTGTGAACCCGCCACTGTATACCTGTTCTGTTCAGTGGACCCACCACTGTATACCTGTTCTGTGAACCCGCCAGGGCCGCCACTGTATACCTGTTCTGTTCAGTGGACCCGCCACTGTATACCTGTTTAGTGAACACGCCACTGCATACCTGTTGTGTTCAGTGAACCCGCCACTGTATACCTGTACTGTTCAGTGAACCCACCGCATCAGTGCGCATACCTGTGCAGTTAAGTGAACCCACCTACCTACGTGAGTGCACGCAGTGTGATATACCACTCCGTGCATACCCGATATGGACAAAACAGGTAGAGGAAGAGGAAGAGGTAGTGGCAGAGGCAGAGGAAGGCCACCCGGCAGGTCTGCGCGAGGTCGTGTAAATGTAATTTCGTGTGGACCTGGCCCACAGTACAGTGCTCGGAAGAAGGCACGTCCCATCACCTCCCAAGATTGTCAGGACGTGGTTGAGTATTTAGCGACACAGAACACCTCATCTTGCTCAGCCACCAGCGCTACTACTAGCACCACTTCCGCTGCATTTGACACTTCGCAAGAATTATTTAGTGGTGGTGAAATCACTGATGCACAGCCATTGTTACAGCCAGATGATTTTTCACCAGCTCATATGTCTGCGTTACGCGACAACACTATGGATGTAACGTGTAAGGAGGATGAAGGACCTACACGTTTGGATTTTTCTGAGGCAAGCGAAGCTGGGCAGGATGATTACGATGATGACGATGATAGGGATCCTCTGTATGTTCCCAATAGAGGAGATGAAGAGGGGGACAGTTCAGAGGGGGAGTCAGAGAGTAGTAGGAGGAGAGAAGTTGCTGAAAGAAGCTGGGGCAGCTCTTCGTCAGAAACAGCTGGTGGCAGAGTCCGGCACCATGTATCGCCACCTATGTACAGCCAGCCAACTTGCCCTTCAGCATCAGCTGCTGAGGTCCCCATAGTGCCCACATCCCAGGGTGGCTCAGCGGTGTGGAAATTTTTCAATGTGTGTGCCTCAGATCGGACCAAAGCCATCTGTTCGCTCTGCCAAAAAAAATTGAGCCGTGGAAAGGCCAACACTCACGTAGGGACAAGTGCCTTACGAAGGCACCTGGAGAAAAGGCACAAACAGCAATGGGATGGCCACCTGAGCAAAAGCAGCAGCAGCACACAAAATAAAAGTCACCCTCCTTCTCCTCTTCCTCCTTCAGGTGCATCATCTGCTTATGCCGCTTTCTCCCTTGCACCTTCACAGGCACCCTCCTCCACTCCGCCTCTGCCCTTGAGCGGTTCCTGCTCCTCTGCCCACAGCAGCAGTCAGGTGTCCGTGAAGGAAATGTTTGAGCGGAAGAAGCCACTTTTGGCCAGTCACCCCCTTGCCCGGCGTCTGACAGCTGGCGTGGCGGAACTGTTAGCTCGCCAGCTGTTACCATACCGGCTGGTGGACTCTGAGGCCTTCCGTAAATTTGTGGCCATCGGAACACCGCAGTGGAAGATGCCAGGCCGCACTTATTTTTCCAGAAAGGCCATACCCCAACTGCACCGTGAAGTTGAGAGGCAAGTGGTGTCATCTCTTGCGAAGAGCGTTGGGTCAAGGGTACACCTGACCACGGATGCCTGGTCTGCCAAGCACGGGCAGGGCCGCTACATTACCTACACAGCCCATTGGGTGAACCTGGTGGTGAACGATGGCAAGCAGAAAGCGGCGGACCAAATTGTGACACCTCCACGGCTTGCAGGCAGGCCTCCTGCCACCTCCTCTCCTCCTGCTACATGCTCTTCGCTGTCCTCCTCCTCCTCCTTGGCTGAGTGGCAGTTCTCCTCTCCAGCTACACAGCCCCAGCTCCGCAGGGCCTATGCTGCATGCCAGGTACGACGGTGTCACGCCATCTTAGACATGGCTTGTCTCAAAGCGGAGAGTCACACTGGAGCAGCTCTCCTGGCTGCTCTTAAGAAACAGGTGGATGAGTGGCTGACCCCGCACCACCTGGAGATAGGCAACGTGGTGTGCGACAACGGCAGCAATCTGCTTGCCGCTTTGCATATGGGGAAGCTGACACACATACCCTGCATGGCACATGTCATGAATCTAGTGGTTCAAAGATTTGTGGCAAAGTACCCTGGCTTAGCGGATGTCCTGAAGCAGGCCAGGAAGTTCTGTGGGCATTTGAGGCGCTCTTACACAGCCATGGCACGATTTGCAGAAATTCAGCGTAAAAACAACATGCCGGTGAGACGCCTCATTTGCGATAGCCCCACTCGCTGGAACTCGACCCTCCTCATGTTCTCCCGCCTGCTAGAACAGAAGAAAGCCGTCACCCAGTACCTCTACAACTGGAGTAGAACGAAACAGTCTGGGAAGATGGGGATGTTCTGGCCCGACAACTGGACAATGATGAAAAATGCATGCAGGCTCATGCGGCCGTTTGAGGAGGTGACCAACCTGGTGAGCCGCAGTGAGGGCACCATCAGCGACTTAATTCCCTACGCGTACTTCTTGGAGCGTGCTGTGCGTAGAGTGGCGGATGAAGCTGCGAATGAGCGTGACCAGGAACCGTTACGGCAGGAACAGGCATGGGACCAATTTTCATCAGACCCAGCTGTTTCCTCAACACCTGCGGCAGCACAGAGGGGGGAGGAGGAGGAAGAAGAGAGGTCATGTGCAGAAGATGAGTCAGACTCAGAGGATGATGAGCAAGGTGTTTCTTTGGGGGAGGAGGAGGAAGAGGAGGAGGGGACAGCGGCAGGAGAACAACCGCAGCAGGCGTCGCAGGGGGCTTGTGCTGCGCAACCTTCCCGTGGTATTGTTCGCGGCTGGGGGGAGGAGGTTGACTTACCTGACGTCACTGAGGAAGAGCAAGAGGAGATGGAGGGTACTGGATCCGACTTTGTGCAGATGTCGTCTTTTATGCTGTCCTGCCTGTTGAGGGACCCCCGTATAAAAAACCTCAAGGGGAATGAGCTGTACTGGGTGGCCACACTACTAGACCCTCGGTACAGGCACAAAGTGGCGGACCTGTTACCAACTCACCGGAAGGTGGAAAGGATGCAGCACATGCAGAACCAGCTGTCAACTATGCTTTACAATGCCTTTAAGGGTGATGTGACGGCACAACGCCAGCAAGGTACCACTGCCACTAATCCTCCTCCCGTGTCCACGCAGTCAAAGACAGGACGCTCCAGCGATCTCATGGTGATGTCGGACATGCGGACGTTCTTTAGTCCAACGCCTCGCCATAGCCCTTCCGGATCCACCCTCCACCAACGCCTGGAACGGCAGGTAGCCGACTACCTGGCCTTAAGTGTGGATGTAGACACTGCTGTGAACAGCGATGAGGAACCCTTGAACTACTGGGTGCGCAGGCTTGACCTGTGGCCAGAGCTGTCCCAATTTGCCATCCAACTTCTCTCCTGCCCTGCCGCAAGCGTCCTCTCAGAAAGGACCTTCAGCGCAGCTGGAGGCATTGTCACAGAGAAGAGAAGTCGCCTAAGTCACAAAAGTGTTAAGTACCTCACCTTTATCAAAATGAATGAGGCATGGATCCCGGAGGGCTGCTGCCCGCCCCAAGACTAAGTCAGTCCCCGCACACACAGCATCTCTGCCTGCACGCCGTGTGACTGGCTGCCTGGCCTGCCCCAAGAAGACTAAGTCGCTCCCAGTCCCTCCACACAGCATGTCTGCCTGCAGGCCGCTTGACTACCTTCTCCGCCACCACCAACAGGGTCCGGGACTCCAGGCGGATTGCTGAATTTTTTAGGCCGCTGCTAGCAGCGGCCGCTGTAATAATTTTTCGGGTGCGTGTACATGACTGCCTAATTTTTCTGGCTGCACTGCGGGCAGCTGCAACAACAAAAGAAAAGGCATGTACATGCGCCCATTCCCCTTCGTGATCATTACCTTGCCGTGGTGAAGGGGCTTGCGTATCACAATGGAGCAATGACCGGCGCCTAGATGAGTGTCTCGGGGGGCACACCCACGATAATAAGGTCGTTGCCTCATTGTGGTCAGACCAAATTTGATCAGCTGGACAGTCACTGTTCTGTCATTCAGCTACATCAGCCAGGTGACCATATGGGCTGTAAAGCCACCAAAACCTGCACTCTCGCCATGGTGCGCGCACCAGTCCAGCACGGCCGTCACTACACAAACAGCTGTTTGCGGTGCGTTACACGATGAGTTTGGTGTGTCAGTGTGAAGCAGTACCTTAATTACACTACCTGATTGATGTATACACATGCAAGATGTTTGAAAGCAAGCACTTTAGGCCTGTCATTTAACATTCAATGTGATTTCTGCCCTTAAAACGCTGCTTTGCGTCAAATCCAGATTTTTCCCGGGGACTTTTGGCATCTATCCCACTCCGCCATCCCCCCCTCCAGGTGTTAGACCCCTTGAAACATCTTTTCCATCACTTTTGTGGCCAGCATAATTATTTTTTTTTTTCAAAGTTCGCATCCCCATTGAAGTCTATTGCGGTTCGCGAACTTTAACGCGAACCGAACCTTTCGCGAAAGTTCGCGAACCCGGTTCGCGAACCTAAAATCGGAGGTTCGGCCCAACTCTACTAATATATACTTGAAAAGAGTCTGAACGGAAGGACCCATGTTGAATAACCGTTCAAAGGGACGAGTCCGCCTAAAAAAGCCTGGTGGGCGGACAATCGAAGACTGTTTATTGGGGCCTTTGGCCTATGAGACCGTCCTCCTGTAAAGTACAACGAAGACCCAGTACAGGCCTGGTCCAGTGGACCCTCGGGTTTTTGTGGAGGAGAAAAGAGGGAAAAGGCCAATTAAAACAGACAAACGCACGTAATGTGCAAAAGTACTTATCCTGTCCCGGATTTCCGTGGTAGCGGCAGCTCAGACAGCTAAGCCCTTATGGCGTCCCCTGACGCGGTGAGGGAGGGAGGCTTGGTCCGGATTCTCTATCTGATGATCTACGTCTCCTCCTGTTGCGGCCGGCAGTCTGCCATCTGCTTCTCTGCTGTAGAGCCTCCGGGGGCGTCTCAGGAGACGGGGGGTCCAGGGGCCAGGCGGATAACTTTACCGATGGTAGGCCAAGGATCTCCCGGAACTTCGTTAGGTCATCTGGCGAGGAGAAGGCAGCCGATTTCCCATCGTGGTGTACTAGGAGCTGGAAAGGGTATCCCCAGCGGTAAGGAATATGCTTTGCTCTTAAGGCCTCCAAGAGCGGGCGAACCGCCCTGCGTAGTTGCAAAGTGAGGCGGGATAGGTCTGCCAAGATGGTGATTTTGGCGCCATCGAAATCAACGTGGCCCTTGTCCCGTGCAGCTAACGAGATAGCTTCCTTTATCGTATAGTAGTGCAGACGGCACACTACGTCTCTTGGGCGGTCTGGGTTTGTGCTCACGGGGCCCAGGGTACGGTGAGCTCTGTCCATTTCAATGGGGGAGTCGCTGGGGTTTCCAAGGAACATATTAAATATGCCCGTTAGTGTGGGAATTAAGTCCTGTACCTTGGTGGATTCCGGAATCCCTCTGACCCGGAGGTTATTGCGGTGCTGCCTGTTCTCCTGGTCGTCTATCTTCATGTAGATATCCTTAATTTGGTTGGTATGTCTCTCCAGGATTGCATCGTGGTCTTTCTGTTTCTTTTCCAACTTCTCAATCTCTTTCTCTGATTCTTCCACTCTGTGGCCAATATGGCGGATTTCTGTTTTGACCTCCTCCAACTCCCTGCGGTAGGTGGCCTCGATTCTACTGACGTATTTCTCCAGGTCGTCTTTGGTCGGGAGAGAGCGGATATAGTCATGGGGGTCTGCGTCAACATAGGAGTCCGAGCCTTCAGACCGTGGAGGGGAGGGAGGGATAGAAACGTCTGCCTCCGGAATCTGTTCGGCGTTAGGCCTGTATGGGAGGCCCCTCCGCCATCTTGGCACCCTCAGCGGCGCTCAGCGAGCGGGTGGTTGGACGAAAATAACTTTGGATTTTGGGAGAACGAGAGTGTCCAGAGTGTCTCCGCTCCTTCCTGCTTCTCCTACCGCCCATGTGGGACCGAAACGGTGAGCTGAAACGTGCTTGTTTATAGCCTGGGAGCGACAGTGAAGCGGAGCTCAGCTCAAGAGCGTCCTGCTCGCGCCATCAGCAAGCCACGCCCCCTTTCCAATCATTTTTATCATAATTGGGGACAAAATTGAACATAGGTGTGTGGTACATTGGTCAGATTTTTGAAATGTTACAATCAGTCAGAAAAATTGATTGCAATTCTTAAATTGAACAGATATTTAAAAAATTGTATGGTGTGTGGCCACCTTTAGGCAGAGTTCACTCTTATCAGTGCAAAAACCATTAACTCCTTTATTTATGTGATTTTTTCCGTACACTATTTGCGTTTGTTTGTGTTTTATTATGGAGAGAAATATAGATACTTACCTCGGTTAGAGGGATCCTCCGGTGGCTTCCGTCATCCCCCTCCACCTCGTCAGGACTTTCCCAGCAGTGGGACCCCCCAAAGCTTATGTCCATGCTCCTGTATCAAAATGAATGAGGATGCATTGCTCAGACGCAGGATGGCTCGCACCACGTGTATCAAAAAAGGGCGCCTGGAAAAAAGGGCGTGGGGTATAGCCGAAATTGTACGTTTTAATTCAAAACCATATTTTCCGTTTAAGAGGTTGTAAACGAAAATGTAGTGCTAAATAGGTTAAATAAACGGAAATGAAATGGCAAAATACCGTCTATAACAACAAACGAATTCTGAAAAACCGTCAAATTGCGTCTATAACAAAAACGATATTTACACTTGTATTAAGCATAGCAATGCAATGGTAGGTTTTACAGATATTTTACTGTAATTATACCTAACTGTAGGCTGACACAGATCTCTCCCTATCCCTAACCCCTAGACCCCCTCTTTGTTTAAATATACATAATTTAATAAATTGAATATATTACATATATTATGCTGTAACTATAATTAACCTTACTCTCACACAGAGCCCTCCCTGTACCTGTCCCTAACCCCTAGACCCCCCTGGTGGTGCCTAACCCTAAGACCCCCCTAGTGGTGCCTAACCCTAAGACCCCCCTGGTGGTGCCTAACCATAAGACCCCCTCTGGTGGTGCCTAACCCTAAGACCCCCCTGGTGGTGCCTAACCCTAACCACCCCCCTGGTGGTGCCTAAACCTATGACCCCCCTGGTAATGCCTAAACCTAACCATCCCCACCGCACAAACACTCTAAACACATATAAACAATAATATATTTAATCCTTAAAATACTTCTCTACAAATAACATGAATAAAATAATTTATAGATTTGTAATAGAATAAATAGCCCTAAAATAGCCTTAAAATCATGTATACATTAATATTATAAATAGAGAAAAGTATATATAAATATATACAATACAATAGATAGCCTTACAATCATGTACGCATTAGAAATCTTAAAATAACTAACATTAAAAGCGATATTTTAGTAACTATAATCAACGCATTATAAGTGTAAAAACAAAGTTAATACCAAAAGCGAAGTATTTCTAATACAATAAGGTTGAAAACGGTATTTAAGCATTATACATATGAAAACAAATTTTTAAATGATCAAAGAAGTGTAAACGAAAATTTAGTTGTTATACTTTTGTAAGCGAAATTTTAAAACTAAAAAATAAGTTAAAACTGATATAAGCGAAATTTAAAAACGAAAAATAAGTATAACACAAACTTAAAACGAACTTGTAAACGATATTTGTTATAAACCTTATTTTGTAAACGAAAACTTTTGTTAACACGATCCCTGTAACCGCTATTTCTCGGGCGCCCTTTTTTCCTGCCGGGCACCGAATAGCCGATATTTTGCATTGAAGTCTATGGCGGTGCCCTTTTTGTCCACTATCCCTGTGCGCCCTTTTTTACCAGCCCGGGCTCGCACTTCCGCAGTAGTGCTCAGGTTCAATGGAAAATGCCAAATCCGTTCTGCTGTGTGCTAGTAGTATACAGGCGAGAGTCACCTGTGCAGTGCGACCAAACTCTGTCGACGGACTTTAGGGGGTTCCAGCATTGGAACAGCGAGGCGGACGAAAGTAGGGAAAGTCCTCTGGGTTATCCAGAGGTTTCCCTCTACTGAAGTAAGTGCCCAAACTGAGCACTTTTTTCTCTTCAGTTACACTTTAAATGGGATCCTGAACCCTGCTGCACCCCAGTCTGGCTCTGCCTACGCTGTTTGTCCCTTGTTATATACAAGGTATTTAGCTGCATAATGTAGAGCTGGAGTGCTTTTGCTACAGGCAGGCGACACTACCATCCATCACACAGAGGGGTCACAGCTGCAGCTGATTAAATCTCTGAAAACACAGAGACATGCAGACATACAATCAATTCCCACAGTGTACACTGCGTCTCCAGCCAATGGGAAAATACTATGTTCAGCGGAGTGTTCCTCAACAGATGTCTGGGCCTGGTGGGTACAGCCAGCGGCAGCTATAGGCCACAGCTGCAGCAGGGCTGCTTTTAGGTAAAATGGGGACCTGGGAAAGCATGAGCTCGGGGACCCTTATATCTTAATATGCGGCATTTCACGAGCAAACGGAAAGACCTAATAATGCGGTAAAAAGCATAACTTCTATATTTGTGCATTATAAACTCACAGCTGAAAAGAACCAAACATAATACTTTGAATACTGGTTTAAACTTTATTTTTCATTCTGCCCCACCTCAACCAAGACCACATCCTAACTCAAACTCCATTTATGCTGATAAACAAAGAGAAAAACACATATATATATATATATATATATATATATATATATATATATATATATATATATATATATATATATATATATATATATATATATATATAGTCATTATGGGCTTGACTCACTGCTAAAGCAGTGCACCTAATGTTAAGGGGCGGCCTGCTAATGCATGCCTTACCAGCACTCGCTGCTATGTAAGGAGCATGCCTTCCTTAGATAGGAGCGTGCTTTTGTTATAGGAGCGTGCTTTTTGTTAGATAGGAGCGTGCCTTCCTTAGATAGGAGCGTGCCTTCCTTAGATAGGAGCGTGCCTTCCTTAGATAGGAGCGTGCCTTCCTTAGATAGGAGCGTGCCTTCCTTAGATAGGAGCGTGCCTTCCTTAGATAGGAGCGTGCCTTCCTTAGATAGATAGGAGAGTGCCTTCCTTAGGAGCGTGCCTTCCTTAGATAGGAGAGTGCCTTCCTTAGGAGCGTGCCTTCCTTAGATAGGAGCGTGCCTTCCTTAGGAGCGCGCCTTCCTTAGATAGGAGCGTGCCTTCCTTAGATAGGAGCGTGCCTTCCTTAGATAGGAGCGTGCCTTCCTTAGATAGGAGCGTGCTTTCCTTAGATGGGAGCGTGCCTTCCTTAGATGGGAGCGTGCCTTCCTTAGATAGGAGCGTGCCTTCCTTAGATAGGAGCGTGCCTTCCTTAGATAGATAGGAGCGTGCCTTCCTTAGATAGGAGCGTGCCTTCCTTAGATAGAAGCGTGCTTTCCTTAGATAGGAGCGTGCCTTCCTTAGATAGGAGCGTGCCTTCCTTAGATAGGAGCGTGCTTTCCTTAGATAGGAGCCTGCTTTCCTTAGATAGGAGCCTGCTTTCCTTAGATAGGAGCCTGCTTTCCTTAGATAGGAGCGTGCTTTCCTTAGATAGGAGCGTGCTTTCCTTAGATAGGAGCGTGCTTTCCTTAGGAGCGTGCTTTCCTTAGGAGCGTGCTTTCCTTAGGAGCGTGCTTTACTTAGATAGGAGCATGCTTTCCTTAGATAGGAGCGTGCTTTCCTTAGATAGGAGTGTGCTTTCCTTAAGGTGGCCATACACTTATAGATTTACAGCAGATTCGACCATCAGATAGATTTCTGTCAGATGCCTGTCAAGTCGAATCTGATGTGTGCCACACTCTAGGAACAGATTTCCAATAGATTTTAAAATGAAATCTATTGAAAATCGATCTAAATGCATTATTGGACCATTAGATCCAATGCAACTCTGTGGGCCATCGATCTGCTGCCAGCAGCAGATCTACCTAGATCTTCCATCCTGTCAGATAGATCAAATCGATCGAAATTGGCCACAAATTGATCAAATGGGGAATTTGATAGAATCGAGTTCTGATCGATCGACTCTATAGAATCAATTGATCGATCGATTGATGACTAACTGACCAGTGTATGGGCCCCTTTAGACAGGAGTATGCTTTCGTTAGATAGGAGTGTGCTTTCCTTAGATAGGAGCATGCCTTCCTTAGATAGGAGCATGCCTTCCTTAGATAGGAGCGTGCCTTCCTTAGATAGGAGCGTGCGTTCCTTAGATAGGAGCGTGCCTTCCTTAGATAGGAGCGTGCCTTCCTTAGATAGGAGCGTGCCTTCCTTAGATAGGAGCGTGCCTTCCTTAGATAGGAGCGTGCCTTCCTTAGATAGGAGCGTGCCTTCCTTAGATAGGAGCGTGCCTTCCTTAGATATGAGCGTGCCTTCCTTAGATAGGAGCGTGCCTTCCTTAGATAGGAGCGTGCTTTCCTTAGATAGGAGCGTGCTTTCCTTAGATAGGAGTGTGCTTTCCTTAGATAGGAGTGTGCTTTCCTTAGATAGGAGCGTGCCTTCCTTAGATAGGAGCGTGCTCTCCTTAGATAGGAGCGTGCTTTCGTTAGATAGGAGCATGCCTTTCTTAGATAGTAGGGATGCTCGGAAAATTCCGCGGAATTATAAATTCCGTGATTCCGGCCGGAATTAGGTTCATTCCGATTCCGGTAGTCAAATCGGAATTCCTATACCTCTCAAACGGAATTCCGCGGAAATTTTATAATTCTGACGGAATTTTCCGGAATAACACAAAATCTCTCTCTCTCTCTCTCTCTCTCTCTCTCTCTCTCTCTCCCCCCTCCTCCTCCTCCCCCCTCCTCCTCCCTCCTCCTCCCCCTCCCCCTCCTCCTCCCCCCTCCTCCTCCCCCCTCCTCCTCCTCCCCCTCCTCCCTCCTCCTCCTCCCTCCTCCCCTCCTCCTCCTCCTCCTCCTCCCCCCTCCTCCCCCCTCCTCCTCCTCCCTCCTCCTCCTCCCTCCTCCTCCTCCTCCCTCCCTCCTCCCTCCTCATCCCTCCTCCTCCCTCCTCCCTCCTCATCCCTCCTCCTCCCCTCCTCCCTCCTCCCCCCTTCTCCTCCCTCCTCCTCCCTCCTCCTCCCTCCTCCTCCTCCCTCCCCCTCCCTCCTCCTCCCCCCTCCTCCTCCCCCCTCCTCCTCCTCCTCCTCCTCCCCCCTCCTCCTCCTCCTCCTCCTCCCCCCTCCTCCTCCTCCTCCTCCTCCTCCTCTTCCTCCTCCCTACTCCTCCTCCCTCCTCCTCCCTCCTCCCTCCTCCTCCCTCCTCCTCCCTCCTCCTCCTCCCTCCTCCTCCCTCCTCCCCCCTCCCTCCTCCTCCTCCTCCCCCCCTCCTCCTCCTCCCTCCTCCTCGTCCCCCCTCCTCCTCCTCCCCCCTCCTCCTCCCCCTCCCCCCTCCTCCTCCTCCTCCCTCCTCCTCCTCCCTCCTCCTCCCTCCCTCCTCCTCCCTCCTCCTCCCTCCCCCCCTCCCCCCCCTCCCCCTCCCCCCCCTCCTCCTCCTCCCCCTCCTCCTCCCCCCTCCTCCTCCCCCTCCTCCTCCCCCCTCCTCCTCCTCCCCCCTCCTCCCCCCCTCCTCCTCCTCCTCCCCCCTCCTCCTCCTCCCCCCCCTCCTCCTCCCTCCTCCCCCCTCCTCCTCCTCCCCCCTCCTCCTCCTCCTCCTCCTCCCCTCCCCCCCTCCTCCCCCTCCCCCCTCCTCCCTCCTCCTCCCTTCCCCCCCCCTCCCCCCCCCCTCCTCCCTTCCTCCTCCCCCCTCGTCCCCCCTCCTCCTCCTCCTCCTCCTCCTCCCTCCTCCCTCCTCCTCCCTCCTCCTCCCCCCCCCCCCTCCTTCCCCCCTCCTCCTCCCCCCTCCTCCCCCCTTTTAAAATTTTCCGCCGGAATTCCGTATAAGTCGGAATTCCGCGGAACTGCCCCGGTATACCGTCGGAATGGAACGGTAACGGAATTTCTATATGACGGAATGCGGAATTGTGCCGGAAACGGAAATGGGCTATTCCGACCATGCCTGTTAGATAGGAGCGTGCTCTCCTTAGATAGGAGCGTGCTTTCCTTAGATAGGAGCGTGCCTTCCTTAGATAGGAGCGTGCCTTCCTTAGATAGGAGCGTGCCTTCCTTAGATAGGAGCGTGCCTTCCTTAGATAGGAGCGTGCCTTCCTTAGATAGGAGCGTGCTTTCCTTAGATAGGAGCGTGCTTTTCTTAGATAGGAGCGCGCTTTCCTTAAATAGGAGCGTGCTCTCCTTAGATAGGAGCGTGCATTCGTTAGATAGGAGTGTGCCTTCCTTAGGAGCGTGCTTTCCTTAGGAGCGTGCCTTCCTTAGGAGCGTGCTTTCCTTAGATAGGAGCGTGCTTTCCTTAGATAGGAGCGTGCTTTCCTTAAGGTGGCCATACAGTTATAGATTTACAGCAGATTCGACCATCAGATAGATTTCTGTCAGATGCCTGTCAAATCTGACAGTAATCTATCTGATGTGTGCCACACTCTAGGAACAGATTTCCAATAGATTTTAAAATGAAATCTATTGAAAATCGATCTAAATGCATTATTGGACCATTAGATCCAATGCAACTCTACGGGCCATCAATCTGCTTCCAGCAGCAGATCAACCTAGATCTTCCATCCTGTCAAATAGATTAAATCGATCGAAATTGGCCACAAATCGATAAAATAGGGAATTTGATAGAATCGAGTTCTGATCGATCGACTCTATAGAATCAATTGATCGATCGATTGATGACTAAAACGACCAGTGTATGGGCCCCTTTAGACAGGAGCATGCTTTCGTTAGATAGTTGCGTGCCTTCCTTAGATAGGAGCGTGCCTTCCTTAGATAGGAGCGTGCCTTCCTTAGATAGAAGCGTGCCTTCCTAAACATAGTTACTATCTAAGGAAGGCACGCTCCTTACATAGCAGCAAGCGCTGCTATGTAAGGCATGCATTAGCAGGCCGCTACTTTACGTTAAGGTGCGCTGCTTTAGCAGTGCAGCTTAATAAATCAAGCCCCATATGTACTCCAAAGCTTTTGTACTGTATAACAAGCCATATAAAAAGTACAGATATCATTTCCTCATAAAAGATGCAGTCATAATGCCTTAGTAAGAAGGGTAGCATGCTCCATGACTGCTGACATGGGGCCATTAAGGACGGTTTTACACATGTGGAGTGCTGCTCCCCTGCACACTCTCCGCCCAGTGACCTACTCTCTACTCGACAGGAAGTACATAACTGCGGTTACTGGGAATCCCCGTTGTAGTCTGTCGCACAACGCATGTACACTGCCACCGCCAGCCTTTTTAAAAGGTACAGTATGCGTTGCCCATTGACTTACCTCACTTCCTAAACAGTATTTAGAAAACTCAGCAAGGATGGAAATAAAGTCTGGAGCTAATTAAACACCTTTTTCAGTAGAAAGATATATATATTTACACATATCCGTGCATCAGTCCTAAAAGAGGGACAAATGAGGAAGAAAGAGGGACAGAGGAACTGGGTTCCCAAAGAGGGAGTGTCTCTCCGAAAGAGGGACAGTTGGAAACTATGCTGAAGTCAGGGGGGAGCATGTGTATTCCACTGCTGGGTGCATCTTCAGCAAATAAAGAACGATGGGGGACTGTTCTACAAGGCTGCACAGCCAGTGACAGTAGCGAAGAAAGGGCGGAGCCTAAAAGAAAACAACATTTTCACATGTAAACATTTGATAGTGTTACTAATTGCATCTCTCCAACACTATTGGCACATTCTGGATTTCGACGTGAACTGTGTTAAACGCATATTAAAATCCACATTTGGGGCCTATTTCCATTATTCGCCAATTGCAGACATTTTTCACACGAGATTCCAGATTCAGAATTGCAGCATCCAAATCGCATGCACACATTACCCACCCACCCTCAAATGCTGCTGTCTGCAGTTTTCCGAATCCCTATAGATGTGCCACGGCTATAGAAATTCAGTCGCTGCTTTGCAACAGCACCGGTGCCATCACGTCTGAAACGGAAGAGGCACCCAATGGAAATAGGCCCATAGTGATTGGCATCTCTGGTTCTCCTATCTTTATATGACAATCTTTTTTTTACAGGATGTAGGAAGTGTTGTTTTAAAGAATTCAGATCAGATGCTGGTATAAATATTTGTACTCCCACTACTGGCCTGTTTAGCCAATTACTTTCATCACAGATCACAAACATTCCATTGGTGGTCAGCAGAGTATTCCCATGACCCCTGACACTGTAGGATAGCTATGTGAGAGTGGTCCACTCTCCTACAAAACGTGCGCTTTTCACATTTCTGAGTCCTGTAATGGATGGATTTGGAAGTGAGAACCTTATTCGGTTATAATAAGACACAGAACATTAATGTTGCACTTTTCTCCAGGCGGATTTAAAGTGCCAGAGCTGCAGCCACTAGGGCACGCTCTATAGGCAGTAGCTGTGTTAGGGAGTCTTGCCCAAGGTCTCGTTACTGAATAGGTGCTGACACAACAGGAAGAGCCAAGATTTAAACCCTGGTCTCCTGTGTCAGAGACAAAGCTCGTTAATTAGTACACCATCCAACCAATAAAGCAATCAAACACCAAAATAGAAGGTAGCAGTAGGACTGTATGTACAGCCAACAGGCAAGCACTGCATCTGCTTCAGGCTGGGAATGGGGTGGGGCTTCCAGAGACGTGTGATTGTCAATGTGTGTGTGGGGGAAATGAGAGACTGGGGGAAAGAGAGAGAGGAGAGAGCAAGAGTGATTGACAGGAATGAGGGGGATAAAGTCACACACACAGGACAGAGTAGGAGATAGGCACATAACAGAGGGAATGGGAGGCAACATAGAAGCAGGTGAGAGGTACCAGACCAGAATTGCAATATTCTGTTTTCCAGGGACAACACACAGACACATTGCACTGTGGAGGAGAGACATGGGAGAGAAGATATAGCAGAGAGAGAGGGTGAGAAAGACATGGGAAAGAGCGAGACACGCACTTCAGTGAGAAATAAGAGGACTATCAGATGAATAGTCTAATACCAGGAAGTATTCACCTGGCTTATCCGCCCAGATCTTCCTCAGGCGTACGTTAAAAAGGGGCGCTGGGAAAAAAGGGCGCCGGGTTTTAAACGATAAACATGGATAACGTTTAAAAATATAATGTACTATATTTCGTTTAAAAATAATGTTTTATAAAGTTATAAATCATTAAATAATGTGCATGAAATTGGCAATTGTGAAAACGTTAATTTTCCGTTTAAAAAGTGAAACGTATAATAACGTTTAAAAAAAAATAGTAAGTAACCCTCCCTGTACCTACCCCTAACCCCTAGACCCCCGTGTTGGTGCCTAAACCTAAGACCCCCCTGGTGGTGCCTAAACCTAAGACTCCCCTGATGGTGCCTAAACCTAAGACTCCCCTGATGGTGCCTAAACCTAAGACTCCCCTGATGGTGCCTAAACCTAAGACTCCCCTGGTGGTGCCTAAACCTAAGACTCCCCTGGTGGTGCCTAAACCTAAGACCCCCCGTTGATGCCTAAACCTAAGACCCCCCTGGTGGTGCCTAAACCTAAGACCCCCCTGTGATAAGCATTAATAACGTGTGAAAAAAATATTGTGCTGTTTTTCGTTTAAAAATAATGTTTTAAAAAAGATTGTACTGTTTTTCGTTTAAAAATAATGTTTAAAAAATTATAAATCATAAAATAATGTGTAATCATGAGAAGCAGTTATAAAACAGTAAAAGTCTCCGGGCGCCGCTTATAAAATGTTATTTTTCTCCGGCGCCCTTTTTTCCTGTCGGGCGCCCATTAAACGATATTTATTATGGGAGTGAATGGCGGCGCCCGATTTGTCCACTTGCCTCAGGCGCCCGAATTTACTGTTACCCTTCCTCAGTGCTTCTTCTCCTATCACTACAGAAGTCGGCTAATTGTAAGCATTGTATCCACTGGCCTCTACAGCATATTCAGTTTGGCATGTTACAGGAGCCAGTGAATACAGATAATAATGAGAAGGGTCGACATCTGTAATGAAAGGGAAAGTGAAGCATTCAGCAGGGGCACAGAGCTGTGCTCATACCTGACTCTGTGCTCTTTCAAGTTCCCCAAATCTGCTCCATGCTCTGTACACACGCTGCTGCTACATTCAGAGTCAACTGTAGCCGGGAAAGAAAGGGGGCAGGGTGGCACATAGTGCAGACAGTAGAGATGGGAAGTTCGGATCTTTTCAATGATCCGGATGATTCGAATCGGATCATTGAAGAGATCCGGATCTTTGATCCGAATCTCGGATCATTTTACTACCGGAAGCATTCGGGGGGTGAAATGAACAGCAGGACAGGTCTGTGGACAGGAGAAGGGGAGGGAGTGGACACATAGAGAAGGGGAGAAGATGGACAGAGGGCAGGGAGTGGACAGGGAAGGGAGGAGGGACGAGCAGAGAGCAGAAATGTTTGCACACAATACCCACATGCTGCAATCATATGCTTTACATATATTTCACCTACATGTTCATCTGTACACTTTGAAAGAAAAGGTCGCACAGTGAAAGAAAGCATTCCCAGAAGATAAGTGCAGCTGTTTAGTGCCGAGTGCAGGAGGATTATATTGCCTTTCAATCACACTGTCTGCAAAGTTACTGAGCTGTGCTGAGCCAAAAGCTTCCAATGTGTTCACTGTGCACAACTACGGAACAGACAGCCTATAATGAGCAGCACATTGCAGCCAGTATGTGTGCTCTACACATATCTGGCAGTGGCACCCATGTCCCCTCTCTCTCATCTACCTGTGGCTGCAAGGCTGGCTCCCCTCCAACAGAGCGATCCATCTCAGCTCTGCTTCCAGGACCCCGCTGCCCGCTGAGAGGGGGCGTGTCGCTCCTGGCCCCACCCCCTTTGCGATCCGAATCACTCATTTTGATGATTCGGATGATCGACTCATAAAATAGATTCGGATCAAAGATCCGAATCGTTCATGATCCGGACAACACTAGCAGACAGCAGCACGGAGCTGTGAGCTGCAGGATGCCTGCAGACATACTGGTGTCTCAACTTGTGCTCATGCCCAGACACTGCACTGGCCCTGGTCTGAGGGGAGATTCTGAGCACCAGTAACCCCCCCCCTAAATTTGCCTAGAACTTACAAGAAGTAGACAATGGTGTATTCTTGAAATAAATGATTTGTTACATACTGCTCATCAGATACTCAGCTCCCATAATGCTTTGCATGGTAACAGAAGCAAGCGTGACACCAATGTAGTCAATTTAGGGGGCACCAGGTAACAGATGAAGCATCAGGAAAACCGTGATAAAGTCACAATTCAAAACTTTATCAGCCAAAAAAGAAATGTCATCAACAACAGATGGACATTTCTTGTTTTCAGTTTTGTATCTGCCCAGGCTTGGGTTTTAAAAATAACTTCAGCCGCTTTGAGTGGAGCTAGATGTGGGCTAGATGGAAATTCTTGCCTTTGCTCCGAGTTGTTTAACTGTGTTTGGACAAGAGTGAAATTCTGCAGTTAATTATTTTAGGTAAATGTTTACTAAGGCGTGCCTCCCGCTCACAGCATTGCACACAGTCCACCCTCTATGGCTGCTTCTGAACATAAACTCTCAAATAAAATATTTAGAGAAGTGTTTACGTAACGGCCAGATCTTGGATAAGAACTTGGTAACAAGGCTCTGTGTTTGTGTTTGTGGGACTTCTCCAAGTTACAGCCACACCGTTTGCTGCACAGCAAATCATCTTCCTCTTTCATCAATAAAACATATATAAATAAAACAAATTCCCAAGTAAAATACTTAAAGTGAACCCGAGGTGAGAGACATATGGAGGCTGCCATATTTATTTCCTCTTAAGTAATACCAGTTCCCTGGCTACCCTGCTGATCCTCTGCCGCTCTAATACTTTCAGCCATGGATCCTGAACAAGCATGCAGCAGATCAGGTGTTTCTGACAATATTGTCAGAACTGATAAAGATTAGCTGCATGCTTGTTTCTGGTGTAATTCAGACACTACTGCAGCCAAATAGATCAGCAGGGCTGCCAGGCAACTAGTATTTTTTAAAAGGAAATAAATATGGCTGCCTCCATATCACTCTGATCTCGGGTTCACTTTAAAGCTGCTCTCCATGTAAAAATGTTATGGCTCCGCCCTCTATGCCCCTCTTCCCTGTAGAAGCAAATAACACAAGTCTTCAGTTTTAAAGGGAACTTAAGGAAGAAGTATGTAGAGGCTGTCAGAATTATTTCCTTTTAAATAATACCAGTTGCCTGGCAGCCCTGCTGGTCTTTTCGGCTATACTAAAGTCTTAATCGCCCCAGAAGCAAGCGTGGATGATCGCAGGACCCCGAATTACATTTCCCTGAGTTGCTACGACACAAAGGGGGAATAGTAATTAACGTTGCCCGTAATTTCAGCGGCAGCAGGATGAGACGTCATTCCACTCACCCTGCGCCAAAGTGACCAGGCGGCGGTCACGCCCCCCACCCCTCCCGTTCAGGCAACATGTGAAAGGAGTTTGTATATTGTCTGCCTGTGTTTTCAAAAACACACAGATAAGTAAAAAATTGGCCCTAGACTATTATATACATATGACTATGGTAGGGATTAGATTGTGAGCTCCTCTGAGGGACATTAAGAGACAAGACTATACACGCACGCACACGCACGCACGCACGCACACACACACACACACAAACTGTAAAGCCCTGCGGATGTTAGTGCCATATAAATAATAATATATAATATAATAAATAATGATACAGTAATATGCTTTCGGGAATGCCCTTGAAGGCTTTGAAAGTCCTAGCGTCCCTGAGTACTTCTGAAGATGAGCGGGTCCATAGTGCTTCCGAGGACTGCCGAAGGTGTGGACTTTTACACAGGTGGGAGGGGGCAGCTGTGGACTGAGGTCGAGGGCACGGAGAGAGGAAAGCGCTATGGGATCCACAGCCATCCCTCTCCGCAGGTGAGTATCTTTGTTTTTTTTTCAGGCTTTAGATGTACTTTAGATCCCAAGCCAAAGCTTGTGATCAGATACAGAGCCATAGCTCGATTAGCCGCCGGATCGCATCTTCCGCGTGCCCGCCGCGTCCCCGCTCGCCTGCGCGTGCGTTGGATTCAGTGGCGTAGCTACAAACCTCTGGGCCCCGATGCGGAATCTGGATGTGGGCCCCCCCCCCACGGCAACAACAGCCCCCCTCCCCCGGCAACACCCGACGCACACACATATCCGAATCCCTATAGCCAGCTATAGGTCCCCCCAGTATAGGTAGCCAGGCATAGGTACGCCAGTATAGTTGCCCCCGGTATAGGTTAGCCAGGTAGGTGCCTCCAGCATAGGTAGCCAGTATAGTTGCCCCCAGTATAGGTTAGATAGGCAGGCGCCGCCAGTACAGGTTAGCTAGGTGGGTGCCTCTAATATAGGTAGCCAGAATAGTTGCCCCCAGCATAGGTTAGATAGGTAGGTGCCCCCAGTATAGGTTAGTTAGGTAGGTGCCTCCAATATAGGTAGCCAGTATAGTTGCCACCTGTATAGGCTAGCTAGGTGCCCCGAATACAGGTTAGACAATTAAGTGCCCCCAGGTTAGATAGGTAGGTGCCCCCCAGTATAGGTTAGATTAGGTAGCTGCCCCCCAGTATAGGTTAGATGAGGTAGGTGCCCCCCAGGATAGGTTAGGTAGCTGCCCCCCAGGATAGATTAGGTAGCTTTCCCCCAGGATAGGTTAGGTAGGTAGCTGGCCCCCCAGGATAGGTTAGGTAGGTAGCTGGCCCCCCCAGGATAGGTTAGGTAGGTAGCTGGCCCCCCAGGGTAGGTTAAGTAGGTAGCTGCCCCCCCAGGATAGGTTAGGTAGCTGCCCCCCAGGATAGGTTAGGTAGCTGCCCCCCCAGGATAGCTTAGGTAGGTAGCTGCCCCCCAGGATAGGTTAGGTAGGTAGCTGGCCCCCCAGGATAGGTTAGGTAGGTAGCTGGCCCCCCAGGATAGGTTAGGTAGGTAGCTGGCCCCCCAGGATAGGTTAGGTAGGTAGCTGGCCCCCCAGGATAGGTTAGGTAGGTAGCTGGCCCCCAGGATAGGTTAGAGTAGGTAGCTGCCCCCCCGGATAGGTTAGAGTAGGTAGCTGCCCCCCAGGATAGGTTAGGTAGGTAGCTGGCCCCCCAGGATAGGTTAGGTAGGTAGCTGGCCCCCCAGGATAGGTTAGGTAGGTAGCTGGCCCCCCAGGATAGGTTAGGTAGGTAGCTGGCCCCCCAGGATAGGTTAGGTAGGTAGCTGGCCCCCCAGGATAGGTTAGGTAGGTAGCTGGCCCCCCAGGATAGGTTAGGTAGGTAGCTGGCCCCCCAGGATAGGTTAGGTAGGTAGCTGGCCCCCCAGGATAGGTTAGGTAGGTAGCTGGCCCCCCAGGATAGGTTAGGTAGGTAGCTGGCCCCCCAGGATAGGTTAGAGTAGGTAGCTGCCCCCCCAGGATAGGTTAGGTAGGTAGCTGGCCCCCCAGGATAGGTTAGGTAGGTAGCTGGCCCCCCAGGATAGGTTAGGTAGGTAGCTGGCCCCCCAGGATAGGTTAGGTAGGTAGCTGGCCCCCCAGGATAGGTTAGGTAGGTAGCTGGCCCCCCAGGATAGGTTAGGTAGGTAGCTGGCCCCCCAGGATAGGTTAGGTAGGTAGCTGGCCCCCCAGGATAGGTTAGGTAGGTAGCTGGCCCCCCAGGATAGGTTAGGTAGGTAGCTGGCCCCCCAGGATAGGTTAGGTAGGTAGCTGGCCCCCCAGGATAGGTTAGAGTAGGTAGCTGCCCCCCCAGGATAGGTTAGGTAGGTAGCTGGCCCCCCAGGATAGGTTAGGTAGGTAGCTGGCCCCCCAGGATAGGTTAGGTAGGTAGCTGGCCCCCCAGGATAGGTTAGGTAGGTAGCTGGCCCCCCAGGATAGGTTAGGTAGGTAGCTGGCCCCCCAGGATAGGTTAGGTAGGTAGCTGGCCCCCCAGGATAGGTTAGGTAGGTAGCTGGCCCCCCAGGATAGGTTAGGTAGGTAGCTGGCCCCCCAGGATAGGTTAGAGTAGGTAGCTGCCCCCCGGATAGGCACGGAACGGAAGCGCTGTAGGCGGAACTCACCTCCGTCCCTGCGCCGCTGGTCTCCTCCCGCTCTGTATAGATGTTGTTACACACTGCTTCCTGTTTAGCCGGAAGCAGTGTGTAACAGCAGATCTATGCAGAGCAGGAGGAGACCAGCGGCGCTTGGAACGCAGGCAGGTGAGTTCTGCCTACAGCGCTTCCGTGCGCTGCGCACTCTGCATCTGAGGGGGAGGGGGGGGGCCCGGGGAGAGGTCGGACTGCCCTCCCCACGGCTGCAGCTCCCCCCTCCCAATAACGCACGCAGGGATCCCATCTCCGAGTCCAAACGGACATGGGCCCCCCGGGCCCCTCCCCCGCCTCTTCAGGAGCCGGGCCCGGTCGCCGAGGCGACCGTTGCGACCACAGGCCCTACGCCCCTGGTCGGATTCGATCTGCCCTCATCCCCGCCGGTGCCGCTTATCTTCTGCTCGATTCCCTGCCATTGTCCCCCTCGTGGGGAACGAGCAGGGAATCGGCGGTGGCGAGATCCGACCTGTCGGATCTTATCAATCGAGCCGCATCAGCGGCTCGATTGAGAAGTAACATCACTCCGTGTAGACGGAGCATAAAAGAGAGAAGCCTCAAGATCCTATTGAGGCTTCCCTCACTGATTTGAAGCCCCCTGTTGTTGAGCGTGGATGCCCTCCACATCGGGCCGCTGGAGGAGGAAGAGCTGCACAGCCCTGATATGATTAGCGACAATGCATTGTCGCTAAACTTCTGTGGGGCCACGCTGGGCGATGGGGGATATCAGAGCAGGGAGGGAAGCCGCAATAGGATCCTGAGGCTTCCCTCTCTTTAGGTAAGTATATAATTTTGTACTCGAGCTTTGGGAACCTAAACTGAGAAGGATGTGGATTTTTCCTTTTAAAATAATACCAGTTACTTGACTCTTCTGCTGATCCCGTGTCTCTAATATTTTTAGCCACAGTCCCTCAACAAGCATGCAGATCAGGTGCTCTGACTGAGGTCAGACTGGATTAGCCGCAGTGGCGTAGCTAAGGAGCTGTGGGCCCCTGATGCAAGTTTTACAATGGGGCCCCCCAAGCACTCTATACATAACATGTGATACGGCGCACCAAAACATGCCAATGGCAACCACAGTGTCAGAGGTGCAAGAAGGGGATGGGGACCAGCTAGTAAATGATTACCACTATTCAAAGTATCTATAGAAGTTACCAGCACAGGACCAACAGAGAGCTATTACTGCAGTTGATGGAGGGCCCTTTGGGGCCCTTCTGACCCAAGGGCCTCGATGTGGTCGCAACCTCTGCAACCCCTATTGCTACGTCCCTGATTAGCTGCATGCTTGTTTCAGGTGCAACCAAAGAGTACATCAGGACTGCCAAGCAACTGGTATTGTTTAACCTCCTTGGCGGTAATCCCGAGCTGAGCTCGGGGTATGCCGCCGGAGGTCGCCGCTCAGGCCCTGCTGGGCCGATTTCGGTTCTGAAAAAAGCACACGCAGCTGGCACTTTGCCAGCCGCGTGTGCTGCCCGATCGCCGCCGCTCCGCGGCGATCCGCCGCGTGCAGCGGCGAAAGAGGGTCCCCCCAGCCGCCCGAGCCCTGCGCAGCCGGAACAAACAGTTCCGGCCGGCGCTAGGGGCTGGATCGGGCGGCTCTGACGTCAGGACGTCGACTGACGTCCATGACGTCACTCCGCTCGTCGCCATGGCGACGAGGAAAGCGAAACAAGATAGGCCGCTCATTGCGGCCTATCTTGTTACTTTCGATTGCCGGAGGCGATCGAAAGTACGCATCAGGAGCGCCCTCTAGTGGGCTTTCATGCAGCCAACTTTCAGTTGGCTGCATGAAATATTTTTTTTTTAATAAAAAAAAAACAACATTGCAGCCTCCCTGGCAAAATAAATAAACCGCCAGGGAGGTTAAAAGGAAACATCCATATCCCTCTCAGTTTAGGTTCCCTTTAAAGCAGGGGTGTAAAACTCAAATGCAAAGTGGGCTGAACACTGTACACTGTGACCTAGTCGCGGGCCAACCTCAATGTCTACTGGCCACACTGGCGTAACAATAGGGGAAGCAGCCCCTACCCCCGCGGGGGGGGGGGGGATGGGGGCTCCCTGGGGCCTGCTCATGGCCGTTTTAGGGCCGTTTTTAAAACAGGAAGTAATGTGAAGCCCTTGCAGATCAGCGACCTCCGGTGGTGAATGGAGGTAATTATAGCTGCCGCCGCCGCCACTGCTAGCACTTACATAGATGCTGGAGGGGAGTGCAGAGGGGAAAGCCCGAGGTGAGGGAAGGGGGGACCGCCCCCCGCCCCACCGATGTGCCACCAAGCTCCCCCCTCATGCTGCAACCCCTCCAGCCCCCCTAAAACGACCATGAGCGGGCCCCGGGGGGGGGGCGCTCAAATTCTTGCAGGGGGGCCCGGGGACTTCTTGTTACGCCTCTGACTGGCCACCTTCCTCCCCTATACTATTCCCTGATATCTAGAAGCCCCCACCCTCCTTACCTGGTGTCTAGCGACCCCCACCCTCCCCTATACAGTTCCCTGGTGTTTAGTGCTTTCCCCTACCTCCCCATATGGCTTCCCTGGTGTTCTAGGGCTTCACCTCCAATATAGCTTCCCTGGTGGTCTAGAGTGGGCCATATATAATACAAAGTGGGGAAACCACTTGAAGGCCAAATTTAATGGCTCCGAGGGCCAAATGTGGCCCGCGGGCCGGAGTTTGACATGTATGCTTTAAAGAGATAAGAGATAAGAGTCAATCCAATGCCAGAGATCACCTTCAGACTGCAGAGAGATCAGTAACACACATTCAGCAGGACTGTCTGAGAGCTGCTCATAAGTCAGGGCCGGTCGCTTGGAGCACTTCCTCACATTTGGACTTTTATTGCTACAAGACTGGATAATTGCTCCATTAGGAAACAATAAATAATAAAAGCCGTGTTTTAATAGAGATCTCCTTGATATTTTATGAGCTTGCAGTCTTGTCTTTTGTCAGTGAGCACCCAGGACCTGGCAGTCCTTCATTTCCACACCGATCTATTCCTCAATATAAAGACTACATGATGGAAGAGATGCATTATGGGACGGGAAAAACTGAAGTGGGAAGGAACGCTAAACATTTGCTGAATCACAACCGTTCACATAACACACACAGGCCCTCTTTCTCCTGAGTTTTCACCTAGGTAATATTTTCATAAAGATAAGCAGCAACATAATAACCTTTAAAGAAAAACATTTCTTTCTTACAGCTGATACAAACCCTGCAAAACATCTGCAGTGTGTCTACTTTTTGCTTTCATGGAAGCAAACATAGGGTTAACATCCTGTGTTTACAAATTAGGTGCTCTGCTGAGGCAGCCAGCTTACACAGCTGAGAGATCAAATTGCACTTGAGTTTAGTCACAGATGAGGGGGAATTGGACTGGCTAAACTCTCTAAATACATACAGGGTGCACTTCTCTCTGTTTCCTTCTGTCCTGTGCAACAGTTCAGGTCCACTTTAAAGAGAAGATGAAAAATGATCACCTAGGAGAAAACGTTAATTGCGTATGAGGCAGAGTCTTAGAGGCCATCACACACTGTCTGAAGTTTTTAATAGATTAAACAAAAATTAAGATAATTAGACAAAAACATTGAAACCAAATGAAAATCTATTAAAAAAAAGGGGGGAGGGAAAAAAAAGGACACATACCTGAGGCTTCCTCCAGCCCCCTTTAGGCAGATCATTCCCTCGCCATCCTCCTCCGACTCCTAGATCATTCGCAATTCAGAAAGTCCCACAGTCTGAGGCGAACGCTCCCGTGGCTAGGAGCGTTCTGCACCTGCGCAGTACTACTGGCCAGATTGTGCCTGCGCCGCCTGGAGGACTTTGCGGGGCAAACTGCAGAAGATTCAAGAGTCGGAGGAGGATGGTGAGGGGGTGATCAGCCTGGAGGGGGCTGGAGGAAGAGCCAAGTATGTATATCCCCCCCCCCCTCCCCCTGGTCTCAGGTACCCTTTAAGTCTATTGGATGGGAAAATCCTATTCACCTTTTCTCCTATGAGATAATTTTCAGCACTCTGCAATAATTTTTTTGCTTGCTGGTGGCTTAAAAGACATTTTATTGATAAGATGTGAAATATCATCTAGTAGAAAACTTAGGAGATTAGACAAGACAAGACAAATAACATTTATATTGCGCTTTTCTCCTTGCGGACTCAAAGCGCCAGAGCAGAGCAGCAGCCACTAGGGCGCGCTCTATTGGCAGTAGCAGTGTAAGGGAGACTTGCCAAAGGTCTCCTACTGAATTAGTGCTGATTAAGTGAATAGGGTTGGGCCCATTGTGCTCTATATAATTCCGCTAGTTTCATTATGACAGATATTAATGTGCTAATTGAGCTGGAAATAGAGAGGCGGGACAGAAGCATAAACAGTCGATTGTTTAGGGACCCCGAGTTATTCTTTCACAAAGGCCTATAGGAAATGCGCTACATCTGTAAATAGAGAATGGCATTGTTACGTGTAAAAACCAATGGCATCCAGTCTGATTCCAGCATACACTTTCATAACAGTTCCTTCCAATCCTTGTCCCCAGAGTGTTTATATTCAATCCTCAGGGAATGTATGGTCAGCGCAGATTGATGACTGCACAATTCCCGAGTGTTGTGGCCAGGCCATCCGTCAGCATGCTATAAATCTGGGAGCACTGCTCACCCTCAACTGGGCCGATGTCCATCTGGATGCAGATCAGACTCGTTGCTACAACCAAATCTCTTAATTCACCACTTGTCAGCACTTCCCAAGTGTGTATGATTTATGTCTGCAAGCCAAACACAGTCAGAAATACGAACACTGCTTCCCATATGTGTCTCGTTTCAGCCCAGCTCCTCCTGCCCTGATCTAGCTCTGGGTGAAATATACAATAGGAGATGGCCTGCCACTGGACTAGAGAGGGGAAGAAAGCCAAAGCAGAAAATTTGGGCGCCCGCTATTGTAAAAAAAAACTTGTGCTCTGCCATAGGCGCCATTACAAATAGTGGCTACAGTTTGAGATTCGGGCACTAGGAAATAGTAAATGTCACACCCCGGAGTGTCTTCCTGGGGAGCAGTGAAGGGGGGGTGCAGTGAAGGAGGGGTAAGCAGCAGCAGCGGTACCCTGGGACCGAGCCTCAGGGAGGGGGTTCCGATTCCCTCCTAACTTTACCAAGTACAGTTAGCCAGGGGTGCTGCTAAGGTTTTCGTGGCCACAAGCAGCACACACTTTGTGCCCGCTCCCCCAGTCAGAGGCCCCTTCTCCTGTAATAGTACCTAGCAAGAGGTGTCCTCCCAGTATAGTCACCCGGTGCCACCCCATTCCAAATAAGACTTTGGTGTCAGTGCAGTGGGGGTATGTAGCTTCCTGCTGCCTCCCTATCCAACATTCACAGACCTGCAGACCAGCAGTGATCTGAAGAGAGGAGAGCAGAACACAGTAACTGTGTGGCACACTTCAAATGCAGGAAGTGACCACTGACCTCACTTCCGCATCTGCAGTGTACTCCACGGTCACTGCACCACGCTTCCCTCTGTTCACTCCGCTGCTGATCTGAGGTCTGTGTCACAGACAGCAGAGGCGTATCTAGGGAAAATAGCGCCTATGGCAAGCACTGAAATTGCGCCCCTCCATAACACCAGATAAAACACTCTTTCACTTACCTGGGGCCTCCGCAATCTCGTAGTTTCCTCGCTGACCTACTGGTCCTCATCCTTGGTCCGCTGTGGCCCGGTAAGGTGTGTGACGTAGCTAGGTCATGCAATACTAACCCATGCACTAGCCTGGCGGCATGCCTACTTGATTGCACTCCTGTGGCTGGGAGCATTCTGCACCTGTACATAGCATTTTACAGGAGTGCAATCAAAGTGCCTCGCCACCAAGCCAACACATGCACAGTAGTGTATACAGTTTACAGGGAGAGCGAGAGAACTACAAGACTTCAGGGCGTGGATTCTGGCGGAAGCCCCAGGTAAGTAAAAGACCTCACATGAACAATTATTTTCAACTGCAAGGAACCTTAGGACACACATTTAGTTTCCATACTACAGCAGGCTCCTGCTTACCCACATTTCAGTAGTTCTTACAAACTTCCATCCATTCTACAGCAGGCCACTGCAGTGCTTACCCACAGAATTTCATTTCTGGGAAAATCCCAGAACTTATAGGAAAGCAGTGGCCTGCTGTAGAATGGATGGAAATTGTAAGAATTAAAATGTGGGAAAGCCTGGGCCTGCTATAGCATGGAAATTGTAACTGAAATAAAATGTGGGACAGTGGGAAAGTAGTGGCCAGTAGGGATGTAGGCCAACCGTTCGCTGGTGAACCCCTATGGGCCGCTACTACTTCCGGGTCGCTATGACCTGGAGTAGTACGGCTGCTCTGGGCCAGCGGTGCGTGTCTTTGATCGTGCGCCTGTTGCCGGGCACTCTCTGCGCATGAGCGGGACGTCACGCACATGCGCAGAAAGTGCCCGGCAACAGGCGCGGGATCTAGGATGCGCACCGCCGGCCCAGCACAGCCGTACTACTTCGGGTCATAGCAACCCGGAAGTAGTACAGGGTGAGGTGTTCGCCAGCGAACGGTTCCCGAACCATTCGCCGACATCTCTAGTGGCCAGCAGATGCTGAACAGATTTTATAATAATGGGTTTTTACAGTTCATCTCTAACTTATAGTTTATCTAACTTAGCTTCAGCTCTGAGATGAAATAGTAAGCTGTCCTGGATTTATAAGGGCCAGTCCAGTAGCCCCAGTGGAAAAGAAATAAGACAATAAAGAGTTAAACGTACTGCTGTGGATGCAAACAGTCTTAGCACACAGTGTGGTGAAACAAATTAACACTGTGTGCAATAAAAGTTTTGAATGACTGTGTGGGTGTGAGTGTGCGGCCCCTCGACAGTGATGAGAGGGGGATATCAGCCTAATCACTAGTGAAGCCCCACAGACCAGCCTCCAAGATCTGTGTCCCCCAGGACCAGCCTCCCCTACTGGATACATCACTCCAGCGGCTGCGGATCCTGCCAGTGGCTGCCCGATGCCACCCATGGTGAGTCCCTGAGCCGTTCGCTCCCCATGGGGAACCACTGTCTTGTCACTGTCCTGTCTTTGCCTCTGTCCTGTCTCTGCCTCTGCCTGCTGTGCTGAGGAAAGCACATACTGTGCCACCCTGCCACACCACCTACATGCCCTATACCGTGCTGTGCTGTCTGCCTGCTAAAGAGAAGCACATACTGTGCCACTCACCTGCTACTCCACCTACCTGTGCCGTTTACCGTGCTGTGCTGTCTGTCTGCCCGCTGAGGGAAGCACATACTGTGCCACTCACCTGCTACATCACCTACCTGTGCCCTATACGTGCTGTGCTGTCTGCCTGCTATTCCACCTACCTGTGCCCACACCTGTATACTATACCTGGGCTGCGCTGCCTGCCTCACAACATTCCTGTGCTGCCAACCACACCAACTACTGGCACCCCTTCGGGGACCCTCTGACTCTTCCCTCTGCCTTGCTGTGCTGCTTGCCCAATCTACTGCGCCACTCAGACTGGGCGGTGCTGCCGGCCATATCACCTACCTGGGCCCTGTGCTGTGCTGCCTGCCTGCCACACCACCCACCTGGTGCCCTACACTGTGCTGCGCTGCCTGACTGCCTTATATCATCACTGGTGCTGCCTGCTACACCACCTACCTGTGCCCCAGACTGTGCTGTGCTGCCTGCGCCTCCACCTACCCGTGCCCTATACCACCCACCGGGGCCCTACACTGTGCAGTCAGCCTGCCTCATACCATCACCGGGCCTACCATCTCCCACTGAGGCACCGGCACCTGCACCATGTGCACGGAACGGCCACAAAATATTGCCACCATATCTAGAGAGGTCCTCCTCAGATGGGAACCCCTGGTCAGCCCCAAGCCTGCATGGTGCTCCGCCCTGTGGGATGCTGTCACCTCCCACGCCAAATTCCTCATCTCCAAGCGAGCACTGAACAAACGCTGCTGCCACAGAGGGAGGAGGGCGGGGGCCCAGGCCCGACTCAAAAGAAAAGGTCTGCGCACTCCAGTCCCTGCCATCCTATTAGCCAACGTCTGCTCACTCCCCAACAAACTGGACGAGCTGCTCCTCCTACTAGGCAGCAAACCCCAGATCGGCAGAAACACCCCTGTTCTCTGCTTTACTGAGACCTGGCTGAGTGACAGCACCCCCGATAACTCCCTACACGTACCGGGCTACAACCTCCTCAGAGCAGACCGTGACGTAGCCCTCTCTGGGAAAACGAGAGGGGGAGGCATCTGTTTTTACATCAACACCTCCTGGTGCTCCAACATCACCACTCTAAACAAAACCTGCACCCCTGATGTCGAGTTTCTAGCCATAAACTGCAGGCCTAAATACTCCCCCAGGGAGTTCTCTTCCCTCGTCCTCGTCGGAGTCTACATCCCTCCCGACGCATGCTCCAGGACTGCCTTGCAAACCCTCAGGGACTGTATCACGGGATGGGAAACTGCCCACCCGGAGGCCCTGTTCATCATCCTGGGCGACTTTAACAAGGCGAACCTGCGACATGAGATGCCCCGTTACAAGCAGCACATAACCTGCCCTACCAGAAACTGTAACACCCTGGACCACTGCTACATGGTCCACAAGAACGCTTACAAGGCCTCCCAGGGTGCCCCCCTGGGAAACTCCGACCACAACACAATCCACCTGATTCCCACTTACAGGAGGCTCCTGGAGACCTCAAAGCCCATCACCAAAACCATCAAAAAGTGGACAGCCGAGGCAAAAATGGAGCTACAAGCTTGCTTTGACACCACTGACTGGTCGACCCTTGAGGCATCCTCCCTTGATGAATGGGCCGAAAACGTCACCTCCTACATCAGCTTCTGCGAGGAAGCATGCATTCCATCTAAGACTTTCAGGGTTTTCCCCAACAACAAGCCTTGGTTCAATGACAGGCTCCGCCGGCTTCGGAAACGCAAGGAGGAAGCGCACAGGTCTGGCTCACCCGAGGAGTACAGGGAGGCAAGGTACACCCTGAAAAGAGAGCTTCGATCAGCAAAGAGGGCTTACTCCGAGAAGCTGGGTCTCTGCCTTCAGTCTAACAACACACGGGAGGTCTGGAAGGGCCTGAGGGCGGCCACAAACTTCAAACCTGCTCCTCAACCTGTGACCCCGAGTCTTCGACTGGCCGAGGAGCTCAATGAGTTCTACTGCAGGTTTGAGCGACAACCCATCCAGTGCGCAGACCGTTCAGCCACGGCCATGGGGACCCCCTCCGCGGGTGAATCCTGCACCCTGGCTCCTGCCGCCGTCCATGAAACTGAGGTACTCCGGCTCCTCCGCAAGCTGAATCCCAAGAAGTCTTCTGGCCCCGACGGAGTGTCGTCAATCTGCCTGAGAACCTGTGCCGATCAGTTAGCCCCTGTGCTCTCCTCCGTATTCAAGCGGTCACTATCGGATGGCACAGTTCCCTCCTGTTTTAAACGGTCTACAATTGTACCAGTTCCCAAAAAACAGGCAGCACTGAGCACAACAACTTCCGACCGGTGGCCCTAACCTCTAACATCATGAAGCTACTGGAGCGATTGGTCCTTGCCCACCTGAAAAAGTTCACGGATGCCCACCTTGACCCACTCCAATTTGCATATAGGGCAAACAGATCCGTAGAGGACGCCATCAATGCCAGCTTGGCATACGTCATGGAGCACCTAGACAACCCTGCCTCCTACGCTAGGCTACTGTTCCTGGACTTTAGCTCAGCGTTCAACACGATCTGCCCAGATATCCTGCTCACAAACCTGACGCAGCTCGGGGTGGAACCCACCCTCCGGGCATGGATCAAGCACTTCCTGACGAACAGAACGCAACAGGTGAGGCTGGGAAACTGCTACTCCAGCGTAAGAACCACAAATACAGGGGCTCCACAAGGCTGTGTTCTGTCTCCACTACTGTTCTCCCTCTATACCAACAATTGCATCTCATCCGCCGACTCGGTGAAGGTCATCAAATTTGCAGATGACACCACTATCATTGGCCTAATCGGTAGCAACGGGGAGCACGAATACCGCAGTGAAGTCGAGAGCATCTGCAAATGGTGCGGAGACAACAACCTTGTACTCAACACAGCAAAGACGGTTGAACTAGTCGTAGACTTCAGGAAGAACCCTCCCCCCCTCCCACCTGTCCTCATTGGGGGAACTGAAGTCTCGAGGGTGTCATCGGTACGGTTCCTCGGCACGACTCTCATGAATGACCTGAAATGGGGGCAAAACACCATCAATGTTCAGAAGAAGTCGCAGCAGAGGTTATTCTTCCTGCGCCAACTGAAGCGCTTTGGCATGCCCCGGAAACTGCTAACAAGCTTCTATACTGCCACCATAGAATCCATCCTCTGCTCCTCAGTCATTGTCTGGTACTCGGGCGCAACGACCAGGGATAAGCACAAACTGCAGAGAGTCATAACGGACGCAGAGAGGATCATCGGATCTCCTCTTCCACCTCTTGATCTCCTCCACTCCACTAGGATGATGAAGAGAGCCACCAGGATCTCCCGAGACCCCTCCCACCCAGGCAGTCGCTACTTCGAGCTCCTCCCGCTGGGCCGCCGCTACAGGTCACTATCATCCAAGACCGCCAGGCGGGAAAACTCCTTCTTCCCCCAAGCGGTTCGGCTGCTTAACTCCAATCTTCCCCCGTCAAGGCCCGCCCACTAGCTTGCCCTGGTGGGGTTGGTCAGCCAGCTCTTGCCCGTCTGCCTGCCTGGTCCCCACTGCCCATGTTCGTGGCTTTATCATCACCACTGCATCATCACTACCCATCCACTATCGGTAGTAGCTCTATTGTACTAACTGTTGCCTCGGGACTGCTTCATGTGAAGGCCATATCTATATCTAACTGTTGCCTCGGGACTGTTTCACGTGAAGGCCATATCCATATCTAACTGTTGCCTCGGGACTGTTTCACGTGTAGGCCATATCCATATCTAACTGTTGCCTCGGTCTGCTTCACGTGAAGGCCATACCCATATCTAACTGTTGCCTCGGGACTGTTTCACGTGTAGGCCATATCCATATCTCTACTGCATTTCTTCACCTATATCATTGTTTGTTTTATGTGTTGCACATCTGTCCTCTCATACCATGTTTACTATGTCTATGCCATGTGTACCACAATCAATTCCGAGTATAGCTCTGCTGTACTTGGCGAAATAAAGTGATTCTGATTCTGATTCTTCTGATTCAGACAGCCTGCTGTGCAGTCTTGCAGATAATTACAGGCTACACGCTGTGATGGCACATCAATCTTTGTCCCCTTACCCTGATTCCTGCAGCAGCTTACAAACTTGACTTCAGCAAGTCACTGGCACTGCACACAGTCCAGCGGGAGAAAGAGGTGACGTCACATGCTCTGCTCTGTCCTTCCCTGCGTTCCACTGCTTGCCTGCTGGGCTTCCTGGATAGAGGAGGGATGAAGGGAAGCCACTTCTGCATTCTGTGCTGGAAGTTGCCGATGTTGCCAGGACAACGAGAGAAGCTTACAGGATGCGGTGCGACACTGTGTGTCAGACCTCTCCTCCAGGCAGGGTGTACAGCGCTGGCGGCTGCGGATTGTGGGAAGGAGCATGAGGAGGTGCTCGGACTTGATGGAGGGGGGTGATTTATTTGTTCAGAGATGCGCCCCCCCCCCCAGGTGAGCGGCAAGGGGCGCCTATAGCAGCTGCCCCATGTGCACTCCTGTAGATACGCGTCTGACAGACAGGGCAGCCCTGGCAGCATGGGAGGCTCCAGCTGTGGGTGAGGCCTCAAGCAACCGCTTGGTTCGTCTGGGCCTATCTGCACCCATGCAGTTGACCACCCCTACCCTATCCTTTAACACTAACTCACCTGATCTATGCCAAACCCTAACCAACAACCCTAACCAATGCTATCCTTTCATTGTCCATTTTGGCTTCAGCATCCTGTGCTCTGTCCTTCTTCCTGCACCTGATACAATACTCAAGCCAATGAAGGTGCCACGTCCAGGCCCATGCGAACAATGACACCGCCACATTTGTGTGCACCCTGCCAGTAATGCTAGCAGCAGTGCCAAATCATAAACCAAACTGAGGTGGAAAATATTCCTACACAAAGTAAAATGATTTCCAAGAGAAGCCATTCCTATAGCAGCAACAGAGGACATGAAATCAAAGAAAATAGTTGTAATGCCTGGAAGATCTCTTGTTTTCCTCCAGCAACTATACCCCAATCTAGTGCCGTAGCTCTGAGCTCGGCCCATGGTCTTCACCTATAGACAAGCCCCCACTTGAACAGGACACTGAATATGTCTCCTGACTTCGCTTGTCCCCAAGTCTTAATGTGCAAGGCATAGCGGCTGAGGCCGGGAAAACCACCAGTACCACCAGAGCAAGCAAGACTATGCAGCTAGGTGATATTAGGTAATAGAGCGGAATGCTCTTGTGGAGGAGATTACACAGATCACACCAGGTGCTATGAACAAGGGAGCAAGATTGCTCAGAGCGACCACAGCTCTGAGCTTCTGATAACCGCCACAGTGAACCAGTCACAATGGGTGCTCAGTGCGACTGCAGCACTGAGCATCTGATGTCCACCACACTGAGTAACAAGCACAGACAACAGACAGACAGAAGGAATGCTATGAACAAAAGAGCAAGATTGCTCAGAGCGACCGCAGCTGTGAGCTTTTGATAACCGCCACAATAAACAAGACACAAAGGTTGCTCAGTGCGACCGCAGTACTGAGCATCTGATGTCCAGCACACTGAGTAGCAAGGACAGGTAACAGACAGAAGGAATGCTTGCCAATCTAATAGCTGCCCCAGTGATGGCAAGCATCCATGCAGGCACGGACAAGACAAACAAGTAGGAGCGTAACCAATAGCAACTGCTGGTATAGTTACGTCTACAGGGACAAGACCAGCAGGAACAGACCTAGCAGGAATACTACCAGTCACCAAGCTATCTGGATAGGGAGACTTCACTGTACCCCACGGGTGCAGTGAACGTCCAAGCAAGGTAATGCAATACAATTCAAACTTCACACAAGGAACCCAGCAGTCAACTAAAGCCAAGCTTAACGCTATGACGGGCAAGGTGTGAGAGGAGGAGCTGGCTTTTCTATGGACATCAGCCAATGAGAGCAGACATGCAAATTCCCACACAGCTGAATGGTAATCACTCAATCCTGCGTTAGGCTGATTGTCAGCTACAAGCTGACTGAATGGAAAGGGCTCTCATTACAAATGCATGCCAAATTATGCAACAACATGCATGTAAGGAATCCATAGCTGTCTGGCTGCAGTTCAACTGCAGCAAACCATAGGTGGATTCATGACAACTTCCTGAGCTGCTCTGAACTGCAGAGTGATTGCAGATGGCAATGAGACTTATTGTGAATGCAATCAAAACTAAGCAAGCAAATGCAAGCAGAGAACTCAAAACTGCTCAGTTGCAGCTCCACTGCAACCAACAGGACATGCTACAGGAGGAATCTTTACAATAGTTAAGAACACAAACTTAATCTGGGCCTGTAGGTCCCCATGTGCACTGCACCTTCAGTACATCTATAATTAATGCCGATTACATTAACAATACATGTTTTGTGGTAAAGAGGTTTGTTTGGAAGCCAACAATTATTTCCGCAACCTTGGCCAATATCAACACATTGTAACACTCAGGGATGTCGGAGGCAGACGGAGGAGCTGGGAACACAACGCTAAACTAGAATCACAAGCCAAATATGTATAAGATATTGTCTGAAAACTTCCATACGTTAAAGTTTTTGTGTAATTATTCTTAAAGCCCAGCAAAAACAATAAATGAAAACAGGGACGGATCTAGGGGGGGGGCAAGCCGGTATCTTGCCACAGGCGCAGTTTGTTGTATTCTTAAAAAGGCGGCAAAATGAATGGCAGTTTAGGCGCTAAAACCTGACCTTTAGGCGGCAAAACCTGACCTTGCCCCAGGCGCAACTTGGTCTTGATCCGTCCCTGAATGAAAAGGCAAATTCTTATAGCATTTAGGACAATAACTCAATAAGCTTAAAAGTGGGATCTGAAACTCTTGTACCTAAAGGCTCGTACACGCATCCAACAAAGCGCTTGACCAACTCAACGACATAACCAACAGCAGGACAACCTATTGATGCGACTTGTATTTTCATATGGCCAACCCAATTAAATGACCAATTTATTTGCATACTGCACACGCAAGCAGAATGATGCACCGCACGATATGGCCACATTCTAAACAAGAACAAGTTGTTCAAACAACTTGTACACAAGTGGCCAACTGCACAATCAGTCTAACAGTGAGTGTGAGTCGAACCGCCAGTTGGATTAGGCAAAGGGCCTGTTATCAGTCGCTTGTCTTGAAATTTGCTACGGCTACACTCGCCCAAGTATCGTCTAATACTGACCGAGTTTTGACGATAGCAAGGTGGAGTAGATGCACGTGTGTACAAGCCTTAACAGTTGTGTCAACTGATGATTGTCTAGTGTAGTTGTGAGGCTTAAAAGTGCGTACTTACACACAATTACTGTTGCGCGCATGCACTGGACTTGATGCCTTGTGTGACAAGTTCATGGTGAAATGTTGTGCTTTAGGCTAGCGACACATTCTGTTGCTGTGGATGGGAAGGAGGTTTATTTGATTGGGCAGGGTGAATAGAGGAACATTTTGGCTGAGATGATCTGGCACAGATGACTTGGCCAAAAACCATCTAGCATGTATTTAAGGCTCTTTACTGTACATATAATAATAATAATGGTTTATTAATTTTTATTTTTTTTTTACAATATTCATTAATAAATTATTTAGTCAATGTTTGCCCATTGTTAAACTTCACCTTACCTTAATTTATATTCTTAAAGGTAACCTAAACTGAGAGGGATATGGATGTTTCCTTTTAAAGCAGGAGGATCAGCCATACTATGCCAGGGAAAAAAACACATATATAAGTAGATAGATACTTGATCTACTTACATAACACATGTATTGTACTGTCCACGTTTTGATTTCAGTGAATTTTATATAGTAAATGAAGAGAATTCTGTTCCTGGTGGGGGCCATGTCTTTTGCCCACAGCTGAGGATAAAGACTGATGTTATTCTTCCCTTAACTTTTTTTTATTTTCTCCTCCAATCCCTGACTCACCTCAGCCTTGCTTGTAAACACAAGCAAGCAGGGGATCAGGTTTCAGCAAGGCAGTTAGGCAGGGGAATAAAGGAAAGAGAAGGAATATATTATAGATAAAAAGAACCCCCAGCATGCAACTGTTTGGCACTGACTACTAAAGGGCCAGTGCTCCTAAAGTATGTGATGATTCCAAACCATAACCGCAGAAAATTTTGTGAAAGTTTTGAACACAGGATTAGCATCCTTATCACTTAATACACTCAGGCCAGTTGCTGTTGAAATTTGATTTTTATGGTGACAATCCTGCTTTAAACAATACCAGTTGTCTGGTAGTTCTGCTCTCTTTGGCTGCAGTCGTGGCTGAATCACACACCTGAAACAAGCATGCAGCTAATCCTCAGAAAACAACACAAAATCCTTGCGCTTCCACAATGAAGATCTAGCCTCTTAACCTCCCTGGCGGTTTATTTATTTTGCCAGGGAGGCTGCAATGTGGTTTTTTTTTTAATAAAAAAAAAAATATTTCATGCAGCCAACTGAAAGTTGGCTGCATGAAAGCCCACTAGAGGGCGCTCCTGAACCGTACTTTCGATCGCCTCCGGCAATCGAAAGTAACAAGATAGGCCGCAATGAGCGGCCTATCTTGTTTCGCTTTCCTCGTCGCCATGGCGACGAGCGGAGTGACGTCATGGACGTCAGTCGACGTCCTGACGTCAGAGCCGCCCGATCCAGCCCCTAGCGCCGGCCGGAACTGTTTGTTCCGGCTGCGCAGGGCTCGGGCGGCTGGGGGGACCCTCTTTCGCCGCTGCACGCGGGGGATCGGCGCGGAGCGGCGGCGATCGGGCAGCACACACGGCTGGCAAAGTGCCAGCTGCGTGTGCTGCTTTTTTCAGAACTAAAATCGGCCCAGCAGGGCCTGAGCGGCGACCTCCGGCGGCATACCCCGAGCTCAGCTCGGGATTACCGCCAAGGAGGTTAAAACAATCCTGGGTCTCTTCTATGGAGAACACATTGTACTGGAGCTCCTCCACCACAGGGTATACATGCAATCTAGAAAAAACAGGAGCGCTCCATAGTGTGTTACCAAGGACACCGATTTATTCAAATTCAAGGTTCTACTTACATAAAAGCAATATAAAATTCGCCTATAAGCGGTAGGCACATCCGCTAAAGCCCGGGAGGATGGATCCACACACGCTGTGGCCTGCAGCGCGGTCTCCGATGGCCTGGGAGTTCCGTCTCTCGGGGCAGTGGGCGGAGTCTATGCCTGGCGTGCTGATAGCGTCATTACGCGTTGCGGCGCTCTGCGCCTTCGTCAGATGACGCCATCAGCCTCAACACGCCTCTTATGGAAGGGGGAGCATCGCTGTGGTCATAGTAACCACTAGCTACGCCATAAGCGGACAATCGATTGGAGGGCAGTGGGCGGGGGGAGTGTCCCTATACCTCCACTATTATTCGTGCATCTCAGCACCTCCTATAGAAACTGATAGGTTGCCATGGACGCCCTTTTTAACACGTTGATGGTTCCGTGGCGTTACAGTGTTTATCTCTCGCTCTTGTAGTATATATAGTATGGAATTAGGGACGGAGACAGCTCTATTGGCCTACAGCGGCTGTGGTTAATACTATTTTACACCGCAAAGTGTTGCTCGACCCGGGTATTATCTGCAAATACATTTTGAGCTTAAAACAAAACGGACTCAAAGAAACATATATAAAAACAGTTTGTGAGAAGCACATACAAATACATTAGCAAATACAGAGCATGAATAAAAAATTAAAAACTTAATAAAAATTCCCATAGACAGTAGTGTTACAAAACTGGATTCAACTGGTAAAACCTTTATGTTCTTATGGGCTGCCAATGTGTGGATGCCCGTAAGCAACACCAGTCTTAACATATTTCATTGCTACTAGAAATGTACCTGAAAAGCAAAACAGCCCCCTTCTAAACTGGACATATGGCACTTACAAGCGCAAGCAGGGAAATGGGGAGAGGAAGTGGGGGAAGGACAATGAGGGACCAGGGGATGAAGGAATGGCGGTACATTTCTAGTAACAATGAAATATGTTAAGACTGGTGTTGCTTACGGGCATCCACACATTGGCAGCCCATAAGAACATAAAGGTTTTACCAGTTGAATCCAGTTTTGTAACACTGTACTGTCTATGGGAATTTTTATTAAGTTTTTAATTTTTTATTCATGCTCTGTATTTGCTAATGTATTTATATGTGCTTCTCACAAACTGTTTTTATATATGTTTCTATGAGTCCGTTTTGTTTTAAGCTCAAAATGTATTTGCAGATAATACCCGGGTCGAGCAACACTTTGCGGTGTAAAATAGTATTAACCACAGCCGCTGTAGGCCAATAGAGCTGTCTCCGTCCCTAATTCCATACTATATATACTACAAGAGCGAGAGATAAACACTGTAACGCCACGGAACCATCGACGTGTTAAAAAGGGCGTCCATGGCAACCTATCAGTTTCTATAAGAGGTGCTGAGATGCACGAATAATAGTGGAGGTATAGGGACACTCCCCCCGCCCACTGCCCTCCAATCGATTGTCCGCTTATGGCGTAGCTAGTGGTTACTATGACCACAGCGATGCTCCCCCTTCCATAAGAGGCGTGTTGAGGCTGATGGCGTCATCTGACGAAGGCGCAGAGCGCCGCAACGCGTAATGACGCTATCAGCACGCCAGGCATAGACTCCGCCCACTGCCCCGAGAGACGGAACTCCCAGGCCATCGGAGACCGCGCTGCAGGCCACAGAGTGTGTGGATCCATCCTCCCGGGCTTTAGCGGATGTGCCTACCGCTTATAGGCGAATTTTATATTGCTTTTATGTAAGTAGAACCTTGAATTTGAATAAATCGGTGTCCTTGGTAACACACTATGGAGCGCTCCTGTTTTTTCTAGATTGCATGCAGCTAATCCTGTCTGACTTCAGTTATAGCACCTGATCTGCATGCTTGTTGAGGGGCTGTGTGGCTAAAAGTAATAGAGACACAGGATCAGCAGGAGAGTCAGGCAACTGGTATTATTTAGGAAAAATCCATATCCTTCTCAGTTTAGGTTCCCTTTAAATGTATCAGTGATGTCGGTATCTTTACTGCTGACAAAGTGAATCTCTGTTTTTTTTCTTTGCCCTCTGTGAAGTGAGCAGGAACATCACCTGATCTCCCAGAGGGCTCTGGGGCAGAAGTCTGTGTGACATCACAGCCGAGGGTAAACATCACTGGAAGGGCGGGATACATCACAATATATAGCAATATACAGAAAAGTCAAGGTTAGCCGGAACTCAACCATCCAGAAGTCTGAACCAATCGGCACAAAATGCTGGAAACATTCAAAACAATAAATCTACATTTTTAAAGTTTTTACACATAACAAAACAGTGGGATATCTAAAAGTCATTTTTAGGAGCAGGAGGATAGATACAATTGTTTATCTCATAAGTTTATTTTCACTTGCGTTTCACTTTTAAGGGCTCCATACTTTTTTTTCTGAAAAATCATCCATCAAGAGGACTACTGTGAGCACTATCCACAACTGGAAAAATGAATGGAGGTTTCAGACTCATGGCTAGGCCACATTTTGCTAAAATGGTGCAGGGATCTTCACAGTGTATTCCACACTGCTCCCACTGCCCTGGGGTCCATACAGAGGCCACCAGGACAGAGGCCACTAGGGTAGGACTGAGCAAATGCCACCAGGACAGGACAGAGGTCACCAAGTAAGCTTGTCTTTATTTGTGTTAATATACTTTCAATAACTGTATTGTAACATTACAAAGTTCATGGTATGTATAGAGTGGTAGAGTAGTATTGTCTCATCTAGGCCTATTTTTAGCATTGAGTCTCAAGTAACCAGAAAGCACACTTATCCGGCCTCAGCTAATTCCTATTGGTGCGGATAACCAACATTTAACAAGCATTTCTGGTTCTGAAAACGAGATAATTAAAGGGGTTCTGTGGAGTCCTGCAATAAACATAAACAGACACTTACCTGGGGCTTCTATCGGCCCCCCATAGCTGTAATGTCCCACGCCGTCCTTCTCCGATCACCCGTTCCCCGCCGCCGGCACCGGTCAATTATTCATCTAACAGGATGAATAATGCGCGCTCCCGCTCATGTCTCCGGGAGCTTACTGTGCAGGCGCAGTACGAGGTTTTCTTGTATTGTGCCTGCACAGTAAGCTCCCAGAGACGCAAGCGGGAGCGTGCACGCGCGCAGCCACAAACGTGCAGACGCGTGATATGCATAATTAGACTGGGACTGGCGGCGGGGAACGAGTGATCGGAGGAGGATGGCATGGGACAAGACAGCTACAGGAGGCTGATAGAAGCCCCAGGTAAGTGTCTGTTTTTGTTTATTGCAGGACTCCTCCACAGAACCCCTTTAAGGTAAAATGGGTATTTGGAACCAGTAATTTATTACATCATTCTATATATGCCATTACAGTTCCTCTTTAAGATCATCAGATAGACTAACCACTAAACAGAACAGATTGTAATGCTATACTTTGATAGCAAGTAGTTCCAACGCTACATTCTGCACTCATCTTTACTCCACTGACTGCAGAAATCTTGGCGCTAACAGTATATACAGATTTATACCATATTTAGAAAGTAAAATAATGTTTGTGTTTGGAGATCAGCTTCAGTCTTTAAGAAGTCGGTAAAAAACTGGTCTGATAAAAGAATCGAGTCAATAAACTTTCATGACTTAAAGTGGACCTGAACTCTTGCACAGGACAGAAGGGAAACATAGAGAAATGCACCCTGTATGTATTTAGAGAGTTAAGCCTGTCTAATACCCCCTCATCTGTGACTTATCACCACTGTAATTTGATCGCTCCGCTGCATCAGCTGGCTTCCACAGCAGAGCAGTTAAATTGTAAACACAGGATGTTAACCCTATGTCTGCCTCCATGATAGAAGGAAGTAGAGACCCTGCAGATTTATTGCAGGATTTGTATCATCTAACAAAGTAATTTTTTCTTTACAGGTTATTATGCTGTTGCTTATATTTTAGAGCAGAGAGGAAATTCTGAGTTCAGGTCCGCTTTAAGATGGAGTACACTGGTGAAATAAAAGGAGTTTTATTGTATTTGTAGAGATTTTCTATAAAAGTGTTTACTGTAATTCTAGTATTAAGAAGCGGAGCTCTGCGATAGTGATGACAGGTTACTCGGAGGGAAGTGTGCATTAGAGCATGGAGCAGAGAAGCACAGACGTACGCAGACTGCGATTATTACGGCCCAAGTTCACCTGCTATCGCTGCCGCTTCTTCTCCCTCCCAGCTCATCTCCTTGGCTACAAATTGCAAGAGTGTATTTTGCAGCTATTTTCCCCTCTATCTGAATTCTACTTTAGCCATCTTGGTGATCGCTGACATGAAAACATAACTGAAAGCCCTGAAATTAGGGATGAATAAAGTGCGTCAGCCATAGGCCAGGCTGCGCCCTATCTAGGCAGGGGAGAGGTGAGGGGCTTCCGACTGCCAGTAAATATAAATATATTCTTCCTATCCGTTTTTATAGACAGAAACCACTGAATGGCTAGAAACCTGCTCAGATTTCTGTAGAAACAACAGGACTGTTGGGCGTTGTTCACATTTAAAATCGAAATCGCTGACGGCAGCGATTTTCAATTTTTTTTTCATTTAGTTTGTGTTTCTCCTCCCCGCGCTTAGCTGCGCGCTGTGATTTTCTATAAAATGCTTTTCAAAGCGCTTTTGCAGAGTGATTTGTTTTTTTACTTCCTGACGCAAGTCAGGAAGTGTACTCAGGAAGTGACCCAGAAAAGAGTAAATACAATGTATTTATTCTTAAAAGCGCTGGGGAACTCGCTAAACAAACCGCTTTTTCAAGCACTTTGCGATTTCCCTATACCCTCCATTGAGCAAAAACGATCAGAAAAATGTACAGGCAGCGCTTTGCTGAGCGGATCGGAAACGAACCGCTCAGATGTGAACAATCTCATAAAGAATTATTGCACAAGCTTGTTAGGGCGATTTTCAAAATCGCCGGCGCTTGAAAAAATGGGCAAAAACGCCCTAGATGAGAACAAGCCCTTAAGGTGTATCTGTAGGGAAAAAGTGCCCCAAATGCAGTGACGTACTAGCAATAGGGGGTGCAGAGGTTGCAACCACGTCGGGGCCCTTGGGCTAAAAGAGCCCTCCCTCAATCACAGAATTTGCTTTCGATTGGTCCTGTGCTGGTAATGATCACTTCTATAGATGTGTTGAATAGTAGTGATCACTAATAAGCTTCTCCCCATTCCCTTCTTGCACCTCTGACACTGTAGTTGTCCTTGGTAGGTTTTGGTGCGCCTTATCAACTCTTATGTATAAAGAGGGCTTGAGGGCCCCCAATGTTAAATTTGCACTGGGGGCCGACAGCTCCTTAGCTACGCCACTGCCCAAATGGGTAGTCACTTTGGGAGAGAGCAGGCTCTGTGTCCTCCAGAGGCTTCCTCCATTCTGCTCCATGGGCCATTCCAGGGCTGCTTCCCCCGAAAGACAGTCGATAAGGGATTGTGGGTGACTCGCATGTGTGCAGAAGCCCGGACCTGCTCGAGCTTCGGTGGAAAAAGCCAAGCACAATCATGTCCCTGCTACTGAGCATGCGCAAACAATCTGCGCATGCACAGCAGCACAAAACTGATTGGGCTTGGCTTTTTCTGCCAAAGCCTGATCGGGTCCATGCTACTGCGCAGCCACATATGTATAGAGTTGTATTTGTTGTAGGCTCTATCAGTCTTGTAGAGATTCTTCCACATCCTGTCTGCACAGGAAATGAGGGAAAACTATCAGAGATGGGTTCACAGGACAGCAAAAAAAATCTATAAATGTTCTAACCCTTTGCCACATTTTGCAAAATGTATACATTTTTTTCCTGGAGTTGGTCTTTAAGGATATGTGTTTACAAATACAGTATATTAAATATGTCCTTAATTGCCCTAGTCATTAATGTATTATGATGCAAAATCCATCTTTTGACTATGATGAATGTTTCTTTGGCACAGACAGGTACAGGAAGTGACGGGTAGAGGATATTGACAGGACTAGATACAGATCACAGCTATGTAAGTTAAAGGGAACCTAAACTGAGAAGGATATGGAGTTTTCCTTTAAAATACCAGTTGCCTGACTCTCCTGCTTAATCCCTTCACCCCCGGTACCTAACCTTACCCACTCCACCCCCACTGACTAACCTTACCCACTCCACCCTAACTGCCTAACCTTACCCACTCCACCCCCACTGACTAACCTTACCCACTCCACCCCCACTGACTAACCTTACCCACTCCACCCCCACTGACTAACCTTACCCACTCCACCCCCACTGACTAACCTTACCCACTTCACCCCCACTGACTAACCTTACCCACTCCACCCCCACTGACTAACCTTACCCACTCCACCCCCACTGACTAACCTTACCCACTCCACCCCCACTGACTAACCTTACCCACTCCACCCCCACTGACTAACCTTACCCACTCCACCCTCACTGACTAACCTTACCCACTCCACCCCCACTGACTAACCTTACCCACTCCACCCCCACTGACTAACCTTACCCACTCCACCCCCACTGACTAACCTTACCCACTCCACCCCCACTGACTAACCTTAACCACTCCACCCTCACTGCCTAACCTTACCCACTCCACCCCCACTGACTAACCTTACCCACTCCACCCCCACTGACTAACCTTACCCACTCCACCCTCACTGACTAACCTTACCCACTCCACCCCCACTGACAAACCTTAACCACTCCACCCTCACTCACTAACCTTACCCACTCCACCCCCACTGACTAACCTTACCCACTCCACCCTCACTGACTAACCTTACCCACTCCACCCCCACTGACTAACCTTACCCACTCCACCCCCACTGACTAACCTTACCCACTCCACCCCCACTGACTAACCTTAACCACTCCACCCTCACTGCCTAACCTTACCCACTCCACCCCCACTGACTAACCTTACCCACTCCACCCCCACTGAATAACCTTACCCGCTCCACCCCCTCTACCTAACCTAAACCACTTCACCCCCACTGACTAACCTTACCCTCTCCACCCTTACTGCCTAACCTTAACCACTTCACCCCCACTGACTAACCTTACCCACTCCACCCCCTCTACCTAACCTTAACCACTTCTCCCCCACTGACTAACCTTACCCACTCCACCCTCACTGCCCAACCTTAACCACTTCACCCCCACTGACTAACCTTACCCACCCCACCCCCTCTACCTAACCTTAACCACTTCACCCCCACTGACTAACCTTACCCTCTCCACCCTCACTGCCTAACCTTAACCACTTCACCCCCACTGACTAACCTTACCCTCTCCACCCTCACTGCCTAACCTTAACCAACCTCCCTCCCTAAACCTAACTACCCCCTACCTAACCTTAACTTAACTACCCCCTGCCTAATGCTATTTATCAGGCACCACCATTTAACTTCATTGTCTCCATGGACGTGGCAATCACCCCTGCGACCCCTGCCATCGCAGGGGGGTGACGGAGGCTTTGGGGACCCCTCCTCCTCTCTCTCCCCAACCGCAAATGCAGAAAATTAGCAAAAAAACTCCCATTCGCTCAGAAAAAACATCCCTGCCACCTCCTTCCACCATGCACATTAGTGTGTAGCAGGAGAGTCTAGTTTTTTCCTGCTTCACAATCCCAGCAGAACCCTCTGTGCTGCCATTCGCCGGCTCCCAGTCATGTGACCCTCATGGGGTTCGAGAACCAAGGGGGCCCCATGCTACCATTTTTGCAGGGAGGCCCTAGTAAGTCTAGTTACACCCCTGATTGACGCTAATAGCTTTTACTTTTGCCACCTATGGCGGCGCCATTTTTTATGAGCGCTCGTCCTGCACCATTTTTATGTGCTTTAATAATTGCTGCTGTGAAGGAGAGGAATAGGCAGCCAGGGGGTCCTCCTATTTCTCCAAGGAAGCAAAATCAGTCATTCATTACGTTTGCATTATTGATCAGGGAAAAAGCCGGAGTTTATTTATATCGTTCCTTAGATAGGTTTTGATGCGCTGAATGCGTGCATGTTTGTGCTATGCATGTTACAGGGCCAGAGTTAGGACACATGCGACACTGGGCTACCTCTACGCGGTGTATGTGACTATGCAAGAGACTTTATTCTTGTAACGAAGATCCCTGTAGGGACAGCATTGATTGGTGCTAGGGATGGTCGGAAATGCCAATTTCCGATTCCGCGGTAAATCCGCATTCCGCCATTGCCAAATACCGATTCCGCTTTCCGCTACCAATTTCCGCATTCCGATGCGGAATTTCTGCCGGAAATCGCGGAAATTCCGCCCGACTTTAACATCGATTTTCTCAAAAACTATAAGATCTTTTTGAAAACTTTTTTTTGCATCTTGTTCAGGAGTTGGTGTTTCTAGGACTTACGGGGGCTTTGCTATTAACCGCTGAAGTCGGCGGATTTTTACTGTAATGTAAATGCAGAAAATAGGCAGATGCAGATTTTCTGCATTTTACATTACAGTAAAAATCCGCCGACTTTAGCGGTTAATAGCAAAGCACCCGTAAGTCCTAGAAACACCAAATTTTCAGGGTTTATTAAACAGAATCTCCTGAACAAGATGCAAAAAAAGTTTTCAAAAAGACCTTATAGTTTTTGAGAAAATCGATGTTAAAGTCAGGCGGAAATTCCGCGATTTCCGGCGGAAATCCGCCTAATGCTTGTGCATTACCGATTTCCGCATTCCGATGCGGAAATGCAATTTCCGATCGGAATTTCGGAAATTGCATTTCCGCGGAATCCGAATGAGCATCCCTAATTGGTGCATGATTTTTGTAAGTGGATTCGCATGAGGATTTGCATGAGTGTTCGGAGGTTCATTTTGATGTTTCATATTGCAAGAAAGGAAAAAAATGGTCTGGCACTGTAGCTTTTAATATATATCAGCAGGCATACATGAGTGAAAACAATGGTGTGGCATCAAGTGGCATAGTAGTGCACTGTATCACAAGTACTTATCGTGCTGCTGCTGAGGTGAGGGAGGGACGTCTGTGGGCGCCAGTGGGTGCACGGCCTTACGACCGTTTCGCTGTGGAATAAGCCTTGCTTCTTCTGAGGCCTGTATGCCACTTGATGCCACACCATTGTTTTCACTCATGTATGCCTGCTGATATATATTAAAAGCTACAGTGCCAGACCATTTTTTTCCTTTCTTGCAATATGTTCCACGATACTGCTCACCAACGGTCTTGAGCACGTAGCCTCTGCTGAGGATACACGTTTAATCTGCAAATATTTGCTACATTTCATCCCCGGGTCATCCTGAGTGCCTGCCTAACCTTTTCTTTTTAGATTGTCATTTTGATGTTTTGCTGTTTTGCTTGCCACACCCCTTTCCCGACCTCCCCATTAAATCGACAAGTGTCCTAGCTTAAGGCTGAGGAGCCTAGATTTTGTGTTTTTTTTATTTTATTTATATCGTATGAACTAAAGATTTACCACAAATAATACCGGTAAATATAAAACATCTGTTTCCAAATTCGTACATACTGCAAGAAATAAATATAATGTGACTGGGAAGCCGGATAAGTTCCAGTGAAGTTCCACAAGCTGGCTGCCTTTCAGAGAGTGTCTGTGTGAGTTTTTCTCTCTGCTGCGGAACATTGTTTAAATGGGAGAATTGGCAGCGGGCCCCGGTGCTATTTGGCCCGGCAGATACGAGCTGACAGACGAAGGCTAGCATGCATACACTTGCAGATCCAGATGGCGCGGCCTGTGAGTAGTTAAGGCTGCCACGGCATTACATGAGGAGAGGACGAGGGTCTGTGTGCAGGTGACACGGATCACTGGCTAGTGCTGAACTTTTGTTCCCTCACTGATACGCCTACGTAGATGGCGCAGCGCCAGCCGCTGCACCCACAGGGAATTAGTCCAGTCCAGAAGAGTTAACCGACTATGCAAACATAGCATTCCTCACATATCTGCAAGCTACTTATCTGCCTGGCTCCAGCTAGCAGCACCGTAAGGCAGAGACTTAAAGGAAAAGAACATTTCTGATTTGAAACCTTCTGGTTAAGAACACTTGGGGCTTGATTCACAAAGCGGTGATAACTCAGTTATCACGCCTAAAAGACTTTAGGCGTGATAAGCGGTGCAAAGCTGAGTTATCACCGATTTGTGCTGCTCTTCGCGCGAAGCTCCCGCGCGCAAAGTTTTGCGCGCGTAGCGCACCGCGCTGCGCGCGCAAAGTCCCATAGGGCTCAATGGACGCTGCGCGCGAAGCACGGCACACTGCGCGCGCAGCGCGGTGCGCTACGCGCGCAAAACTTTGCGCGCGGGAGATCGCGCGAGTTTCTTCTTATCACTCCTAAACTGAGTTTAGGCGTGATAAAGGGCTTTTCACAGGCGTGCAAACACTTTGCACCGCTTTGTGAATCAAGCCCTTGAAGTGAGAAGGATATGGAGGCTGCCATATTTATTTACTTGTAGACAATGCCAGTTGCCTGGTAATCCATCTGATTCTCTGTCTCTAATGCTTTTAGCCATAGAACCCGAACAAGCATACAGATCAGATATTTGACTTAAAGCGGACCTGAACTCAGAACTTCCTCTTTGCTGTAAAAGATAAGAAACAGCATAATAACCTTTTAAAGAAAAACATTTCTGTGTTACAGCTCATACAACCCCTGCAAACAAATCTGCAGTGTGTCTAACTGCTCTGCCAAGGCACCCAGCTGACACAGCTTAGAGACCAAATTTACCATTCTTGCCGTCTGGACGTCCAGGTGGCAGCTTCCGGGCTGCTGCATGCTCCCGCAAGGGCACCCGCGTGCCCCCGTGCCGCACCCGTTAGCCCGGAGATCAATGAATGGGAATATAGTTCCCATTCATCGATCTATGTCCCCAGCAGAAAAAAACGACGGCTTCTTATCAGAGGCTGCGGTCTTTCTAAAAAAAAAAAAGTTTCCCGTCCTCCTAGTGCTTCCTGGAAGCGAGCTCTTGCTTTCAGGACTAAATTTTTTTTTTACTGTGGCCATCTTGTGGCCAAATAGTAAAACTACATCTACTTACATTTTTTAATAAAATAAGCCCACATTATCACATTTAAAATTAACTGTTTAACTCCCACACCAAAAATTACCCAAATAAAATTTCTAATGGGAAAAAAAATAATACGATTAAAAAAAAAATGTAAACAGTTACCTAAGGGACTGAACCTTTTAAATATGCATGTGGAGAGGGAGTATATTACGAACATTTTTTTTTAATGATAAGCTTGTTGTAATAGTGATGGACGCAAAACTGAAAAAATGCACCTTTATTTCCAAATAAAATATTGGTGCTATACATTGTGATAGGGACATAATTTAAATGGTGTAATAACCGGGACAAATGGGCAAATAAAATACATGGGTTTTAATTATGGTAGCATTTTAAAGCTATAATGGCCGAAAACTGAGAAATAATGATTTTTTTTTTTATTTTTTCTTAATATTCCTGTGAAAATGCATTTAGAAAAAAATTATTCTTATCAAAATGTACCACCCAAAGAAAGCCTAATTAGTGGCGGCAAAAACAAGATATAGATCAATTCATTTGTAGTGACAAAGTTATTGGCGAATGAATGGGAGGTGAAAATTGCTCTGTTGCATCCTCTATAATAAAACCCTACTGTCTCTGCGTCCCGTGTCCCTGTGTGTGTCCCACATGCGCTCTGTGCATGTGCAGGGACGCAGAGACATTGAGGGAGAGTGACGCACGGCGAGCTATGACGGGCGAAGGGGCGGACAGGCCGGCGGGCATGCATGGGTGGGCGGGCGCGTCGTACGCGATGGAAATGTGCATGCGCGGCGGGCGCATGCGCAGTGACAGACTTAGCCCGTTTTTAAACGGGCTTAGGTCCACTAGTAAGGTATAAAATCCCTGCGGGCTGAAATGGTTAAAGCTGTGATTAGTCACAGATGAGGGGGATTTAGACAGGTTAAACTCTCTAAATACATTCAGGGTGGATTAAACTGCGTTTTCCTTCTGTCCTGTGCAAGAGTTCAGGTCCATTTAAAGGAACACTATAACAATAAAAAATAAGCTACATCTGATAGGTTTGGGACTAGTCCATTCCTCATGGGCGGTTCTCATTTCTTTTCTTCTTTTCAAAAGAATTCTCTGAATGGCAGTTGCTAAGTCTAACTGCCAAAAGCAAGCAAGCAAGGAGGGGGGTTGGCTAGTATCATACTATTTTGGCAGTTAGACACATACAAAGGTGTCCAGTCCTGTCCTTTCAGTTTTTGACAGTTGGCCTTAGTTTTGGTGGTTGTGTTCACACATAAAAGGTGTACATTTTTGATACAGTCAGATAAAACACATAGAAAGCTGATGCAAAACTGACAGGACAGTACTGGACTGGACCGGAAATGTACAGATTTATGTGTGAACCAAGCCTTAGAAAATTGCCCTTCAAGAAATCCTTTTGAACACAAAGAAAATCCTGAGAATCCCAAATGAGGAATTAAACTAGTCCAAAATCTGTTAGATCTGTCAGGTTTCAAATACTTACTTTTGTTGTTTGTTTGTTTTTTTGTTTTGCTCTAGTGGTCCTTTAACCACTTCACAACTGATAGGTTTTACCCCTTGAGCACCAGAGCAATTTTCACCTTTCAGTGCTCCTTCCATTCATTCGTCTATAACTTTATCATTACTTATCGCAATGAAATGAACTATATCTTGTTTTTTTCGCCACCAATTAGGCTTTCTTTAGGTGGGACATTATGCCAAGAATTATTTTATTCTAAATGTGTTTTAATGGAAAAATAGGAAAAAATTCATTATTTTTCAGTTTTCGGCCATTATAGTTTTTAAATAATGCATGCTATTGTAATTAAAATCCATGAAATTTATTTGCCCATTTGTCCCGGTTATTACACCATTTAAATTATGTCCCTATCACAATGTTTGCCGCCAATATTTTATTTGGAAATAAAGGTGCATTTTTTTTCAGTTTTGCGTCCATCCCTAATTACAAGCCCATAGTTTATAAAGTAACAGTGTTATACCCTCTTGATATAAATATTTTGAGAGTTCAGGCCCTAAGGTAGCTATTTATGTTTTGTTTTTTGTTTTTTTTATCACAAAAAAAATGGTAACAATTGGGGAGTGTGGGAGTTAATGAGTTAATTTATAATGTAAAATAATGTATTTGTATATGAAAAATGCTTATGATTGTAGTTTTACTATTTAGCCACAAGATGGCCACAGTAATTATTTGTAAATGTGTCCTGCAAGCGTAGGAAGTACGATTGCCGGAAGTTCAGGGAGGCTGGGAATTTTTTTTTTTTCACAATGATTGCGCTGCTTCTCATAGAAGCAGCCGATCATTGCTGGGGGGCTGAGATCAATGAACAGGAATGGTTTTTCCCGTTCATTGATCTCCGGGCGAGCGGGCGGCGGCGTGCACGAGCGCGGAAGCACGCATACGAGCGAGCGGGAGCACAGACGGTGGCGGGGGGTGCGTGTATCTACGCCCCTGGTGGTCAAAGGGTGTTTAAAGGGGCGTAGATACACGCACCCGAGGTGGTAAAGTGGTTACGTTTCACTAATTTTGCCGCATGCTTGCTTCAAGTGTGTGATTCAGATATTAGGGATGCATGAAAGCTCAACAGGACTCCCAAACAGCTGGTGTTGTTAAAATGGAAATAAATATGGCAGCCTCCATATCCCTCTCACTTCAGGTGCCCTTTTTTACTTTACTGCGGTCTATGCAGCAACCATTTTACCATAGCGCTGCCGGAACCAAAATAACCTGCTTAAAGTGGTGGTGGGGAATGGCATTGCAACCAGGTCAGAGCGGATACCATTGCAGTATGAAGGGGGAAGTGCATATCTCCCAACTTAACCACACCCCTGGCACGCCCTTAACCATGCATACCCTAAGGATTTCATATTAAAAAATGTTTTCGTATAATTCAAACTGGTCCTTTCTATTCTGGTTCATTTTACTTCAAATTAACATTTGAAAATAAAAAATATATCAGTTTAAGTAATGGAAATAAAGTTTAGAGTCAATTAAACACATTTTTCAGTAGAACAACATCAACAAAGAAACATTTGCAAAGTGCTTTTCTCCTGTAGGACCCAAAGCACATAAGCTTGTCTCAGATCAGTACATAGTGATGTGTACCGGGGGAAATGTTATGTGTTCATAAATGCCAGACTAACCAGGTGGCTTTTCAGTTTTGATTTAAATGTGTCCAGGGCTCGAGCTGTCTTGATTAAGCTTGGCAAGGTGATCCACAGGGTAAGGGCAGCATGACGGAAAGCTCTGGCTCCAAAGGTTTTTAGTTGTACATCAGTACATCAGTCCTGGAAGAAGGACAAAGGACGTAAAAAGAGGGACAAAGGGATTGAGTTCCCAAGGAGGCACTGTCCCTCCAAAAGAGGGACAGTTGGGAGCTATGGAAGCATCTCACAGATGATAGGCACCTTCCTCCCTCCACCTGGCACCACCTGTAGCTTATCACTTTGTGGTCACCACAAGATTTCTTTAAGTCCCAATAGTTCTTTTTCTGCATCCGTTTAATGCCCAGTCTGTATTTTATTCTATGGCTTGTCACCATAATGTGTGAGCATAGCCTCAGGTTTATGAGATTCTAGGAAAAGATCTTCGTCAGCGAGTTCCAGTGTTTATAGCAGGTGGGCAGATCATCAGCCAGTAACTGCAAGTCCAAAGACAAGCAAATAAATTCCTGTATAGATAAGCGGAGACGTGAAGAGAGAAGCTGGCAGCTGAACAGATGATGAAATGTGTTTGTACAGTCGCTGAGGGAGAAATCAGCCAAGAAATGAATTACCAGTAAACACATCTTATTAGGTTGTGTCAATCTCTGCAGTGTGGGTTACATATCCCTTCACATCAGCTTCAAATCTATGGACCCTTCTCTCAATTTTCTTTCCCAACTGCAGGAGACACAAAGACTATAGCCCTTAATTCACTGAGATCATGCTGGAGATAATAAGGCAAGAGAAAACTTACCTCCACTAGTAAGAGAGTTATCTTATCTCTTCATTCCTTACGTTACCTCTTCTGTAGTTAATTTACCTTCTCTGTAGTTAAGTTACCTCCTCTGTAGTTAAGTTACCTCTTCTGTAGTTCTTTTCACACGCAGTTAATGAACAGCCTGTCTTTAACTCTGGAGTTATTTTAAGGATTAAAGAGTTAACTTAAAGACAGAAGAGTTAACTTTAGGTTTGCCTGAGGTAAAAGGTTTCCTGAATACTACATGCCTTATCACCATGGTAACAACTCTAGTAGAGTTATTAAAGACAGGAGATAAGCTTAGTGAATTGAGGCCTATGTCTTATGCTGGGTACACACGTTGCGATTTAGAGCGGGATCGATCGATTTATTTCCGACATGTTCGATCGGGTTTCGATCGATACAGCTGTCGGTTTTGCACGATAAGTGCAAAATTGACGGCTGTATCGATCGAAACCTGATCGAACATGTCGGAAGTAATCGATCACGATCGATCCCGTGGATCGAGCAGGAAATCGCAACGTGTGTACCCAGCATTAGAATTATTTCAGAAACTATGTTTGAGGTGCTTCTTCCACCTCAGTATATCTCCCATCCCCTCCAAGCATTGTGAATACCGTTTTGCAGACAGTACCAAGCTCTACATATCTGGTGCAGTTAACTACTCCACTATACGAGGTTCTTGTGGTCTCTGTTTTCTTGTGTTTCTCTGGAAGGGCCTTCAGACTACTCCAGACAACTCTCTATATTTAAAAGTGGTTTTCTGCTTTTTGTTATAATGTGTCCAATGTTGAACATGGACCAGACAAAGCAAAGACGAGGGTTGTCTTGAGAATGGAAGTCAAAAAGTCAAGGACAGCTTCCAAAGTCCAACTACTAGGTCACGGACCATCAGTGTCTGATCACATTATCCATTGCGTTTTGAGTGACATCAGGCTCAGTGGAAGAAGACCCACAGTTTTGAGAAGAACATTAAAAAGCCAGAGTGGAAATGTACTGACAGTCCACAATGCTTCTTGGAAAATGTCCTTTGGATAAATGACATAAAAATGTAGCTTGTTATGGCAAATCACATTTAGGCCCATATGCAATTAACCTTTTCACCTGAGTTTTCTCCTAGGTAATAATTATTCATCTTCTCTTTAAAATAACTTCTCAGCATTTCACAATTAAAAAAGTACCAGAAGTAGTAGAGAAAGTGCTATCAAAATAATTTTTTGAATTTTCTTACTTGCTGGGGATTTATAAGGCATTTTATTGACACAGTGTAGAAAACACAGGAGAAAAAGTGAATTGCATATGGGCCTTATGCTGGGCATACACGGCTCGTTTTTACCACTCATTCTCCCGTTCGATCATTTCGCCATTCGATTCAGCAGCCGATTCGAGCGGGAGATCGGACATGTCAGAAATTATCTATCGAGCCATCTAAATGGCTCAAAAACGAACTGTGTATTCCCAGCATCAGTCTCCAGATGGACGAAAAAATTGGAGCTTTCAAACTTGATGTAAAGAGATCATTCTGCACTGCTTTGAGCAGTAACAAAGGATGTAGGCTAGCCGATTAGATTGCTTTTGATTATTAAAGAGGACCTGCACTCAGAACTTTCTCTCTGCTCTAAAAGATAAGCAACAGCATAATAATCTTTAAAGAAAAACATTTCTTTCTCAGAATACCAGCAATAAATCTGCAGTGTGTTTCCTGCTCTCATGGAAGTAGACAAATGGTTAACATCCTTTGTTTACATATTAGCTGTGTCTGCCAAGGACTGCCAAATGTCTGTGCTGACACAGCTGAGAGATTCAATTACACTTATGATTACTGGAAGATGAGTGGGAATTAGACAGGCTCTTCTCTCTAAAAACACACAGGGCACACTTCTCTCTGTTTTCCATGTGTCCTGTGCAAGAGTTCATGTCTACTGTAAGTTACAATTCCTTGCTTTGTGGCAGAATTTTGGCTTTGAAATTATAGTTACAATCAACCATTTGTAATCAAGCCATGTATACCCTCTTAAACTTTAGTTTAGTATTTTTAATTGTTAGTAAAGGACTACACCATTACTCGTACAATTTTTATATTTGATGCTGCTATTCCAGAGAAATTTCCTTTGGAAAAGTTAGGGATCTTTGCAAAAATATAGAGCTGAAAGGAAAGATGAAGTTTCTTCCCGAATACAGAGACATTACCTGATCTCCCCCTCCTCCCCCCTCTGCTCCCTCCTGTGGACTCCTGTGGAGGGAGGAGGTGGGCAGGATCAACTCTGTGCTCAGAGGCAAGGACTAGATGGTTTCTCCTCCTTGATGTCCTCATGTGAGTGATGATTGGATAGGGGGAGGAGTTTGGACGGCTCACAGACTTGCTGGTCTCTCAGGCAAGTGACATCCGACATTAGCAGAAGAAGACGCAGAAGTTTTCAACCCAACAGTCAGGTAATAAAAATTAAAATGGTTTATATGCAATGAAGGAAACTTTGCAAGTTTGCAAAATATGATGCATTTCACACAATATAGTTTTTTAAAAAATGCAAACCTTGACTAGGACTTTAAAGAGACCCTAGGAGGGAAAGAAATGGAAAAAAACACATTATTTCTCAGTTTTCCCACTCCAGTTTAAAAATAAAAAGCTCTACCGCAGGTAAAAAACACAAATTTTGTTTGGCTATTTCTACCGTTCATCTTAGATTATGTTCCTGTGACAATTTATGGTGAAGATAGTTGATTCTGAAATACTGCTACAGCTTTTATTTTTCACTATGAACTGAGAAAATAGAAGTATTTTTAAAGGTAAAAATAAATCATATTGGCTCAGGGAACATATCTACCCTTTCACCAATTAGTGCTGCATCAAATAGTGCCACAGGAGCAAGCCCAATTGTGCACAACTGTGCTTTAGGTACAAGAGAACAGGGAGGAGGCGCGCAGGATCAACTCTGTGCTCAGAGGCAAGGACTAGCTGGTTCCTCCTCCTTGTTGTCCTCATGTGAGTGATGATTGGATAGGGGAGGAGTTTGGACGGCTCACAGACTTGCTGGTCTCTCAGGCAAGCGACATCTGACATTAGCAGAGGAAGACAGTTTTCAAAACCCAACAGCCAGGTAATAAAAGTTAAAAATGGTTTACATGCCATGAAGAAAACTTTGCAAGTTTGCAAATTATGATGTATTTCACACAATATAGTTAAAAAAAATGCAAATCTTAACCAGGAATTTAAAGAGACCCTGAAGTATCATTTTTTACCAGTTTCTTTAATTGAATGTTGTTTAGCATTATAGCCTATGTTGAATTGCCACAATCCCACCGCAAAACTAGTGTGTTTTCATAGAGAAAAAGCCCTGCAAAGTTCAACGACTGCAGGTCGCAGATTGTGCTGCCCTGGAGAGGCAGAGCTTTGTGCTGTAGCTCTTGCCTCTCCGCAATCAATCTCCGCCTCCTCGCCTCCCCTTTCAGTGAAAGAAGACTGAGAGGGGAGGGGAGAGGCAGCGATCAGCAGAGATTGAATGCAGAGGAGGCAGAGCTACAGCACAAAGCTCTGCCTCTTCAAGGAAGTAAAACCCTGCAAGGCCAGGAACTTTGCAGGGCTTTTTCTCTATTAAAAAACTATTATTTTGCGACTGGATTGCGGCGATTCAACTTAGGCTATAATGCTAAACAAGATTAAATTTAAAAAAACGGTAAAAAATTAGACTTCAGAGTCTCTTTAAATTGCCCACTGCATCCTTCTGTCAGTTATTAATGACTTGAAATCTCTTTTAATTTACACTGGATTAATTGCTTCCACCCTGAGTTTATTCATCGGTCTCTTTCAGTTTCTCAGGCCAGCAATGAGTGGTGACTCAGGATGATACAGGGTGTCTGGAAGATGGCCAGCTGCTATCACACGGGTATAGTCACAGTTTATGGAGGAGGGTGTGTAAACTGGGGCAATTATACCTGAGATCTGCATTATCTGCTGATAAGAGTCGACCTCAGAGATAGGCTGGATTCACACACTGTGGGTTGTAGAAAGCATGCATTACAATGTGTGTGAACTGCAATGGAGACTGACTATTAGGGCGGGTTCACACGGACGCTTGGCAGCGTTTACCGCCAAGCGTTCAGGACTAGTCGGCTAAACACTTCCATTCAAGTAAATGGGAGCGTTTAGCATCACGTGGTTACCGGCGATTACGCAAACGCGGCGTTCCGATCCCAATTTAACGCGTCGCTTCGGCCGGCCCTAGAAGCAGCATGCGGTGTCCAGGGCCGGCTAGCCGCCGCGGCTTCTTGTGGGGACAAGAAACGCCGATCATGACGGGAAGCCGACGATTGCGTACCGTCGCCCCGAACGAGATGTCACAGGACGGCGACAGCACGCCGCCTGTCATCCGTGTGAACCGGCCCTTAGGGCTGGTTGGAGATGCCCATTTCAAATTCTGTGAAAATTCCAATCACCACAAATGCCAATTTCCGTTTTTTGATTTCTGATTTTCCATTTTTCCGCTTTTCGACGAGTATTTTATTAGTCATTTTTTGCATCAGACAATGCGAAAAAAAAGAACAAAAACAAAAAATGGAAAATTGGAAATCATAAAGTATTATGATTGGTCTAAAATTACCGCAGTAAACACATTTTTGCTGAAAAAGTCTGCATTCTCTGATTGGTCCAATGCTTCCCAGTTCTGTGATTGGGCTGCAATGACCAAGTTGCGGTAAAACGTATCTCTGCAAAATTCAGATTTCCATTTTCAGATTTCCAATCAGAAATGCAGATTTTATGGTCGGAAATGTGTAAATTTAAATTCTGGAATCCAAATGAACATCCCTACCAGTGGATACAGATGTTAATTCAAACCCTTCAAAAGTGATAAGAGGAAGAGGTTGGCGCTAGAGGACAATTTGGCAGCCAATGGGGGTTATGGGTGACTCACTGTGTCTCCAGACAACCATACATAGTCCAATAATTGCAGCAGAAGGAGAGAATATCCAGCACCAGATGCGTAGCAATCACCACTTTATTGCATTCCCCAAACCAAACAGACACATGTAATAGATCAGCGGCCTGACAGCCGTTTCGCGAGCCTTGCTCGCTTCCTCAGAGGTCACACAGAAATGACTATAATGACAGTTTATATATCTAGTATATGGAAGGATAGGAAAAGCTTACTGTATGCACTGACCGCCCCATTACCCAGCGCGTATGGTAATCCCCCCTGAGCTTCCTGACTTGCACAGAGGGAAAGGACCTCCTCTTCCACTGTCAGTCACTCAGGAGTTTCCTCCAATCACCGCAGATGATCTGGCCGTCGCATCACATCCACTGCTGCACTTAAACCATTGGGTGGTATCAATGGGACAGGGGATTGCGAGCCAGCATGGCCAGTAACCACGGTGACGCACATTGGCAATACGGAAGTCGCCTCACCTAAAAAGTAAATGCAGACATTTAAAAACAATTAGGTTCAAAGGCTCAGTGTCGGACTGGGATGTGGGAAATCTGAGGAAATACACTTGTTGGCCAAGCAGCAGTAATCAGGTGTTGCTGCTCACAGTGAAGACTTGCTGCAGGATTCTATTGGGAGTGATAGCACAGTGTTACTGCTGCTTGGCCAGCAGGTGGATTTGCTCGGTTTTTCCACTTCCCAGTTCCCAGTCCGACACTGCAAAGGTCAATTAAACACACAGGACCTGAATAGAAGAAGGAGGCAGAAACTGGACAGATGGAGGGACAGCTCCATAATGGCCCAGAAGGAAAGGATTGGGGGAGGGGGGGGGGGGGCATTATGGAGACTTCCCTCCATCTCTCCCGTTTCTGCATCCTTCTTCTATATAGTACAGTGGGAGACATGGCAGCACTTTCAAACAAACCCTGTACCTGAATGATTTATCTGCATTGATGAGCAGAGCTCCAGAAACTGGACTATATTACACAGCTAGCACTCACTACAGGCAAAAGGTGGTGGTGGTGGTGGTGGTGGTGGGGGGGGGAGGGTGTCTGTTTGTTTGCTTCTATATAGGTCCTCTGTGTTCGGATGCACATCACAATTGTGAGTGCGAAGAGGAGCCTTGCCCCCCACAGGAGACAAGTGGGCCGAAATTGAACACTGAGACCTAGTCGCGGGCCAACCTCTACTTCTGGCCACCTTCCTCCCTTATAAAGTTCTCTGGTGACTAATGGCTCCGCTCCACTCCATCCCCTATACAGTTCCCTGGTGTCTAGTGGTCCTCTTACCTTCCGTATACAGTTCCCTGGTGTCTAGTAATATATATTGCAAAGTGGGTAAACCACTTGGGGGCTAAATTTGATGGCCTGTGGGCCAGAGTTTGACATGTATGTTCTAAAGATTCAAACTGGGAACTGCCTCTTTAATAAAGGTATGATTTTGATGCATTGACATAAATTCATAGAAGACATGGAAGAGAGGAGTCATAGTTCTTGGCAAAGTAAAATGTGCAGCGCACGCAAGTGATGTGTAAATATTTATTAGTTTTAATACTTCTCATATCTTGCCTGCATCAAGTGAAGGTGCTTGTACATGCTGTGATTTACTGGCCAATCAGGACGTAGCCAAAAAAAAAGCTGCCTACAGCAATTACCATTCAAGGAGAGGTGCACAAAGTTTTCCTGAACACGACACTGATTCAGAGTATCTCTAAAGTATACTTTTAATTTAATTTTTCTGTCATTCCAAGGGTATTAGTAGTGATGGTCATCATGTCTAGGAGAACTGATGGATTAGCATTTGATTTACTTGATTAGCTAATAGATCTTCAAAGTTCTGATTTGCTGTGCTCACCTCCTGCTTTAGCACATGATCATGACTAGCAAATCAGAGACTTACATATCTATTGTAACCCGATTTAAACGTTAGCACCAGGCCCCGGCTGAGGGGAATCCACCAGACACTGACTCAGATGAAATTACCAAAGATTTATTTGTGACCTAACGTGGTCACTGGTAGCTTCATTCAACCCGTAACATTTCAACAATACAATACAACTCCCTTGCACATCACAGGTCAAAATACACAATACCCTTGTCTTCACAGCCGGTGCACCGGTAAGTGCTGTGGAATAAAATGGTTCAGTTACATACAAATTATATATAATATTTGATCTACAAAGGTCTTCTTGTACAATAAACAATCACTTTACAGCATGTTTACATCACAGTACCACTGTTGGGACGTGGGCTGGGAAAGGGGATGGTCTACTGAGCAATTTCAGTTCCTAAACAGTTCTCAGTCCCTTGTAACCAAGTCCAAGCTATATTGCTCAGCAAAACCTTGGGGGAACGCGTGAGAGTTCTTAAAGATGGTACTGTATAGTTGCACAGTTCGTTGGTTGATCCCAAAAAGGACGATTACCTTGCTCAAAGACTTCTCAGACTCTTTACCCTTGATAATCTGCCACAAACCCACTTTACACTTAACACACCTTTCTGGACGGAGCCTCCCAAAATAACAAACAAAATAAAATATAAATCAAATAATCAAAAAGGATTAGGAAAATAAAAGTAAACAAAATAAAATATAAAGTGACCAATGCACCCAGCTATGCCACCCAAATCACTCTCCCACAATATAACTCTCTTTTAGTGCACTTTGACTTTTAGGCTGAATGAGCTCTAATTTAGAGTTGTTGCAAAACTTGTACTCCAAGTAAGTTAACTCTGTATCTTGGTCAGAAATCAGTACACTTCTTACTGTAGCACACTTTTAGTATCACAAGACGCAATGCAACTCCTCCTCTTTCACTTATCTTCTATCATTCTGACAGGTTCTCTTTACTCTAACGGCCTTAGTAGTTTCCGGTTTCTTTAGGACTGTGTACTCAAGTAATATGCATAAAACACACTTTAGTTCACTTCTTGTATCAAACTCTCAGTAACACTTCAGAACATGGCACAGAAGAGTACTTGAACTTTAACTCTTGACTGGAAACGGACTTGACAGGAACAATTGGCCTCAATTCACTAAGATCATGCTGGAGATAATAAGGCAAGAAAAAACTTACCTCCACACATTGACATAGTTATCTTATCTATCCATTTCTTAAGTTACCTCCTCTGTAGTTAAATTACCTCCTCTGTAGTCGTTACCTCCTTTGTAGTTATTTTCACACGCAGTTAATTAACAGCCTGTCATTAACTTCAGAATTCTGGAGTTATTTTAAGGATTGAAGAGTTAACTTAAATACAGAAGAGTTAAGTTTGTGTTTGCCTGATGTAAAATGTTTCCTGAATACTACATGCCTCATCTCCATGGTGATAACTCTAGAAACTTTATTAAAGACAGGAGATAAGCTTAGTGAATTGAGGCCAATGTCTCTATAACAGGACTTAATGCAAGGGGGGGGGCTGTGTCAGCTCTGCAGGGTACTTATGTAGGCTGTTAATGTATCTTAGTGACAGCAAGGCCTTTACACTCAACACACTCCATATAAGTGGCAGAAGATTTCTTCACTTTAGCTGGGCAGCTCTATCTTGCATCAACTGTATCATCAACACATGGTCTCTGTATCTTTAAAGCTTTTGCACGCAAACAGTCTCTAGTAACAGCAATTTGAACAGCACTGACCTCTTCAGGTTCTGGGTTACTATATTTCTATCTCAGCAAGCCTCCACTGAATACTGGCTACTAACTGAACAGACACTGTAACTTGAAGTTGGCTCTCAGGCCTAATACTCATCTGGCTGCCGGGGTCCTTTCTGTCCAGACTAGCTCGGATGGACACTGTGCACGCTGCCTCTGGTCTCCGGTCACTGTCTGGCCGGGTTTCCTCTGCCTTACTTGCTCCACTGTAGTCTCTGCGTGGCTGCCGGGTCCCCTCTTAGTCTCTGGGGTGAGTGCTACGACCGTTCTCCTCGTGGCCTCCTTTCCCGCTCCTCACCGCTGCTCCTGTCTCTTAAGTTCCGCTCTCTGGCACGCTCTGGCTGGCTCTGACCAGTTCACTCCGGCTACACCCGTCTAGCTGTGCCCCTCCGCACCTGCGCTGTAGCTTCCAACAGGCCGCGCCGGGCTTCTGGAAAGTTCCACTGCTCTGCGACCATTACAGCGCCTCCACTCCTCTCCCATGCGCCGTTTTGGTTCCACAGGCAAGCATCTAAGGCAAAACTTAGCCTTAGATGCTAAAATTACCTCACACATAGAAATACATTAGCAAAACTTTTGGGACCCTCTTTTAGAGGGTTACACTATCACCTGACCAAACGGATCACATGCTTCTCCATGAGTTCTCCTAGACTTGACCATCATTAGGTATTAGCTGTTGAGGTGTGTTTGTTCAGTCACAGTAAGTACATCTATTAGTATGGGCAGGCTAAAATTTAATAGCATTTTTTGTTACTGTATGAACAACAGTGCCGCCCACATCTCCAGTGCTATGTTCGGTGACCCCAAAATACACCTTCCATAGCTGGTGGGATGGCAGGTCAGAGGATTTCTGTAACACATCAATGTTACAAATGCTGAAAAGTGGACTGAAGCCATACCCCCTGAGATAAGAAAAAGGGACACTTAAAGAGAACCAGAGACGAAGCACCCTCATGTATTTTTTTTACATTTATCAGTGGGAACATGACAGTAAGGGCCCTTTTCCACCAGCGCTGAATCGCAAAGTCGCAAACCGCTAGCGATTTTACAATCGCTACAGTTTGCTTTTTAACATAGGAATCGCGGTAGGTCATTTCCACTACCGCGATTCGTTTTTTACCCGAACGCGAACGCGCGGCGGAGCGATATTTGCCGCGATTTTCCTATGCAGTGCATAGCATAGCAAAATCGCGGCCGCAAAACGTCGGGGAATCGCCGGTTTTGCGATTCAGCAATCGCTAGCGTTCAGCGTGAACGCTAGCGACTGCAGGTGGAAAAGGGCCCTAAACACCTACCCTGCTTTTAGTTTTATTCTTCTCAGTCTAATCTATCTGTTATCAACTGTGATATGAATTCACCGACTATTCAGTCGAGGTTTGACCTGGAATCATTATAGCTGAGTCACTCTTCTATGGAGTCTTTTCAAGCCCAAGCCTTCCCCCTCCTGGCTCAAATTTCATGCTTTACATACTGAGAGCTCTGATGATATGGGAGGGGCTGCTGTTGCAGGAAAAATCTCTGTCTAACAGACAAGTGTGGCTGTGTGATCTGTGTGCTCTGTGTGTGCAGCCTGTCATCATTATCTACTGTATGCAGTTTCATTACTATGAGAGACACTTCCTACAGGCAGCCACAAAGCATACCAGAATAATAAAGTTGAAAGCACACAGATGAAAGCCTACAGCAGCCCTTCTTGTCTATAGTCTCATATAGCCTAGACAGCACATCCAGAGCACCTCATAACCTGGAAACAGAAGGAATATAAGCCGGCGGCCATATTGGATATTTCCTGGAGCAATAATGGATAAAAAGCACTCAAAAAGGCACAATTATCGGGTAGAGCATTTATTCTTTAAAAGCTATCAACTGATATGTTTATTTTGTGTGAATTGTTCATCTCTGGTTCCCTTTAAGCCATGCCTCTGCCACACCCCCTAACCACACCCCAGACACACCTTTAGTCACGCATACCATAGAGATATCATAAGAAAAATATGTTATTTTATAATACAAATTACACTGGTCCTTTCTATACTAGTTCATTTTCTTTCATATTAACATTTAGGTATAAGAAATATATCAATTTAGAGGCTGGGAATAAAGTTTAGAGTCAAATAAACACATATTTCAGTAGAAAAATACATATATTTACATAGGTCTGTACATCAGTCCTGAAAGAGGGACCAATGAGGAAGAAAGAGGGACAAAGGGACAGGGTTTCCAAAGAGGGACTGTCCCTCCAAAAGAGGGACAGTTGGGACCTATGCTAAAGCGGACACGACTTCGTTAGTGGGCTCAGGCCCTGATTGCATGTGGGTAGGTGACCTAAAAAGATGATGAGTATTTCCAATCACTCCATGTGATTACAGTTGTACTCCGAGTCATAAGTTTATATACCTTGGCAAAATGTGTGGCATATTCGCCATTATTAGGAAGCTATATGTAATTGTGCAAGAAGCTTTCATGTTAATGCGGGCGTGTGCGTATAAAGCAATTCATTATCACATAATTGTGTGTGACCTTTTTAAATCATTATGATAATTGAAATCACCCAAACGGGCCTGGTCAAAAGTTTGCCTAGCCTTGAATGGGATATAGCTGACATTATACACACAAGTTGTCACCCACAGGTTCGATTCAGGAGAAAGTGTCCACACCTGTAACTTATATGAGTGTTATCAGTGCCTGTGGATAAATCAGAGCTTGATCATCCACAAGGCAAACCTAGGCAGTTTCCTAGGGCCTGGAGAAAGCCTAGGGGCCTAGTGGATGCTAGCCCCTACCACATCTTACTAAAAAAGCCAGGTGACCATCAGCGGTGAGCAAAAACTACTATGCTGCCTAGGGCCCATTTTATCTTAAAGAAAACCTGTAACTTTAAAAATGTCCCCTGCGGGTTACTTAACTTTGGAAGCCTCTGGATCCTAACGAGGCTTCCCCCATCCTCCGGTGTCCCGGCAAACCAGCGCTGCAACCTCCCGAACAGCGACGAGGTAAATATCTACCGACCGTGAGCACAGCAGTGGCTCTTCGTTCGGGCTACAGTGGAGACAGCCAAGCCCGATCATATTCGCTCTACTGCACAGGCGCGAGCCCTTTACGTCTGCGCAATAGAGCAGATTGATCGACCTCTGCTATTTCCGCCTTAGCCCGAACGGTGAGCTACTGCACCTGCGCAGGATCGCAGTAGGTAAATATTGCCTGTCGCTTGTCAGCTTTCTCGAGGAGGTTTTGGGGGAGCCAGGGCTGGATTCACCCAAGCTACAGAGGACAGGGAAGCCTCATTGGGACCCTGAGGCTTCCTCCTCCCGAGGTAAGCATCACTCAAAGTGTTTTTTTTTTTACAGGGTCTCTTTAATCCTTGGATAAATAGTAAATTTAGATGTATTTAGAGATGCACTGACTTTGCTAGACACCAAGCCATGGGGAATGCAAAAGAAGTGTCAAAGGATCTGCAAGAGAAGGTTGATGAATTGTATAAACAAGGAAAATAAATGAAAAATATATTCAGAGATCTGAAAATGTATGTCAGAGAAAGAGGTTCTGTTGTTATCAATGAGACCAACCTAAGTTTACACTAGAAGTGCAAGGAAAATGATCATTTGTAGAGGTGCCAAGATAAACCCACAAGCTACTTCAGCTGAACTATGGTGTTTATGTTTCAAGATGCGCAATAAGGAGGTACTTGAGCAAAAATAGGCTGTGTGATTGAGCTGCAAAAAAAGAAGCATTGATTGTGCCAATGCCACAAACAGCCTGCCATGCCAAAGAACGTCTAAACACAAGCCTCAAAACTTCTGCAACAAAGTTCTTTGGAGTGATGAGCCTAACAATGGGGTATTTTCACGAACCACTGTTAAGATGTTCAGGCAGCACATAGTACGTTTATCAGTACTTGTGAAAAAGTGATGTTGCATGTTGTGCAAAAAAGCACAATCTGTATTTATTACACAATGCACATGTTGCTGGCAAAATGCATATTACGTTATCATAGCAATGCGCTTATTACTTACTATAGCCAAAGCTCAAGGCCACATCAACCCTTCAATGGCCACATAAGAAGACAACAAGATCCACAGGAGAAGACAACAAGGTTTTGGTGTGGCCATTATAGTCTCCTGAACTTAGTATCATCAAGCCACTTTGGGAATATCTTAAAGGTCCAGTTCATGCAAGGAAACCAAAGAATCAATTGGATCTGGAGGCTTTTAAAGGGAAGGTTCAGGGAGGGTGGTTAAAAAATAATCAATTTCCACTTACCTGGGGCTTCCTCCAGCCCGTGGCAGGCAGGAGGTGCCCTTGCCGCCGCTCCGCAGGCTCCCGGTGGTCTCCGCTGGCCGACCCGACCTAGCCAGGCCGGCTGCCAGGTCGGGCTCTTCTGCGCTCCAAGGCCCGGCACTTCTGCGTCCCTTGCCGGCGCGCTGACGTCATCGGACGTCCTCCGGGCTGTACTGCGCAGGCGTGGGACGCAGAAGTGCCAGGCCTTGAAACGCAGATGAGCCCGACCTGGCAGCCGGCCTGGCCAGGTCGGGTCGGCCACCGGAGACCACCGGGAGCCTGCGGAGCGGCGGCGAGGGCACCTCCTGCCTGCCACGGGCTGCAGGAAGCCCCAGGTAAGTGGAAATTGATTTTTATTTTTTAGCCACCCTCCCTGAACCTTCTGGCCAGCTCTTCCACTTGAGAAAATGAAGTCCTCTCGTCATCCATAATGATCATAAAAGACTGCATGCTATAAGAGCGCTTTGCGTGTACAAAAGCAATTTAGTGCACGTGTTACTGATGCACAGGAGTGCGACAGAAGGGCCGTTGGTGGCTATAGCAAATTCTAACCTGTTTGGAAATCATGTGCATCTTGGAATGCTTCCGGGAACACTTCCTCAACTGTGAACAGTAACATGAAAGTTAGTGGACTTCCATGTTACCATGTGTGTTGCACACAATGGGCTTGATTCACTATACCGTGATATGACAAATAGCACACCTTATCAAAGATATCACACCTTATTAAAGTTAACACGCCTTATCAGAGTAGCATAGCGAACGCACACAGCAGCAGAGCAGCAGCCTTTTGGACGTGAAAGTGGTTAAAACCGTGAAAATGGTTAAGGAGAAGGGTGGTAACAAGACCAAAAAGACCATGTAGTTTTTGAGAAAATAAATTTTAAAAATGCAAAGTTAAAATGTTTATTAAACTTTTTTTGACTTGTTCCCACTATTTCACTTAACATACAGTACATAAAATTTTGGTGATGATAACTTTGCTATTAGCCACTAAAGTCAGCACGAAATTAAGAAAAAATTACCGGTATGTAAAATTAAGGCTCCTAATTACGTTTACAAACAAAATTAATTTTACCTGGAATTTCTCATTAAGATTTTGGCATCATAATTGCGAATTAACGATTTTGCGAAAAATTGTGTGCCTCACTACTTCAATGTCAAAATATATTTTTTCCAAACAACAAAATTTCTTAAGCTATGTACACACATGCGACAACGATCATTCGTTGTGAACGACGAACGATCTTTTAATTGAGGAAAGAACGACCTGAGTAAAGTTAGCTTTTAAATGTGTGTAATGATCTGATCGTTAGAACGAACGTTACATCATGTAAAGCAACTATTGCGCTTGCGCATAAAAATGAAAAGTTCAATGGAGAAATAGCGAAAATGCGCATGTCAAGCCTAGTACGAACGACCGTTTTCCAACGATGTACTACTTTTGCAAACAATCGTCGTTGGAAAAAATCCGCCAAGCTAGATCATTAGTTTTTAACAATCTAGCTCGTCCGTCGTTAGACTTAATGGTCGTTGGCTGCTTTTTTTTAAACGATTGTCATTTGAAACGATCGGGGAACGATCGTTTCAAACGAATATAGTCGCATGTGTGTACGCACCTTTAGTTTCAGCATTTGCTATGTTGTCTTTGTACTGTTTCCAATCAAATGTAGTTTTTACTTGATTTTCAATTTTTGCGTTCTGTATTTATTTACATTTCAATCAGTGTCACAACTTTCTTGGAAATGGGGTTGTAGAGTTTTGGCTGCTGTGTTTGGGTAGTAAGGCGTAGCAGTGTAGTACGTGGGGTGCGCCTCCTTCCCTGCGGTTTATGGTTATTGTGCTAACTACGCTGTAAACGATAATTGCTAGTTTGTACACAAGTTGATTGCTGTGATGCAATCTACGTATGTCCTGTGGTTTGCAATGTGAGTGATTGGCAGTGACGTCACTGCAGCCGCAGGGCAGAGAGAGAGTACAGAGGATTCCAGTAATCAGAGCTTCTCCCTGTTCTATGCAAATGTGACCCGCCCTCCCCTTGCCTGCATTGCTTGACATGCAGATGTTTTAAAGATGAATTCAGTGTTTCATAAACCTTTCGTCAATCTTGTACCATTGTAACACGTCAAAGCTGCTTATTTAGCATTTTGTACCTGGCAAGGGTGGAGGCTGGGGAGTTTGTCATTCCAGAACCCAGTGACTTCTACAGGAACTGGAGCATCGAGGCAGGGTGCGCAGTTTTAGTGCGGGAAACAACCGCAGTTTTCTGCACACGATTTTTACTCGCATTTTGCCACGTGCATCACCGACAATCACTACATTTTTAGGATACAAGAATTGTGAGGTTCATGATTTTATCCTTCTTATTCTTCTTTTTTCCAGCATCCAAAATCTCATGGCAAGCGAGCCATCCCAATGACTTACATTGTCATGCAAATTTGCATGTGTGGTAGATGCACACGATGTTGATAAGTGTGCATCCAGCCTTATAGCAGGGGTGTCAGAACAAGTCAAAGGGCCTCACAACAATATTCTCAGTGGCTCCCCAGGTACCCCCTTCTGAGTTCCCTGTGGCCATCACTTCCCCCCTCTATCAGTTCCTATACTGTACTATATTGAGTGGGGGATCATGATGGAAACACTTGGTATCAGGCCCGGATTTACATCACAGGAGCCTATAGGCACAGATGTCCTGGCACCCTAGACTCCGCCCCCTCCATAAACCTACAAACCCACAAACTGCACCGCAAGGGTTCTGGCTGTACCAACTGTCCCTTCTCTCTTATTTCCTTTACCCATCATAGGAAGCTATAGGTGCCCCTTAGTATTAGTTAGCCAGAAGGACCCTCAATATTAAGTAGGTAGTGGTGCCCCCAACTAAAGAGAGATCTTGTCAGTGGAATGCTGAGAGCTGGGTGCTCTGCGTAGTCAAGGAGGGAGGCACTCAGGGATGGGAGGGAGCCGCCTTTCCATCATCAGGCGCCTGTAGGCATGTGCCTACAGTGCCTTATGGTAAATCCGGCCCTGCTTGGTATGGGTGAGGGGAGATCACTATGGCCACACTTGTTATGGGTGTGTGTGTGTATATGTGTGTGTGTTTATGATGGCCACACTTATTAAGGGTGGGGAGATCATGATGGCCACACTTGTTTTGAGTTTTTGAGTAGGGGATTACCATAGCCACAATTGCTATGGGTGGGGGTATCATGATGGACACACTTGTGATGGGTGGGGAGAATCAGAATCAGAATTCAGAATCATTTTATTTCGCCAAGTGCGACCAAGATCGAACCCGGAATTGGTTGTGGTTCACATGGCAATGGCAACAGACAATAGACAGTAACATAAGCATAACAAACATAACAAGCGAGACAGTCATAGAAAATAGCGATAATACAAGCAAGACAGGCAATAGTACACGAGACAGGCAGTGTCTACACATTTTTAACGGTATATTCAGTACAATGTGCGGTTTGCTTCAAGCAGAAATCTTCCGTGTTGGATATTGTGCTGCTCATGGATAAGTAGGTTAAATGAAAGAGTCCAAGAAGAGCACCAGGGTAATAGCTGGGTTCTTTGCAGGCCCTGGCTCCAGTGTGCCTTGACCAGGCTGATTGGCTAAATTGGCCTGAGCGACTGGCTTGCCGACGAGAGGCAAGAGTTCAGCAGGAAGGCTGCTTGGGGAAAAAAAGGTGTCCCTACGCCTGTTAGTCTTAGGGCGGGTGGTCCTGTAGCGTCGGCCCGATGGGAGGAGCTTAAAAAAGCAGCAGCCTGGGTGGGATGGGTCCTGGGAAATCCTGCTAGCCCTTGTTTTCATTCTGGTGGTGTAGAGGAGGTCTAGCGGCGGCAGAGTAGAGCCGATGATCCTTTCCGCTGAGCTGATAACTCTTTGAAGCTTGTACTTGTCACTGGCGGTTGCTCTTGCATACCACACGATAATGGCGGAGCAAAGAGTAGCTTCAATAGTGGCAATGTAGAAGCTGGACAGCAGCTTCTGAGGCATACCAAATTTTTTCAATTGGCGCAAGAAGAATAGTCTCTGTTGAGCCTTCTTCTGGATTTTGGTGGTGTTCTGCGCCCACCTTAGGTCGCTCGTTAGGGTTGTGCCCAGGAACCTAACGCTGGGGACCCTGGACACTTCAATCTCGTTGATGAAGATTGGTTGTTGTGTGTGGGGGGGGGTCTCCTGAAGTCCAAGATCAATTCCACTGTTTTGGCTGCATTTAGGATGAGCTTGTTGTCCTCGCACCATCTGCAGATTCTCTCGGTCTCGCTGCGATAATCGTGTCGAGATCACCATGGCCACAAATGTTATGGGTGGGGGTATCCTGATGGACACCCTTGTAATTGGTGGGGGATCACCATGGCCACACTTGATTTATCACCCCAGCAGATAGGCTCTCGGGCTGTGGGGTTCACCAAAAGTGGATAGGGAAGGTGGTAGGATCATTGGGTGCTTCAAAAAAGCTTTGCTGGCGGGACACAACATTTGTTACACCCCTGGTTGGAATGTCAGACAAATCATGTTAACAGAGGTGTAACTACTATGGGAACAGCCCCTACAGCTGCAGCAAAGCCCCAAATTATACCCACCCTGAAGAAGCACCGACTAGGTGTGAAACACATAGGTGGGCGAAGCTATGCATGGCAGATCAAAAGCAGCATGGATCTGAGGACTGACTGCTGCACTTGACGACACAGTAGAGATCACACTGCTACTCTCATGTACCTTCACACTTATCACTGCATTAAACAGGAGGACTGTATGTATCGCCACTTGGCCACTCACCATACCCCACTGACATGTATTCTCTGAGGGAGTCATCATCTACTTCTTGTCCAACAACATGTTCAAAGGTGGTGAGTGAGCGTCCAACAGGACATCTGCACTCATGTGCCTTATTGTTACAGTATACAGCTGGCCTGTTATTGGTAATAAAGTTAGCATTTGCTTACATCAGTCTACCAATCCAGGAACTCCTTTCCAATTTGAAATCGAATTTCTGCATTGGAATGCGGAAGGCAGAAATCATAGTGTGCTAAGTGGATTTTATCAGAAACAGAAATTTCACTGTACCAATATTCGATAATTTTAAGCCATTCAGAAGTCTCGGAATAAATCAGCCAATCAGAGAATGAGGATTTGTAGTGCGGTAAGCGGAAATGTCCATGGAAATCTGCTATACCAATACTTGGTACTTTTAAGCTAATCCGAGGTCTAGGAATGAATCAGCCAATCAAAGAATGAGGATTTGCAGTGCGGCGAGCGGTAGGTGGAAATTGGCAGAAATCTGCGGAAAACGAAATACCATCGGTATACCACAGAATACCGTCAGAATAAAGTGGTAAGCGGAAATCAGCAGTGGAATCAGAATGAAATTGGCATTTCCGACCATCCCTACCGGTCACTACTAGCTGTATGTGTGATGGTGGGAGGCCTGAGTCTTCCGGTGTGCAGTAGGAGCTCTGCTGCTTCTTTTTGTTTTTAACTGCTTTTAGTCACATTTTTTGTATATTAATATAGCTAATTGTACTTTATTACACTTTATACCGATATAGAGCTGAGTTATTTTGTGCTTGAAACATGGTTGTGTACCAGCCCATAGATGAGACTGAATTATCCTTAGGTTGAGTGAATCATCCTTGCTTATACTTTGCTCCAATCTATGGTTAGAACTATTGCAGTAATTACTGGCAGTTGTAGTTATAGCCACATAGGTTATGGGTAGGGAGTGGGAAATTATGGTGACCACCCTCATATGATGATATCATATTGGCAATACTTGTTGTATGACCCCCTGGCTATAGGTTACCATGGAGAGTGGGGATGCGTACATAAAGGTAAACCATAAAAGCTTTGTGAGGGGGGAGGGGATCATGATTTGCAGTTATGCCCTTACAGTAATCAAAGCAGGATAATTTTGTAGACTTTTTTGTAGCCGTTTAGTTGATCGGTCATGTGATCCCTGCAGCCTTGCTCCACATCTGTAGGAAGCTAAGGGGAGCATTATTTTACCCATGCAGATGCACACCGGGTTGGAAGAGATGGTATGATGGATATTGATAAGCGTAGTGACATCTGAAGATATAGCTCTTCCAGTCACCGCTTCAAAGGGCAAAAATTGCCCTAAGGGGTACATACCTGGGGTGGGGGAATCCTCTGGAGCCTAAATAAGCTTCAACCATCTTCCTCAAGAGAGGCAATCCGATACTGAGACCCCTTGAAAATCCTTCAACAAGGGCTTGTCAGTGGTGTGCGCAGGTGCAGTAGCAGCTTTCTGATGGACTCTGGTGGAAATAGCCTGCGCAGTAGAGCGGACCCGATCGGGCTTGATTCTTTCCACCGGAGCCCAAGCAGGAAGCCACTAGTGCACCTTTGCGCACCGCTGAAGGTTGATATTATTGTCAGTGATGCTGCGGGGGAGCTAGTGTTGGAACAAGATGGCTGAGGAGGAGGGGGTGAGCCTCATTAGGATCCCCCCACCCGAGGTAAGTATCTGTTTATTTTTGTAAAATTACAAAAGTGACATGTGCATTTTAAGTTTCATATGAACAATTGTCCTCATCAGGTGCCTGTGCTTGTTACATTCATACAAGAGTAATATTACAAAGACACCTGTCGGTTATACATGGAGGACAAACAAAAAGATTTCCTTGCCAGCAGGGCAGAGAATTTGGTTGGAAGAATTGAGTTCAGGTAGCACGATAGACAGCCTTATTGGGATCCTTCTAGTTTGACGGGAACTAAAAGTTGTAATAACTGTGCAACTAATTAACAGGACAAAATCAGAATTAGGTTGATAAAAATATCTCCAAATTCAGGCACAAACTTTTATAACAAATAAATACTTGTGACAAATTCTGAAACCTTAAACAATGTGAACTATTCCTGTGAGAGTGACATGAAGTTTCTACTTTCAGTTTGCTATGAGCAGTAACAAAAGAATACCTCAGTGACATTGAGTGAGGAGACTTTAAATTAACTTCTCTTCCTCATCTATCCACCCCCTGAAGTTTCTAACAAGACACCGAAACCATATAGGTCCTTCCAAAACACATTCTTCTGCAGCTGACTAATGCTCTCAGTCTCAAGGTGGACAATACTCAAGTCACATTCCACTTTTGCTGAGAAAAAAGCAAAATCCCTCCAGGTCAACTCTGTATAATGCAAAGATTTTTAAAGCAAGTTATTTTGCTTCTCACCTTGAACTTGGTGAGACATTCTTCTTACTCTTTCTTCAGCTTTTGACACTGATCACCATTATCTTACTTAAGATTCTTTCCTCTCTAGGTATTCAGAGTCTTTCTAGCTCTTAGCCCTCCTCCTACATCTTTGGAAGGACTTTAGTGTTGTTTACCATTCTCATACCCTCTACTTCTCTCTCTATCTCCTTGTTGAGACACCTCAAGGCTGTCTTCAGTCCCGTACTCTTCTCCATCTACACCTACAGTCTAGATGGAGATAAGGTGGCCATACAAGTTAATTAGTTTCCTTACTGATTCAATCACTTTGGTCCAATGTGCTAGTGATCTAAATTTTCATTGTGTGATTGGTGGAGGAGCAACAGCATATTGACTGATGCGGCATAAGGCACGGTTCACATGGACATTACACGCAGTGGTCACAGTGAATATCTCGCATGAGTAGAGCTGTACCATGACATTGTTACTTTAGGGGGCTTTAGGGTTTTGCCATGATAGAAATAGAAGTATAGATGGATGGGGCTCACTGTGGCATATTCAGTGAGCTCATGACGCAATTACTGCAGTAAAGCGGGACCAAGAGCTCCTATGTATTGCATTATTATTATGGATTTATAAAGTGCCAACATATCCTGTGGCACTGCTTTATTTATTGTAACCTTCTTTTAAGATACAGGCTTGTCAACCCAGTATGTTCAGTATAAGCTGTTACTCTGTTCAAACAAACTACAGTGTGTGCTGATCAGGGTCGGACTGGGACACTGGGGGCCCACCAAACAAATTTCAACCTGGGGCCCACACATCCCATGATTGCGGTGAAAAAAGGGCGTGACCATGCACCAGAAGGTGGGTGTGGTCATGATGTATTATGGACAGGGCCAAATGTACATGATCTTAAAGGGAACCAGAGAGGAACGGGGGGTTGAAAAAAGAAAATGATTTTATACATACCTGGGGCTTCTTCCAGCTCCATAAGCCTGAATCGCTCCCACGCCGCCGTCCTCAGCTTCCTGGATCCGCCGGTACCGGGCCCGTCACTTCCGGCGGACGCGGCCAATTGTCCGCATCACAGGGGCTCCCTCCATACATGTACGCATGCGGCAGCGCAGTAAGCAGCCACATGCGTATCTGTATGGAGAGAGAGCACCCTGTAATGCGGAGAATTGGCCGCGTCCGCCGGCCGACTTGCCGACTCGCAGCAATGACGGGACCCGGTGGCGGTGGATCCAGGCAGCGGAGGACGGCGGCGTGAGAGCGATCCGTGCGTATGGGGCTGGAGGAAGCCCCAGGTATGTATATTGAATCCTCTCTGGTTCCCTTTAACAGCATTGTAATTTAGAGACACTGCTGCCCAGCAAAACTTTGCATAGAGTCCCCTCCTTCAATATAAAGTAATGTCCTACTTTGCAGAGGTTGCGACCGCAGAGGTTGCAGAGGTTGCGACCGCATTGGGGCCCTTGGGCCAAAGGGGCCCTCCCTCAACTACAGTATTACCTCTCTATTGGTCCTTTGCTCATAATAATTACTTTGAACAGTGGTAATCATTAACTAGCTGTTTCCCATCCCCTTCTTGCACCTCTGACACTGTAGTTGCCATCGGCAGGTTTTGGTGCGTCGTATCAATTGTTATGTATAGAGTGCTTGGGGGGCCCCATTGTAAAATTTGCATTGAGGCCTACAGCTCCTTAGCTACGCCACTGCTCTCAGCATGAGTGATTACAGCACTGAGAAGAGAATCTTTGTGCTGCAGGCAGCAATTGGAGCTCTGTCAGACAAGGAGGGGGGGGGGGGGGGGGGGGGGGAACCAGAGACCTGGAGGAGGGGCCCACCGAGGGAAAAAACTGTACTACTGTGGCCCAGTCCGATCCTGGTGCTGATCACTACTTGAATAGTCTGAGCCTTAAATTGATTTTGTGCATTCATAATTATGCATTTAGTCAAGTGCTGATAACTACTACAAACACTGAGTAGGTAAATGACTGTTGCTGATTTCTTTTTTAATGTAAACAGTAGCAAGGAAGGAAGGTTGTATTTAACAAGAAAAGCAAAATAAGCACTGAGTATACTACATAACTGATCAGAGCCTTATGCTAAGATATTTTAACTACTTCATGCCATGAGTTAAAGTGAACAAATGCTTGAGCCCACGTGTGGACTTATATAGGGAGCACAAAAAGGATGTTTATAAACGTCCGTACTGCATGAGGCGGTCAAGTGTATCTAACTACTTGCAGATTTTTGCAGAGCATATCTACACCCCTGTAAACTTCATCTGCAGATCAGGAGCATAGATATGTGCCAAGTGACATAATTAAAAACTGTTGGATTATTATGGCTCTGTACAAATTAACAAGCTGACACATCATTGCAATCCAGCGGTTCTGGAGGTGTGTTTAGCTTCTAAGGGTACAATGGTTAATTTGCATATATTCAGCAGTGTTGCTCTGGGAGACATCTCAAGCTCACTCCAACCTGAATTATCGCAAATTCTTTCTGTTTTAGGAAAGCAAACTTTTGTTTTAATTAAAAACAAAAATAGATGGTTACCTTAGGGAATTTTTTAAATATGTATGTCATGAGGGTTCGTAATTATTTATATACAGTACTAAAAATAAACACTAAATGGAAAAAATATACCTTTATTTCCAAATTAAATATTATCGCCATACATTGTACAAGGAACATTATTTAAATGTTGCTATAACCAGAACAAATGGGCAAATACAATGTGTGGGTTTTATATACAGTAGCACTTTCTATTTTTAAACTATAATGGCTGAAACCTGAGAAAAACTGACTTTTTTTTAAAGAAAATTCTTGGTATTCTCCTTAAAATGCATAAAACATAAAACAGTTATTTTATATGATGTATATGCTTCTCTTTCTTTCTGTTGATATTGTTGTTTAAAACATGAAAACAATAAAAACATTTTGGGAAAAAAAAATGAAACAATTAACAAAGAGTACCACCCAAAGAAAGCCTAATTTGTGGAAAAAAAACTAATATATAGATCATTTTGGTGATAAAGTGATTAGCGAATGAATGGGAGAAGCGTGATGAGAAACTGCTGTTGTTTTTAAAGGGGTTCTGTGCTGGAGTCTAGTCCTGGGAAAAGAGGTGAGTGGATCCACCCTAAAAACCCCTGCGCCGCGCATAGTGCGGCGTGCCAAAATGGGCGTGGTCAAGCATAGTGTGGGCGTGGTCATGGGTGGGGCCAAATATACACAACCTTAGCAGTGGTGTAAAAGGTCTGCCGGGAGAAGTTTGATCTCTGCCATAGTGTATCCCCAAAAAATAGATGTAATTTGACAGCATTCCACCAAAAATACACGTAATCTAATAGAGGATCTTCCAAAATACAGATAATATGGCAGTGGTTCCCCCAAAATAGACAATCTGGCAGCAGCAGTTCCCCCAATATACACATAATCTGGAAGCAGTTCCTCAAAATACGCGAAACCTGGCAGCAGATCGCCCAAAATACAGGTAACACCCAAAATACATGTAATCTGACAGCAGTGGTCCCCCAACATACACAATCTGGCAGCGGTTCACCAAAATACACGTAATCTGGCAGCAGCGGTTCCCCAAAAATACACATCTGGCAGCAGTTCCCCCAAAATAGGTACTCCCAGTATAGCTAGCCAGGTCTATAGGTGTCCCCAGTATAAGTAGCCATGTGTATAGATGTCACCAGAATAGGTAGCCAGGTGTATAGATGTCCTCTGAATAGGTGGCCAGGTGTATAGATATTCCCAGAATAGGTAGCCAGGTCTATAGGTATCCCCAGTATAGCCAGGTCTATAGGTGTCCCCAGTATATGTAGCCAGGTGTATAAGTGTCCCCAGTATATGTAGCCAGGTGTATAGGTGCCCCCAGTATATGTAACCAGGTGTTCAGGTGTCCTCAGTATAGCCAAGTGTATAATTGTCCCCAGTATATGTAGCCAGGTGTATATGTGTCCTCAGTATATATAGCCAGGTGTATAGGTGCCCCATGTATATGTAGCCAGGTGTATAGGTGTCCCCAGTATAGCCAGGTCTATAGGTGTCCCAAATATATGTAGTCAGGTGTCCCTCCAGCAGGAAGGGAGTAGCGCAGTGAAGGGGAGCGTTTGGGGCTCCCCTCTCTCGCTCTCCCCTCCAGAACTAAACATTTGTGGCGGCTGGCTGCGGGCATCAGCGGGCGGGAGTTACCTCCTCCTCATTCCAAGCGCTGGAAGAAGTTCTGCGTGCCGCTGCTCTGGTCTTGACTAAGACCAGACTAGCGGCACGCACAGCTTCAACTCGCGCCGGAATGAGGAGGAGGTAAGTCCCCTCCCTTGATGCCCGCTGCCAGCCGCCACAAATATGTAGTTCTGGAGGGGAGAGCCAGGAAAAGGAGCCCCAAGGTGAGGGAAGGAGGAAAGACACTCCTCCTTCCCCACCACTGTGCACACCGCTCCCCTTCACTGCGCTGGTCCCTTACTGCTGGAGGGACACCTGCCTACATATATTGAGGACACCTATGGACCTGGATATAGGTGTCCCCAATATATGATCGTTCCCGTTGATTCCCATCGTTCCTGTCCGTGCGGAAGATTTCACTCGATCGCCGGCAGGTCGGGAGTGCGTCGATAGCGTCGTTTGAATGCCCGACGACCGACGCTAGCGGCAAAACATTACCTGATCTGGCCGGCGCGAGTCCCCGCTGTCACCGCTGCTTCTTCTCCACACTGGGCTCTGAGTCCGGCAGGCTTCACTTCTTCCTGTCCCGGCAGGAAAGTTAAACAGTAGAGCGCCCTCTACTGTTTAAACTTCCCCGGACAGGAAGTTCAGTGAAGCTGCAGCCCTGGAGCCCAGAGCGGAGAAGAAGACAGCAGAGACTGGGGGACTCACGCCGGCCAGATCAGGTAATGTATGCGGGGGCCCGGGGGGCGGTAGTGTCAGCGGCAGCAGCTTCACAGATGGTGAATCGATTTCATGCTGAAGTTGATTCACAATCTGTTTGCAGTAAAGGCAGCCATACGATCCCTCTCTGATCAGATTCGATCAGAGAGGGATCTATCTGTTGGTCGATCTGATGGCAAATCGACCAGTGTATGGCCACCTTAAAATGAACCTAAAGGCATCCAAAAAAATGAGATTCTCACCTGGGGCTTCCCTCAGCCCCCTGCAGACGATCGGTGCCCTCGCAGCCCCGCTCCGATGGCCCAGGACCCGCCGGCGAACACTTCCGATTTGGCCGTCACCGGCCGACAGGCATAGGAACGCGAGTGATTGTTCGCGTTCCCAGCCTGTATATCGCCCCCTATGCTGCTATTGCGACCGGCGGGTCCTGGGCCATCGGAGCAGGGCTGCGAGGGCACCGATCGTCTGAAGGGGGCTGAGGGAAGCCCCAGGTGAGTTAATCTCATTTTTTTGGATGACTTTAGGTTCTCTTTAAGCAGGTTTAGTCATTCTATTGTTCCTCAAGGTGACACTGATACCTGTCTTGCTGGTTCTCCTCCTGGCTAATTCCTATGTTGATTAATGACTGAGCCTGCAGTCATATTGACTACTTTAGAAAGAGAAACCATTTTCAAAAAGAATACATTCTCATCCAGTGCCCATTCCTATTAAAATCTGTGAAATTGTCCTTTAAATCCTCCATCTAGATACATTTATTGCTTCTGCGCATGCATAACCTTCCATATAGCTATTTGTCTGTGTGTCAGTGCTTTTTTTTTGCACTGTGCATGTGCAGGGACGCAGAGACACTGAATGCTTGCAGGGGTAGACAGAGCCAGAAGCGGCGGGCGTGTGCGTTTGCGCGGCATGCAGGCTCGTGGCGGGTGCGCATGCGCAGTGAAAGACCTAGCCAGTTTTTAAACAGGCTAGGGCCACTAGTAATAAATACATTGCCTTGTACTGAATGAAACGCTAAATACTATAGTTTATGCCAATTGTGAAGTCAAAAGACATTAGATATGCTACCTGTTGGTCCCCCTAATACTTCATAGCCTTCAAGGAAGAGGTGTGGTCAAGATGACACTCATCTTCCAGAGGGTGTGTGGCTAAGCTACCACTCAGCTACTCCATTACTGGAATGAATAGAGTGTGGCCTGTGCGGCAGCAGGTGGTAGGGAGCGCTGGAAGCAAGCCTGACTATCATCCATAAATGGACCGGTCACCATGCGGTTCATGTGACCGCACACTGTGTTTTATGCTATTTACATCTTTTTAACTAAAAATGACAATATTTTTAGTGTATAGGAGAGAAGCAGGTGTGGGAGTGATGATATTTTCCCTGGAGAGAAATTTTAATAAAAGACATAGCTCCTAACTGTCCCTTTTTCAGAGGACAGTCCCTCTTTTGGAACCCAATCCCTCTGTCCCTACTTCTTCCTCATTTGTCCCTCTTTCAGGACTCCTCTACAGATCTATGTCAAACAACGATACAGCGCTCACCACCTTAGTTGTCATAACCAATTGTCCAATTTGCTGCTTGCTGTCTAAAGGTCAGATAAATCCTCTCTTTTGTAAATAGTCACTTTTCACAGCCGCGCTTCTGGCAATATATAGACTCCTCAGAACCCTAAAAATAACAATGAGCGAACATGGTGGGTAACTTCCAAGCTACAGTACACCCTGTGCTCAAACACACACTGTGCCGGGATGCAACTCCACCACATGCAGGAAGGGGGGCTCACACACTCCCCGTCAGTCCCCTGCTCACCAAATGGGTTCTTGCAACAAGCGTATCACAATACCTCTGATGTAGACACTAAAAGTAAGCATAAAACACAGCTCCTCCTAGTGTAAAAATATCTCAATTTAATATGGCTTACTAGCCCTGCTAAAAAGGTTATGCGTACCAGATAAACATATAAAACAAGCATATCTCACATGGTCGGCGGCTGCAGCTTTTTCCACGCTTCTCCAGCCGTCCCTCCGTCCAGTGTATCAGTCTACTAGGCAGCATGCGTATCCCAGGCTCCGCCCTACGTGTTTCGTCACTTGCGGATGCGTCACTCATCAGTCATGCCGCCGCAGGGGACTGACGGGGGAATGTGTGAGCCCCCTTCCTGCATGTGGTGGAGTTGCATCCCGGCACAGTGTGTGTTTGAGCACAGGGTGTACTGTAGCTTGGAAGTTACCCGCTATGTTCGCTCATTGCTTTTTTTAGGGTTCTGAGGAGTCTATATATTGCCAGAAGCACAGCTGTGAAAAGAGACCATCTACAGATCTATGTAAATATATGTATTTTTCCACTGAAATTTTTAATAGACTAAATATTATTTATATCCTTTAAATTGATTTATTTCTTATTTTTAACGACTTCTGGATCCTGGATGTAAGTATCACGTCCAAATTAGCTACACTAAAGGTTCCTGGACATGACACTTAGATCCAGCACTAAAAGCCACCACGATTGTGCGCATGCACCCGCCCCTCACCGCTCATGCATGTGCACATGCTCATGCTCTTGCACACTCGTGCAGTGATTCAGTAGTGAACGATTGCTGCTAGAAGCATACATTCAAATTAAGTTACATGCAGAGCCGGTTCTAGACTTTTTGCTGCCTGAGGCAAACTTGAGGATGCGCCCCCTTGATTTTAAATGATCGCACAACACACAATAATTTACTCTGCTTCATTTAATGTTCTCACATGACATGCTGCAGCTCAACATAATAGCACACTGGCTGGCTGTGAGTCTGTGACAAACAGACTGCCCACCCTCTGCCAGTCGGTCGTCCTCCATTCCTCCTCTGTCAGGACAGCAGTGCCAGCTCCTCCCATCTGCTGTGCAAGTCAAATGAAACAATGCTGCTCTCCTGCCTCCCCCCTCCTCACTCACTGTCAGACTCCTCACACAGCGCAACAAGCTGCTTTTCCCCAATGATGAATCTTCACTTTGCTTTCCTCTTGCTTCTCCTCCCACTCTAAGTGCATGCTATAAGTGTAAACACAGTACAACAATGCTGCCCCTGTAATCTCTACACCTGATGCAAGTGTTTCACCTTGCTTCATGAGAGAATCAGCCCTGGTTACATGAAAAAAAGTGAGAGTGTCACATTAAAATGTTAAGTTTTTTTTTGTGTGTGTGTGTGTGTGTGTGTGTGAAGTTTTAACCCCTACCAAACTAATTACAGTAAGTTCTTGTGTCACCTATACTTGGCCTTAAAGTAAACCAGAGATTTTGTTTCAGGAACTTTAAGGGGTAAAGACCATGGAACCTGAAGTGGTTAAATCTTAAAATGAAGGAGAAATAATTACTATAGAGAGGACCAGTGTGGTCTAAATGATAAAACTGTGTCTTTTGTGTCTGAATTCTTTTGGTATCAGTGAGTAGGGGTGTGGTGGGGGCGTGATTAGAGGTGTGGTGGGGGCGTGATTAGAGGTGTGGCAGGGGCGTGTCTTAAAGTGTCCCCCTTATCTCAAAAAGTTGGGAGGTATGAAAACATTCAGCCAGAGCAATACATAACACGTTACATAACACCCTTCCCCCCATGTGCCAGAATAACATGGCAAATCCTCTCGGATTCTTGTGTGTAATTTTTAAGTGGCAAGAAGCTGTGAGTGGCGAGAGAGGAGGGGATCCGCTCTCACTTTTTGTCCCGGTTCTTGTCTGTATTTGAGAGCTGTTAATCTCCAGAGAAGTGTATGTTATGCTGCTCGGTCTAGTTCATTTGGTACGGGAGAGACACAGGGTGTGCTGCCAGGATTTGGGAGCTTGTAAAAGCTTGCAGCTGCTTCAAGACATTCCTGGCAGTTTTGAGCAAGTAAGGACAGAGCGGGCTGACAGACCCAAGTTTGCTTTCCCAGTAAATTCAGCTTGCTGGAGGTGCGTACGCTCTGGCTGGGATAAGCAGGGCAGGTCAGGGTTTGTCTTCCTAGGGCCTGATTTTATCTCTTATATTGAGATATTGGAAGCTTAAAGGGCCACTCTTGGCAATGTATGAAAAAATGACCAAAGAGGGAAAAGGGCATCTCAATTCTCCAGCAGAGCATTGAGGTGAAATGGGGCTGTAGACAAGTTACCAGCTTAGGCTCCTCATGCTTGCCTGCCCACCTTTTTGTACAGTGACCAGGTTTTTCTGGGCCTTGCAGCAACAGCTCCATCTCCTGCACATCAGCAGTGCAGCATTTCCGGGTTATAGTAAGATCCTGCCTGAAGGGTGGGCAGCATGCTGGGGGCCGGGCCGGAGCTACCATAGGAAAAAAATGGGCAATTGCCCCAGAGCCTGTAGGGGCCCCAAAGTTGTCACTCCCCATCTTAACTGTTGCTCCCCAGGTTCTCTGCAGAGTCTGTTAAGTTGGGAGGTGATTGGGGGAAAGTCAGCAGCCAGCTCAGAGGCCCAGGAGGGAAATTTGGCTGCAACAAAGGGCCTCTAATGACGCTTTTTGGTTCGGGGGGTGTTTGTTGGGGGGCCCCCAGGATAATTTTGCTCTAGGGACCAATTGTTACTTGAACCGGCCCTGGCTGGGGGTGAGGCTGATGTTTGACCACACCAGCAATTGCTGATCGGAGCATGGCCAAAGTCCAAAATGGCCAAAAGCGGGACATTAGCCGGGACACACTGCAGCTCGGAAAAGGACAACCTGAATCCGGGACATGTCCAGGCTAAATCGGAACGTCTAGTCACTTTTGGTAATTAGAGGAATTGGGGAGAAGGATTACATGGCAGGCCCCATTAGGCCCTAGGCATCTGCATAGGTTTTGTTGTGGAGGATCCAGTTCTGTTCCCCAGGATGGCTCTCACTGTTCCCTGCGAAGATTCCCCAGCCAGTGTAAAAGATGGCCACCACCACACCCCGCATGATCTGGTGACTGGCTCCATGGGGAGAGCAGCTTTGATAAGCAGAGTTGCTACACTCTAACCTTTCCTCCAACTAAACGTGCTGCATCCTGCAGGGGACCAACAGCAGAGGATGGAGACAGTTATCAATGGATAAAGGCTAAATCGGCCCATAGGCACATTAACAGCTTTCACACCCCTTCTTTCCACCTGAGTTTTTTGGCAAGGAGGTGGGTACAGGGACTCAGATAAACCAGGGCCGGGCCGAGGCAAAAGAGGCTCCAGCCTCAGGGCGCAGAGTAGGAGGGGGCGCACAACTCACTCAGCTATCATTCCCTTATTGTGTTTGAAGCAGAGAGAAATAAGAAAAGGATACATGGCAGTAACTGCAAGCCAGATAACTAGATATTAAGGTGTTTGGGGCCCTGGGGTCCCTCAGTCTAATAGCAATCAGTGTGTGACAGCTGAGGTGGGAGGGATGGGGGGGCGCACTTTGGTGTCTCAGCCTTGCGTGCTGGAGGACCTTGTCCCAGCTCTGCTCAGGACCCTGGACCTACCAGGCCCTAAGCATCTGCCAAGACTAGAAGAGTATTGTAGACCAACAGGTGCCATCTTAGAGAGTTAAAGCCGACCCCAACCCTTTCACGACACACAGTAAAAAGTCTTTATTCCACATATAACTTGCAACGAGAAAATGAGAGAGAACACCGAGTGCCCAATATAGTGCAGTATGTACTGAAGGCGCTAGGCTGAGACATAGACACTTGTTGCTGTATGCTCCATCTCCTATTGCCTGATGAAGCGGGGCCACACCTCCAAAATGCTTTGCCATGACCCTTTGGAGTGTATATATAAATACATTTGCTTGTTGATATAATATCAACCTGTTTTTGTGTCTGCTTGGATGGGGTAAGTTTTTATCAAAAACCGTAGGTGAGCTTTGCCAAGTCAGTTCTTCATATGGTAAACACTGAGGCTTAACCCTTTAAGCGCCTTCTGCAGAAGTGAAACCAAGCAAAACTTCAGGGTTGTTTAGAATTGTATGTATATATATATATATATATATATATATATATATATATATATATATATATATATATATATATATATATATATATATATATATATATATATATATAAATTTTTTTTAACATAAATGGTTCTCATGCTGTGGCTAAAATTTTAGAGCGGAGAGGAAGTCCTGCATTTAGTTCCACTTTCAGCATTTTGTTTTGTCCCTACAGCTGATTTTTAGATATTGCTCAGATATATACTATATAGCTCCAAGTACGCATCTAGATATACCACATAACAGTTTAGTTGGTTAGTTAGTTTATTATTAAACATGGCTTCCCCAGCAAAAAATCCTATTGTAGCTATTGGGACACGACTTGAAGCAGTTCAGGCATTAGCAGCAGGCTGTGTGGGAGTGAGTCGACTCGTTCTGCTTATTTCACCATCATCATCAGGCTATGGAGACTGGAAGGGGATGAGGCATCGGCGGCCATTTATAGTGTTGGAAGTCCAGGGGGACACACAGGGGAGGAGGCTGGAAGTTACGGCAGCCGGACCCATAAGATTTTCCACAGGTACCGGGGGGGAGGTGGGGGCACATTTACACTTGGGGACGGCCAAGCAGGCGGCGTCTGTCATACTCGTCACAATATCGAACCCCTTTACCGCCATACACGCTTTCAACCAAGATTTTTCCAGCATATCTGATTGCCACGTTTAACTGATTTCAGGATGAAATTGGTCAAATCATCGATTAGGCATTGTTGTGGCATAGAATTTTATTTGATTTGGTAAAATGATTGATTCCAATGGTCAAACGGGCCACAAAGTCAGTAGATGTATGGCCACCTCAAATCTCTGCCACTGAGCTCTACACAAGACTTGGAAGGTATCGTGACTGGACTGAGGCTTCAAAGTCAGATGTCAGATAGAGATTCAGCTACAAATGTCAGTCTAGATAAACAGAAGGGCTCTGCAGCCAAGTGTGAGCAACCTCTCTGGGCTCACAAGTCATTACGTCAGAATTCCGAAAGGCTGAGATCTAAATATTATCACAGAGTTATGAGATGATTCACTAAATGTATCTCATGAATAATCTGACCGTATTTATTTTTCACATAAACTATTAGGAGAGATTATTCATGAGATAAGGAGAGATACGTAAAAGCATATCTGAACTGACATGTGAGATAAACATAGGTACATAAAGTAGTATGCCTATTTAGAACTCGCCTGTGTTCTCTTTTTATTTATTTATTTATTTTACAATGCATGGGTTAATAAAGCAGTGCCTTATGTATGCAAATGAGGCAGTCAACTACAGGGGAAGGCCTACTGAAAAGCATATAGAAACAAAACACTTATCTGGCTTGTAAACAATCCTGGTAACAAGAGAGCATGCTTTCAAGCTCACAAGCTAATTATTTATTTTTGTTGGGAGCTGAATGAAGCATATTTGAAGTAGCTCCGACATGGCTGAGTTTACCTTTGCTTTAAGTTTGCTTTATCATGGGTAAGAAGAGATAAGTAATGCGTTAAAGGGGAACTGAAGAGAGAGGTATATGGAGGCTGCCATGTTTATTTCCTTTTAAGCAATGCCAGTTGCCTGGCAGCCCTGCTGATCCTCTGCCTCTAATACTATTAGCCATAGCCCTTGAACAAGCATGCAGCAGATCAGGTGTTTCAGACTTTAAAGTCAGATCTGACAAGACTAGCTGCATGCTTGTTTCTGGTGTTATTCAGATACTACTGCAGAGTAATAAACCAGCAGGGCTGCCAGGCAACTGGTATTGATTAAAAATAAATAAATATGGCAGCCTCCATATACCTCTTACTTCAGTTCCCCTTTAAGGCAGAAAAGGAGGGATAAATCAGGCATAGATGGGTTTCAAAGGATCCCAAAACCCATGATGGGGCTTCTTTAGTGTCCCAACTGTATGGCCCTCAGCATTACCATTCTCCTTTCCTCTGTGGAAACATTATCCCCCATTCAAAGCTCCTACTGCACCCAGACAGAGAGAGGAGAGCACATGTTTTGACCATGTCTGCGCCCTCTTTTTGATTGCACTCCCGAATAGCTGTGCACAGCAGCAATGGCTAGGAGCATTATGGGCATGTGTGCGGTTTGAAAACAAAATTTGTAACCATGCTCACCCTGGACACTCTTGAACACAGCCATGGGGGCAGGGCCAGGCCGAGGCATAGGCTGGAGAGGCTCCAGCCTCAGGGCGCAGTGTAGGAAGGGGCGCACAATTCATTCAGCTTTCATTCCTAATTGTGTTTGAAGCAGAAAGAATTGAGAAAAGGGGATACATGGCAGTGACTGCAAGCCAGATAACTAGATATTAAGGTGTTGGGGAGGTTGTGGGCCCTGGGGTGCCTCTTAGTCTAATAGCAATCAGTGTGTGACGGCTGGGGTGGGAGGGATGGAGGGGGGCACTTTGGTGTCTCAGCCTTGGGTGCTGGAGGACCTTGTCCCGGCTCTGCATGGGGGCGTACTCATGAAAAGGGCTCTCAAAGTGGACATCCTCTTCAGCATTTAAGGAGGGGGGAGGCATAGCTCTAACACAGAGGGAAGGCCAGGGAACTTGAGGGGCCACACAGTTTATGGGGACACTAAATAAGGTTCAGGTAGGTATTTACCTTGTCAATGTTGATGGAGCTCAGATATTCTTAAGACAGACAGATTTCCTTCACTTTAGTTTCAGTAATAATTTGATTAACCACTTGATGACCCAGCCTTTACCCCCCTCCCCCCTTAAGGACTAGCGCTGTTTTAGCTGATCTGTGCTGGGTGGGCTGTGCAGCCCCCAGCACAGATCAAACACCAGGCAGAGCGACCAGATCGCCCCCCTTTTTTCCCCACTAGGGGGATGATGTGCTGGGGGGGTCTGATCGCTCCTGCCTGCCTGGGTGTTGCGGGGGGGGGGGGGGGGGCGAGCGGCTGCTTCCTGATTAATTAGCCTGCAGCCGGCGACGCAGAACTGCGTCGCTGGTCCTGCAGCTGCCACTTTGCCGACGCGCGTTATGAGTGCGGGGTCGGCAAGTGGTTAAGGTGTGTAGGTTATTAGCCTTCATCAGCACCCGATCTCTGGTGGTGGGGCTGCCTCCTAAAGCTTCCAGGCACACTGATTTTCTGTTGGGGTTCCTTCCTTTAGCCTTTGCAATTCAACTTCCACTGCACAGTGCTAATTTTGGTTAACCCTGGATTACCCCAGTACATGCTGTATCTAGCCAGCGTTCCTAGTTTTTTTCGTCACCCAAGGAGACTTCCAATGGGAGGCTAGCAATTCCAGACAGTCTTCGTTTCACTTTAGCCTTCATGGTCAGAGTTTCTGAAGGCCTTTATGGCTACTGTAGTAGTGGCACAGGACCCACAAACTCCCCACCATACTTCACTCCAGCAGGCAATCCCTTACTTGACATTGGCCTCAATTCACCAGAGGAGAGTTAGTAAGAGATAAAAGGTCGGTATTTTATCTCATGCGGTATTTTAACACTTTTAGCAATTCACCACTGTGAGAGGATAGAGAGAGGAGTGTTCGGTAGCAGGTGATAATGGAGTGATATGAATGGGAAAACCGAGCAATAAACGGTCGATAGTTAAGCGGTGTTAGTGATTTGCATGCATGCGATACTTTGCCTCTCTGGATGCTGGAAGTAAAGGATTGTGGGTAGGAGGATATTACCAACATGTGACCGCAAAGGGTTTCCCTCCCTGTTTTTTTACCCTCTCCTTCCATTACAAATCCTTCCCTCCATTCTGCATACTAAGCAATATTAAAGAGAATCTGTATTGTTAAAATCGCACAAAAGTAAACATACCAGTGCGTTAGGGGACATCTCCTATTACCCTCTGTCACAATTTCGCCGCTCCTCGCCGCATTAAAAGTGGTTAAAAACTGTTTTAAAAAGTTTGTTTATAAACAAACAAAATGGCCACCAAAACAGGAAGTAGGTTGATGTACAGTATGTCCACACATAGAAAATACATCCATACACAAGCAGGCTGTATACAGCCTTCCTTTTGAATCTCAAGAGATCATTTGTGTGTTTCTTTCCCCCTGCAGCTATCTTCCACTGAAGTGTCAGGCTGTTTCTTACTGCAGAGTGCAGACAGCTCTGCCTGTATGTAATTCCTCAGTATGTGAAAGCCCAGCCAGCTCAGAGGAGGATTTCCAGCTTGTAAAAGATAAGAGAGAAGAGAGAAGGTGCCCTAATCTAAATAATACACAGGCAGTGTGCAGAGAGGGGCCTGGAGGGGGGAGATGCATCACAGAACCACAACACTGAAGAACTTGGCAGCCTTCCAGACACAGGCTGACAAGTCTGACAAGTCTGACAAGAGAGAGATAAGTTGATTTATTACAGAGATGGTGATAGTAGAACATGCTGCAGTAAGCCAGAACACATTAGAATAGCTTTTGGAACTTGTAGGATGATAAAAAACAGGATGCAATTTTTGTTACGGAGTCTCTTTAAGCAGTGGCGTAGCTAAGGAGTTGTGGGCCCCGATGCAAGTTTTACAATGGGGCTCCCCAGGCACTCCATACATAGCAATTGATACGGCGCACCAAAACCTGCCAATGGCAACTACAGTGTCTGAGGTGCAAGAAGGGGATGGGGAATAGTTTCTTAATAATTACCACTATTCAAAGTATCTATAGAAGTGATTATTATGAGCACAGGACCAATAGAGAGCTAATACTGTAGTTGATGGAGGGCCCTTCGGGGCCCCTCTGGCCCAAGGGCCCCGATGCGGTCGCTACCTCTGCAACCCCTATTGCTACGCCCCTGAGCATTTACAATATTAAGTGCATTGGTGAATCGGATGAGGTATTTGGATACATTTTCACCCTCACTCCCGATGAAAAATGTATCCAGATTCCTCCTTCATGTCGCCCATCCACTTAATAATTTAAATGCTTAATATTGCTTAATATGCTTAATATTGTAAATGGGCTGCTCTCTGGTGCCTGAAATATGTACAGTATAGGCTGTTACTGTGTGCTGCTAGTAAACTAGCTGCAGAGTGAGCTGCAGCAGCTGTGAGAAAAAAACAGATATCTCCAAGTACATTCAGGGGATAAATAGATGAAAAAATAATGAATGGCCACACCCCCTTTTTTCCCTGGTGAATTGTGATTTTGAGAGAAAATAACGACGAACTATCGCCTATTTATCGCTCATTTATCGCATGGATTTCTCTCTGTCGATATTTCACCCTATACTTCTGGAGAATTGCTATTTGGAGATATCGCAGGTAGTGATGCTCGGATACCCCTTTTTATTATTCGAGTTTGGTCGAATTCGAATAGTAAATTATTCGAATTCGGTCGAATATTCGAGTCGAATATTTTTTACTATTCGATTCGACCTCGGACTTCGAGCTCACTATTCGAGTCGGTATTCGAGCTCATTATTCGAGCTGACTATTCGAATTGGCCTTAAATAGCTTCCAACACTTGTTTTGAGGGTGAATGATGCAAGAAACATCTTTTTTCCCAAGTAACAACAGCAAGTGATTATGTGGGGATGTTCCTTTAAAAAAAGGGTGGAAAGAGAAGAGAAGTTGTGTCCAAAATTCTGTTCAGTAGTGTATATACTTCTTCTTCTTCTTCTTTATCTTCTATATCTTCTTCTTCTTCTTCTTCTATATCTTCTTCTTCTTCTATATCTTCTTCTTCTTCTTCTATATCTTCTTCTTCTTCTTCTTCATTTTCTTCTTCTTCTTCTATATCTTCTTCTTCTTCTTCTTCTTCTTCTTCTTCTATATCTTCTTCTTCTTCTTCTTCTTCTTCTTCTTCTATATCTTCTTCTTCTTCTTCTTCTTCTTCTTCTTCTTCTTCTTCTTCTTCTTCTTCTTCTTCTTCTTCATCTTCTTCATCTTCTTCTTCATCTTCTTCTTCTTCTTCTTCTTCTTCTTCTTCTTCTTCTTCTTCTTCTTCTTCTTCTTCTTCTTCTTCATCATCTTCTTCATCTTCTTCTTCATCTTCTTCTTCATCTTCATCTTCTTCATCTTCTTCATCTTCTTCTTCATCTTCTTCATCTTCTTTTTCTATATCCTCTTCTTATTATTATTTTTCTATATCGTCTTCTTCTTTTTCTATATCTTCTTCTTCTTCTATATCGTCTTCTTCTTCTTCACTTATTTCTCTTTTATATATTTTTTTTTTTAAAGAAATGCAGCTATTTTTGAGCGTAATAAATAGCTGGTGGCGCACGCATGTTGGAAGCGCCATTGTATGTGCTCCCTGGCAGTGGAAACACACAGACAGCATGAGGTAAATTCAGCAGCAGCAGCAGCAGGAGGAGGAGGATGATTGTGTGGCAGCAGGCAGTCAGGTAGGTAGGCAGCGTGACATAATAGCCCTGGTACCTAGCGTTGATACCAGGGCTGTAAATAAACACAACAGGAGGTCCCAGACAGCGGTCGTGCAGCCCACATCGTGTCCAATACACAACTGGGACAACACAGTTTTCAACCCGGGCACTTCAGAAAAATTAAACCTTTTTTTTTTTTTTTTTAAAGGTAAATACAGGCAGCAGGGGCAGCTATTGTTTGACGTAATAGCTGGTGGCAGAGCGGCAGCAGAAGGTAAATCTGTGTACCCTGGCAGTGGGAAACACCGACAGACAGACAGCAGAAGGGCAGTACACAGCAGCCCACTGTAGATGTAAAATGTGTGGCTGCAGGCGACGTAATAGTCAAAGTGAACCAGGCTGGCTTAGTGAGCAGGAGCCAGGAGGTGGTAAAGGGTGCTAAGGCACATTAACGATGGTTCTTCCGGCAGCCAGTTCATGTCCCCCTCTCGCCGACAACAGGGGCCAGGAACTCGCCTTCCACCCACGCCTGGTTCATCTTGAGAAACGTCAGTCTGTCCACAGACTTGTGAGACAGACGTGAGCGTTTCTCGGTGACCACGCCACCAGCTGCACTGAAGCAGCGCTCGGACAGCACGCTGGAAGGGGGGCAGGACAGCACTTCCAGGGCGTACTGCGCCAGCTCGCTCCAGATCTCCAGGCGCTTGACCCAATACTCCATGGGATCAACAGGGGCATCGCTGTCAAGCCCGCTGTAGGACCCCATGTAGTCAGCCACCATTTGGGTCAGGCGCTGGCTGTGACCGGAGGAGGATGCTGCTGCATGCACCTCCTCTCTAGTCACTGCTGCCGGAGCCTCTACAGTCCTGTAGAGCTCGTTGCTGAGAGACAGCAGGTCTGTGGGGCGCTTGCTGCTGGATGCAGGCACCTGCTGCTGCCTCTGTGCTGGCTGGACAGTGGGGGTGGAAGGCTGGGGGAAGGCTTCCTCCAAGCGCTCAACAAGGGCCTGCTGCAAGCTCCTTATTTGTTGCGCTGGGTCTCCTCCTGCAGGCGGCAGGAACTGGCTCAACTTCCCCTTGAGGCGTGGGTCCAACATCATGCTGATCCAGATGTTCTCCCTCTGATTCATCTGGATCACCCTGGGGTCCTTGCGCAGGCACGTCAGCATGTGCGTTGCCATTGGGAAGAGGCGGGCCACGTGTGCTGGCACATCGACGGCAGTGCTGTCCTCATCCTCTTCCTCTGCCGCCTCATCCTTTTTCCACCCCCGCACCAACTCAGCTGCGCTGTGCTGATCCCCCTCATCAGCAGCAAGGTCAGGGACCTCCACCAAGTCCTCCTCCCCCTCAGAGGTGGACTGTGCAGCTGCTTGCCGCTCCTGCTGGTCCAAGGCTGCCGCTCCCTGTTCCAGCAAAGCATCAAGGGCCCTGTTCAGCAGACAAACCAGGGGCACCCACTCGCAGACCATAGCATGGTCCCTGCTCACCATGTTAGTGGCCTGCAGAAAGGGAGCCAGCACTAAGCACACCTGCTGCATGTGCCTCCAGTCATCATCGGGGACGATGGACGGGATGTTGCTGGTCTTGTCCCTTCTCTGAGCGGCGGAAACAGTGGCCTGGGCAAGGTACTGGTTGACAGCGTGCTTCTGTTCAACCAGACGCTCCAACATCGCCAGGGTGGAGTTCCAGCGAGTTGGAACGTCAAGGATCAGCCGATGGCGTGGCAGCTCCAGCTCCTTTTGCACGTCTTCCAGGCTCGCACAGGCTGCAGCCGAGCGCCGGAAGTGACGCACAACGTTCCTTGCTGTTTCCAGCAGTTCGCCCATCCCCTGGTAGGTGCGCAAGAACTTCTGCACCACCAGGTTCAGCACGTGGGCAAGACAGGGGATGTGGGTCAGGTTTCCCCTGTCAATTGCGGCAACCAGATTGGCCCCATTGTCGGCCACCACCTCTCCGACTCTGAGGCCTCTGGGGGTCAGCCAAATCCTCTCCTGCTCCTGGAGTTTGGCCAACACATGGGTTGCTGTCAGTTTGGTCTTCCCAAGGCTGATCAACTGCAGCAGCGCTTGGCAGTGGCGGGCCTTCACGCTGCTGCTGAGGCGGGGGGTTTGGCCAGGTGTGCCGGAGGATGGCAGAGGATCGGAGGAACCTGCTGCAGTTCCCCTGACCCTGCGGGGTGGCACCACCCACTGTGTTGCTGCTGCTGCTGTGCCCGCTGCTGCTCTCCCATCCTCACCCCCTTCCACCAAGCTGACCCAGTGGACAGTGAAGGACAGGTAGCGGCCTGTCCCGAAGCGGCTGCTCCAGGAGTCCATGGTGACGTGGACCCTTTCACCAACCGCGTGCTCCAGCCCTCGCTCCACATTGGCCATCACAAAGCGGTGCAGTGCAGGAATGGCCTTGCGGGCAAAAAAGTGTCTGCTGGGGAGCTGCCAGTCTGGGGCTGCACAAGCAAGCAGCGCACGCATGTCGCTCCCCTCCTGCACGAGCGTGTACGGCAGGAGTTGGGAGCACATGCCCCGTGCCAGCAAGCCGTTCAGCTGACGCACGCGACGGCTGCTGGGAGGCAGAGCCCTAACCACCCCCTGGAAGGACTCGCTCAAAAGGCTCTGGCGTGGCCTTTTGCTGGCACGGGAATCAGCGGACACAGCAGAGGAGGCCACTGAGGACTGGCTGCCAGAACAGGCCTCAGTGTCGGCGGCAGGAGTTGCAGAGGGGGGAGGAGCAGTGCGTTTCCGCACTCCTGCTGGTGCTGCTGGAGGAGCAGGAGGGCGGGTGGCTGCTGTTGCTGCTGCTGAAGGCTGTGCAGTGATGGGTGTGGTGCCACTGCCAGCACCAGATGCCTTCAGCCTCTGGAACTCCTCATGCTGGTGGAAATGTTTCGCAGCAAGGTGGTTGATGAGCGAGCTGGTGCTGAACTTTAAGGGGTCTGCACCTCTGCTCAACTTCCGCTGACAGTGGTTGCAAGTGGCGTACTTGCTGTACACTGTGGGCATGGTGAAAAATCGCCAGATTGGTGACAAAAACAACTCGCTACGGCCTGGAGCCGCTGCTGCCTGTCTCCCTGTGGTGGTTGAGGCGGGGGCTTGGGTGCGGCTGGTGGTGGTACTGGCAGATGCTGCTGCTGCTGAGCCTGAGACACCAGCAGGCTGTGGGACCTGCCTACTGCTGCCAATGCTTGCAATGATGCGCCTCCTTGCAAGGCCCACAAGCGCATCCTCCTCCTCCTCCTCAGAGCTGCTGATGACGACATCCCCTGGTGCTGGTGGTGGCGGCACCCAGTCTTTGTCTGTCACCACATCATCATCATCATCCTCCCCCTCCTGAAACATGTCCTGCTGGGATGATGACCCCCCAAACTCCTCTCCTGATGCATGGATGGGCTGCTTGACTGTCGCCACAGTCTTGCTGTCCAATCCCTCATCCCCCAAAGTGCCCATCAGCATCTCCTCCTCCAAATCGCCAACAACAGCAGACAATACCCTGATGGTGCCTGGGGTAAAAATACTGTTGAGTGACAGGTCGCCAACTTGTGACGGTGAACTGGCCTCCTCCCCAGGCCCTGCTGGGCGGCTGCTGCGAACAGGGGTGGTGGTGGTGGTGGTGAGGGTGGAGGCCTCGGATGCAGAGCTGATGGCGGGCTGCTCATCCTCCGTCATCAGTTGCACCACAGTGTCTGCATCCTTTTCCTCAATGGGACGTTTCCGACCCGGCTGGAGGAAAATAGGAGCAGGTACTACACGCTGCTGCTGCTGTGTCTCTGCAGCGTGAGTTGCTCCTGCTGGGCGGCGCCCAAGGCGTCCACGGCCAGTGGCTATAGGAGGAATGTTAGCCACTGACGCAGCTGTGCATGGTGGCGCGGCCGCGGCTTGCCACAATGCTGCTCCCTCTCCTCTTGATTCCCTTGCTGCCCTTCCCCTTGCCCAAACCGTGCTGGCTGCTACTTCCAGACATCTTTGATGTTTTGGGTGTAAACAAAAAAGTTTTTTAAAAGGGCGGGTGAAAAAGTGGGGTACTTTAATGGAGTGGGTTGGTGGGTGAGGTGACACTAATCACTAAGTGATTAGATCGCTAAGTGATTACTAGTACAGTACTAATACAAAATACAATAATTCAGTAATCAGTATAAGTGTGAACAGTGAGTGTGTCCCCTAGTACACTAACTAGAAAATACAATAATCAGTAGTAATCAGATTAAGTAGAAGGAAATAGAGTGTGTGTGTGTACTGCGTGCACGCACACACACACGCAGGAGCTAGCCTATGAACAGTGACTGAGTGTCCCTAGTAGTAAGTAGTAAGTAAGTGTACAACTAGAAATTACAATAATCAGTAGTAATCAGAAGGAAATAGAGTGTGTGTACTGACAGTGCACGCACACACACACGCAGCGCAGGAGCTAGCCGTTGAACAGTGACTGAGTGTCCCTAGTAGTAAGTAGTTAGTAAGTACAACTAGAAATTACAATAATCAATAGTAATCAGAAGGAAATAGAGTGTGTGTACTGTGCACGCACACACGCAGGAGCTATGAACAAACAGTGACAGTGAGTGTCCTAGTACAGTTACTACAAAATACAATCACTCAGTAGTAAAGGTAGGACAGCAGAAACACTGGTATAATAAACTAACAGAGGACAGGAGGACAGCTGCCCACACAGGCAAGGCCCTGAGGCCTAAAGCAGTGTAAGCTTGCCTGCAGCAGCTGTGTCTGTCTCTATGTAACACACAAGCTACTAACTAAAATACAATGTCTATCTAACTAACAACAATATAGGTGTGTATAGGAGCAAAAACGCTAGGTAGTTGACCACAATAAAGCTCTTGCTAAGCCAAAGCACAAAGGAGCAGATCACTCTCTGTTCAAAGTCAGGCAAGGACGGAAAAACGGAACATGGCGGCCGCTATTTATAGGGTAGGGGCTGGCCAGGGTCCCCCTCTGTGATTGGCTGCCGTCAGAGGGCCTGGGAGCCCTCTGATTGGCTCTAAGGACATCAATCTGGGCTATGACGCTATTCGAGCTCGGTATTCGAGCTCGAATAGCGATGTTTGATCGAATAGCTCGAATAGTGAATGGGCTATTCGAGTTCACTCGAATAGCCCATTCGAGTAGCTGCAGCTATTCGAGCTCGGTATTCGAGCTCGAATAGCTGAAAAAAGAGCTTGAATATTCGAGCTACTCGAATATTCGAGCTCTGCTGAGCACCACTGATCACAGGAGGTAAATTACCTCCCATGAGATTAATAGGTCGGTAACCTCTGGTGAATTGAGGCCATTGTCCCACCACAAGGAGGTAGCAAGCTTGGAACCTGCTTTAAGACAGATAAGAAGGGATAAATAATGAGAAAGATAAGAGAAAAATAATCACAAGATAAACAGATAAAGTCAGATCTGACAAGATTAGCTGCATGCTTGTTTCTGGTGTGATTTGGATACTAATACAGCCAACTAGATCAACAGGGCTGCCAGGCAACTGGTATTGTTTGACAGGAAATAAATTTGGCAGCCTCCATATTCCTCACTTTAGTTGTCCTTTAAAGCACATAAAGTCACGAAGCAAAGCTATCTAAAGTAAGCTCAGAGGTATGTTCAATGCTGGATCTATATACCTCTGTGCACTGTGTCAGTCCCTCCCCTCGTTCCCCAATCCCTCTAAATACCTCTCAGTTACAGTCAAAATTTCAGACAGGAAGAGGCAGGCTTGCTGCAATGTTCCCTCCCATCACCCTCCCATTCTCTTCTCTTTCCTGCCCCTTTGTGGATCTGGATAATAAGTTCTAAATGAATGCATAAGGGGCTTGTCAGATATATTATGTCTGTATCATGGTTTTTATTGTTTTTATGATTTTCCAAATGCAGCAAAGCAGAATACGCTACATTCAGGAAACCACAACGCTAAGCAGCTGAGGGTCAGCCATGGTTCAAATGCCGCTGACCCTTCCACTGACACAGTCCCTTTTAATAACAATGATGAGAACATTGAGATAATATGTCACAGCTGTGAAGCCATTCTGCATGCTACAACAGAGCATTGAGATAATCAAAATCCTGAGCTGTCACATAAATTAGAATGATTAGAATTAGGGCACAATTGTATAACAGTATCTCCTCCTTCATGTCCACTGGCTGCATGAAATCCAGTATGGATAAGACAGAAGTTGTCATTTCTTCACCACAAGATTTGGCTCCCGTTTGGCGTAATCAAGATTGATCACACACCAGCAACCCTACAGCCTGGTACACACTTTCAATTATGATTGGTCAATCACTGACTAATTTACCACCTGTAACAATCTTACCTTCTCATGGCGGGTCCCGCGTCTTCTCCCACGGCGTATCCAGCGGGACTCGCTCGCGTGGGGGGTCTGTCGTGCTGTCATCTTCGGATGCCGTAATCGATGCGGCGAACAGTAGGACGTGCACGTGCGCAGTATGCCTAGGAGCACGCGTGGGAGTCAGAACAGCCTGTAAAGGCTGAGGAGGCGTGTCTGAAGGATAGACCGTCCTCCTATGGGCTGGGCTGTTTTCCTCTTCCAGGTATATTAGGCCAGGCAAGTCATTCACTCACTGGCCTTGATACTAATCAGTACGCTGGTTCCTGGCCTAGCCAGCTAGCTATTCTTGAGCTACATTTATATAATAATAATCTGAACATTTATATAGCGCTTTTCTCCTGTTGGACTCAAAGCGCTCAGGAGCTGCAGCCACTGGGACGCGCTCAGGAGGCCACCTTGCAGTGTTAGGGAGTCTTGCCTTGAACTCCTTACTGAATAGGTACTGACCCTAGCCAGGATTCAAACCCTGGTCTCCCGTGTCAAAGGCAGTGCCCTTAACCAGTACTCTATTCAGCCACTGCTGAATTGTGTAGACGCACAATATATATGTACTCCAGTTAGTCAGTCCTGTTTATTGTAGTTATATATTTTGTAATTTATTATAGTAACATCTTATTGTATATTATCTGTGTACCGACTCTCTGCCTGCCTTTTGACTTAGCTCTTGTCTTGTCCTTCTGTACCATTGCCATCTGATACTCGGTTTCTACTCGGCCTGTCCCTGACTTCGTTTTTGCCTGATCCTTACAATATGACTGACATCTGACCTATGTGTTTGACCCCTTCTGTTTATTGACTACGTTTTTGCCTTACTGTTCTGTACCTCGATATCTCTGATTCTGTGTTTTGACTACGGCCTGGTCCTGACTGCTCTTACGTACTATTGTGTATACTATTGTACTTTACTGCATCACGTATCAGCGTGACACCACCTCCATGTAATAGGAGAGTCAACAGCTTTTGAATGCTATGAATAGATTGTGTAGGTAAGCTCTCAAACTACATGGAGGTGGTAAAACTGGTCATAGATTGGCCAATCATAATTGAAAGTGTGTACCAGGCTTAACCCTCCGCCTCGTTTCCTATGTGTAATAATCAACTTTGCAGTTTCGCTCAAACCTCACATGGAAACACTGACCACCTTCCGTCATCTCCGTATATAAAACATCTACCACACCCCTTCCTTATATTTTAATTTTAATTGGCCAATCTCTGACCAATTTTACCACCCTCATGTAGTATGATGGCAAATGGATCCTGAATACTTTGAACTTATTGTTTAGGTAAGCTCTCATACTACATGGAAGGGGTTAAATTGGCCAATTATTAGCCAGTCAAAATTGCATGTGTGTACCAGGCTTTAGAATATCACTAAGTTAACTGTGTATAGGGGGAGTGTCTCACAGTGAACTTGCCCCAATCTCACTTATGGTGCCCATACACGGTACAATAAAAACTTCCGATTTTCCCATTTATTCGATCTAAACGATCGAATCAAATGAAAGTCTAAAATATTTTTTTTTCGATCAAGAAATTTGAACGATTATCCTGTTTTTTCGAGAAAAATCTGATTGGACATACTGGAAAAATGTTGATGATTGTGTGTTGCAATTGTATCATGTACAGTATATTAAATTGTTTCAAAAGATCTTTTAGATTGTAATTGTAAGAATTGTTTCAAAGACTCTAATCTTTATTTGCATTGTCTTCATAACAAGATTAAAGATTGATTGAAGTATGTGTATGATTATTATCATTTTAATATAATTATATTTTTTTTACTAAAGTAAAGTAAGTTTGTCCTCATCAAGGAGAGTCCACAGGTACAATGCAAATGCAATTTTGGCCTTCTTCCTGTTAGTAATAGAGCTATTTGTAATCGCTCTGTGATAAAAATTCCCTCAACATGAAAAAAAACAACAACACTGTGAGGTAAAACACACCTATATACTGTAGTTGCTCTGAGGTAATATTAGCTTCACAATAAATAAATTGAACCACTCAGAGGAAAAATACAGCTCAATAGACGCTTTGAGCTACAACTGCCGTCTGTGTTAACTATCTGAGGTAAAATACAGCTCGAGCTGAAAAAAAAAGATTCCGGTTGAAAAAAAAAAGAGCTAATCTTGTTCTTGTGATCTGTGTGTGTGTGTGTGTGTGTGTGTGTGTGTGTGTGTCCCACTGACACTTGTGTTGCATAGACAGCCTTGCTAATTCCTACTGTGTATGCCACTGCCAGGCCCAGCACATTCAGTGACTACCTGTGTGTGTGATAGGTGCACATTGTAATACCCATCACTGCATATACCTACCTGTTGTTCACAGTGCACCCACCTACCTACGTGAGCGCACGCAGTGTCACTGTGCCTGTCCGGTACCTGTCTGTGTGTGACAGGTGCACATTATAATACCCATCACTGTATATACCTACCTGTTGTTCACAGTGCACCCACCTACCTGTGTGAGCGCACGCAGTGTCACTGTGCCTGTCTGGTACTTGTCTGTGTGTGACAGGTGCACATTGTAATACCCATCACTGCATATAACCACCTGTTGTTCAATTCAGTGCACCCACCTACCTACGTGAGTGCACGCAGTGTGATATTTAATACCACCAGTCACTCTACCTGTTCACGGTATGTGTGTGTGTGACAGGTGCACATTTGTAATACCAACATCACTGTATATACCTACCTGTTGTGTTCAGTGCACCCACCTACCTACGTGAGTGCGCGCAGTGTGATATACCACTCTGTGCATACCTGTTAACTGCACCTGTGTGACTGCACATTGTATTAGTCAAGTCAGTGCATACCTTTCACTTCATCCCCCCCAATATGGACAAAACAAAAGGCAGAAGCAGGCCACCTGGCAGGTCTGTTCGAGGTCGCGCTGTCGTGATTTCGTGCGGCCCTCGACCAAAGTACAGTGTTCAGAAGAAGGCACGTGCCATCAACCCCCAATATTGTCAGGACATAGTTGACTATTTAATACAGAACACCTTTCTCAGCTTCCGCACAGAAGCGTGACATATCTTCCTCCTCCTGTTCTGATTCTGGCACCCCACTTAACACTCAGTCAGCCGCCACCACCAAAGTGCCATCACCCCAGGGCTCAGATAAGCACCATCTAAAATAATTTTATTAGCAATCTTCTTAAAAGTTACATCAGATTAAAATCCACATGTGATTAAAATCCACATACGTACCAGATGACGCACAGCTGTTTTGGGCCGTCCTCAGCCCTTTCTCAAATCATGACAGACCCACATGTGGGGTCAAGGGTCCATCTGACCACGGATGCCTGGTCTGCAAAGCACGCTCTGGCCTGCGCGAAGACTAAGTAAGTCCCCACACACAGCATCTCTGCCTGCACGCCGTATGACTGCCTGCCCCAAGACTAAGTCGCTCCCCACACAGCATCTCTGCCCGCAAGCCGGTTGACTGCCTTCTCTGCCACCACCAAAAGGGTCCAGGACTCCAGGTGGATTCCTGAATTTTTAAGGCCGCTCCCTAATTTTTCTGGCTGCAACAACTAAACAAAAGGCTTGTACATGTGCCAATTCCCCTTGGTGATCATTACCTTGCCACAGTGAAGGGGCTTGCGTATCACAATAAAGCAATGACCGACGGCTATATCAGTGTGTCGGGGGGGGGGGGGGGCACACCCACGATAATAAGGTCGTTGCTTCATTGTGGACAGACCAAATTTGATCAGCTGGACAGTCACTGTTCTGTCATTCAGCTACCTCAGCCCGGCGACCATATGGGCTTGAAAACCGCCACGGCCTGCACTCTTGCCATGGTGCGCAACAGGCCAGCACGGCCGTCACTACACAAACAGCTGTTTGCGGTGCGTTACACAGTGAGCTTGGTGTGGCAGTGTGAAGCAGTACACTAATTACACTCCCTGATTGATGTATACACGTGCAAGATGTTTTAAAGCACTTTAGGACTGCAATTTAGCATTCCATGTGATTTCTGTCCTTAAAACGCTGCTTTGCGTCAAATCCAGATTTTTCCCCAAGACTTTTGGCGTGTATCCCACTCCATGCAAAAACTCAAATGTTAGACCCCTTGAAACATCTTTTCCATCATTTTTTGGCATAAGTGTTTCTAGTTTTCAAAGTTCACCTCCCCATTGAAGTCTATTGCGGTTCGCGAACCGAACAGTTGCGGAAGTTCGCAATCCGAAAATCGGAGGTTCGGTTCATCTCTAATCTCAAAATACCATCCTTCTGTAGACACTTTGGGCAACACTGTTTTCCTAGTCATGTCTTCTCTTTCTAGCACGAGACTTTTCTTGAATTTCTCCCCTGCTTTGGAACTTGTTTCAACTAACTGTTCAGCACTCAATGACCCTTTATAGCCTATTAAAAACTCACCTTTTCAGGCAAGCATGTAATGTTGTCTAGGACACTCTAATCAGTCTCTAGCAAAAAAAAAAAAAAAAAAGTACTAGCAAAATTATTTTGCTAGTACTTTTTATTTTTGCTTGCTTTTGCTTGCTAATAGTTTATAGAGGAACTCCAGTGAACATAATGTAATAAAAAAGTGCTTCATTTTTACAATAATTATGTATAAATTATTTAGTCAGTGTTTGCCCATTGTAAAATCTTTCCTCTCCTTGATTTACATTCTGACATTTATCACATGGTGACATTTTTGCTGCTGGCAAGTGATGTCAGTGGAAGGAGATGCTGCTTGCTTTTTTGACAGTTGGAAATAGCTGTTATTCCCCACAATGCAACAAGGCTCCCACAGTGTGATGTCAGGACGTCAGAGCTGTGAAGCGCTGACATCACACTGTGGGAGGGGTTTCACCACAAAATCAGCCATACAGAGCACCCTGTGATCCGTTTGAGAAAAGGAATAGATTTCTCATGAAAAAGGGGGTATCAGCTACTGATTGGGAGGAAGTTCAATTCTTGGTTACGGTTTCTCTTTAAAAGGTATTTTTGACAAGTTGTGAGGAAGTTAATTGCATATGGGCCTACATGTTGTCTTTCTTTGTTGCTCTGATGCCTACAGGCAGTAGCTGTCTTCTGTTGTTTTGTCCCTCGGTGTCACCGATCACTGGGACGAGTGCCATTGTGAGTGGAGCCTGAGGGCAGCTCACATGTGCACTATGGGCTCGGTGACATCACCCTGGGTGACTGAGGCACTGCTATGGCAATTTCATGAATCATTGCCGTGGTTCACAGGACTCCATAGCTTATCGGTTGCAGGCATACCTGTATGGCGAGTCCCAGATTGTCATTGTCATGTTTTATTTAATTGTCATCTTCTATTCAATCATTAATTTAAAACAGAATAAAGTGATGACTCTGTGTAATAAAAGGTATTGAGATTCTTTTTGACACAAAAGGAATCAACAACTGTGCTGGAGAAATAACATACAGCAGCAAATCCTTCAAAGGCGCATTGAGTAAAATATACCGCATCCTTTAAATCAATTCTGAAGTAAAGAAGTATGGTAACTTATGAGACAGTTAATTGAAATATAGCAGCAAGGATAAATAGAACATTCCTAGAATCACATATTCTTATTTTCAGTTTAAGAGCTGAAATTCTAACTGTGAAGTGTAAACAGCCACCATGTGACTTAAAACGTACTTAATTCAGCACCCACAAACATAAAGAATGACCTTTTGAACTTTTCATCACTATGCTCTTATCAGGAGTGCTTCTTCAGCTAGACACAAGTGTTTTAAGCTGGCCATGCATCACTTGACCATTAGATCGATCCCTTTCTGATCGAATCTGATCAAAGAGGGATCTATTGCCTGTCCAGCAATTTCCAATAAATCCAATAGATTTCAGCATGAAATGTATTTATTTGAATTCGTCCTCATGCTTCCGCTTGCCGGACACACCATGTGTAGAGTGCCCAGCAGGTGGCGTGACTCCTGGCCTCCTCCAGTGTCTGCTGTCACCAAGACTCAGCACATGTCGTCACACATGCGCCACATGGTGCAGGCACTCGCGGTGGCGGACCCCGGAGACAGAGGCCAGAAGACACGCCAGTGGAGAGGTGAGACCGCTAACACTGCACACAGACACAGGTGGAAGGGGGAGGGACATACTTTACAATTGGAGGGACACCAACCAGAAATCTGTTGGTTGTCATGGTATCAAATGCTGTTACCGCCGTGTACCCAATTGAGCCTTTGTGATTAAGGTTTTTCCGGCATTCCAGAACAATACATTTGACCGATTTCAGCCAGATATCTATCAAAATATCAATCGGGCAGCCATACTGTGGCACTGAGTCTCTTCCGATTCGATAAAATGATTGAATCAGAAAGTCGATCTGAACACAATATCGATTGTATGGACACTCTTAGTCAAAGCAAACCTGAACTCAGAACTTCCTCTCTGCTCTAAAAGATAAGCATCCGCATAATAAACCTTTAAGGAGAAATATTTCTTTGTTACAGCTGATACAAACCCTGTAATACATCTGTAGTGTGCCTGCTTCAGCAGACATAGGGTTAACATCCCGTGTTTACAAGCCAGCTGACATAGCTGAGAGATCAAATTACAGTTGTGATTAGTCACAGATGAGGGGGAATTAGACAGGCTAAACTCTCTAAATACACACATTTCTCTTTGTTTTCCTTCTCTCCTGTGCAAAAGTTCAGGTCCACTTTAACAGGATTTCTTTGTCTGCCCTTATAAAGCACTAGTTTATTAACCCTTTCAATGAAAAAAAAAAAGTTAACACGGATAACTTCTTTGCAGGATTGGTAATAAATGTACCCACATTTGTCTCATCACGTTTATTGTCGATTACACTTTAACTTATTTTCCTTTTCTATTTTCCTAATAAAATTCAAATATGGTATAGCAACAAGTATATATGCCAATCATGTCCGACCTCTGACATGACTGTCATGCATGCCAGTAAACATTCTTTCCTTCCAGGAACTTTGAATGACAGCCTCTCTTGTTGAGGTTGTGATTACTGACTCATCATAATTAACGATGAGGTATAGAAAAACAAAGTACTTTACATCATCAATACACAGAATCATTTTTAACATGTATGCTTCCTGATGATGAAACAAGAAAGCTGTGTAAGCATTATGTTCTCTAATTTACTTATGTGCAAGAGGTTTGGGACCGATTTACTGTACCTGAGAACGCTGCATAGCTTGGAGACACAGGAACGCTGGGAGTTCAGTATAGTAATTACCGGTACCAGTAATCCCGCAATACTCAAAAGAATCACACAACAGCCACAAAGACCCCGCCGCCCAAAGCTTCTGCACTTGCCGCAGGCCTCTGTATGGAAAGTTTGATGCCCCTCCTCCATGTTCAAACCCTTTCCCTTGCCTCCCATGGCACCCATCTCAGATGGGCATTGAGGCCCATCTCACAAAGGTCATAAAACAAGTTTGGCCATCATCAGGGCTGGATTTACAACTCAGAGGCCCATAGGCACAGGCATTTTGGTGCCCTAAACACCACTCATGAATACAGGCCACACCCCCAAGTAAAATATTTTGAGCTCTAATCCCTTTTCTTATGTCACTAAAGCTGGCTATACACTGGCCCGATTTGCGCCCGTTTTGACAGCAGATTCGATCACTGGGATCGAATCTGCTGCCAATCGTTCACGCTACACGCCGAATTTCGATCCATTTCGTCCGATCCCGTCGATCGCGCTGTGCGGAAAATAACCGTTGATCGCCCGCGGGTAAAGAGCGCATCGCTAGCGGCGTTCGAGTGCCCGACGACTGACGCAATAGACCCCGCATACATTACCTGCTCCGCCGGCGTGACTCCAGTCTCCCGGTCACCGCTGCTCTGTCTGCGCTCTGGTCTCCAGGTCCGGCATGCCTCACTTCTTCTAGCCCGGCAGGAAGTTTAAACAGTAGAGCACCCTCTACTGTTTAAACTTCCTGCCAGGCTAGAAGAAGTGAGGCATGCCGGACCTGGAGACCAGAGCGCAGACAGAGCAGCGGTGACCGGGGGACTGGAGTCGCGCCGGCGGAGCAGGTAATGTATGCGGGAGGGCGGGGGCAGCAGCACCACCACAACAGATTGTGAACGGTTTCAGGCTGAAATCGGTTCACAATCTGTTTGCTGTAAAGGTAGCCATACGATCCCTCTCTGATCAGATTCGATCAGAGAGGGATCTATCTGTTGGTCGAATCTGATGGCAAATCGACCAGTGTATGGCCACCTTAACTGTCCTTCCTTAGAATTTTATGGCCCATACTCACGGGCAGCAAATGTTGCCTGTCGCCAGCACACGTGAGCGTGTGGGCGACAGGCCGGCGACAGCTCCTCGCCAGGTCCCTCCGCGTACACACGCGGAAGAGGGACCAGCGGCATGACGGAAGCTGTCGCCGACGTTCCTCCTCCCCCCGCCGGAAGCTCGCCGGAAGCTCTGTGTACCTCAATGGAGGTTGCTGTCGCTAGTCCGCGTACTCACGCGGACTAGCGACAGCTGCGGCGGAGTTGCGGCGGCGACTGTCGCCAGGCGATTGAACTTTTCAATCGCCTGGCGACATCAGCGACGGGCGACAGTTCGGGGTGCGCGCCCGTTGCGGGCGACAGTTCGGGGTGCGCGCGGCCCATACTCACGGGCGACCTGACGCCGCAACATGCGCGCGCCGCGTGTTGAGGCGACAAAAGTCCCTCGTGAGTATGGGCCATTAGACTCTAAAAACTGTCTCATATCATCCTTAGTGGGATTAGGATGTAAGTGTGTGAGGTCAGTAATATGCGGCAGGGATTAGACTGTAAACTCCTGAGGTCAGTGATCTGAGGAGGGGGGCTGTCTCTCCCACACAAGGTGCCTGTGGGCTTGTGCCTACAGTGCCTTATGGAAAATTCGGCCCTGGCCATCATGTTCTTCACACCCACAACAAGTGTAGCCAAAAAACACCGGACCTGAAGTATAGTCCCCTGTATCGGAGGAAGGGAAGGTTAGAAGTTGGGCCCCAAAACAGCTCTGGGCACCCCCGGCTGCTCCCCTTTAGTTATGCGGCTGTATATGAGGGCATTTTCCACATGCTGCAATGTGCAGGGTTTGCAGTAGCAGACTTCTGTGTCTCTCCTGTGAAGCAAGGTGCTACTGAACTAAACTCGTGTCAAAACCAACTAAGCAAAAATAATCTCAGTGAAAGCTTGGCAAGTCACAAGATTCACAGTCATAAGACTGGAAAGGAGAACTTTTCATTATATCATAATGTTCTATCCATTCCATACCAGCCATTAGCTAGATTAATAACTTTTTTTCAGTTCTGGCACCCTTTACAGACTAGCCGTTAACCAACCACCCTAAAAACCATCCATAAGGAGAGAGCAAAGATTAGGATAGCTACGTGAACCAGCCCAGAACGCCTAATCTGGAAAATACTGAACAGACATGATTCACAAGCATGCAAGGCTGGATTTTTGCTTTTCTGCCCCTAAGCCGAGTATGTTGTGGCGCCCCTTTCATGTGCAGCAGCACCCTAATGTACATGAGGTTGGTTTTAGATCTTCTGTGGATGGTGGCATTAGGCAGATATGGTCCTTTTTGCATGAACAGAAACAGATTTCTTATTTTTAGGAATATCTACACCGATGCCCGAAAGAACCGCAACAGAGTGACAGGTCCGCATTGTTTTGGAGGAAAATCTGGAAGGGTTCATGTGCTTTCCTGGGAGATCTGTAGGGAGGGTTGAGGAAACAATTTACTTGTGTATCTCCTAGAACTCTGATGATGTGAACATTAAAGGGACTGTTATCTGAAGTGTTTAGGATAATGTAATATGTTAATGGCTTCCTATTTGTACAGAAAACCACAGGACTGTGGTTGGAACCTGTCTTCCTTCCCACAAATTCCCCAGTACCGGAATACCATGACAAGCCAGCAACTGGCTGGATGGAAGAGAGCTCCGCCACAAATCTTTCACCTTACAATTCTCCATCTTAAAAAAAAACTAAAAATCTATGGTGCATTGTTTTGATACATGAATTACGATTAAAGTGGGCCTGAACTCTTACACAGAACCGATCATGTATTTAGAATTTAGTCTGTCTAATTCCCACTCATCTGTGACTAATCACATATGTAATTTTATCTCTGAGCTGTCAGCTGGCTGCCTCGCCAGAACAGCCAATTTGTAAACACAGGATGTTAACCCTATGTCTGCTTCCATGAAAGCAGGAAGTACACACACTGCAGATTTATTGCAGGATCTATATCAACTGTAACAAAGAAATGTTTTTCTTTAAAGGCTATTATGCTGTTGCTTATATTTTAGAGCAGAGAGGAAGCCCTGAGTTGAGGTCTGCTTTAAACTGCATTCATTGTTCAGGTCAGTCACTCTTTGGATGTGGGAGGGGGGGGGGGGGGGAGGGTTGTAGCAGGCAATTCCAGGCATTACTAATTAACATAAGGTAGCATTAAACTGGTTATCATGTTCTTGTTCTGATATTAAAGACAATTTGTCACTGCAACACATCAACTTGTTTAGTTCTAAAAAGGCGGAGCCTGTGAGATTAAACTGTGATGTTTTAATCCACAAAACAGAAACAGACTCAAGGCATTATCCACTTATGGTCCTTTCATTCTGCATAAGTTATGTTGCAGAAAAGTTCTGCAAATCAAATCACTGCCCATGCAATTCTATGAGCCTGTTCACATCTCTACATTGTAATGGATCACATTCTCTCCCTGCATGCAGACTTTGGATTTATGTGTATGTCCAGTCTCCACTCTAGTTCACACATATAACGTGCACTATGCAACTCACACAATGTGAATCCAGCATAAGGGTGCATACTCATGAATAATTATGGTTTCCCAATGGGATCGGGACTGAATCTCTTTGGTGATATTTCGGGGGGGTTCTGTACAGACACAGATTACATTACAGACGCAGCAGAGCGATGCATCCGTTTCTAAGGTGAAGGGACGATGTGTGGGGCATGACAGAGCAGCTCCCAGCGAGGAGGGGAGCAATGCACTCTGGGGTGGCTGTTGTTTTTTCAGGTCCTGTGTTCCAGATTTCAAAATGAGCTTAAAGAGAACCCTCAGACTAAAAATCTACTCTGCAGCACTGAAAAGGCTTGGTGTTTCTGTAACAGTTTCATCAGAACTTTGTTTTTCTTACCAAAGCCTAATTTTTAGCTGCTTAGAAGCTAAGCTCCATCAAAGAAAACTGCCCGGGCATTTTCCCCCCCGATGCTGTGAAAAGCATGATGGGATTTCTGATGTTGTTCTCATTGCCTAGCAACAGAGGGGTGATCAGGACACAGGACAGTTGGAACTGTGTCTCCTGCTTCCTGTCACCTCCTTTCAACCAAAAAGATGGCAGCCCTCATGAAATCAAACATTTTCCTGTTGTTTTAAAACAGGGTGGGTAAGAGATTATATTACCTATCTACTTTAATTAACATAACTAATGTAACTTAACGACAGTATGTTTGTTTAGGCTGACGTTCCTGTTTAAGCATCACCTGTATACATTCATTTATTGGCTGAGGTGGGCAGGAATGGTTGAATAGACGAAGTTTAGTATAGCTAATATTTGATTTGCTGATAGATTGGCAAGGATCTAATTTGCTGTGAGGACTTCCTGGTATAAAGCATGATCATGACCAGCAAATCAGAGCCTTACAAATCTATTACCTGATCACATGTTTCTCCATGAGTTCTCCTAAGCATTGCCACATCCCTATTCAAGTAAATAAGCCCTAATGAGTGTAGATTAGCTACAGTGAGGAAAATAAGTATTTGAACACCCTGCAAATTTACAAGTTCACCCACTTAGAAATCATGGAGGGGACTGATTCACATTGTAGATGCATTCCCACTGTGAGAGACAGCATTTAAAAATAAATCAGGAAATCACATTATACGATTTTAAAAGAAGTTATTTGTCTTGCACTGCTGCACATAAGTATTTGAAAACCTGGCAAACAGCAAGCACTCTGGCACTCAAAGATCTGTTAAGGCTGCCATACACTGGTCGATTGCCACCAGATCGACCACCAGATAGATCCCTCTGTGATCGAATCTGATCAAAGAGGGATCTATTGGCTGCCTACACTGCAAACAGATTTTGAATCAATTTCACTATGAAACCGATTCACAATCTGTGGAGCTGCCGCCTGCATACATTAGCTGATCCGGCCGGCGCAAGTCCCCCGGTCTCCGCTGTCTCTTCTCCGCTCTGGGCTCCAGCTTCTTTACTTCCTGTCCGGGGAAGTTTAAACCGTAGAGGGCGCTCTACTGTTTACTCTTCCTGTCATGACATGAAGAAGTGAAGCCTGCCTGAGCCCAGCAGAGAAGGGACAGCGGGAATACGCGCCGGATCAGGTAATGTATTGCCGCTAGTGTCGGTCGTCGGACATTCGAACGCTGCTATCGACGCACTCCCAGCAATCCAGCGAAATCTTCTGCATGTACAGATCGACGGGAACGATCGATTTCAGACGGAAATTGATCGTTCTGTCAGCATTTGTACAACGATTTCACAGCAGATTCGATCATAGTGATCGAATCTGCTGTATATCGTCGGAAAATAGTATTAGTGTATGGGCCCCTTTACTCTACCTTTAAAAAGTCCACCTCTACTCCACTCAATCTAAATTAGTAGCACTTGTCTGAGCTCTTTAGACACCTGTCCACCCCACAGTCATTCAGACTCCAACTACTACCATGGCAAGACCAAAGAGCTGTCAAAACACCAAAGACAAAATTGTGGACCTCCGCAGTAGGAGAACTTGCGAAATCACGGGGTATTCAAATACTTATGTTTCTCACTGTATATCAAGTATGATTACTGCCTAGTAATCTCCTCTGCCATAGAAGTATTAAAGAAACGGCCATGTAGGAATGATGTGATAGAACAGAAAAAGGTTTCCAGATGAAGTGAATGTATTTTTCTTTGGATACACCATGGCCTGGATAATACGGGTCCCTACAGAAGTACCCAGCCTAGTGTTGGCCCCTTGTAGGCCTATGGGGGCTCAGAAGGCTAATGTCAGCCCTGTTGTAAGTACTCAGTGATGTAGGTACTCAGGACTGGGGGGTAGGAAAGCTGAGGAAATCCACTTGCTGGCCAAGCAGCAGCAGCAATCAGGTGTTGCTGCTCACAGTGAAGACTTGCTATAGGTTTCTGTTGGGGGTGATAACAGGGTTTCTGCTGCTTGGCCAGCAGGTGGATTTCCTCAGCTTTACCTCCTCCCAGACCGATACTGTAGGTAGTTAAAGGACAACCTAGGTGACATATAACATGATGAGATAGACATGTGTATAAACAGTGCCAATCACACAAATAACTAGGCAGTGTTCCTTTTTTCTTTTTTCTGCCTGAAAGAGGAAATACATCAAGTATGCAAGTGACAGTTTCTGGGTCGGGACTGGGTCCGACTACAGCATAACCCTCACTCATAAGTAATTACCGCCATAAAACACTCTCCTGTCAGTAAATTGCTTCTGAGAGCAGGAAAGGGATAAAAAGGGTCAATAGTTTATAGATTTGAGCTCTGGCATACTTCAATGAAGGGGTCATTGAGCAGAGACAATGAAACAGTAAAAACGTAAAAATTAGATTTATATATAAAACTGTGGGCCATCTTTTAAAAAAATAATTTTAGGAGAAGGATAGATACAATTGTTTTTCTCATCAGTTTATTTTCACCTTGGATGTCCTTTAAACAGGATTTTGTCCACACGCAAAAAGATCCTACCACACTCGCCAACTACCGCCCAGTGTCACTTCTCCCATTTGCATCCAAATTACTTGAACGCCATATACATGCAGAATTAAGCCATTATTTATCTTCTAACTCCCTATTTGATCAGTTCCAGTCTGGCTTTCGCTCTAACCACTCCACAGAAACTGCCCTTATAAAGTGACCAATGACCTTCTTACAGCTAAACCCAAAGGTCAATTTTCCATACTCATCCTTCTGTCATCAGCATTTGATACTGTCGACCACACCTTTCACCTACAAATACTTTCAAATGTAGGAATAAAGGGCCTTGCTCTCACATGGTTATCTTCCTACCTCTCTGGAAGGTCCTCCACAATCTCCTACTCAGATCAGATCTCTTCTCATGCTTTGTCTGTCGGGGTTCCTCAAGGCTCTGTCCTTGGTCCCCTCCGCTTTTCAATCTACATGCACGGTCTTGGTGACTTAATCAACTCACTCGTATTTCAATACCACCTGTATGCAGATGATACACAACTGTACCTCTCGGCCCCAGACCTTAACTCCCTCCTCAAACGTGTTCCAGACTGCTTGTCTGCTATATCAATGTCCTCTCGCTTCTTAAAACTTCTGAGTAAAACAGAACTAATCATTTTTCCACTGTCTCTGTCCACCTCTCTGCCTGAAGTAACAAATGTTAATAACACTCCCATAACTTCAGTTCCCAAAGCACGGTGCTTGGGGGTAATATTTGACTAATCTCTCTCTTTTACTCCTCATGTTTACTCTATTATCAGCTCCTGCCTTCTCCAACTCAAAAACATATCTCGCATCCGTCCTTTTCTTACTCAAGACACAACTAAAATGTTAATACATGCTCTCATAATATCTCGTCTGGACTACTGCAACATACTACTTTGTGGACTACCTTCTAACAGACTGGCCCCACTCCAGTTGGTACTGAACTCAGCTGCTAGTCTCATTCATCTCTTCTCGATCTTCCTCTGCCGACCCTCTTTGTCAAGCTCTTCACTGGCTGCCAATTAACCAAAGGATCCAGTTCAAATTCCTAACCCTAAACTACAAAGCTCTCCACAATCTCTCTCCCCGGTACAAATCCTGACTAATTTCCAGATACAAACCCAATAGCAATCTCAGATCTGCACATGATCTTCTGTTGTCCTCCTCTAGAATTACACCCCTCACATTCACAAGATTTTGCACGTGCTTCACCCCTCCTCTGGAATGCCCTCCCACAGCACATCCGTCACTCGCCAACTGTTACCTTTAAACGCTCTCTAAGAACTAATTTGCTCCGACAAGCATATGCGCTACCTTAGACCACTTCCCTTTGTCCTAAGGCCAAATTGCACTCCTACTAGTGATCCTAAAACACACTGCCTCTATATATTTGTTGCATGTTGCATACTATCCCTCCTCTTGTCCCCCCCCTATTCCCTTTAGATTGTAAGCTCACAAGGGCCAGGTTCTCTCCCCCTTTTGTGTCTTGGAAATCACTATAGTTTATTATGTTACTTTCATCACCAATTATGTATTTTGTATTCTGTATCTTTTTTTTTGTATTTTGTCACTAATTATGTATCTTGTATATTAGTGTACACTGTCTGTATTATTATGTACCCCATGTTATTTCTTACTTTGTACAGCGCCCCGGAATATGTTGGCGCTTTATAAATCAATAATAATAATATTGATAGTGGCATTAAATGAGAAGAATCTCCCATCTGTATGGACTTGTATAAAGCCTGAAGGTACCTTGTCTGTTTCCAAGAAGCTCTGGGATTCTGAACTTAATGACAGGAAGATAAAATCTATAACTTAATTTACCCTCACAAAACCATTACCATTTCTTGCCACAGAAGGCTTCTTCCAATGAAAGTGCTTCTCCAGTCATAAATGCTACCTGATCTATATACTCTTGTAATCCAAGTAATAAAAAGCAAAAACAAAAAAAAGGTACTTAAACCTTCCAGAAGGGTTTATTTAGAACCATATCCAACTCTTATGGCCTTATAAACTCTGTACAGAAATATACCTTCAATTTACAAGGCACTTTTGTTAAAAAATACAATATTAAAACAAATGAAAGAAAAAAAACGAACAATGTACATACATTTCTCCAGTATATTAATCTGCAGTAAAAATAGCTGCTACACAAAACTCCTCCACAACAGCGACTAGGAGGCCAGATACACAACACAAAAGTGGGATTTTGTGGAATCAAAGAGAATAAAAGCCTAGAATGTGTTTACACACTGGAGAAAAAGGAATATTCAGGTTTACAGTGAAGAGAAATGAACAGAAGACCACATTGTATAGCCTTGGCATTGGACGATTTGTTATGGTTACAAATCAATGCCTGGAATTTAAAAGCAGGACTGCAATCCAGGCAGGTTGTGGTTGAAACTGCATTGTGTGAATTGGCCAATCTGTGTGTAAAAATCAGAGAAGGATGCTGTGTGAGGCTTAAAGTTACAAGTGAAAGCTCTCATACACGGCCAAGCAAGGATGAAAATTACCAAAAGAAATAGTTTTTTTTTTAGTTTCTTTCTCTTTTCAACAACCAACAACTTTGCCCTCTCCCAGCTACAAGGATTTAAAACGTAGACCTTATTAGATATTATACGCTGTAAACAAACATTTTTTCCTGCATTCTTTTATCAGGTCTGTTAGAAGAAAACTAGAAACAACTATGGTAAATGCAGGAGAAGCAGTTCCTTTCTGTTCCCCAATGATCTTTCACCTCAACATGGAAACGACCACTGATTAATAAAAGGTAAAACTGGGCTTTAGGCAAGGTGTGGGGCATCTTGCCTAAAGCCCAGGCATTAGTCTAGATTGCCTTGTTAATAATCAAGGAAGGAACACCCCAATCTGTCACATGCCAAATGCCTGTTGGACCTCTACAGTCCAATTAATAGGAATGTTACAAAAATTAAGGGAAGTGCAAATAAACATGAAAATTAGAAAAAAACAAACAAAACAAAAAGAATGATCTCAGGATTTTATTGTTTTGTGGAAATGAAAAAAGGCATCTGGCAGGACACCAGACACCTTTCTGCTGTGGGTTGCATTTTTAAGTAGTGGCTCAACAAGCTCCTAACAGGTGCAGTAAAGGGTAAGAGGAGTTCCTCTCACCGGACTGAAATTAATTTCTGTCTCCTCTCCTTTAGAAAATATCAGGTCAGAGAGGGGCTTCTTAGCAGTGTTACCTGCGTGAAGAACCTTCTCTGCCTCTCATCTGCTGCAATATACTCGGAGCTTTACAGAAGCCTGAAAAGTACAGCAGTCACTTGGAGGAAAGGAGGGGGGGGGGGGGGAGTGAGGAAAGAGTACACTCCCACATAGAAGTTTTCAGGATGGAGATATGAAAGTATAGGCAGATATACTTTGTATCAAACACAGTACGGGAGATCCTCTCACAACAATTTGGAATTGACCAGAGTGAAATCACCAAACCCTATTATTCCAGGTATGATTGTTTTAATTAGATTCTGCAATTTTCTGAAAGTGCTAAAGACCAATGCTATGCTATTCTCTGTAACACTAAACCACAGCTTGCATACTTGGAGAAAGAGCAGGTCAGACAATTCCTCTCCCTCTTCACTACTTCTTTACTTTCAGCAGAGGCAGGAGATTAAGCCCTTCCCCTCACCAACATGTTACCGCCCATATAGGTGGAGCAAAATAACCCTCAAGGCCGGGAAGGAGGTAATCTAGAACACTCCCAGAAAGCCGATTTAGGAGTTTTTGAAACAGGGACACATCATGTGACCAGCATTTGGGGTCTGAAAACAACAAAATGTGGAATATATAGTTCTTCAGATGGATGGTGCGAGATTAGATCTGCTTGGAAAACGGTCCACACTAAACGTCTTTTCTATGCAGCAGACAGATTTACAAAAGCAACATTTTTAAAATTCTGTCATTATATTTCTCACAGAAAAAAAATATGACACAACTGAGATTCAAATAATAATAATATACACATCCCTCATGGAACATAAAAATAATAATAATTATGTAAATATGAAACTGGCAATAAACTTATTTACAATGAGCTTGAAATGTTTTGAAAATGTAAATGCAGCTTAATGTTCATCAAAGCATAAGACGCGCGGGAATCAGACAGCGTTGTTAAAGTGCGGCTTCCGAGACCACGCAATGGTTGGAATTAAAATGGTTGAAAAGAGTGGTCCTCTTTATGCGGTAATAAAGCATGGCTCACCATGCGACAGTTGGTGGCAGTTTCTTCTATAGCTGAATCAAAATTTACATTTCACTTTTTTTGAAAACCCCCATGGATACATGGATTTTTTCCCCGTTTGTTTTTTTTGTACAAAAAGTACATGCTTTCCTGTGCAATATTCTTCAAGTCTGGGCCGCATTCCTAAGCGTTGTTTGTGGTACTTCTGTGCATCAACCAAGAGAGAGTCCACCAGGACTAAGAAAGGTCAAGTCCTTTTCACCCTTCAGGCCCCTCCAAGTCCCTCACCCCACAAACGCTTCCTCCAACCTCAGCAGTCCAGCCCATCAAGAGACTGACCCCCAAAAGGCCATCATCTTTTTCACAGTACAATAAAAACGCAGCCCTGGCACGGCCAGTCCATTCATTCGTCTGTGTCCGGCTGAACGCCGAGCATCGCGTGGAGATCTTCTGCCGTGTAGCCCAGCAGGTTGTGGAGGTCGCAGACAAACCGGTAGACGTATCGCTTGCCGGAAGTCTTGTGGATAATGTTCTTATCGTAATAGTATCTCAGTCCTCGACTCAACTTCTCATAGTTCATTTTAGGCTTGTTTTTCCTCTTTCCCCATCGCCGGGCCACCTGAAAAAACACAAAAGCAAAGCTGGTTAGGTTAGAAAGCATTATTCTACATGGCTTTTCTCACAATGTGGTGCTTGTCAACCTTAACCCACACCTGAAGTGAGGAATATGGAGGCGGACACATTTATTTCCTTTTAAACAATACAGATTGCCCGGCTGCCCTTCTGATCCTCTGCCTTAAATACTTTAAGCTATAGACCCTGAACAAGCATGTAGATCAAATGGTTCTTACTGAAGTCAGACTGGATCACCTGCATGCTTGCTTCAGGTGTGTGCCAAAGAGATCAGCTGGTCTGTCAGGTAACCAGTATTGTTTACAGTGAACCTGAGCTGAAAGACATCTCAGGTTCCATCTTGAGGCCACCCAGTCCCTCGCTGACTCCGATAGCGGCCAAAAGCCTGGCCGAGTCATCATTCGTCATGTATATGCGGCCAGGCCCACTCCCCCGTTGCGCTCCTGCGGCTGAGAGTGCTCTGTGCTTGCGCAGTACTACTGTGCAGGCGCAGAATGCTCCTAGGAACGGGAGCGAGATGGAGAAGGGTGCCTGGCCGGGAATGAACAATGAAACGTGACTTAGCCAGGCTTTCGGCCACTATTACAGGTGACAGGAGCCACCCGGGGAGTCAGCGAGGGACTGAGTGGTCTCAAGGGAGCTTAAGAAAGCCCCAGGTAAGTATGGTACCTAAAATGTCTTTCCTCTCAGGTTCACTTTAAAAGGAAAATAAATATGGCAGCAGGGGGGGGGGGGGGGGTTGAGTTACAGGATAGATCTCTTCAACAGAGAGGCTGACAGCAGCACATTTTTGTAGAGTGGGGTCAAGTTATTATAATGCATTTATAGTGCACTAACAAGTTCCAAAGCACTATACAGAGCATATTGAACAATTCATATCTTGAACTGTTCAACAACTCAGTTAAGTGTGCATGAGGATCGGGAATACAAAATCATGATATAAATGGACTTAAAGTGATGGCTGACCATATTTTAAAGGCACTTGTATTGACCTGAAGAAGCAGGCTGACACCCGTGAAACGCTCTGTCCTTTTAATCATGCTGAATAAATCATTTAATCTTTTTACATTTACCCTGCGGTTTGGGATCTTGCATCTGGAATGGTAAAGACACCTCCCTCCCCTTATAAGGTTTTGTTTCATTGCATTTCCTATTTTTGGGCACCTCCACCCCCCAGTTTTAACCAACATGGTCTCTTCACACCAGTTATCCAGCAGACCGTGCTGTCTGATCAGCACAGTATTCATGCTAACAGGTGCGGAGAGAAGATAAGACTCCCCACAACACTTTCTGATACAGCATGAATAATATCTTGGGACTGGCACATTGTAATCAGCTCACAGAATGATAAAAAATACAAACCTCGTCTGGGTCAGTCAACTTGAACTCCCAGCCGTCCCCAGTCCAACTGATAAAAGGCTGGCAAGACTTGTCGGTCAACAACTCCAGTAGGAACTGCCATAGTTGAATAGGTCCGCTCCCTAGAAAGTCAACAAACACAATGTTATCACAGATCGCATCAGTAATATTCCACAAAGGCTATAAAAGCAACAGCAAAAAGCAGCAGCCCAGAGCAACCAATTAAAACACTTTTATTCAGTGTTAACTTGAACTGAACACAATTTTTATCCCACAGGGCATTTCATTATAAACATTAAAAATGTATACTAACAAATTTGGCTCATTGCAGAAAAAAAAAACAATAAAAAAAAACAAACAAAAACATTCTACCCTTTTTTTTTTTTTACATTTAAATGTTTGTTAGAGGCTTTTATCATCCTACCTTACTACAGTTAGGATTTTAGTAATCCTACAGTTAGGATTTTATTACTTAGGATATGGACTTAAACTCATGGCCTCATTCTCCACCCCCAAGAAGTGAAATGAATAGTCACAACTTTGTTAGACAATGGTGCGGATTATGACTCAGACCTTTGTCACTTAAAAAAACAGTAGACAAGTGCACCAACGCGCTTCATAGTCTCACCTGTGAAGCCTGCGAGAACGGCGGCTGGGATAACTGGTTTGCCCTGTTCCACGGGGTCATTCATGTCTTGAATGTAATCTTTGAAGGACATTGAAGGTTTGCTCATACATAGTGACTGGTTGCCTTCCTCTTCAAAGCTTTCATAGGATGGTACCCGCTGCATGTCCACCAGCGATGACTGGCTGGTCCATGACTGTAAGAGGGAATCTGTGCTTTCAAAGCTCTCCCTGCCGCTGTCTACAGAGTCCAGGTCAATGGATTTACCTGTGAGAAGGTAGAAGAAAAAAAATAAATTTAGAGAGGGAGATCTTCACTGTGTTAAAAAAAAAAAAAAAAAAAAAAAAAAAGGTCCAGGATAAATAAAACCAAGAAGCTATGGCATTATGGGAGAAGAACCTTTTATTTCCAGATTCTTAGACTGACAGTTTACTTAATTCCATACTAATTTACCCACCTTTACCATTAAGCGGTCCTTTCCCTACTTCATACACAGAATTAGTTGTTTATACATTAGAAAAATGAGACTAGGCTTAAGTATAGCGTGGCCAAAATATAAACTATTGCAGGAAGACTGGGTAAAAATTAAAAACAAAACAAAAAGTTGATCTTGAGGACAACTTATTTTTTGGCACTCCCTTCTGAGCTGCAAATGACTCATTTGATCATATACTATAGTATAGGTTTTAAAAAAATAAAATTATATGGAAGTCTCCCAACCATGCCACTAACAAAATCCTCCCATCATCCAGTACATCAACATAAAAGTGGGAGGGTTGACGCATTGACATCATCACCGTCTGCTTAGCTCCACTAGCTTGCAAAGGAAGTGTTCGAGACCACAGCTGAGACACTTCGTAGCACTAAAAATAGGAGTAGTCTCTCAACTGACTGCTAATGAGCGGTTTCAGTACTACATTCTGCATCTGGTTATGCAAAGCCGCAGCATTTCTATGAGAACCCTTTATCCGTGATAAAAAGCCACTACATTGAAAATTAAAACATCTGTAGCAATTACTTGCCAGTAAAGTTCCTTTTGATCCCCCCCCCATTGTTAGAGCACGGTTTCACTTACCGGAGCTCAGAGAGTTCAGCAGGATGTTCAGCTGATTCCTTGCAAACTCCTGGTTCATTGAGGAGTAATTGGAGCCCATAGACTTCATACAAGAGTAGTTCTGGAACTCCTGCTTGACTGTAAGGAGGTTTGGCACCTGTGAAACTGGACACACATCGCTATACATTTCTGATTTAGGATAGCTGTGGACCTGCACTCCGCAGTGTAATGTGTCCATGCTGAAACCTGCAAAACAAAAAGCAAACATTCATGTAATTCAGGCAAGAATATCATTTTAGCCAAATAGGTACGCCAGGTTTCATTTTTTCACTATAGCTCTTTATGAAAAAAATAATACTTACTGGAGTCATTGTTGACCCACTGGGATTGAGAAGAGTTACCAATATACTGGTCCTGTACTTTCTCTTGTTCTATAGGAAAGATAAAATGAATAGAAAAGTCAAGATCTTCCATGCAAAAAAATACCCAAAATGCAATTGGCTATCAGCACCAGGATAAAATATAAAAATACTGCTGTTAAGGGTTTTTTTATGACCACTAAAGTATCAGCAATGGGTTTTTCTTAGAGGCCAAATGCCAAGGCGGTGTTACTGTTCAAACGATTCCATCCATACATTATCAAGGGATATAGGGGAGGACTCTCTGTTGCTAGGACTCTCTTTTACTATATTTTCCACACTTTTCAGAATCTCAAGAAAATGTTTTTGTTTTTCTCTGTTCAAGGTTATACATACAATCTATGCAATGTTTTTTTTTTTCTTTCCCATGACCTCATGCTTGAAAGGCAGAGGAAGTACCTCTGGACCTTCAGCAGGCATGAGGTCACGCGTACAACTCCCCGGTTTAGAAAAACGAAAAATAAAAAGTCAAGCTTTGTTAGCTTTACTATAACGTCTGTTGGAACTTACTTGACATTTGTGTATTATGTAATGCAAGTTGTGTAATATTTTATTGGCAACTCAGGAAAAAAAATGAATAATAAAAAAAAAAAAAACGTAAAAAAAAAAACAAAAACAAAAAAAAAAAACCACCCACTTCAATGGTTCCTTATAGGAGAGGACGACCCTTGCCTTTAGTGGTCAAGTCTGAACCAACCTTAGCAAAAATAGTAATAGTTCCAAGCTAACTGTTGCCCTCAAAGGGATAACTGCATCCCTTAACTTTGGAAAGCATAAAGGAAATTTCCCCAGAATTTACCGAAAAAAGTGGAAACCCCTTTGAGATTATGAGCAATTTACTGGGGGAAATTTTAAAATAATGACTTTAGAAAGCGTGAAATAAAAGGGCAACTACATTTCCCCATTACAGGGAAAATGATCTCGTTTGGAGATGATAGTTTATATCGCCTGTGAACATCTAAACATAAAAGTTCCCGGAAGAGCTTAGATGGTGTTCCGGCAGCTGGCTGCATAATTACCTTTCATCATCTGTTCCAGATGCTCCCAGAGAATGTCACCCACGAAGTCTGGAGCCAGCTCCAGAAACTGCTCCTTCCCCAGACTACACAAGTCCTGACCACTCATGATAAACTTCTGAAAGTTCACATTCTCCAGCGAAAACTCATTGGAAGCCCACAGGAGCCACTGACACACCTGATTCTCTGTCCACAGCCACGGATCTGCAATAATGGGAGAAAGGAGGAAAGCGTTAATGAAATTGACCAATCCAAAAGTTGTAAGACTCGTCAGAAGTTACTTTCAAAATCAAAGAATTAATCCATGAAGAACTGAGATTTCTGTTCTGGGCAGAACATCCCGACACATCAAAACGATTCCTACTTACGGAGATATAGGTTGTCTGGTAAACATGCAAATATGTCCTTGTAAAGCCCATGCCCCTGCCAGACCTCATGCTATTTCTAAAGCTAAGTGCCCACTGCAAGACTGAATCGCTAAAAAAAAAAAAAGTGCTGATGAACGAAAATTCCACTATCTTTATATTAAAGATCTTTAGTGACGTATGGCCTGTGTTAGTCGAGGAGCAGAAATGCAGACATCAAACCAACAAACATGGATTCTGGTAATACCTTTAATGACTAACTGAACATGGTTTATAGCAATTTTTCAAACCGTTACGTTTCTTCTTCAGGCATTACACAGAACTGGCTTAGAACCCTACAATAAGGTTCTGATCCAGTCCAGCAACACCCTTCCACCAGGGGTGGACTTGATAAAGCTTAGTATGGATACAGAGGCGCCAAAAGGATAAAAGTATCTAAAAAGTTAAAATGAGGAGGGAGTGGTGGACCTACCTCCTGCCAAAAAGACACAACAATTGCCAATGTGTTTGTCAAATAGAACAAGATTTACATACTCCAGGGGGACAATGCAATGCATTTCACACGTTTAAGCCCGCTTCATCAGGCAACGCAAAAATCTATTAACCCTTCGCACACTCACATGCAAATGTTCAAACAATTGCATTCACAGATTCACTCATCCAGGCACAACTGTTATCCCTACAGCTAAATTAAAAGCCAGGGTTTTAGTTCACAGAAGAATGCATTCTTATGCTTAATCACCTATACTGCGCAGAAGTACCCAGGTAAACATAGGTGTCCTAACTCTGGCCCTGTAACATGCATAGTGCAGACATGCAAACACATTCATTGCATCAAACCTATCAATGGATTAGGAGCACACATCCTAACTTCCTCTCCTGGGAAAGACAGTGCATCTTACCAATCGCACAAGGGAGCTAATGTTATGTGTCCATGTGCACAATGGATGAGTGAATCTGTGAATGCAATTGTTTAAACATTTGCATGTGAGTGTGCGAAGGGTTAATAGATTTTTGCTGTTTTCTAGCCACACCCCCTTCAGCACCTCCCTTTCCCTAATAATTTATTTAATGTCCTAACTAGAGGCGATGTGCCTGGATATATGTATGTTTATTGGTTTCACAGTGGGACGTTACAGGCGCACGTTAGAGCAGCCTGTAACGCAGCCCACCGCACAGTAATGAAAAATCAATGCAGTGTTCTCCCCAGGCTCTTTTAGCCGGGTGCTCCACCCGGCTAGATTTGGTGACCACCCGGCTGTCATTGGCTCACTTTCTCACCACCTCCTATGCTGTAAGCAGAGTTGCCCTGAATTTTCATCTCTACCCACCCGGCTGCTTTTTCATGCCACACGGCTACTATTTCATGCCACCCGGCTGGAAAATAATTCTGGGGAGAACACTGTCAATGGGGCTGTTCACAGTGCGGACGTTGCGTTACATTGTAACGCTGCGTCACAAGACAACGTACTGCATGCAGTACTTTGGACGCGGCTGAGCCGCTTTAGACTGCTTGCACATGCTCAGTAAATGTTGGGGAGGAGCGGAGAGCGGCCAGGCACATGGCTAATTAATATTCACTGCACGTTATGACGTGCAGTGTTTACTTCCTGGAGCAGCCGCTCTGTGCGGCGATTGGCCGGCGGGACCACGTGATGCCGCATGCGCACAAGAGTACGCATCACTGACGCCAGAGTGAGCTGCACAATGCGGCTCACTCTGACGTCCAGATCCAGCACCACCAGGCGTTGAGTTAGGGGGACGTTATGCGACCTTAACGCCCCCTCTAACGCAACGTCCTGGTGTGAAATTAGCCTAAGGTATAACCAGAATCAGTGATTGTTGGTTTGATGTCTGCATTAAAGATCTTTGGTGATGGGATGTGGACAACAGCAATAGGCCGCAAGTAGACTACCAACGATAGGATTGTAAAACGAAGAAAGAAACTGGGGAAAGTTCCATAGCCTTTAGCAGAAAGATTGTTTAAAGAACTGTACACACGGGGGACATTAAAATGAATTGACATGATTTGATCCGTCATGACTGTCTTGACTTTGAATATGCACGAGCATCTTCATACTTCGGCCGGCTAGACTAGAAGTTTCCCGAATTTTTCTTTAAAACATGGTTACATGATGTCGGTTGGAACGATCATTCATCTGTCATTTTGACAGATTAAATCTTGCAGTGGGTACAGCCCTTAAAGTGAACCGCCAGACTAAAAATCTACTCAGCAGCAATAAAAAGGCTTGGTGTTTCTTTAACAGTTTCACAGCATCAGAACTTTGTTTTTCTTACCCAAGCCTCATTTTTAGCTGCACAGAAGCTAAGCTCCGCCCCGCCAAAGAAATCTGCCCGCGCATTTTTCCTGATGCTGTGCAAAGCATGATGGGATTTCTGATGTTGTTCTTGTTGCCTAGCAGCTGGGAGGGGTGATCAGGACACAGAACAGTTGGAACTGTGGCTCCTGCTCCCTGTCACCTCCTTTCAACCAAAAAGATGGCTGCCCCCATGAAATCACAAACATTTGCCTGTTCTTTTAAAAACAGGTTGGGCAATAGATTATATTACCTAACTACTTTAATTAACATAACTAATGTAACTTAATGACAGTATGTTTGTTTAGGCTGAAGTTCCTCTTTAAGTGTCTCTACAACCAATAAAGTAGCCTCATTAGATAAATGGTTTCACTTTCATTTGGTGTTCATCCTATGGGAGAGAAAAGTTTGGCTGCTTTGCTGAATAAATGCTGAAAACCCCTCTACCCTCCTTCTCCCCCCTCCATGAGTGGCCAGACTCTGGCTCTGTTCACAGTGCGTGTTTATATGCCTGGCTCTGATGAAATCACACACAATGTTCTCTGGAAACAGCAGAGAATGACTAAACAGGGTCACAAGGAGAAATCTAGGAACATAGCTTAAATAACTGCTGGTTGCACAACAGCTGTAGTAGATTGCATGCGGGGAAATTCCTCTGACGTCTACAGCTCATTCAGTTTTTCCCCAAACAATGGCAGCAGAGTCAGGTCTGCCCTCGTTCCACCTGCACAGCTCAGAGCTCTCTGTCTCAGGCGGTTAATGGTCTGAGGCTGTGAGATGTGGAGGCTGTCCTCAAGTGTCAGCCCCAAGATTAAAGCATTTTATACTATAATCACTTCTGACGGTTCAATTTACTCTTCCCGGGGAAGATAGGAATGGCTGTTTGGTAATTCTGCAAAATAATTTACAACAGAAACTTTGCATTTTGCTTTTGCCTGGACTTTGGCAAGTAAAAAATAACTGACAGGTCCCTAATCAACTGCGACACATTTCAGTACGATAAAAGAAAAAGCTGCCACACTCCGGATTATTGATCTGGTCACATGACCACAGTTTTTCCTCTTAGGCAGCATAATGTAAATTAAGAACAGCAAATTGGTTTTAGACTGCAAATCGGGTGAGGTTTTCAGGCCGCTGTATGCAGTCAGTCACAACACTAAAAAGTCTACACTACATAAAAAAGGAGCCCATACAATCTTTATTGTACAATCTTACCAAATCAATGTAGAAGGGTAAACTGAATGAATATATTTTAAGTAGATACTTTAATATTACACAGAAGCGGCAAGATTGTACCATTAGTGGGCACATTTAGCTCTATTCAGGGCCCATTCTCATTACGGTGCATTAGCGGGCGATTCCTGCTAATCGCAGAAGCGGTAGCGCAATTATAACTTTACTCAGAGAGAGCTAGTAAGGTTTAGGTGAGCCAACACCCTCTACACCTTGAAGCGTTCTAATTGGTTGAATAGTGGGGGCATTTTTTTTTACTACAGCCTGGTGAAACCAAGCCTGGTGATGCCTCTGATTGCTGCTACACTGTTAGGAGGAATTTTTTCAATGTTTTGCCTTAAAAAGTGTACCCGAGACAAATCAAAGGATTTATACTTACCTGGGACTTTTTTGAGCCCCGTCTGTTCTCCCGCAGTCAGCTGAGATAGAGTCCCCGACTGAGCCAGTTGGGAAGTACTGCGTATGCATGGCCCTGGCCACGCTCCTCCGCAGTAGTCCCTGACTACCAGGGATGACTGTGGGAGAAAAGACTGGAGCGGACGCACACCAAGGAAGGCCCCGGATTATAGGGGCTGGAGGAAGCGCCAGGTAAGTATAAATCCTTGTGTTTGATTGAGCTCAGGCATACCTTATATAAAACTTTACAAGTCTTCCTATCGGCCCTTTCATGTGATGGATCCTTTCAATGAACCAGTAAGAAAGCTTTGCTCGCTTTACTCTCTGTACCAATTTGCCATGTGACACCTTCCCCAGTCTCTGGGACTGTAAATTTAGGGCAGCAGTGCCCACTGTAGGTACTGTGAATTTGTTTATCTCGTGCCCAGTTTCCCTGACCTCAGCTGTCTTCAAGGATGTTTCAGCTCCAACTGGTTGTACTTGGCTCACATGCTTCCCGCCTTCTGCAGCTTTTATGAAGGATCTCAAACAATACAAACTGCCCAGAGCTTTCTGACAATTAATGGATTGTCCAGTTCATAATAAAAGAATTGAACTCACTGCTGGGGATGCCAAGCCGTCGCTGCTCCTTTGTGAAGCCGTTAAATGTAGCTTTCAGAGCCTGACTCATGACTGCCTTGCTGCAGGGTGTCAGGAGAGGCAGCTCACAGCTGCTGGAATCTGCAGAAAAGAGAAGAAAATGGCTTTTATTTACCAGACAGCAGCGACTGATCAAAGGCGCTTAGTATGGAAGCGGTCAGGAATACATAGCAGAAAAATGCACAAATAGACTACTCCATACTGAATGCTGATTGGCTCCCACACCACAACCAATCACAAATACAGTACACATGTAGGTGGGCAAGCTATATGGCTGGGAGTCTACCCAAATCAAAAAGTTAGTGAATTTATACATAAAGAGGAACTGTATAGAAAATAAGGTAATGAATAAAATTGTTTATTTATTCATTTTTTTTACAATATTAATTTATTCTTTGCCCATTGTAAAAATCTTTCCTCGTTCAATTTCCATTCTGAAATCTATCACAGGTGGCAACATCTTAAGTACCGACAGGTGATCTCTGCAGAATGTTTGTTTATCAGAGAGTTCTAAAGCCAGTAAAAAAAAATATACTTGAGCTCCCAGAATCCTCTGTGAAGAGGATTTTGCATATCTAATCAGCCTAGGCTAAATATCACTCTGGGGACAGGGCTACATTCAGTATACAGCAATATTTAGATACAGGAAGTGTCTCAGGTGCTGAAACCAGGAAAGCAACTGTAAAAGTGGGCATCCTGAATAATAATTCACTGCATTCCACTATATGTCACTACAGTGCCTCTTTAAAGTGTGCTTAAAGTAACTTTAACACCGCCCCCCCCCCCGGCTTTGATCAAAAATGGAATGCACTTGCATGACAGATTTTGCTCTTAAATAAAAATACAAGCTTACGTCTGCAAACATTTATCTCTGTACATATCGCGTTTTGGTGGCATTAGATGATCATTTCGAAACCTTACCATGCGAGAGAGAGTCCAGACCGGTGGGCACCGCCTGCTCATCTTCATATGCATCATAAGCAGAGAACAATCCAGTGAAGATCGACGTTGGCAGATTGACGTTATCGAAAGCCAGCTGGCGCTGCAACAGAAAATCTATTATTTAGAAAAGCAGAAACAGCTTTTACATGCGTATAAATATTTAAATCCCAATTAAAAAAAAAAAAAAAAAAACTCTAAAAAAAATTAAGAAAAATGAACAAAGCAAAATTTTTTAACATACTCATGTTGATTAGTGTAAAATAAGTACCACCTTTTTTTCTTTTTGCATTTAAAAAAAAGTTTATTTCTGTAGCTCTGCTTGCCTGTAGCAGTGCACCAACGCGCACCTATCCATACGGGCTTAAAACCACTTCTACCTGCCAGTCTCCTAGTAAACGGAGGTCTTGAGATTTATTGAAACGTCTTATGAACTATAAATCCCGCCTCTTCATGTAGACACAAAACCCAAACTATTCCACTGCCTGGCAACAAACTGACATTCCTATCTAGCAGCTAAATGTGTAGAAATGGTCCTTCATTTCCCCACAGTGCAATCAGTACATGCAAGGGAGATCCCCTTTCCAGTATGTTCCACGTGAGAATTTCACAGCTTACTCAGCGGCAGCATCACAAACCTGGAAGAGGCGTGTCCGAGACCAGGATCAAAAAGCACTTAACAGCCCTTCAAATAAGAGCAGTCTCACAGCTAATGGGCAGCTCTGCACCTCACAGATGAGCAGCAGCCACAATGTCTAGCACAGATGCTGCTAATGTTACACAATGAAGTTTGCTGGCAACTAGGCCAACACGAAGCTCCATAGACCGGTTGGAGTACAAATATGATGTTTTGCTACAGCAAATCAGCTGCTAAAGGTGCAGATTGTAGCTTTTGCACCACTTACAGAGCTTCATATTGCTGCTTGCTAGCTTGGAGTTGACAATGCAGCGACATTACAGAATAACTCTACCAGCAGTATTAGAGATATGTTGCAGCCAATACAGCTGAAATCCACATTTCAAAAATATGTCTAAAGTTTTAGACTGCATAAAATATAGTTCAGTGAAAGAACATCCTTCAACACAGAAACTGGCAGCCTAATAAGAAACACCTTCTATAAATATAACCCATTGGCTGCCCGTATTATTACACCTGCCTCCTCTGAAGGATTATAGAGGAAGACGACTTATCACCTGAGTACATTCCTCTGCTATACATCACACTATATCAGAGAACAAGGCTCTATTCAGCAGTGCTGTTTGGATGCTAAATATATATATACACACCATTGAAGTAATTACCGCCAGGGGGGACAACAAAACCCACCTTCAAAACGTCTACAAAAAGGTTTGGTGAAGAGTACTAGTCACCTACAACCACTGTGATTTTCACCCGTTTTACAGACTGAAAAACCCAAAATCACAAGAAGCATTCACATTTTCTAGGAATGCATGCAGTGTGTCAGATTAAATAACCATGCATGGACCTCCCACTGCCCCTCCCTAATGTACGACCCATCTGACTTCCCCCACCCCCGAGGGCCCAATCAAACTATCATTGCAGTTCTAGATTATGCAAGCATAATTTGGGTGGCAAGTGTAACAAATACATTTTACCCATGCATATGCTGGATGGCTGGTTGCATATGAATTGGAGATTGGCAAGGAGGCACAAGCAGTTGTATTGCTTAATGCAGTCCCTTGTATTAGCTAGATAGGTGGCAACAACCAGGGCTGTGGAGTCGGAGCAATTTTGGGTACCTGGAGTCGGTGGTTTCATAAAACTGCGGAGTCGGATGATTTTTGTACAGACTTCGGAGCCCTGACAACAGCAACATTGCTTTGGTTAGCAGCGACTGAGGGATCTATAAGTAGTAGGTTCTCTAACCCCACCATAGCCAGCCACTCAGCACATTAAGCGGAGAAATCCAATGAAGCACTTGAATCTCTGGCACTCCAGCCATTCTGTGCATGCATAGGACAAAGGCAGCATGAACCTGAAGTGCTTGTGTCTAGATCATCCCTTCAAGTGTCGCCAACCAGCGCAAGAAAGGTAAATTCCAACTACAGCTCTAAGTATTTTCAGCTCTGCTACCTCAGCTCCAGCAGCCATTTAGGAAATTCAATAAAGCACTAATGTGTTATATATATATATATATATATATATATATATATATATATATATATATATATATATATATAAAATATCATGTCGAGCAGCAGCTACAGAATATGCAAACAGAACGCACAAAAAGTACAAAAGGCTGTGTGTCTGTCTAATCACATGTATTAATCATAAACCAGCAGTCTGGACAGGTTAGGGCACAGCAGTGATGACTCAGCCCGTATCTTGCAAGGAATGGAGGGGGGAGGAGCCTGCAGGTTATGTGCAAATATTTGGGGCTGTGCCAGCGATAAAGGGACAAGTCAATCTGCAGTGACACAATCAGTGTGGAACCTGAAATTCCGCTGTTGGCAAAACAAAGGCCTGAGCAATACAGGCCTCATTATCTATTATCCAATCAGCTCACTGAACATTTACAAACAAGCAAAAGATTACTTAAAGCAGAACTCCGGTTTCTGGTCCGCATACAATAGTTCCAACCCTACAGGTTATTAGGAGAATTCTGATCAAGGAAGATTTTCCTAGATTCAATTTCAAAGTAAGAATACCCTAAACACACACACACTTTTTTTCCATCATTACATAAAATGTTAAAGATAGTACAAATTGAACTTTTTATAAACCAGACTGGACAGCATAGCTACAGAAAGAATCTCCTGGTGTGAAAATAGTTCTGAGCTCTCAGTAGTGAAAGGAAGATCCCTAACAATACAATGCAGTAAATAAAACAAAAATGAGAAGTTCGGTTGATATATTGTAGGGGCACTGCTCAAACTCCCTGCAATCTCCTTATACAGTCCTGCTTATCCGGAACTCAAGCCACTGGCAGTGCTCACAGCGGTGAAACTACATAGGCAGTTTGTGGGCTCTGCTGTGGGTTCCACGGCTCCCCCAAGGTTACATACTTTTAGTTACTGTATTTTAACATTTTGTATGGCGTTCATGGCATGTACCGTATATAGAGTCGGGTGTAATACTGAATTAGCTACTCCTATTTTTTAACAGCGAGTCTCAAGCAAGCAGAAAGTACACTTATCCTGCATTAGCCGTTCTCCATCATTGTCGTAAATTCTAGACTCAAAAAATATCTTTTTTGTTGTAATTTCAGTTTTAAATAGTGCGGACATTGTTTAGAAACTTTTGGCAAGTATCGAAGTAAGTGATTTTTTATACTTCCTGTCTGGAGAGGAAGTGATGAAAATTCTCACTCCAGGGGACACAATACAGCTATAAAGATTCAAAATGATGTTCTCACCCCTTGCATAATAATAATATTTTTTAAAAAATGTAGTAATTGAGTTTTAACCCCTTGTGCTGTGTATCAGTGGTCACCGCTGCAGCCATCTATGTCCTCTTACACCAAACTATAGCTTAGTTTGTGAAAGTGTTCGAGCCATGTGACCAGCATGTATATGGTATAGTATTTTTTGTAATATAAGATGCACTTTTTGTTCCCCAAAACTGGGGGAAGCTATTCCAAATATATGGTAAAATGTGGTGCAGAGTGAGCAGGGAAGCACTTACCACACGTCATTTGTGACCCTGGCACACGTGCGAGGGGACCACTAATGAGGAAGTGCATCTTATAGTCCCAAAAATATGGGGTGGTGGGGGAGGGGAAAATGTGCATAAAAACCTTGGAAAATTGTCCAAACAATTGTGCTTCTTGACAAACCTGTACACAGAATTAGGTATTTGCTTAAATACAGTATCTAGTGGAAGCCTCTTACCTTTAGCACGCCTCTGTGTGTGTTGTACACCGGGGCCACCTGATCCATGTTTCGGATATCAAACTCCGTCATTGCACCTGTGGAACAGACAAAACGCACAAAGGTCACCAAGTGTATATTATGGACAGGCGACAAGACACACTTAGCGGTCTGCAGCCATTCCCAGGCATCTGCGCCTTTGTGCCTGGATTTCATTGAGGAAAGGGTACCAGATTGGAAAGAGATATACAGGCTGCTATGACTCACACCAGTTTCCGAGAGATGGGGGGGAAGAAAAAGAGAAGTTTCTGGCCTGAGGGAAGTAGCATCTGATGCTAGACAAGAAACAGAGTGATAAGATCACAGCTCTGCTACACTGAACAGAGATGGCTTCACTCAACGTTTTTAAATAGAAGTCATCTATATACAATGTAATCCAATAATTATATATTTATTCGTCCTCTCAAATATTGTGTTTGCGGTTACTGGACACTGCACTCTACTTGAGACTTATGCGCTTCAAGAATCAACCTTGCTCCACCCATCTGGACAAAATAGTTGAACCTCCTGTCTTAGCAGGTGTAATAAACCTCTATATAAGCCACTCACAGCACTCCCCCCCCCCCCCCCCCCACACACACACACACATCACTAGAAGTTTAATACCGTCAGAAAGGACCACATGACCCGAGCTTCAAACTAAGATTGGTTGCCTAACAATAAGACCCTTCTGCCCCCCCCCCCCCCTGTGCTACCTAACCTTAATCCCCCCCCCCCCCCCCCATTGCCTAAGCTCAACTACCCCCATGTCTAACCTAAACTCCCCCCTGCTGCCGTAGGTGGCAATAGTAACAGCTACGATTGGCAGCAATAAAAAGCAGTTATGTTGGTCGATGGTGTGCGACATTTTTAGCAGTGCTCGTCCTGCACCATTTTTACCCAATATGGATCTTGATCAATTGCCTCTTGGCCAATTTTACCACTTCTATGTAGTATGAGGGACATCAAATTATGAAAATTTTAAACAAACTGTGTAGGTTAGCTCTCATACTACAGGGAAGTGGTAACATTGGCCAAGCAAAATTGCTCAGAAGCAAGTGCTTTGGTGTCCTTTATTTGAGCTTTCAAGCCTTTCCCATTGGTGCTAATGTGTATGGCTTCACAGACACACCACACAGCATTGGTCATCTCTAAATAAATCTACTTCAAAGAAAAGCAATGAGTTCATGGTGAGTTTTATTATTTCTTAGCTAGCTGCAGACTGATATGGAGAATTGTAAGAAAATGCAAAAGCCCTGTGCAACACCCATCAATGTTTGTAGCAATTTTAAAACAGAAGTGAAAGTTCCCTTTAATATTACGCAATGCCTCGCTCTGGTAAAATAAAAAAATATCATTGTTATGATTTTGTAAAGCTGGAGGCAGCCTGTAGCTTCTAGCCTCGCGGGCGGATGCTGAAGAGGCAGTAGATGGCTACGACACATGCACGGGCCTCACGTGCTGAAAATCATGTTTCTGGCCAGATGATAGAGGCAGGGGGCTGCTTAGCAACAAACACATTGAGAATCTCAGCACGGCATTAACCCTTCTGCGCTCTCAAGACTAGCTCTGTTCTGCGGCTGTCAAATGAAACCGGAAGAAATCAAGCTCAAGCCAAAAAATGTATATTCTGCACATCAAACCAAGAATTATACTTCTCCCCTTATTCTTATGAACATTTCCAGCTTGGATTTCCGAACTTGCTCTGAGAAAAAAAATATAAGACCTGCAATTTGATTTTCAGTCACAATCACTGCAGAATCATTTCACACAGTTTCCTCTCAGCGGGGCCTTGACAGGTATATTTAGAACAGCATTGGCCATGTGTCAGCCATTTTGTGCTTGGATGACAGGCCACATTACCAAGCCCAGTTATTTTCGGAGACCACTGACTATGTTCCTGAAGCCTATCAATTCAAAAGTACTTTACAAATGAATGTTTGGGGTGGGTTACCCTTTATAAAAAATAGAAGGAAAGAGAAATCATATATTTGGGAAGCTGTCAGATCAGAAGCCATTTTTTCTCATAAACAGTATGAAAATTCTAATAGACCCTAAATTGGTGCTTAGAAATGGATTTGTAGTCCCCACACTTTCTCATGAAATCTGTCTCCTTCCTCATCACCTTCTACGTGTAGCTCTGGTCCCCACTGCATTCTGTAACCCCCCATTTCATGTACTACAGCCTCCTATTCCATTGACAGCACCTCAAATGCACTACCCTCTAAAACCCTTCTGTTCTATTATCTCTGCATATGCCAACCAGGGCACTACCCGCAAGGAGTTTGCATGTTTCCCCCATAGCTGTGTGGGTTTCCTCCGGGTACTCTGGTTTCCTCTGACGTCCCAAAAACATACAGATGAGTTAATTAGCTTCCCCCTAAATTGGCCCTAGACTACCATATTTACACTACATGATACATACACAGACAGGTGACTACAGTAGGGATTAGATTGTGAGCCCCTTTGATGGACAGTTAAGGGCCTGTTTCCACTACACGCAGATTGGATGCAGAAAAACTGACTCCAATGAATGTCTATGGGCTGCTTCCACTAAACGTGATATTTCTAATGCAGGTTTTCCCATAGGCATTCATTGCAGACAGTTTTTCTGCATCCGATCTGCGTGTAGTGGAAACCGGCCCTAAGTGATAAGTCAATATGCTCTGTACAGCGCTGCGGAGGATGTCGGTGCTATATAAAAACTAAATAATAATAATAATAATATTAATAATAATAATAATAATAATAATAATTAGCCCGCTGCTAACCCCCACTGTGGACCACAGCCTGTGTGGGCTATGGAGAAATACAACACTGCATATGCCGCCTGTGCTTATTTACATGAATTGACTTGAAGTGAACAAACTTTACAGATTTTTGTTTCTTAAAATGATATAAAGGATACAGGTGTCCCTAATTGTTGGTGGCTCTCTCTTCATCGATCAGTACATTGTTGAATAACTCTGGTTTGACCTTGATTGCCATCCCCACCTAGGAGAACCCATCTCTCCCTTCCCCCTCTCCAAGGCCAAAAGTAGTAGCCCATAGCCAAATCAAAATGTTTTGAAAATGTCAAAACTATGCTAAGAATTTCAAATGCAATGCCAACCTCAGAAAACCAAAACACAAACCTTTATCGCTATACTTTATCTGCAACTGAATACCAGATCATCATATCAAAGATCTTCATATCAAATAAAAACCATTGCTGAGGTCTATGACTCACCTCCGTATCTAGCATTTCAAATAACGATGGGGCATCACGTTTTTAACCATATGATACAGTTCTCTCCTTCAGAACTGTAAGAGGCAGAGGTATCAGCAGTCATGTGACCATTCTAGACCTACAACCAAAGATTGTAAGATGCAGTCCAAAAAAAATGTTTTTACTTAAAATAGAATGCCATTTATTTTAAACTGATCATCAAGAGAAATTAAAATCTCATTGGTTACCATGTAGCTGCCTGCAACAAATGACCCCATGTGTGTAAACTGAGTAATATTAGGATGAGGTAATATTTAACTCCTGACCCGATCACCGCCACTTTACCAAAATGCTTAAAAGCCTCTCAGGCCTTTGTTCTGTCAAATGCTCCAGTCAGCTGTGATGTCACTGTTCAAACACTGAGGTAATGTGAGAAGACAAGTGGCCGGGAGGGCAGTGTGCACAGAGCACTGAACACACACAGACACAGCACTGAACACACAGCACTGAACACACAGCACTGAACACACACACACACACACACACACACAGCACTGAACACACACACACACACACAGCACTGAACACACACACACACACACACACACACACACACACACACAGCACTGACACACACACACACACACACACACACACACACACACACACACACACACACACACACACACACACACACACACAGCACTGAACACACACACACACACAGCACTGAACACACACACAGCACTGAACACACACACACACACACACACACAGCACTGAACACACACACACACAGCACTGAACACACACACACACACAGCACTGAACACACACACACACAGCACTGAACACACACACACACACAGCACTGAACACACACACACACACAGCACTGAACACACACACACACACAGCACTGAACACACACACACACACAGCACTGAACACACACACACACACACACACAGCACTGAACACACACACACACACACACACACACACACAGCACTGAACACACACACACACACACCACTGAACACACACACACACCACTGAACACACACACACACACCACTGAACACACACACACACACACAGCACTGAACACACACCTCTATGTTCCCAGGTCAGCCTTGGCCTTGTTCCACAGTCATCGCATAACATGTGACAGCTCAACACGCGCCCAGATTACCTGCAGCACCTTCACTGTTCATTCCAGCAACATTACAACCCTCGGCGGCCCAGCCAAGCGAGGGATTTGTGGCATTGTTGTGAATGAGAGTCAACAGGTCATAATTTTACAAACAATCCTGACTCACTCAGCAGACAGTCCATTGACTGCACAGTGTGAAAGTTCTGTGCAATGGTGATAATAAGTGTAGAATTCTGACAATAAATAGCTGAATTGGAAAGGGAGGGAGTTCTATATCCACACACGGAGCCCCTCCCCTACCCACTGCTGGATATCAACCTGCTCTACATCTACATACGGTACACACACACACACACACACACACACACACACACACACACACACACACACACACACACACACACACACACACACACACACACACACACACACACACACACACACACACACACACACACCTCTCACCTGTCAATCTTAAAGTGAACCTGAACTTTTGCACAGGACACAAGGAAAACAGAGAAATGCACCGTGTGTTTTTTTTTTAAAGAGCCTGTCTAATTCCCTCTCATCTGTAAGTAATCACAAGTGTAATTTGATCTCTCAGCAGAGTCCGTGTAGAAATTAGTCAGTCCTTGGCAGACACAGCTAATATGTAAACACAGGATGTTAACCCTTTCTCTGCTTCCATGAAAGCAGGAAGTAAACACTGTAGATTTATTGCAGGAGTTCTGTAAACTGTAACTAAAATGTTTTTCTTTACAGGTTATTATACCTGCAGAGAGGAAGTTCTGAGTTCAGGTCCGCTTTAACCCCATCATGGCTAACCCTGATCTCTATGCCAAACCTCATCAACCAATATTTACACAATGCCTTGTTTCCCCTGATCCATCATTAACCCCTTCCTCAGATATCTTCCTCTAAATAAAGGGTAGGCAGATAGCCCAAGGACTTACTGAACAGGAAGAGTCAAGATTTGAACCCAGGTCTGCTGTGCCAGAGGCAGAGCCCTTAACCATTACACTATCCAGCCACCACATCATGCAGATCATGCACACCCTAAAGAAATGAGGGCTAGCAAGAATATGGGGGAAGAGCGGGATGGCTGCAGATACTCAACATTTTACCGTCACTCGTCCTAGCCATCAATTCTACCATTTAAATACTATAAGTGCACACTTCAATGGTTTTCATCAATGCCCAGTACTAATTGTTACAATGTATAGGCTTCAATGGGACCTCTGACAAATGTAGAAGTTTACATATAAAAACCCTCTAAACACGGCACTGACTGCATGCCTTAGGGGTCTTAAAGGTTTATTTGTAACTCAAGTTCTGTTCTATATACAGTAGTCTGAACTCTCTTATATGGTGGAAAAGGCCTGCTGTACATAGAGACAGAGAATAAAGCTCTTCACAAAAGGCAACCAGACATCACAAACTTGAACTAACAAAAAACAAGACAAAAACAGATACAATGCCGAATATTCATCTGCTCATCTCCTCCCCCTCCACTCCTGCTTTTTCTAATGCCCTGAAATGTTCCTTACATTTAAAAAGCCAGATCTGGTCTTTAAAAGAGAGGGGGAAAAAATCTGTGGGAGGGAACACCACATCAAAGTCTCCCTCCCTAGTGACAAAATTAGATTCTTTTGTCTTTAAAGTACAAAGGCTCCATTATCAAAGTGGATGTAACTTAATGTATACACCACACAGCCTGCTTCTGAGACACATCAGACTGCCTGTAGCAGAATGACTTTTATGGATTTAAGTTTGTCATACTGAGCACCCCCCTTCCCAGTTTTCACATGTCAATATGGCAGCCATGACACACTTCAGTAGCCACACACTTATGGGGGTGGCCGGATGCACAGGCGTGACCTGAATGACCTGCAACTGTCAGTGATTGAGGCATGAACAAGTAGACTTGACCGGGTATGTATATTAACTGACGTGGGTCGCTACGAGTAGAGGGCACTAGTGCAGACTTGTATTTGTTAAAAAGGAAACATTTTTTCAGAGATAGACCTGCTGGAAGACTCTCAGGCTGGTTAGCTGAATGAGCACCTGAGTAGAAAGTGCCGCCTAACTGCAGATGAACTGCTCAGAGACTGCAAGGGGATATTTGGGTGGGTTGTTCTCCAAAGAGTATACTGCCATTATAGCTGCAGGTAGGGATGGTTCGATCCTTAGATTGTATGCCCACAAACACAAGGCTCTCTCCCTTTTGTGATTTGTTGTGTGTTTTGTTAGGCAATTTATTAGTCACTAATTTTTATGTTGTCTACCAAATGTTTTGGGAGAAACCATCCATTGTATTGTCACAACTGGGCAAACCATAGGACACAGCAGACAAAAAAAAATTATTCCTGTTCAATTTCCAATCCAATGCATGGGATAGTAAACATGTCAGAACTTCTGGAAACATTTCTGAAGCACACTTTTCAAAGTGGACCTGAACTCTTGCACAGGACAGAAGGAAAACATAGTGAAATGTACCCTGTATGTATTTAGAGAGTTTAGTCCAATTCCTTCACCACTGTCATTTTTTTTTTAAAGATTCTTTTATTTTCAACAAGTTTTTAAAAGACATAACAGAGAGAGAGAATAGGATCCATATACAATCGTCGGGAACAAAAAGTACCATTACACTATCGTAAAAGTCCTGGTAGCAAACCAGCACTACCAGGGAACAGTAATACATGTAATTTGATCTCTCTGCTTTGTCAGCTTAGGAATATCCTCTGCCTTGGCAGATCAGCTACTTGGTAAACACAGGATATTAACACTATGTCTGCTTTCATGAAAGCAGAAAGTAGACACACTGCAGATTTATTGCGGGATTTGTATCAGCTGTAACAAAAACATGTTTTTTTCTTTAAAAGGTTATTATGCTGCTGCTTATATTTTAGAGCAGGGAGGAAGTTCTGCGTTTAGGTCCACACTGAAGCTAGTTTGCAGTCAGTATAAGTACGTCAAGCTGAGATGGTCAATGGGACACAATAAAACTTCTACATGCATGCAGATTTCATGCAATTCGTAACCAGCTTGTAATTGGACCAATCAGATTTACTGTCTGCTGAAACTGACTGGTCCAGTTTCAAACTGGATAGACTTTGCATGAAATCTGGATGCAGAATGAAATCGGTTGCATCCCACTGACCGTTTCTGGTCATGAAGCTTTATGAGCAGACTTTATTTAAAAGAACACTAATAAACTCCTGTAAAAAAAAAATAAAAAAATACACAGACCTGGGGGTGGAAATATGATTTCAGATCCACTTTTGCAAAAAATTATTCACATAGAAACTAAAAGCGAGAGTTTGTATGAAGCCTTTTTGTGTGTGTGGGTTAAAAGTGTAAGCCACATCCTAAACAGAGCGAGATAGACGGTAAAGCGATCAGCAGCAAGTCACAACACATTGCATTTTTTGGCGTTCATTCTCAGAATAGTTCAAAAGGTGGCAGAACTCCATTGACGTAATCAGCGGAGTGTGAGCTGCAGAAGACTGGAGACACACACCTAGCAGGTCGCACTTTGACACAGGCTGCTAGCTAACGCATCAGCACCTGGGCAGATTATTTCTAAGACACGTGATTTACTAACTGGCAGATTCATTGCCCGATACAGGCTGGTCTCTTCCCCTATCATACATGATCACATGCCACTCCGCTTCAAGCAAGAATTCTGCTAAATGTATTGGGTGGGAATAGGTTACCTGAAGCAAGAGGGATATGGAGGCTGCCATATTTCTTCTTTTAAACAATACCAGTTGCCTGGCATCCTGCTGGTTTGGGTGTAGTAGTGTCTGAATCACACACCTGAAACAAGCATGCAGCTAATCCAGTCAGAATCACCTGATCTGCATGCTTGTTCAGGGGCTGTGGCTTAATGTATTAGAGGCAGAGGATCATATAGGCAGAGGCTGTATTAGAGGCAGAGGATCAGCAGGACAGCCAGGCAGTTTTTCATTGTTTGAAAGGAAATTAATAAATCAGCCTCATATCTCTCTCAGTGCAGGTGTGCTTTAAAGTATTTACATATTCTTAAGGGGCCCATACACCTAACGATTTTCCCACCAATATACAGCAGATTCGATCACTGTGATCGAATATGCTATCAATTCTTTGCACAAACGCTGACTGAACGATTGATTTCCGTCCGAAATCAATCGTCCCGTCGATCGCTCCGTGCGGAAGATTTCGCTCGATCGACAGCGGCTCGGGAGTGAGTCGATAGCGGCGTTCGAATGCCCGACGCTGGAGGCATTACTTGCTCCACCTGCGCGTATCCCCTCTGTCCCCGCTGGGTTCCGCGTTCCGGTCGGCTGGCTTCACTTACTTCCTGTCCCGACAGGAAGTTTAAACAGTAGAGCACCCTCTACTGTTTAAACTTCTCCGGACAGAAAGAAGTGAAGCCAGCCGGAACCCGGAGCCCAGCAGGAGAATGAGCAGCGGGGACAGAGGAGGACTCGGGCCGGCTGGAGCAGGTAATGTATAGCTGGCAGGGGCGGCGGCAGCTCCACAGATTGTGATCGATTTCATGCTGAAATCGATTCACAATCTGTTCGCAGTAAAGGCAGCCACACGATCCCTCTCTGATCAGATTCGATCAGAGAGGGATCTATCTGTTGGTCGATCTGATGGCAAATCGACCAGTGTATGGCCACCTTTATTTTTTTTCTACGTCGTGTTCCCTTACCCAGTGTATGGAGCACATGGAATATATGAGAGACAGAAAGAAACAGACACAATTCTGCTTTGGACTCCTAAAATTACAAGTGCATGATCTCAGATACCTTTGTAGACCAGTGTACTCTCCTCTCTCCCATACAATTGTCACTTTGTTTACCATAAGCGCAATATTTACAGGTACTGCAAACAAGGAATGTGCTCTAGGCAAGAGAATGCTAAGAGGTGAACTCAGCAGTACATTCCTCTGACCTGATCTTGTCAAAAGGAGTAAAGTCAGAAATTTGTGTCTGGCAGAGGCCCTCATATAGTAGTTTAAGGAATACAATTTCAGAATATCATTAAAGCAATATCGAATAACCAGTATGGACTGACTAGATGGGAAAGCAATACCGTCCTGTATTCATGTTGGGGAACAGCAGATAAGTGGGTGGCACTCTCACATTGAAGGACCAGAGTCAAGTATAAGACTCCTGGCTATTGCACTGTGGGCATGTGTTTCAACCCACAGCCATTCTGTGAGATTGATTGGCACAACGTTTGTCCCCCACAGGCACTGGGACTTAGTCCCTCGGGTGACAGGTCAGGGCAGTATGCAGAACAGACGCATCGCTAGTGACGTGTTCGGTTGCTATGGAGGGAGGAGAGTAGCATGGCACACGATGAAATGCGGGTGGATAAAGGAGGAGAGCGATGTGCTTGGTGGAGACAATTTGGTACTCGATCTTACGGTGATGCATTGGGGAGGCTGTACACACACTAGATCCAACCCCAATCAGCGCCTCTTGAATATAGTATAGCGTGTTTACGCACTTGAAGCTATGGGGCATTTAATTGTAAGCCAACCTGTGATGCACCGTAAATGGTTTGTTTCATTTAGTAAAGCATTGCAAAGGAGGGGTTGACTTATGATTGCAATTCAACACCAAAATCTTCAATAATATTCATATTCTTGCTTTGCTGATGTAACAAAGAATGCTGCACCGTGTATTTCAGATTGAAGCCAATACATTACCTTAACTGCTTGAACGTCTATGATCTACATCGATATCTGCTACGGCTGTGACAACGTCAATCTACTAAGTGCAGTTCATAGACTGCTGGTGCCGAACGGTGGCTACCAATAGCAACCACTATCTTCAGTTCTTTCAAATGTCACCTTAATTAATGCACTGTGCTATGTCCCTGATAACAGATCATCGTTGTAAAATGGGGCTAAAGATAAAACCAATTATGCCTTCAGACACTACAGAACCTTCTAGCAAATGCTAGAAATGCCAGCGCAGGCCCTCAAACTCCGCTTCTCCAACATGACAGGATGTCTACCGCTCATGGAACATGGCCGCCAATGGCTATCGCCCACACACTCTGGCTCTAGCGGTGATGGATCTGCCAAGTAACAGCCAGGCAATCTGTGCCCAGCATCCTCTGCTACCAGCCGCTCATCCATACCATACAGCGATCACATGGCCCATGTTTACCCAGCAAACACGCAGCGAACGCTGACTAACGCAGCCATCTGAAATAAAAATATTAATATAATCAACACGTAGGCGGGAGGAATTTTACAGACAGGTAGAACCAGGTCCAAACATCACTAAGAGCTGACAAGGCTAAACCCAGAGCAATTATGCTATAAATCCCTCCTTTCTGAAAGGGCTCTTAAAAGGCAGCTATTAAAAGTGAGCACATAAAAGTCTAATAGATTCTGCTAGGCCTCATACTACAGAAGAGTGATATTCATACATAGACACGGCCTTCAGCATTCAGGAGGCAGTCAGTCCAATCCAGAGTTAAGGGAGGTTAAAGACAATTGAAGCAAGAGGGATGTGGAGGCTGCCATATTTATTTCATTTTAAATAATACTAGTTCCCTGGCATCCTGCTCATCTATTGGGCTGCAGTAGTGTTTGAATAGCACCAGAAACAAGCGTGCAGCTAATCTTGTCAGATACGGCAATAATGTCAGAAATACCTGATCTGCTCCATGCTTGTTCAGGGGCTATGGCTAAAAGTATTCGAGACAGAGGACCAGCCGGGCAGCCAGGCAACTGGTATTGCTTATAAGCAGGGCTGTAGAGTCGGTACAAAAATCTTCAGACTCCGGCTCCTCAGTTTATGAAACCGCCGACTCTGACTCCGGGTATCCAAAATGGCTCCGACTCCTTTAGTATAATACTTACCAGGGCTGTGGATTTTGTACAAAATCATCCGACTCCGACTCCACAGCCCTGCTTATAAGTAAATAAACATAGCAGCCTCCATATTCCTTTCACCTCAGGTTCCCTTTAAGGGAGGTTAAAGTTAAGGTGCGTACACACATGCGACTATAGTCGTTTGTAACGATCGTTCCCCGATCTTTACCAACGACGATCGTTACAAAAAACGAACCACCGACTATTAAGTCTAACGACGAACGAGCCAAATCGCTACAAAAGAAAGTTCTGTCTCGGCGGATTTTAACCAACGACGATCGTTTGCAAAAGTAGTACATCGTTGGAAACGATCGTTTGTACCAGGCTGGACATGCGCATTTCACTTTTTCTCCAGGGAACTTTACAATTTTATGCGCAGGCGCATTAAGTGCTTTTACGTGGTGTAACGTTCGTTCTAACGATGTGATCGTTACACACTTTTTAGAACTAACTTTACTCCGGTCGTTCTTTCGTCAATTAAAAGATCGTTCGTCGTTAACAACGAACGATCGTTGTCGCATGTGTGTACGTAGCATTATACTCTCAAAAATTAAATTGTTTCTGAGGTAATCTCCCCTCTATAAGAACACAAAATGTTTTTATAGGTTTGAATTTAACTCAGAATATCATACAATATTAATTTTTCGTATGGTCAGAGATATCATTTGGAAACAATATAAGGCCCAAAACATCAGTTCTACTTTGCTAAATCTTAATTAAGCACACGAGTCATCCCCAGAGTAGAGGACAGTGACTGCCATAGGCATGCTTCATAAAAGCTTCATAAATACCTAGATAATGCCATTTTTTAAATGCCAGGTAGGAATTAAAACAAGAGACCCAGCTGTGACCTTACAGCATCCTGAGCTGCTTTGACTTCAGGTTTAATATATCACCTAACAACCTCTGACCCAGTTTGGATGTTTTGTTTCAATAAAGGCATCATAATGACATGTATTTTATGCGTCCCCCCAAAAAATGGTGTATCCCCTTTGATGTTGCATGTATATAGCTGTAGTGTGAGCATACAGGATTCAGGCTGAGGAAGGCTCAAAAGACGAAAGCTTGGCTAAAAGTTAGCCAATAAATGGCATCATCCTGATTCAAAACGTCTAGGTTTAAAGAAAAAATACCCGGGTGCAAAAATAACAAAAATACGGTTTAATACCTGGCAATGATCTCCGCCCCCCACTACCCCCAGACCAAGTATTATACATGTAATGACTTCACCGCCTGGTTCCAGGTGTGCTTCACAAAACTTATCAAAGAAAAAGCAAAGAACATGACAGGCGGGTAAACTGACATTTTGTGAGAGGAGAATAAATAATAGTAAACCACCAGTATACTCTTTGGGTTGTGTTAGGAAACCAGAATGCCCAGAGGAAACCCAAACAAAACATAATCAGCAGTGTCCTGACTTGGAATTGAAGTTAGGACAGTAGCACTTAAAAGGTGAACATGAGAAAAACACACTTTAAACAGACATATTATCGTTTAAAAAAAATCGCCAACATATTCAATGGAGCTGTACAGGCTAAGAAACAAAACATGGAATTACTCCCTCCATAGCTAACCACAATAAACATACAGATGTACCATAGGATAAAACCACACTGCCCTGTTACATCTGCATTGTACTGTCCTTCCACTGTGTGTATAAAGTTCACAGCCCTTCTCTGCCTCCTCACCACCCTCATTCTATAGAGTCTCTGCTTCCACTTAGGATTGATACTTTCTTACACTTAACGGTGGAAACAATCAAACACAACAACAAACTACTAACATGACAATGTCTTGCTCTGCGACAGTGCTGCTTCCTGCTGAGACCTGTAGTTCTTCCCCTAAAGGTGTGCAGACATGTGATCTGCTGAGCAGTCAATGCACAGCTCAGATCCCATCTGCTCCAACTCCAGCAGCAACAGCACAGCCTACACACTCCTGAATCACGTGCTGCCCATATAGAACACAGTATAGAATTCTCAGAGCAGAGCAAAAACTACCGCTTCATAGGAAGACCAACTCAAATAACAGAATAAGCTGTAAAAATAGAGAATAAGGTGCTCTTTGATCCCTCCCTTACCTTGCTAATGGTTTCTAGTCCAGAGAAATAAGCCCCTGAGAGCTCAGCCCAGAGATCCCAGCAGTAATCAGAGTCCTAGTCCACAGAGAGCAGCAGGGAAGCAGTATGAAGCGGTAATATCCAGAGTACTCCAATGTGTGTGATCAGCCTGGCCGCAGCTCTCTATCTGCTGCTAGTGGAGCAAGCTCAGCGCTCAGCCCAGCTGCAAGGAGGGCGCTGTCCCCGGCCAGCCACGCCCCGCCACACTAGCCGCGCCCCCAGAAGGCTGGGATTGATTTTGTGAATGGAGAAGGCAGAGATCACACAGTCATTCATAAACTTCTCCAGCAGCAGGTGTTGTATTTCCAGAGCTGTCATTGTAATCAGCACCTTCTATTCCTGCTGCAGCGTCTCTCACACTGAACACCTGGAGGGGGCATCATCACACAGACAGGGGTCTTCAGTGGGGAGGGAGAGGACCTTTTATGGGGTGTGAAGGCTCTTTTCACACTCTGGGTTCTGGCAGTGTTTTTCCCTCTGATCTCACCCACGCTAGTATGACGCCTGTCTTTATATAGTTTACCCTGAGATAACATTCCCAGGTTTGTTTGTAAAGCCTAATTTGCTGATGGGTGCTTAAAATGACCTTGGCCAATATAACCAAAGCATGCGATGATATATTATATAATCAGTGGTTTAGTGAAAGAATCATGGGTCGAAGAGGGAAATTTGGGCGCCCACTATCCTGGATCCTGCCATAGGTTCTTCTGGGGCACCCGATAAGTAACTAACTTCACACTATAGCCACTATTTACAATGGTGCCTATGGCGACGCCCCAACATCGTAATAGCGGTGGATTGGTAGCATGGGGGGGGGGGGGGGGCGTTTAATGTTTAAGCGGAGGGGGGTTGCTTTTAAAGGGGTTCCGGGGGGGGGGGGGGGGGTTAAAAATAAAATGTGACACTTATCTGGGGCTTCTATCAACCCCCTGTAGCTGTAATGTCCGCGTCGTCCTCCTCCGATCACCTGTTCCCTGCCGCCGGCACCGGGCAATTATTTGTCTAACAAGATGAATAATGCGTGCTCCTGCCCACATCATCGGGAGCTTACTGTTACAAAGTTTTCTTGTACTGCACCTGTGCAGTTAGCTTACGATGACGCACTCGGGAGCCGCGCAGCTGCAGTTCAGTCAGATGCCGCGTGAGACCGGGACCAGCGGCGGAGAGCGGCGCATCGTTGGAGGACGGCGTGGGACATTACTGCTACAGGGGGCCTGTAGAAGCCCAAGGTGAGTGTTTTTATTTTCAACACCCACCCCCCCCTTCCCCGTGAATCCCTTTAAGGTTTAGGTGTGGGGGAAATGCAGGGGTGTAACTTGGCCCTAGTGCGAGTTTTACATGGGGCCCCAAGCACTCTTAATATAGAGCCCCGAAACCTAATAAGGACAGCTTCAGTGTCACAGAGGAGTCATAGGAATAAGGAAACAGTTTTTTAAGGATTACCACTATGCAATGTACATATACTTTAGAGGTGTTCATTACCAGCATAACATCAATGAAAAGCTAATAAGAAGATATGTGAAGGAGGGCCCCTAGTGGGCCCCTCTGGTCCAGGGCCCCAGTGTGGTCGCAACCTCTGCATCCCCTACTGCTACACCACTGGGGGAGGGGGAGGGAGGTGAAGGTTAGGCGTGGGGAGGGGGTATTTTTAAGTGTTGGGGGGTGGGTAAGGTCAGGCATCAGTGTAAAGCCTCTCTCACTGCTAGATGGATCGGGGAACACTCTGTGGCTTGGCCCAACGCACGAGCCATCCCTGATCCAACCTCCTACCCACAGGAACATGCAATGGCCAGCAACAAGAGGTCAAACGATCGCAGCACAGGAGTCATCAGCGATCTTAAAGATCTGCCGTGACAGTCATCATCACCATGCCGCAAAATGGTCCATACACCACTGACTGTAAGATGGAATGAGTGGAGTTGGGTGCAGGTATGAGCTGAAAAAGTCGACATCTTCCAGCCACAATACTTCATTGGTAATACACTGGAGGCATTCATGAGTTTGTGTAGACACCTAATTCTTGCACAGGAAGTGCGTCAGCATGGCAGGATGACGCAAATGCAGGTGATGTCATGTGTCGGGATTTTTAAAGAAGTCCTTTGTGCAGGTGATTATGTACCTCATAACTGCATGCATCTCCACTCATAGCATATAGCGATGAGCGGAGTTCACCTTTAGGATGATTTCACATGGGCGTGGCAATGGTCAAGCAGTTTATCCCCCAGCATATTCTATCCATTCAGCTGTCAATGGTTATTGGTCGGCTGGAGTCATCTCATACCCTGACCACTTCCATGGGCCACAAGGGTAAAACCACCACAACCCTGTGTATGGTAACTGCTGCAAAGATACTGCATGCAGCTGGCCTTGTACTGCCCACCCACTGGCCCTTCCTCCTGTCACCCACATATCTTGCCTTAGTTGTGCAAACAGTGTTTTGAGGTTAGTTAAATGCGACTGTTAACAACCTTAAAACTGTTCATGTTACTGAGGCTCTGAAGTGAATTTTCACTGTAAGTGCCCATGTGAATGCACAAGGGCACTTTCTTTAAAGGTGCACTACAGCAAAAAACTGTAAAATTTAAGATATGTGCAAACATATACAAATAAGAAGTACATTTTTTCCAGAGTAAAATGAGCCATAAATTACTTTTCTCCTATGTTGCTGTCACTTACAGTAGGTAGTAGAAATCTGACAGAAGTGACAGGTTTTGGACTAGTCCATCTCTTCATAGGGGATTCTCAGCAAGGCTTTTATTCTTTATAAAGATATTCCCTAAAAAGGATTTAAACAATGATGCTGGCCAGCTTCCCTACTCGCTACACAGTTTTTTGGCAGTTGGACAGAGCAACTGCCATTCACTAAGTGCTTTTGAAAATAAATATATCCATGAGAATCCCCTATAAAAAGATGGACTAGTCCAAAACATGTCACTTCTGTCAGATTTGTACTACCTACTGTAAGTGACAGCAACATAGGAGAAAAGTATTTTATGACTCATTTTACTCTGAAAAAATGTACTTCTTATTTGTATATGTTTGCACATTTTTTAAATTTTACAGTTTTTCGCTGTAGTGCCCCTTTAACCAATTACTTATTCTATAAAGGTAATAACTATAATAAATATCTCAGACCAGTCTTTAAATGCACAAAAATGTCTGTGGCCTTTTGTTAAGGTTTAAATGGGTTTAAAAAAAACATTATTAAATTCACATGAATCACTGCGCCTGCATTCCACCCTGTAAGTAATCAAAAGATGCACATAGTGCCCAGTATTGCTTATATCAAGTTACAATATGCACCCCTTGCCGCACACCAGGGGGTAGTGCCACCACTTTATGAGGAGAATATCACAACTCCCCCTTTGTGGGTGCACTCACCGAAGGCGCGTCTTGGATTATTGCATATCTCATCCACACTTCTTGCCAGCCAAGGAGCACAATGCGTGTGTAAAAGCAATTCCTTTTAATAAACGATACCAAGTTTGCAGGTTCACAGATAGAAGTATCGGCTCCACCGCGGACAACACAGGGCCACATACACCCACCGTTCCTCCTGCTTCCGGATAACGTCAGCGCGCGCCTCCGACTCCGCCTATTCGGGGGCCCCTGAATGAGTCACGTCACGTGACGATACGCGTGGGGTGGAGTCGCGCACTGACGTCATCCGGAAGCAGGAGGAACGGTGGGAGCGTGTGGCCCTGTGTTGTCCGCGGTGGAGCCGATACTTCTATCTGTGAACCTGCAAACTTGGTATCGTTTATTAAAAGGAATTGCTTTTACACACGCATTGTGCTCCTTGGCGGGCAAGAAGTGTGGATGAGATATGCAATAATCCAAGACGCTCCTTCGGTGAGTGCACCCACAAAGGGGCTCATAAGGTGGTGGCACTACCCCCTGGTGAGCGGCACGGGGTGCATATTGTAGCTTGATATAAGCAATACTGGGCACTATGTGCATCTTTTGATTACTTACAGGGTTGAAAGCAGGCGCAGTGATTTATCTGAATTTAATTGATAGAGGTGAAGCGAACTTTTTCATTACTGCGATCCCCTGACAGTGAAAGTGTGTGAGTCCAGTGGAGCGCAGTATTTCCTCTCAGCATTTGGTAAAAAAACATTATTAGCAAATAAATAACAATTACATTAACAGATACATTATCAACCCATGTAGGTCAGAAAAGCTGTATAACCCTTAAAGCCAGGCCAGGGACATAACAATAGCCCCTGTGACCCCTGCAACAGCTGGGAGGCCCGGGGGCCGTAGGGGCCCACTCCTCCTCCCACATGCAGAGTAGCGCAGATAGTGGAGTAATACCTGCTCCAGAACTGTGGGTCTCCTCCATGAATCACAACTGCACACTTCCTGCTGCCATTCGCTGGCTCCCCATCACATGACTGATGCAAGCCATGTGATTGGGAGTCGGCAAATTGCAGCTGAGAGCGTGCTTCTGTGATGCATAGAGGAGACCAACAGCACTGAGGCAGGTAAATGTTACTCTGGTCCCTGCGCTATTCTGCATGATCAATTACTGTGGGGAGAAGTTAGATTTCAGAGGGCCCCATAACAATTCTGCAGGGGGGGGCCTTATGGGCAGTTGTCACGCCCCTGGGTCCAGCCCCTGGAATGGGCATATGTTTGAACTGGCCCATGCCGACCATACCACCGCCGCATTGGTACCTTGCTGCTGCGTAACCTTGGCAAGAAGAAGGCTGAATAAGTAATGTGTTTACTACAAACATAGCGGCATCTGCAAGGGCATTGCTAATAGGCCACAGCTCACTAAAAAGTAGAATTTCGTTTTAAGGCTCTGAAGTCGGTTGTGCAGAATGCTAGTTTCATACGCCAGATAAATGCATGGTACGCACACTATATCACAGTGCGCACTTGGCCTTTTGCAGTGAATGTGGGACAACACAATGATTCAGAGCACAGCAAACAAGAAAGTGTGGTTTCACTTGTGCTGTCGTAGGTGGTTTCTCAAATTACAAGTTATGGTTTCTGTTTGAATGGTACTTTTGTATGGCTTAGACAAACAATGCAGATTTCTATTCACACAGACAGCTAAACTCATTCTTGTAGGATAAGGGGAGTTTTAACATCTTCCCCACCTCAAGCCATGTAAACAATGGACAGTAATGTAGCTGAGATAATATCGCTCACAGGGGATGGGAAAGACAAGTTCTGCAACAAGTGGAAATGTTTAAAGTAATGTTTTTGGGAACAACAGACAGAAACCTCCCAAGATAACCTGATACTGTATCCAGTATTACAGTAAAATAGACATATCACAGAAATGAAAAGTTTTTTCACATCCCTCCAGGGTGGAGACTTTTGTGATGTTGTTGAGATGTCCGCAGTCCATGACTTGCAGGTCCCTACTACATACCTCCCAACTGTCCCTTTTTCAGAGGGACAGTCCCCCTTTGGGAACGAAATCCCCCTGTCCCTCTTTCTTCCTCATTTATGCCTCTTTCAGGGTTTAATAAACTGTACACTAAATGTTATTTCTATCGTTAAAGTGGTATGAAACTGACATTTCCTCTTTGCCTTAAAAGATTATTTACAGCATAATATCTACTTCCACAAAAAAATGTAGCAGAACAGCATTAAAACTGGCTGTGACTGACTGAAGTGACTGGACCCGATACTGAATAGGGAGAAGACCGAGGACAGCAGCGTGGGCGCGATCCATGAGCATACGGCTGGAGGAAGCCCCAGGTGTGTATAAAACTTTTAGTTTAAAGAGACTCTGTAACCTCAAAAAGATCCCCTGGGGGGTACTCACCTCGGGTGGGGGAAGCCTCGGGATCCTAATGAGGCTTCCCACGCCGTCCTCTGTCCCACGGGGGTCTCGCTGCAGCCCTCCGAACAGCCGGCGACAGTCCCGACTGTAAAATCAATATTTACCTTTGCTGGCTCCAGCGGGGGCGCTGTGGCTGCTTTCCGCTCCGAACTACACGGAAATACCCGATCTCAGTCGGGTCCGCTCTACTGCGCAGGCGCCGGAAACTTGCGGCCGTGCAGTAGAGCAGACCCGACGGCGATCGGGTATTTCCATGTAGTTCGGAGCCGACAGCCATCAGAGCGCCTGCGCAGGAGCCGAGAAGCTAAATAATGACGTCATCTTGTACGGAGGGCTGCAGCGAGACCCCCGTGGGACAGAGGACGGCGTGGGAACGTTCATTAGGATCCGGAGGCTTCCCCTACCCGAGGTGAGTACCCTCCAGGGGATCTTTTGATGTTACAGATCCTCTTTAAAGCATCTCTGGTACACTTTAAAGTAACCAAGCAGCTTAGGTTGACCCAAACTACTTGGAATGTATAGGGGGATAAAAGGAACCAAAAAGCCCTCCTACTAAAAAAGCAAAGCTTGGTGTAATTGCCTTCTTAAAACAGAAGGAAATTTGCAATAATTCAGTTATAAGTGAACAATTGTGGTTACCCACAATGCCCTGCTGAATATGCAAATTATCCCTTTTTGCCCTTGTGAAGCCAAGCAAGCATCCAGAACCGCTGGTTTATAGCAAGCCTATAGCTTTAAGTTTTACACAGCCATATCAAACCCACATGTAGACAGCCTGTTTCGGACTTTTGGTCCTCATCAGTACATGGCAGGGATTGATAAGGCTGTATGAAATAGGGCTTGGACGAGAACAACAAAGTAACCAAGCAGCTTAGGTTGACCCAAACTACTTGGAATGTATAGGGGGATAAAAGGAACCAAAAAGCCCTCCTACTAAAAAAGCAAAGCTTGGTGTAATTGCCTTCTTAAAACAGAAGGAAATTTGCAATAATTCAGTTATAAGTGAACAATTGTGGTTACCCACAATGCCCTACTGAATATGCAAATTATCCCTTTTTGCCCTTGTGAAGCCAAGCAAGCATCCAGAACCGCTGGTTTATAGCAAGCCTATAGCTTTAAGTTTTACACAGCCATATCAAACCAACATGTAGACAGCCTGTTTCGGACTTTTGGTCCTCATCAGTACATGGCAGGGATTGATAAGGCTGTATGAAATAGGGCTTGGACGAGAACAACAAAGTAACCAAGCAGCTTAGGTTGACCCAAACTACTTGGAATGTATAGGGGGATAAAAGGAACCAAAAAGCCCTCCTACTAAAAAAGCAAATCTTGGTGTAATTGCCTTCTTAAAACAGAAGGAAATTTGCAATAATTCAGTTATAAGTGAACAATTGTGGTTACCCACGATGCCCTACTGAATATGCAAATTATTCCTTTTTGCCCTTGTGAAGCCAAGCAAGCATCCAGAACCGCTGGTTTATAGCAAGCCTATAGCTTTAAGTTTTACACAGCCATATCAAACCCACATGTAGACAGCCTGTTTCGGACTTTTGGTCCTCATCAGTACATGGCAGGGATTGATAAGGCTGTATGAAATAGGGCTTGGACGAGAACAACAAAGTAACCAAGCAGCTTAGGTTGACCCAAACTACTTGGAATGTATAGGGGGATAAAAGGAACCAAAAAGCCCTCCTACTAAAAAAGCAAAGCTTGGTGTAATTGCCTTCTTAAAACAGAAGGAAATTTGCAATAATTCAGTTATAAGTGAACAATTGTGGTTACCCACAATGCCCTACTGAATATGCAAATTATCCCTTTTTGCCCTTGTGAAGCCAAGCAAGCATCCAGAACTGCTGGTTTATAGCAAGCCTATAGCTTTAAGTTTTACACAGCCATATCAAACCCACATGTAGACAGCCTGTTTCGGACTTTTGGTCCTCATCAGTACATGGCAGGGATTGATAAGGCTGTATGAAATAGGGCTTGGACGAGAACAACAAAGTAACCAAGCAGCTTAGGTTGACCCAAACTACTTGGAATGTATAGGGGGATAAAAGGAACCAAAAAGCCCTCCTACTAAAAAAGCAAAGCTTGGTGTAATTGCCTTCTTAAAACAGAAGGAAATTTGCAATAATTCAGTTATAAGTGAACAATTGTGGTTACCCACAATGCCCTACTGAATATGCAAATTATCCCTTTTTGCCCTTGTGAAGCCAAGCAAGCATCCAGAACCGCTGGTTTATAGCAAGCCTATAGCTTTAAGTTTTACACAGCCATATCAAACCCACATGTAGACAGCCTGTTTCGGACTTTTGGTCCTCATCAGTACATGGCAGGGATTGATAAGGCTGTATGAAATAGGGCTTGGACGAGAACAACAAAGTAACCAAGCAGCTTAGGTTGACCCAAACTACTTGGAATGTATAGGGGGATAAAAGGAACCAAAAAGCCCTCCTACTAAAAAAGCAAAGCTTGGTGTAATTGTCTTCTTAAAACAGAAGGAAATTTGCAATAATTCAGTTATAAGCGTACACTTTAAAGAGAACCCGAGGTGGTGGCGGTGTGGGGGGGGTGGGGGGGCGGGATGGTTTTGGCAGATGGGACACAGAGGCATGCTCCCTGCTGTAGGTCATGCCATTTTGTCCCCCCCCCCCCCCCACGCTGCTCTCCACCCCCCCCCCCCCACACACACACACATTATGGTGATAATAATTGTAGCTAATCTCAAGGGGAAAGGAGGAGAGGGATTCTCTGCTCAAAACGCTCACTGGGGGTGTTCCTGCAGGCTTTCCACTGCTACCATTGGGCCGTCTCTCCCTGGCTGCGCCCCCTACCACTCCCCCGCCTCCATGCACGCTGAAAGAGCATCTCGCTCTACTTCCAGTGTTGTGATCCTAGAAGTCACAAGAGGTTACTCCCCCCCCCCCCCCCCCCCCCCGGATCAGGTACAATAGTTTTCTTTTATTACATGTGCCCAGCTCGGGTTCTCTTGTTCTCTTTAAGGCCTTTTTACACTATACGCCGAAAAACTGATGAGCTTTTTCTTTCCTTAGTAGTGCATTGTGAAAAATCTTTCAGTTGAAACGCGTATAGTGTGACCTGAGCCATTGGGAAACATGGGCCTTTCCGTTATAACTGAGAAAAACTGACCGACATCGCAATCGCCCACAGAACGACCGAAATCGCAATGGCCCACCAAATGACCAACATCACAATCGCAAGCAAAACGACCAACATCACAATCGCAAGCAAAACGACCGACATCGCAATTGCCCACAAAACGACCAAAATCGCAAGCAAAACAACTGACTTCGCAATCGGCTGCAAAACGACTGACTTTGCAATCGCAAGCAAAACAACCGACATCGCAATCGCCCGCAAAACGACCGACATCGCAATCGCCCACCAAACAAATGACATCGCAATCGCATGCAAAACGACTGACATCGCAATCGCAAGCAAATCGACCGACATCGCAATCGCCCACCAAACAACCGACATCGCAATCGCAAGCAAAACGACTGACATCGCAATCGCAAGCAAAACGACTGACTTTGCAATCGCAAGCAAAACGACCGACATCGCAACCGCCCGCAAATTGAATGACATCGCAATCGCCCGCACCCCCAACCCCCCCCCCCCCCTGCGACTGACAACGCAATCGCTCACACGGCTCCCCCCCCAACTGACAGCGAGATCGCGCGCAATACCACCCCCCCCCAGCATGGTCGCTCCTCGCTGAGTGACAGACAATATGCCCCCGTTATGCCTAATCCACACCATGCGTTTTCCCGCTCGATCCGCGGGTCGATCGGGATCGATTAGATTATTTCCAACATGCTCGATTCGGATTTCGATCGTTCCTGCCGTCGATTTGGCATAATTAACATACAAATCGACGGCAGTAACGATCGAAATCCGAATCGGGCATGTTGGAAATAATCAAATCGATCCCGATCGACCCGCGGATTGAGCGGGAAAACGCATCTTGTGTACCGAGCATAAGACCAGAGACTGGTAGGAGTGTCTGAGGGCTGGGACTTGGGAGGGCTAATGAATAATTAATCAGGAAGCAGGGTAAGGGAGGATATGACATCACAATTGGCTTCAGACAAGACAGTCAAAGATGGAAGCTGCCATGAAATGTCAGGCGCATCAATCTCTGCCTATACTATATAAAAATTCTGTGAAATCCAAACGTGGACAGCTACTGATATATGTGTTTTTTGTCTCTGAGACCTTATACCTAACAGCTCCTCTTTAAAGTGTACTCGAGGCAACATGTGACATGATGAGAGAAACACGTGTATGTACAGCACTAAACATATTAATAACCAGGGTGTTTTACTTGTTTTATTTTGCGGCCTGAAAGAGGTCATTTTTAAGAATGGAAGTGTCTTTTGTCTTGTCAGTACCTTGTCAGGAATATAGTAAACATCACTGATAAGCAAATTACAGCTATAAAAGTTTTCCTGGCAGAATACATTTTTCTACATATTTCTGAGAGCAGAGGGAGAGAGAAAGGGTCAGTATAGTTCATGTATTTTCATTTAGGGACACTTAATAGACTGCATCTGAGCAGAGACAACACAACATTCAATCTACTTTCTAAATGTTTAAATATAAAATAAAATCCTGGGATGTCTAAAAAAGTCATTTTTAGGAGTAGGCGGATAAAAATAATTGTTTTTCTCATCAGTTTATTTTCACCTCGGGTTCACTTTAACTGTCCCCGAAGCCGGTAAAAAACACCCTCCAAATCGGCAAAGAACGTCAATTTGCAGGTTCCACCATAGGGTCCCATGGTATGGTCCAGCGCTGCGTAATATGTTGGCGCTTTATAAATACAATAAATAATAATAACAATGGTAAATATGGGCAAGGAGGGGAAATGTGGGTGCCAGAAAAATATCAGCAGTTGGGGCGCGGATAATTACAATGGGCCGCTGTAGCGGGAGCCCAAATCTCCTGCTTTGCCACTGGATGATTGGCTGCATTGCGGTTACAGTGAAGTGAAAGTGTAGAAGACCTGTCCGCCACTACAACGCGGTACAGTGTGAAGCTCTGCTGTGGCTGCTCTGCAATCCAGGACGAGGGCCCCTTAAAGGGGTTCTTTCGCGAAAAAAGTAGGCAGTTAAAAAATGTGACAGATGACAGATTTTGGGCCAGTCCATCTTTTTAAGGGGGATTCTCAGGGCTTTCTTTGTTTTCAACAGCATTTCCTGAACAACAGTTTAACTGCCAAAATAGCAAGATACCAGCCGGCCTCCCTAATCACTTGCACGCTATTATGTCAGTTAGATTTTGCAACTGTTGTTCAGGAAATGCTGTTGAAAACAAAGAAAGCCCTGAGAATCCCCCTTAAAAAGATGGACTGGCCCAAAACCTGTCATCTGTTACATTCTTTAACTGCCTACTTTTTTCGCGAAATAACTCCTTTAACCCCTACCCCCCTTCCCCCAGTTACTGTAGGGGTCACGTAGGATATTGTTACACCCCTGTCATCTTTGCAGCCGTGTACTGGAGACCAGACATCATAACACTAACTCAGAAAAAGCTTAGAATATTTACAGCAGTACATAGAAATGCGGTACAATATCGTCACAAGGCGGAATGCAAATGGTCAGAGCCTGGAAATCAGGTTACAGATTGAGATGAGGTCACAAGAACAGGACTATCCAGAGGTTCAGCAGCACTCAGGGCTGCCCACCTCATATTCTGGTAAGGCTTCAGTGATGCAAGAGCTTTTAAGGGAATCCCCAGATAGTCTTGAACTAATGGTAAACACTTGCTAGGGGAACAAAACAGGTCTGTAGAGCTCTAGATAGGGCTGCAGGCGACATGACAAGGACGTCACAGGATTAATCCAAAGACCAGAAAAGACCACCTGTCCATTACAGGTCACACCTGACCCTTGTAGATAATACCTTGCTCATGGGTTCACCTATATCACAAATGTTCTCAAAAGCTGTCAAAGGTACTTCCACCCAGACACATTGCATTGCAAATGACAATACAACCACATGGTGTAATGGGAAGTACACATTGTTGCCTTTGCAGTGCAGTGTTGTAATCATGCAAACCTCTGTGTGTTACACAATGTCGTGTGCATTTACAGTTACAGTGAAGCATGCTTTTTATGTACTGTATACTTCATGATATGCACATACAGTAGCTCCCAACTGTCCCTCTTTTGCAGGGACAGTCCCTCTTTGGGAACCCAGTCCCTCTTTCTCCCTCATTTGTCCCTCTTTAAGGGCTCATGTTCACATATATGTAAATATATGTATTTTACTTTATTCCCATCCTTGATATATTTCTTATTTTCAAATGTTAATAGGAAGGGAAATGACCCAGGATAGAAAGGACCAGTGTGATTTGAATTATAAAACAACATATTTTTTCTTATGAAATCTTTATGGTATGCATTACTAGGGGTGTGCCAGGAGCGCGATTAGGGGTGTGACAGGGGCATGGCTTAAGTGTCCCTCTTTCTTATCTCAAAAAGTTGGGAGGTATGTATGCATGCTTCACGGTATTCATTGTGCGGCATGCATAACAAGCATGCGACTTTTCCCCTCTGTAACCTTGCGATTCTTTTTTTCCAGGATGTGCACTACAATGCCTAGTGCGCAAGTAGCCTGAGGATTAGTCCCCCCGCAGTTATGCCCCTGCATCTCATGGTAAAGCAGAGGATTTGTTTTTTTAGTTCTTCAAGGTAGATACATGACTCTGAAACGCATATAGGTTGAAATTGTAGCTCACCCATTTTTCACCATTCCAAATATCTCCCCTCTGAAATGCTAGTGGAATTATTGGATTGTTTAGAATTGGGATTATCTGCAAACCTTTACCATCAATTTTTAAAGAAACATCTAGTGCTCTCCACTGTTCACTATCCCTCAGTAATTCAGCCCCCATGTCCACAGGCACATCTAAATACCCCACACACTTACATTAAAAAGATTATAGATTTCCTTTTTGCTGGCACCATGACAGATATCATTTACAATGCTAATGACTTCTGTAATCCGATCTAGCTAATAAAGAAGAGGGTGACATCTGTTAGTTCATTCATGTTTGGTAAACGGCAGACAGCGGTCACCAGGATATTGCCTGAGATGACACTGATGACGTCAATCAGGTCTATCTATGCGGCCAGTGTACACCAGGGGAGCAGCTGCCAGTGGGAGGGGGCACCTGGGAGACTGGGGCAGGCAGAAATGGGCTGAACTCTGCTCAGTGTTTTCATGTATTGTCAGAGGAACATCAAATACCCTGTAATGATGTGATGATGTAAGAAGATATAATATTCTACGATATCTGGAATATCAGAGGAAGGGAAGGTTAGCAGTTGCCTACTGGTAAATTCAGCCCTCACCTTAGCTCAACTCCCTATGCCCCTACAACATCGATAATGGTTTTGGTTCCGATCTCATACACAACATACACCCCCCACACTTCTCCAATAAGCTACTGATGGTTTCTTATTTCTAACCACCATTCATGCATGGCTACAAGACTTTTCTGGTGCTGCCCCTATTCAGTGGAATTTTCTTTCTCATCCCATAAGATCTTTCCCTACCTTTCACATATTTAAAACATTGATTCAAAATTATCCATGCATTCTTCCTGTATCCTAACCATTCACTGGCAATTAATAAGCAATTAATGGGGCTGGGTCAGCTGGAGAAACAATTAGGAGAAAGTAAGGTGGAAACACGGCAGAGCAGAGGGAAGGTGGGCTGGTACAGCAGATAAGGTCACCTCTGTTCCCTTCTGGTCAGGGCCGGATTTACAGCTCAGGAGCATATAATTACTCAACACAGGCCACACCCCTCTTTGCCCCTCTTCCCTGAATAAGTAGCCAGATGTGCCCCCTCCCTCTATAGATACCCAGATGTGCCTATTTCCCCCAGATGTACCCCCCATAAACATAGCCAAATGTGCCCCTCTTCACCTCCCTTTAGCTAGCCAGATGCACTCCCCCATAGATAGCCAAATATGCCCCCTTCCCTTCTTTATATGGCCAGATGAGCACCCCCCCCCCCTATAGATAGCCAGATGCCCTTACCCCCACTATAGTCAGAAATGCCCAGCTTCTTCCTTCTACAGATAGTTGGTCAGATAGATGGCCAAATGTGCCCTTCTTCTACCTCTATAGATAGTCAGATGTGCCCCTCTTCCCCTGTATAGATAGATGTGCCCAGCATAGTATAGTAACTCCCTCCCTCCCTCTGCAGAGGGTGAGTGAAGCATTAATAGCAGAATCAGAATCAAGTTTATTTCGCCAAGCATGAAGGGTCATGCCTGGAATTGTTTTTGGCACAACACAAATAGCTCAGGAAGAGTACATAGAGAGAGACAGCAGTGAACAACAGGCATCAGGTTAACAATACATTGTCATATACAACACTTTCCCAGTGTGTCACTGAGATGTCTAGTAGTTAGTAAGTAGTTAGTCTTATGGGCTGGTTGACTGGTCAGCCATAGCGCAGCTAGCGTCACCGCTCTTTGTGGCTTGCTTTGATTGTAGAATGTGGAGGGAATTAAGGAGACTGACTGCCGAGGGGAAGAACGAGTTCTTGTGTCTCATGGTCTTAGTGGATATGGCCCGTAGCCTCCGGCCCAAGGGCAGAAGGTTGAAGTAGCGGAAGACTCAACGGCTCCGACAAGCCAGTGATGAAGTCATCTCTCCTCTGCAGCACTCCCATGGTCCTCTCCTTGGTAACTGCGGCGTCTCTTTCATGTGACTTGCTAGCACGTACCAGCTGTCACATGACGTCGCTGTTATCAAGAAAAGGATGCTGGGGGGTGCAGCGGAAGGGAGATGACATAATCACTGGAACAAGCCGATGAGTGTCCTGCTGTAACTAACTCTTCGCTTGCATTCTGCAGAGGGAGGGAGAGAAGGGTGGGGGCACTTTGGACGGCCAGTGAGAAACCTTTCACACACGGGCCACCTATAGGCATGAGCCTACAGTACCTATAGGTAAATCAGATTCAAGATACTGTGTCTGACTTACAAATCTGTCCACAAAACCTGTCCAACCTACATTTCTGATCTCACTCCAGGGGTACACACCTAGCCGCTCACTCTGCTCCTCCAATGAACTTCGCCTGACTGCCCCCCGCATCACCCTGTCCCATGCACGCATCCAGGACTTCTCAAGAGCTGCTCCAACCCTATGGAACTTCTTACCTCTACCCATTAGAGCAGCCCCCTCCTACAACATCTTCAAGAAGGCCCTCAAAACTCAACTTTTCACTCTGGCCTACCACCCCTCACATGTGCTCTAAACCCGCAGCTGAACTCTGGTCCCTACCTTTCGTGTCCCTACCTCTCTCTCTAGATTGTAAGCCTTCGGGCAGGGTCCTCCTCCTTTTGAGTCCTACCTGATCATGCACCTGCATTACTGTAAACCCATGCTATGCATTTGAGTGAACTCAACTTACCTAATCTCCATACTCCATCCATTGACTGAGTAAGCATTACCTTGTACTCATACTGTGCTGCGTTATCTGGTTTTCTTGTATTCCTGTATTGTCTTATTGCTGTATGTCACCCCTGAATATTGTATGTAACCTAAATTAATGTCCAGCGCTGCGTAATATGTTGGCGCTTTATAAATACAATAAATAAATAAATAAACTATAAATAAATGTTTTTTGTACAATGGCCGCATCAGCCGTCCACTTCTCACATTGGCCAGCTAGATCCCAAATTGGCTAGACTTCGGGTCCTGGCCATAACATATACATCTTCTATACTGAAGGGATTTTTTTTTCCGTGTTATTGACAAGTGTAATATTGTTCTAATTACAGAAAACAAGTTAGATCTGATTCTTATTTCCCTTGTTGATTATTTATAGACACCAGGGTGGAAGTCAGACAGCTAGCATAATCCTGAGTGGGTATACGATTCCCCTAAGGGCTGTTGTCACCGCAGTTCCTTTAGCTCTGTGTTATGGTACAGTTTCCGCTTCATACAATGAAAGCACATCCTCTCGCTGTATAAGTTCCTGTTCTCTTGTACCTGATTAGGAAAGTCTGAAAATTACATATTGTTTAGTCATGATCAGTTCTGCGTTCCATTGTGTAAGGAGAACCTGCTCGCGTTGGAATAAGTAGTTTTGAATCATCGCAGGGGTCGCAGGGACCTTCGGATTGGTACAGTCACAGCTCAGAGAAGTATGGATGTGTCATTCTCATCCATCGCAGGCATGAATGACGTGCCAGGTTTTCAAAATATTACGCCTGCAGCTATTTGTTTCCCAGAAGCCTATTGTGCCAAGACATGATGCAGCACTCTGGAGACTTCAGAATCATTTAGAGCTTTCCTGGTTCCTCCCATACAGCACAATGTCAAAAATGTGCCTAATAAATTAAAGTGTACCCAAGCCCAAGCTCGGGCCAAAAAATAAATACTTACCTAAGAAGAGGGAAACCTCTGGATCCTATAGAGGCTTTCCACGCTGCCCTCCGGTCCCCCATCACTGAGCAGATACACCCCAAAGATTACCGACGAGTATGTCGGGACGGTAATGACACCTGGTCTTCAGGCACAAGTGTCAGTGCAAGTACAGCCACTCCTGCACAGTAAGTGTACCCAAGCCCCCAATCCAAGTCATGTCATCAGCAGAAGCCGGGACTAGGGGAGCAGTGAGGGAGAGCAGAGAGACTGATTGCCACGGACTCCAATGGATTAGGTGAGATGTGCTGCCACTGTTTTAAACTATACACAAGGAGGACACAAAGAGGGAGCTGGGGGACACATGGGTTACAGAAGGAGACACAAGGGAACACATCAGGGACACATGGAGGACAGAGAGGGACACATGGGGACAGAAGGGGACACAGCAGGACACATGAGGTACAAGGGGGGATAAAATAATTGGGAAAGAACATCTACAAGATGCTCCTGGAATATGGACGCACCAAGTTTAAGATTTTTTCCCCCCTGTTTTTTACCCTCTAAACCTGGGTAAGTCTTATGGTCCAGAGCATCTTATATGCCAAAAATATAGTAATTTCGTATTGAATGCAAATTCATTTCATGTAAATTGTATGCAGCTTGGAATTTAACCATTCAGAATGGCCAGGAAGTGCATTTGATTGGCCCATTTCCAAACTGCACATAATCTGCATGAAATCTGCATGCAAGCCAGAATTATTTGAATCTCATTGACCATCTCTGTCATACATACAGCCTTGGTAGCCAGGAAAGGGAGGGTAGCGAGGATGCAGCCCCCATTTTCCTGAACCAGACCAGGCCGGATGTCTTGCAACTTTGGCGGTAACTTGCAAGGACTGATAGCACCTCCCTCCGCTTCACAAATTACCCTTAAAGAGAACCCGAGGTGGGGTTCTGACAATGCTATCCGCATACAGAGGCTGTCTATACAGCCCAGCCTCTGTTGCTATCCAGATCCCCCTAAGACCCCCCTGCGCTCTGCTATCCCCCATAAATCACGCGCTGTGCGGGCTGTGTTTACCTCTGTAATGTCAGTCTTGCCGCTTCCCCACCTCCTGCATAGCTCCGGTTCCCGCCCGCGTCCCTTCCCTCCAATAAGCGGGGAGGGAAGGGACGCGGGTGGGGACAGGAGCTATGCAGGAGGCGGGGGGAGCGGCGAGACTGACACTATATAGAGGTAAACACAGCCCGCTGCTATACGCTGCATGTCGACAGCACGGCTGTGATTTATGGGGGATAGCAGAGCGCAGGGGGGTCTTAGGGGGGATCTGGATAGCAACAGAGGCTGGGCAGTATAGGCAGACCCAGCCTCTGTATGCGGATAGCATTGTCAGAACCCCACCTCGGGTTTTCTTTAATCCAATGTTGGACAAGGGCCTCTCAGATGGGCATCTCTAGCCATGGGAACAACTGTAGAGGTCTTTGCAGACCCTCACCTATTTACATATAGTAAAAATAATACATAAAAATGACAACACAGACATTAAAACTTGTATTTACAGTATGTCCCACATAATAATACCAGTCAATATAAGGGTCCACACATATTCTTCTAGGGGCTGATTTTTTTTGTACTATCCCTGCCTTTCCACCCAACTAATATTGCATATCCTACGCCAAACCTCTCTATGCTCAACTTTAAGGGTCCTGATCTTTGGAGCCTACAAGTCACTTGAGCTTGAGTTGGCATTGTGTTGACTCCCGATCCCCTCACATTGCATTTCAAAGTCCCATGTGTTATTCTATCATCGCCATGCTACCTGCTGCATCTACATCCTCCTCACCACTTGATACAGTGGCTGTAAAAAACATGCTTTCTCACCAATCGGTGTCGAAGGGAAGCGGTGAGAGGTGCAAGTTTCACACCCTTTCTTACCCTCATACACATGTCCCAAAAATCTGCCCAACTATCTTCTAAACTTGGTCTGCTGGAAGACAGTTGGACGTGTGTATGGCTGGCAAACAACCAGACGACCAACTTATAACAGGTTGTTAGCCAAATCCAACCTGTGGATCAACCTGTCCAACTATCATGGAGGTTGGGACATGTGTACAAGTCTTTTGAACAACTTTGTTGTTTTTGTGCAGTTTATCGTTTAGCTTGCATGCATAGTATTTAAGTGAGTTCATTGTTTAGTTAATTGGCGTGTGTATATACTTATCGTGTAAACAACTTGTTGTGCGGTTGGTCATGTTGTACGGTTGTTTGTGCATTATGTTGGACATGTGTATGAGCCTTAAGATGTCACCATGAGAACAAGTTAAAACTCTCATCATTTTTATGGCTTTATCTTTATTTCTTATCCCCTGGACCACCAAAGTTCATATCTAAAGGTCCGGGCACATGTTCAACAAACAACCAGCATCGCGTAAGTGACTTTACAGGTACCAAAGACAAATGACGAGTCTTACTAACAACATTATCCGCACACCCATATTGGACTAACTCATTTAACTAGTTATCTCACAGAGTGCAGTATATCTTCGCCCTGTACTTCATCTGAAGTCCCAGGAATGTAGATATTAGTCTACCGCCGCTGTGCGCGCTCCTGCTCGCTCCCGCGCACACTCTTGCACACGTTCTTGTCGCCACCCGTTAGTGCACAGATCAGTGAATGGGAACACAGTTCCCATTCACCGATCTTAGTGCCTGTGATCAATAATCACCGGCATCAATGAGTGAAAGTAAAGCATACACACATTACTTCCTGTAACGCGTATATGCAATAAAAAGTACACAACAAGATTAAATTGGGAGGGACTTCTAGTGGCCAAAAAGTAAAATTACACCTACATACTTCCCACTAAATAAAAATATAACACCCCATTAAATAATCCCTTACCTCCCATCCCATCGTTACCATTACCAAAATAAAAGAACTTCCTCTCTGCTCTAAAAGATTAGCAACAGCATAACAACCTTTAAAGATAAACATTTCTTTGTAACAGCTGATACAAATCCTGCAATAAATCTGCAGTGTCTCTACAGCCTGCTTTCATGGAAGCAGACATAGGGTTAACCATTTGCTACCTCTCAGTCTGTCACCCCTTGTTTACATTGTATGTATCCCTATTTATTGTCCAGCACTGCGTAATATGCTGGCACCTTATAAATACAATAAATGATAAAAATAACATCCTGTGTTTACAAAGTAGCTGCTCTGCTGAGGCAGCCAGCTGACGCAGCTGAGAGATCAAATTACACTTGTGATTAGTCGCAGATGAGGGGGAATTAGACAGGCTAGCCTCTCTAAATACATACAGGGTGCATTTCTCTATGTTTTCCTTCCTGGACAACATTTATTTAAGAGTCAGTCAGAAATACCCAACTGGAAACCTCCTAGTTTGAATGTTTTTGGATGTATATATGTTTCTAACTAGTATTTTTTAGAAAAACAAACCTTCAATTTTTTTTCCTCTTTTTTGGTAATACGGCAAATGATTGTTTTCCCAAATAAGGCGTGTCAGTAGTAGAATGCTAAACGGCCGTATAAAACGTGTGTTTATAGACTCAGTGTTGTGACTCAGGCGGCTGCACCTTTCCCTGCACCGTGGTCTTCTGTGGAATCGACTTACACATAAGTTACCAGCTTCAAGTAGAATTTTCCAGTAAACATCAAGTCACTCCAAGTCCTGTTCAAACACATAAAAATATTAAAAGGCCTCTGGGCCCAGTTGCTGTGCTATGTAACCTACGTATTTGCTTTAAACCCCCCCCCCCCCCCCCATGGCTTTCTCAGTGGTGACTTCTGAGCAGTTTTTACCGGTTAACGTAAATTACGCATTACAGATTTGTTTTGACACTATTATTTTTTTGTGTCATACAACACTGGTAATAAATTAAAGAATGGAGCGCAAAGCTGAATGTAAGAGACACGGGCAGTGGCGTAGCTAAGGGCCCCAGGGCAAGTTTTAAATTGGGCCCCACAAGCACTCTATACATATCAATTGATACGGCGCACCAAAGCCTGTCAAGGACAACTACAGTGTCAGAGGTGCAAGAAGGGGATGGGGAACAGCTTGTGAATAATTACCACTATTCAAAGCATCTATAGAAGTAATTATTACCGGCACAGGATCAATAGAGAGCTAATACTGTGGCTGAAGGAGCGCCCTATGGGGCCCCTCTGGCCCAAGGGCCCCAAAGCAGTTGCAACATCTGCATCCCCTATTGCTACGCCACTGGATAAGGGGCCTTTTGTACCGAGGCATCTGCAGAGATCACCTAGTATCTTCCGTGGGTCGATCATGCGTGATCCAGCAAAACCAGAATGGGGCAATTAGCAGTAGTCTGCTTTTATGTGGTCAGGAGAATGTACCTATTACCCCAGTCAGGGATGCTGAGAACTGAGGTATATGAATCAGTATATGGGTGAATACACTGGCATCATGCATGTAGCATCTACAGTATGTGAATCAGTAGATGGGTGATTGCAGTGGTATGCAGCATCTACAGTATGTGAATCAGTAGATGGGTGATTGCAGTAGCATGCAGCATCTACAGTATGTGAATCAGTAGGTGGGTGACTGCAGTAGCATGCAGCATCTACAGTATGTGAATCAATAGATGGGTGATTGCAGTGGCATGTAGCATCTACAGTATGTGAACCAGTAGATGGGTGATTGCAGTGGTATGTAGCATCTACAGTATGTGAATCAGTAGATGGGTGATTGCAGTGGTATGCAGCATCTACAGTATGTGAATCAGTAGGTGGGTGACTGCAGTAGCATGCAGCATCTACAGTATGTGAATCAATAGATGGGTGATTGCAGTGGCATGTAGCATCTATAGTATGTGAATCAGTAGGTGGGTGACTGCAGTAGCATGCAGCATCTACAGTATGTGAATCAGTAGATGGGTGATTGCAGTGGCCTCATGCATGTAGCATCTACAGTATTTGAAACAGTAGGTGGGTGACTGCAGTAGCATGTAGCATCTACAGTATGTGAATCAATAGATGGGTGATTGCAGTGGCATGTAGCATCTATAGTATGTGAATCAGTAGGTGGGTGACTGCAGTAGCATGCAGCATCTACAGTATGTGAATCAGTAGATGGGTGATTGCAGTGGCCTCATGCATGTAGCATCTACAGTATTTGAATCAGTAGGTGGGTGACTGCAGTAGCATGTAGCATCTACAGTATGTGAATCAGTAGATGGGTGATAGCAGTGGCATCATGCATGTAGCATCTACAGTATGTGAATCAGTAGATGGGTGATTGCAGTGGCATGCAGCATCTACAGTATGTGAATCCGTAGATGGGTGATTGCAGTGGGATGCAACATAACATCTACAGTATGTGAATCAATAGATGGGTGATTGCAGTGGCATGTAGCATCTACAGTACAGTATCAGTAGATGGGTGATTGCAGTGGCCTCATGCATGTAGCATCTACAGTATGTGAATCAGTAGATGGGTGATTGCAGTGGTATGCAGCATCTACAGTATGTGAATCAGTAGGTGGGTGACTGCAGTAGCATGCAGCATCTACAGTATGTGAATCAATAGATGGGTGATTGCAGTGGCATGCAACAGATTCTACAGTATGTGAATCAATAGATGGGTGATTGCAGTGGTATGCATCATCTACAGTATGTGAATCAGTAGGTGGGTGACTGCAGTAGCATGTAGCATCTACAGCATGTGAATCAGTAGATGGGTGATAGCAGTGGCATCATGCATGTAGCATCTACAGTATGTGAATCAATAGATGGGTGATTGCAGTGGCATGCAGCATCTACAGTACAGTATCAGTAGATGGGTGATTGCAGTGGCCTCATGCATGTAGCATCTACAGTATGTGAATCAGTAGATGGGTGATTGCAGTGGTATGCAGCATCTACAGTATGTGAATCAGTAGGTGGGTGACTGCAGTAGCATGCAGCATCTACAGTATGTGAATCAATAGATGGGTGATTGCAGTGGCATGCAACAGATTCTACAGTATGTGAATCAATAGATGGGTGATTGCAGTGGTATGCATCATCTACAGTATGTGAATCAGTAGGTGGGTGACTGCAGTAGCATGTAGCATCTACAGCATGTGAATCAGTAGATGGGTGATTGCAGTGGTATGCAGCATCTACAGTATGTGAATCAGTAGATGGGTGATTGCAGTGGCCTCATGCATGTAGCATCTACAGTATGTGAATCAGTAGATGGGTGATTGCAGTGGTATGCAGCATCTACAGTATGTGAATCAGTAGATGGGTGCTTGCAGTGGTATGCAGCATCTACAGTATGTGAATCAGTAGATGGGTGACTGCAGTAGCATGCAGCATCTACAGTATGTGAATCAGTAGATGGGTGACTGCAGTAGCATGCAGCATCTACAGTATGTGAATCAATAGATGGGTGATTGCAGTGGCATGCAGCATCTACAGTATGTGAATCAGTAGATGGGTGATTGCAGTGGTATGCAGCATCTACAGTATGTGAATCAGTAGGTGGATGACTGCAGTGGTATGCAGCATCTACAGTATGTGAATCAGTAGATGGGTGATTGCAGTGGTATGCAGCATCTACAGTATGTAAATCAGTAGGTGGGTGACTGCAGTAGCATGCAGCATCTACGGTATATGAATCAGTAGATGGGTGATAGCAGTGGCATCATGCATGTAGCATCTACAGTATGTGAATCAGTAGATGGGTGATTGCAGTGGTATGCAGCATCTACAGTATGTGAATCAGTAGGTGGGTGACTGCAGTAGCATGCAGCATCTACAGTATGTGAATCAATAGATGGGTGATTGCAGTGGCATGTAGCATCTACAGTATGTGAATCAGTAGATGGGTGATTGCAGTGGAATGCAGCATCTACAGTATGTGAATCAGTAGATGGGTGATTGCAGTGACCTCATGCATGTAGCATCTACAGTATGTGAATCAGTAGGTGGGTGACTGCAGTAGCATGCAGCATCTACAGTATGTGAATCAATAGATGGGTGATTGCAGTGACCTCATGCATGCAGCATCTACAGTATGTGAATCAGTAGGTGGGTGACTGCAGTAGCATGCAGCATCTACAGTATGTGAATCAGTAGATGGGTGATTGCAGTGGCATGTAGCATCTACAGTATGTGAATCAGTAGATGGGTGATTGCAGTGGAATGCAGCATCTACAGTATGTGAATCAGTAGATGGGTGATTGCAGTGATCTCATGCATGTAGCATCTACAGTATGTGAATCAGTAGATGGGCGATTGCAGTGGTATGCAGCATCTACAGTATGGGAATCAGTAGATGGGTGATTGCAGTGGTATGCAGCATCTACAGTATGTGAATCAGTAGATGGGTGATTGCAGTGGCATGCAGCATCTACAGTATGTGAATCAGTAGATGGGTGATTGCAGTGGTACTATGCAGCATCTACAGTATGTGAATCAGTAGATGGGTGATTGCAGTGGCATGCAACATGTACAGTATGTGAATCAGTAGATGAGTGATTGCAGTGGCATCATGCATGTAGCATCTACAGTATGTGAATCAGTAGATGGGTGATTGCAGTGGCATGTAGCATCTACAGTATGTGAATCAGTAGATGGGTGATTGCAGTGGTATGCAACATCTACAGTATATGAATCAGTAGGTGGGCGACTGCAGTAGCATGCAGCATCTACAGTATGTGAATCAGTAGGTGGGTGACTGCAGTAGCATGCAGCATCTACAGTATGTGAACCAGTAGATGGGTGATTGCAGTGGTATGCAGCATCTACAGTATGTGAATCAGTAGATGGGTGATTGCAGTGGTATGCAGCATCTACAGTATGTGAATCATTAGAAGGGTGATAGCAGTGGCATCATGCATGCAGCATCTACAGTATGTGAATCAGTAGATGGGTGATTGCAGTGGTATGCAGCATCTACAGTATGTGAATCAGTAGATGGGTGACTGCAGTAGCATGCAGCATCTACAGTATGTGAATCAATAGATGGGTGATTGCAGTGGCATGCAGCATCTACAGTATGTGAATCAGTAGATGGGTGATTGCAGTGGTATGCAGCATCTACAGTATGTGAATCAGTAGGTGGATGACTGCAGTGGTATGCAGCATCTACAGTATGTGAATCAGTAGATGGGTGATTGCAGTGGTATGCAGCATCTACAGTATGTAAATCAGTAGGTGGGTGACTGCAGTAGCATGCAGCATCTACGGTATATGAATCAGTAGATGGGTGATAGCAGTGGCATCATGCATGTAGCATCTACAGTATGTGAATCAGTAGATGGGTGATTGCAGTGGTATGCAGCATCTACAGTATGTGAATCAGTAGGTGGGTGACTGCAGTAGCATGCAGCATCTACAGTATGTGAATCAATAGATGGGTGATTGCAGTGGCATGTAGCATCTACAGTATGTGAATCAGTAGATGGGTGATTGCAGTGGAATGCAGCATCTACAGTATGTGAATCAGTAGATGGGTGATTGCAGTGACCTCATGCATGTAGCATCTACAGTATGTGAATCAGTAGGTGGGTGACTGCAGTAGCATGCAGCATCTACAGTATGTGAATCAATAGATGGGTGATTGCAGTGACCTCATGCATGCAGCATCTACAGTATGTGAATCAGTAGGTGGGTGACTGCAGTAGCATGCAGCATCTACAGTATGTGAATCAGTAGATGGGTGATTGCAGTGGCATGTAGCATCTACAGTATGTGAATCAGTAGATGGGTGATTGCAGTGGAATGCAGCATCTACAGTATGTGAATCAGTAGATGGGTGATTGCAGTGATCTCATGCATGTAGCATCTACAGTATGTGAATCAGTAGATGGGCGATTGCAGTGGTATGCAGCATCTACAGTATGGGAATCAGTAGATGGGTGATTGCAGTGGTATGCAGCATCTACAGTATGTGAATCAGTAGATGGGTGATTGCAGTGGCATGCAGCATCTACAGTATGTGAATCAGTAGATGGGTGATTGCAGTGGTACTATGCAGCATCTACAGTATGTGAATCAGTAGATGGGTGATTGCAGTGGCATGCAACATGTACAGTATGTGAATCAGTAGATGAGTGATTGCAGTGGCATCATGCATGTAGCATCTACAGTATGTGAATCAGTAGATGGGTGATTGCAGTGGCATGTAGCATCTACAGTATGTGAATCAGTAGATGGGTGATTGCAGTGGTATGCAACATCTACAGTATATGAATCAGTAGGTGGGCGACTGCAGTAGCATGCAGCATCTACAGTATGTGAATCAGTAGGTGGGCGACTGCAGTAGCATGCAGCATCTACAGTATATGAATCAGTAGGTGGGCGACTGCAGTAGCATGCAGCATCTACAGTATGTGAACCAGTAGATGGGTGATTGCAGTGGTATGCAGCATCTACAGTATGTGAATCAGTAGATGGGTGATTGCAGTGGTATGCAGCATCTACAGTATGTGAATCATTAGATGGGTGATAGCAGTGGCATCATGCATGCAGCATCTACAGTATGTGAATCAGTAGATGGGTGATTGCAGTGGTATGCAGCATCTACAGTATGTGAATCAGTAGATGCGTGATTGCAGTGGTATGCAGCATCTACAGTATGTGAATCAGTAGGTTGGTGTCTGCAGTAGCATGCAGCATCTACAGTATGTGAATCAGTAGGTGGGTGACTGCAGTGGCATGCAGCATCTACAGTATGTGAATCAGTAGATGGGTGATTGCAGTGGCATGCAGCATTCACAGAAAGGGCTCTTAGCCGCTGCCAATATTAAATGCAGAAGGAAAAACACAATTGTTTTCCATCTGCACTCACTCTGTGTTTTCTTTTGCCCAATTGTAGTGCGATTGAAAAGTCCCACTCAATGGCAATCACACCAAATAAACGCCAGTGCATTGCAATTCAACTATGACCTTCGCTTGACTGTCGTGTGCATTTCTCACTCGACTGCAGGACATTTATGGCGGGACCCACCACCCAAGGTAAGTGAGGGCATCCTTGTGAGTCATAGGCCTCACCTACTTTATCCGGGACATAAACACCATTTATTCTCTGTGGACAAATGATGCTGTCTTCCTCTGAACACACATTTTTCACCTCCAGTGGTACAGAAATTAAACAGTGTGTTGTTGGCAATGTTGTGTGTAGTGAACAAAGAGTTACTCATATTTCTCTTATCAGCGAGCTCCTGGCCAGGTAACACTCCTAGTGATTCACACCCAGCCTCACCGACGTGAGCTTTGATGACAAACAGAAAGTAAAGAACAGCGTGTACGGGTCCGGGGTTCATGTATGACGTCAAACCAGGACAGGCTCGCACCCCTTTTAGAAAGCTGGTCAGAAGTTCAGAGCAGCTGTTGCGCAAGCAAGATCAGATCAATGGTCTGGCATTCTGTCCACCAATGGGTTCATAAACAAGAATGCCACACTTGCCAAGCGTTTCTGTTATCTAGGAATAGGAAAGTAAAACCCCTAGTCCACGGGGAGCTCACTACAATTACACTTTGGATAGTTCAAATCCAGGGATAAAAGTCTGCAGCTGTTTGGGCACCACTGAACAGTAGAGGCACTGGCAGAAAAATGCAGAATAAGTAAAAAAAAAAAAAAAAAACACTTCCAGTGTTTACTATATAGAAAGGGGAGGAGTCATTTCTAGACACTGATGGCAGCAGCCAAGCAGGGGAGAGGTGGGGAGATGTTCAACTAGTCTGATTTGTAAAAGAGAGGCACTCAAAACATTGACTCAGGGCTGGTTCTTCAATGAAGCAACGTAAAGCACATGCTTCAGGGCAACAACAATCAGAGGGCAGCATCCCCTCACCAAATGTCCTCCTCCTCTATGCGATGCTGCTGTGTTGCTTCACTCACTGGCTCACTGCATTCTAGCTATGGGATTTCCAGCTGCAGGTCCAGTGTCCCATATCCATGGCTACAGCGGTGCCTCATGTAACCTGGTCACATGAGGCATCGCTGTAGTCAGAGCGGAAAAGGAGAAGGGGAAGGGGGTAGTCAAAATATTTGCTTCAGGCAGCAAAAATTCTAGAACTGGCCCTGGGCATACATATTAGTGGGCCGTCGGTGAGTTGGGCGCAGGGTGACCCCAACAACGGCTCACCCTGCTGCCGCTTAAATACCTGGCGGTTTTTGATACTATTCCTCCTCCGAGTCGTCGCAACTCAGAGGGAGATGTAATTCGGGGTTCCAGGGATCTTATGAGTTACGCCTGAGCGTTGTGTGCCGGAACAACCTGCTTCGGGCCTTGGGATGACTGAATACTAAAATGAGCTGAAAAAGTGGGCGTTCCCCACAAAAGGTGCCATTGCAGCGCATTCCTTGATAAAGCATGACTTATAATCCCCTCTACAGAAGATTCATATTCATACCTATCTTAATAATGTTTAATTATTTTATCTATTTGGCAGTGGCACCTCTCACAATCATGTTGTTATAAATTTCCCCAGAAATAGAGCTAGTGACAACTTTTGCAGCAAATGCCATGAAAGAAATAGCAGAATTATAATGCAAAACAGAAGTTTGCCTTTTTAAAACGTATTTGCGATTATTCAGGTTGGAGTGAGCTCTGAGGTGTTCCACAATGCATCACTGCTGAATATGCAAATCATCCTTTGTTGTCCCTGTAAGCTAAACACACCTCCAAAACCGCCGGAATGCGATGATGTGTCAGCTTGTTAATTGTACGGAAGGCTATCCCTGTCCCCTTCAGAAGGGCATTACCTTTATCCATCCTGACTATATAGAATGGATGAATACACTGTCCTGGCAGGAGGCACTGAGGATGCAAGGGGAGGGGGTAGTTCCAGCATACTTCAGGGGAGATTGTAGCTGTGATCTGGTTGCAGGGATGTCTGTGGCTGTCATGGTACCTGGGCTGGCCAAATACTACACAGAGAATGGAGCCTTCTGATTTTATTCCTACTTCCGCAGGGCAATTTGGGGGGAGAAGGCCATTCAGTGAGCCACCTTGAAATCTCGCGGAGCACCTCTTTAACCCATGCATCTGAATAAACTCTTAAAGCGATTTCAGCAGTAAATATGGCTCAGTACTGCAGGAATATCTGTAATCTGTTTAGGAAATACAGAGAGAACTTCTTTGTCCTTCACACCTCAGTTAGCAGTGTATTCAGTAACAGAAGCAGTTATTTCTGGATCAGACTCCACTAATCACAGCAGGACTGAAGGACTATCGTATTACACGGCCCGGGGACGGCGCTGTCTGGGGAATAAATGTACGTAATGCATGTAAAACGATATTGAACTTATAAATGATTAAGTCAAGAAATCCCCTTCAAAGTGTAGCAGATATCATTTTTCTATACTTTCATTTTGTTTTAAATTCCTCCACCCCAAGCCTCACACTGCTGTGCTGCATGGCTATGCTTAGGGCTGGCCTTTACATTGAGGGACTTGAGTGACCACTATGGGCATCACTGTGTTCTTTTTTGTAGGAGAACTGACAGAACTTTGTCAGCCTCCCTCCTCAGTGCCCGGGTTGAAGGGGTGGAGGGGGGGAGGAATCAGGCCCATGCAGAGTGGCAAAGTGACTCACCTCTCTAGGAGGCAGCGATGGATGGATGCATCCCTTCTTTCTACTTGGTGTCTATAGATGGTGTCTGACATTACCGCAGCTGGAGCCATGGAGACTGGGATACATAGGAGGAAGATGGATCACATGTCTCCACCGCTGGACCCTAGAGAGGTGAGTCACCTCTCCGCTTGGCACTCTGCATGATGGAGTAGGAGAAGGGGAAGGAGGAGGCCTGGTTACGTTACACTGGTGGGTTCTCTGGCTACCTATATTGGGGGGCACATCTGGATACTTATACTAATGAGGCTACCTCTGGCTACTGAGAGCCCCTCAGCCTAATGACTACTAGGAGGCTTCTTCTAGCTGCCTATACTGGGAAGGGGGTGGGGGCTATACTTGGCCAACTAAAGTGGGAGCTCTCTACGAGTGGGGCCATCTCTGGCTTCTGCTTTGCAACAGTGTGCCTGGGTGGGTCTAACCCTGTAACCCTTTAGTATTTAGTGTCAGATGTAACTCAGAAATGTGTACCATGCACGTAAGGTAAGTCTCTGAATTTCCTAAAAGGGACAGGACAGCCCTATGACATAGAGAAAACAGATTCACTTTCATGTACAAGTTGTACAAGTTGACATAAAAGGTGAGATAATAATAATAAAATTACTGCATTTACTAGAGTATAAGCCTACTTTTTGGGCCACAAAAGTTGGTCTCGGTTTATACTCGAGTTACTACTCTTTCAATAACCCCTACAGTGCCCCCACTATATGCACAGTGGTGCATCGCTCATCATCTTTCAGTAACCCCTACAGTGCCCCCACTATATGCACAGTGGTGCATCGCTCATCATCTGAGGGAGACCACACACTTGACATTTCCATGGGAGGTCCCAGCACACCCCCGACTGAGTTTTCTGCAAAATGCCTTCCCCTGAGGAAACCTGGGTCGGTAAGGCACACTTGTTTTATATGCAGAATACAAAGAAGTATTTTTGTAAGTAAAAATGGTAGTGGGAGTATTCAACTGCAGGCGCAGTCTGCACTATCCTCTTCCTATTCTTCTCCCATGCTAGCCACTTAATGCCATCCTTGGTTGAGACATATGAAGAAGGAGTGTGCAGAAGGAAGAGGAGCCATGCTGTGAGTTTAGAGATGCTACAGAGGCCGACTGAATGTAACTGGAAAATTGATACTACATATCACACCGCAGCAAATTAGAGTACTTGTTTTCCACTGTTGTAAGGACAGATAAGCTAGTTTAGTGCCAATGCGCTGTAAGAAACCAATGTTTGGGGCCACCAGGACTAGTGTTGGGCTAACTTGGTACAGTGCAGTTCAACAGCCCACTAGCCAACCCATGAAATAATGTTAGAGGGTTTGCAAGGCCGCAAATCCTGATGCGAACATGAGTTCATTAATGGAACTGCACCACGACTGTGCTGGTTGCACATGTTCCCTGACCAGCCTGGTCATCACCTGTCTTCCCTTACTCTGACTTACTATGCTGGAGCTGCGCTGATGCCCCCAAAGCATAGAGAGCTGGATGGGCTGACTATATCAGTGTGGAGCACGGTTCTGCGGACAAACGGTGATCCCTGTATTATGCATTTGCAGGTTCAGGCGTCCATACCTGCATATCCTGACATGAACGCAGGTTTGCAAACCCTCCACCCTGGCGAACCACCATCTCTAACAAGGACCACTTTATCGAGACATCTGTATCTCGGGCTGTTGGCCTCTTAAGGTGGACATACATGTATAGACTTGGCAGCAAAGCGACCATCTGATTTACCAATTATTATCGAATTGGATGAAAATCAGTGCTGCCAACAGCATGCCCGATTGACGGTGCAACCAATTTCGGGCTGAAATTTGTCGCATATATCGACTGGACATGCTGCACAATGTCGGGCCATCATGATAGATTGGGTGCACTGCCCCCCCCCCCCCCAACGTCCATTGTGCCCCCTTCCACCGCCCCGATGCCCGTGGCACTATACTTTACCGGTCTGTGTCCGCCGCTGGCTCCAGGCTGGCTCCGGGGTCCATCCATACACGGCCCATGTGGTTTCTGGCATACACGTGGGCACTTTTGTGACATCACACACGCGCCCATGTTACCCTGGCAACCACGTGGGCCGTGTGTGTGGATGGAGTACAGAGCCCAGAGCCAGCGGCGACCACGGACAGGTAAAGTATAGTGCTTCGGGGACCAGCGGGGCACATTTGACATTAGAGGGGGGCCGCTTTGGACCAGAGTATGTGGCGTCACAAGGCCAATTCCTGATCAATTTCAGCTTGAAATAGATTGGGAATTGGCCTGCAGTGTATGGACAGCCAACAGATCGCTCTCTAATCAGATTAGATCTAATCAGATTGGTTGAATCTGCCCATCATTGGTAGATGTATGGCTACCTTTAGGCTATGGAGTAAACTACCTCACCACCTGCATCTGGAGTGCTGGCTTTGTGCACTATTGCTGTTTGGGTTGCCTACTTGAGCTGAGAACCAACCTGATCCCGGCTTAGGTTTGTGTTATCAATATCAAGTACTGTTTCACTTCAGGTGCGGTTCTTTCCTAAATGGCTGGGCATTGCCTGGAGCTGATTTGGAAAGGGGCAGCTCACTGCTCATTTGAAGGAGGCCCAATACCTGTGTTCTTGTCAGACCATCCCTGAGACCTGAACATGCTGAGGACAAATGATTTGTCACTGCTTTATTTGCTATTCAAACGACTGGGTGACTCTGATTCCCCACCTTCTCCACAATCACCTCTTCATCACAATAGAAAAATGATATGGCTCCTCTGCTAATATTTCATCACCTCAGTACACGCCACTAGCAGGCTCCTATCGGGAAGCAGTATGAAGCAATGACTGAACAAATACGGCCGTATCTCTCCATGGAAATGCTTCTGATTTTCAGTGCTGCCAACTGCCCCGTGGCACTTTTGTGCACTTGAGACTTATACTACATCAACTGTTCATAAATCACAATGTCTTTGTTTTCACCATAGGACATACAATACTCATACTGTACATTAGGAACACTATACTAGTACTGAGTAGGGCCCAGAGGCGTACCTAGAGGGGTGCAGGCATGGCTCATGACATAGGCGCCAAAGCACCATGGGTGCCATGCCTGCCACTGTGCCCCCCCGTCACTTAGACCTCAGATCAGATTACTTATATTATCTGGGAAGCATGGCTACTTAACTTATGTATGGAGGGTGCACTTGGCTTACTGTTAGAAAAGAGGACAGGAAATAAGAAGAGATACTTCCAAAAAAGTAACGTTAGCAAAATCCCTAGTCAAAAAAAACATACGCAAATGTAACAAATGTAGTAAGGATGCTGTTTGAAGGGGGGGGGGGGCTCTGACCCTGGGGGGGTACAATGTCAGTGTCTGCCATAGGCTCTATATTACCCAGATCCGCCCCTGGTAGGGCCTCCTTTTGATTTCAAGTGTGGCTAGCGGGTGGTAGGGTTAACCTCCCTGGCGGTATTGACGAATATACACGTCAATACAAAAAATGCTGTATTGACGTGCATAGACGTTAATACTGTCCTGCACTGTATACTATACCCTTGCTTGACACATTTTGGCAAGTTACAGGAAAAAAAAGGTTATGAAAATAAATTAGATCACTTTTTGCACAGAAATCCTGGGGAAATTGAACGCCAGGGAGGTTAATAACTCACGCGCTCACCCATAAAAGGGGCCATATTTTCCATAAGGCAGTGTAGGCATGTGCCTACAGGCGCCTTATGTGGGAGAGGTGGCCTTTCCTCCTCAGATCACTGACCTCAGGCACTTACATGCTTCTCGTGTCACTAATAATGTTATGAGAGTAATTAGAGTGTAAGTGTAGTGAGCTTACCTTTTCCGGCGGGGCCCGCGGCATCTCTCGCGGGACTCGCTCACGTAGGGGGTCTCCTGGGCCATCAGCCGTGGACGCCGTCCCCGGCGTCTCTCCGGCGGTGAGTCAGGGCGCGCGCGTGCGCAGTTCTGTTAGTCGCACGCGCGCGAGTCAACCTTTACAGGCTTAGGAGGTGTGTCTGATCGTAGACTCGTCCTCCTGAGGTCTGGCCCGGCTCATCACTTCTGGTATATTAGGCCCAGTGAGTCAGTTGCTCACTAGCCTTGAAACTAATCAGTTCGCTGGTTCTAGGTCTAGCTAGTGATTCTGAGCTACATTGATATATTGTGTAGTCCGCACACAATATATCGTATACGTACTCCAGTTAGTCAGTCTTTGTTATTTTCGTATATATTATTGTAGTATTATTTTGTAACATCTGATTGTATATTTATCTGTGTACCGACTTCTCGCCTGCCTCCTGACCTTGCTCCTGTCTTATCCTTTTGTACCGCTGCCATCTGATAACACGTGTTTTGACTCGGCCTGCCTTGACTACTCTATTGCCTGATCCTTCTAACTAGACTGACATCTGACCTTAGTGCTGACCCTGCCTGTTATTAATTACGAGATTGCCTTACGTCTCTGTACCTTGTTACCTCTGACTCTGTGTAGACTACAGCCTGTTCCAGATTACGTTACTCTCCTATATTGTATCTTGTTCACTACGACTACGCCTCTCACGCATCAGCATGATTGTAAAATTTTAAGGACAGTTAGTGACATAAGGCAGGGATTAGAGTTCAGAATATCTTTATTTGTGGGCGTGGCCTGTGTTCAGGGTTGAACTTTAGGGGATCAGAGCGCATGTGCTTACAGGCCTCTGTCGTAAATCTGGCCCTGTCTGTTATCATTTGAACTCTGAAGCTCTGCTCTCTTTCAGCAAAACCATTTTGGCGGGTTTTTGCTCAAAGTGTTTCTAAGCTCTGTGGCCACCCCACCTTCTTTGTTGACTGTTTTAGCCTATACAGGATGCAGAAGTCACATAGGACAACATGACAGATACCAACCAATGACAGTCTTACCAGCCAACCAACTAATGAATTCTTATTGAGGAAAATTCTTGTATTGAAAAATGGTCATGTGTAATCAGACCTAAGAAAAAGAATACCTGTATAATGTGAAAAGTATATCACAAGCTTCCATTATTGATGATGAGTAATGCGGAACAAGCATAAATACAATGTATCAAAGTATAGTCGCCCTTAGTCGTGGTGCTGGTGTGATCCTCATGTGACCTCCGTCTCTTGAGATAGGGGAAACTGCCGCATTCCACATGTTAAGGAAGTCATATTCAGAATGAATCCCTTCAGTCATTGCTTGCGATTAGTCACCACCAGCATTTACCGTGGACAATGTGGAATAATCCATTTCACAAAGTGTTACTGAGGAAAATATTTCACCAGTGTCCATTTGCCTGCTGTGAAATGCATTTCATCTGGGGATAAGCCTACAACACATGCTGTAATCTGGATTTCCAGCGGAGGAATGGAAATTGCCTCTGGCTAAAACTGGCTAAATGTCACATCAACCCTGGATTTGTCACACATAACCAAGACATCTTCTGCCACACATGACCGAGATATCTTCTGCCACACATGACTAAGACCTCTTCTGCCACACATGACCGAGACATCTTCTGCCACACTACCGAGACATTTTCTGCCGCACATGATGAGAGATCTTCTGTCACACATGACCGAGACATCTTCTGCCACACATGACCGAGATACCTTCTGCCACACATGACCGAGACGTCTTCTGCCACAAATGACCGAGACATCTTCTGCCACACATGACCGAGATGTCTTCTGCCACACATGACCGAGACTCCTTCTGCCACACACGACCGAGAAGTCTTCTGCCACACACGACCGAGACGTCTTCTGCCACACATGACCGAGACGTTTTCTGCCACACATGACCGAGACGTCTTCTGCCACACATGACCGAGAAGTCTTCTGCCACACATGACCTAGACACCTTCTGCCACACATGACCGAGACGTCTTCTACCACACATGACGAGAGGTCATCTGCCACACATGACCGAGACATCTTCTGCCACACATGACCGAGACATCTTCTGCCACACATGACCAAGGTGTCTTCTGCCACACATGACCGAGATGTCTTCTGCCACACATGACCGATACGTCTTCTGCCACATATGACCGATACGTCTTCTACCACACATGACCAGAGGTCTTCTGCCACACATGACCGAGACGTCTTCTGCCACACATGACCGATACGTCTTCTGCCACACATGACCGAGACGTCTTTTGCCACACATGACCGAGACGTCTTCTTCCACACATGACCGAGACGTCTTCTGCCACACATGACCGAGGCGTCTTCTGCCACACATGACCGAGACGTCTTCTGCCACACATGACGAGAAGTCTTCTGCCACACATGACCGAGACGTCTTCTGCCACACATGACCGAGACGTCTTCTGCCACACATGACCGAGATGTCTTCTGCCACACATGACCGAGACGTCTTCTGCCACACATGACCGAGATGTCTTCTGCCACACATGACCGAGACATCTTCTGCCACACATGACCGAGACTCCTTCTGCCACACATGACCAAGTCCATCTCCTCATGGGAATTCTCAGTTATTCCTTTATTTACAAAGTAACTAACTGAACTGCAGTTGCTCAGACCAACTGCCAAAATAATGTACAAATGAGTAGGGAGGCCATCTGGTATCTTTGTATTTATCCTTTCCAGGGAATTATTTAGAGTAAAGAATACAGGTTATTCTGAGAATCTCCCATAGGAAGATGGACTAGTCCAAGATCAGTCACATCCAACAGCTTCTTACTACCTATTGTAAGTGACAGCAACATAGGAAAAAAGTATTTTATAGTGCATTTTACTCCAGTAAAAATGTACAATTTATATGTATGTATTTTTAATTTTTCTGTTTTTCACAATAGTGGTCCTTTAACAATGGCGTCCCTATTTCTTCTAAGAGCTTCTAGACTGATGAAAAGAAACCCTGTCACTGAAGGGAGGCAGTTGTGCCTGGAGTTATGCTTTAAGCCTACACAAGTTCTGCGGATTTATGTGGCCAGGTGACAATAGAAGCAGGTGAATGAAGGGATTATTTGCAGGCCATGAATACCTTTTATAAGCCATATAAAGCACTTTCCACTCAGAACTTTACAATCAGCAGGAATGACTGAGCGGTTCAAAGGCCCCAGAGCGGACTATTCCGCTCAGACATCAAGGTGTGAGCTGCTATATTGCTGTTGTTGTCTGTATTCTCTTCTGTTTACAGTCTGCTGGAACAATGGAGGAGACACAGCTGTCATCCCACAGACACTTCTCTGCCCATTTTCCCAGGAGGGCAATTCTGATGGTACAGGTGTCCGCCTCTCGTTCCGTACTCTCCGCCCATACTGGGGAAGGTGACATACCAACCCATTCATACAGATATGCTTCCTGAGCTATGTGCCACACAGCATGTCCTGGCCTGGAGGCTAACTACCAATCAAAACCGTAATAACAACATGCTCCCCTCCATTACCCCATGATGCAGCAATGTGTAGTCCAATCATACATAGTACATCAGTATAATCTTGTTATAGTAAACTCTGCTATGGTAAATATTGGGATATAGTAAACTAAATGTCCAGACCCCTGGCCAGCGTACATCAAATAAAGGCGCCTGGAAATGTGGGTGCACTGCCCGGTAATGCCGATAGTAAACGATTGGTATTAAATACCAATATTTTTTTATCACCACTGAATCGCAGAGCATGGTTGCACGCATTATGGGGCGATTATGCCCACGACCTCATTCATTATAATGAATGGAATCGCAAGCACCGCCCCCGGGCGAATCATGTGCAATGCAGAGCCGCGCTGACGGATGGCTCTTGCGCCCTTAAACCCCCCCCCCCTTCACACACACACACACACACACACACACACACACACAAACTACCTTTCTAATGTCTAAGCCTTAAAGTGTAACTGTCGGGCATAAAATCAAAAATCAATTCTTTATTTTTATCTGGTAAACTAGTAATAGGGATGCAAACTCTTATTTGGTACATCTGCCGCACAAAGGAAGTTGCAGGGCATGCTGGGTTGTCCTTTTTTGCTTCTCTACTTTCCCCTCAGACTTAACTAATACAGCCTGATTGGCTGAAGCCTCTTTCCCTCCTGTTTTCCCCTCCCACACATCTGTTCCTCTGGTCAATATTTCTCATGCTGAGACAATGCACTTTCTACAGTGAAGGGCAGGCTATGCATACACAATCAGTCAGAGGACAGTAAGGGAGGAAATGACATCAGGATTGGCTTCAAAATAGCCACAGTTAAGAAGGGAAATGCTAAGAAAGATTTTCTCTTTTCTTTTACTGTAGAACAATCACTAAAATATAAAATGTGGACAGCGCAATAAATATGTTATGTAAGTAGAGCAATTATTTACATCTACTTACATATGTATTTTTTTCTGAGATAGTATGGCTGACAGCTCCTCTTTAACCCCCCCCCCCCCCGCACAAACTACCTACCTAACGCCTAACCCTTAACCCCACCCTCCCAAACTACCTATCATCTAATCACCCATCCACACTCCCACCCCATCGCCGACAACGGACCCCAAATTCTCAGGAGCCACCATAGATACCTTGAGCCGAAATTTGGGTGCCTGATAAATAGTGGGCGCTGGTACAAATTTCCGCTCTGGCGGCCAAATAGTGCTATAATACATTGGTGCCCTATTACTCCACTTGTCGCATACGCCCAAATTTACTGCTTCGCTCAGCCAAGCACCATTATAAGTATATTGGAGTAACGCCTGGTAAAGTAAATCCTGATATAATAGAAGTTAAGTTAATGTAGCATAAAAGGAAGCAACCCTTCGCACACTCGCTACTTGTTACTGACCCCTGTGGCTAGGGTTTTAATCCAGTGCAATCTCTCCTTCCCCTGTATGCGTTTGTCAGCATGCACACAGCTTATGCTGGTGTATGTGCATGGTGCACATGGATACATTACGTTAGCTCCCTTGTGCGATTGGTAAGATGCACTGTCTGTCCCAGGAGAGGACGTCAGGATGTGTGCTCCTAATCCATTGATAGGTTTGATGCAATGAATGTGTTTGCATGTCTGCACTATGCATGTTGCAGGGCCAGAGTTAGGACACCTATGTTTACCTGGGTACTTCTGCGCAGTATAGGTGACTAAGCATAAGAATGCATTCTTCTGTGAACTAATGCTGGATACACACGGTGCGTTCGTGCACTCGATTTTCCCGTCGATTCCCGTCGATTCGTTTATTTCCAACATGTCCGATTTTGATGTCGATGGATCGTTAGGTCGATTCGCATGCAAGTATGCCGAATCGACCTAACGATCCATCGAAATCCAAATCGGACATGTTGGAAATAAACGAATTGACGGGAATCGATGGGAAAATCGAGTGCACGAACGCACCGTGTGTATTTTAACTGAGCTGTATGGATAACAGTGGTGCCTGGATGAATGAATCTGTAAATGCATTTGTTTGAACATTTGCATGCGAGTGTGCGAAAGGTTACTTATTTTTTGCTAATTTTCTGGCCACACCCCCTTCAGCACCTCCCTTTCCTTAATAACTTATTTAATGTCCTAACTAGAGGTCGATGTGCCTGGATATATGAGTTGTTTTCTTCAGTTAAAGTAAACCTGTTTTTTGGCCCCCGTGGTATTCAAAATACGTCTATAGTGGAAAGTGGATGGGCACATGCGGCATACGTCAGCCAAGAGCCATGGTCAGTAGGCAGACTGGCAACCACTTGTAGCCTGCTCACTATCTGCACACTACTCTGGGCCTGTGTGGATTACCTCAAAACAAAGCACCAGCTGGTGAGACCTATGCTTCCTGTATAAGCTGCTGCCAAAATGAAGATTTTGGATGGGGGTAGTAGATTTTAGCACAGGGGAAATTTATGTAACTGAAAGCCACCTGTTTAGTCTGGCATTTATGATCCCATAACTTTTCCCCTGTAAGACATAACAAACCACAAGCATGTACTGATCATCTGAGACAAGCCTAGGCACTTTGGGTCTTATGGAGAAAAGCGCTTCACTAATGTTTTGTTGTTATAGGGGCTGCATAGCTTCAATTGTCAGCTGAGGCTGCAGGGAAATACACTGACACTGAAAACACATGGTGCTGAGGTGTCAGGCAAGAATGTAGACGGCCATGAGGGGAGAGCATGAGCAGGACAAGTACAATAGCAATTTGCTGTGGATTTTCCAATACAGCCAGTTGTACAGAGTGACTGATGGGTCACCATCTAGAATTGCTACTCTCCTCCTCATCAGAAAAAGTGTTGGTATGTGGCCTTTTGACTTCCTCAGCAAGTGTGTAAAAGTGAGAGGGAAATGGAGGCTGCCATAGTTATTTCCAAAGGAGGTGTGTTTCACACAGGGAGGCTGTCTTCTGCACATTTGAATCAAGGTGTGAGTCACACATACAGTTAAAAGAGGTATTAGCCAACTTTTAAAAATAATAACTAATTTTGGAGTTTAGGAAGATGAGGGGAACATAAATAATTCCTGGATGCTGAATTTAATCATCAAGGGGACAGAGACAGAAAGACTGCATTAAGAGTTACATTGCACAAAGACAAACAGTGTAACTGGAATCAGTCCATTTTCAAAAGCGTAGACTCACAAGGCCATAAATGGGTTACTGACCGCCGACTCCCATGAGCAGTTTAAAAGGGACAGCTAAAATAGCGTGAAAAGTCACCATTTAATTACCTCTAAGTTCAAACAAATTACTGGATTTCAGTTATTGTGTTCCCATTTCACCACAATCTGCTCTTGTCTTCACACACTAATGCAATTTGTTTTACGAAAACAGAACTTGCGAAACGCGTCTCTGCCTCATGCTTATAAAGTACAGCAGTGGCTTTCATCACCCAGCTATGCGTTAGTCATCCCCTTCCAGCGGCAGTTTGGGGCGAGTAGCGCTGCACAGTCGCCTGAATTTTTAACACTTACTAAACTTTCACAAAGGAATGTCTTTGGCACGGCAGTTAACTTTAATTCAATGTTACAAATTCCCAAATGCCGCTCGCTGCCACAAAGAAAGAGAGCCGTGACATTCTAGAACGCTGTGGCCCTTGGGCTCAGCTGACTTCACAGGCTTATGTTTTATGGGTTTGGGAACTGTGAGGTAACATGAGTCAAAAGTGTAAAAGAGAAAATAAAAAGGGGGAAAAAAAACAGAAGCAGAGAAATACAGAAAGGATTGTGCAGGACAAGATGGGAGATTTTATGGCACGGGTTGTGTTACGGGCAATGGTGCAGCTTTATTTTAGCACACGCGGTTTCATTGTGTGTTTGAAGCGGAACTGAATCCGTGAAACGAAAACCAAGTTACAAGTTATTTGCGGAGGGTGACAGATGTATACTTTATACACTATTACTACGATACATCTATTTATATAACACTGACATTTTCAGCCGCGGCGCTCTACAGAGCGAACAATTCATGACACTGAGGGCGTGCTTCCACTAAATGTGGAATACAGAGTTTTGCTGAACGCATGCGTTGTGCGATTCGCGAGGTCGTGCACGTTCTTACAAAAACCCTTTGATATGGTTCCCAATTGTGCATTGTATCAAAAAAGTGTGAGATGGAAGGAGAAGTAGGTATGACCCGACTATGCACAAATCACAAAATAATTTCATCAAAAGATACTTTATTAATCATAGAAAATGTATATACTAAAACACACAGTTAAAAATGTGCCCGCCCCGCACCCCCAAAGAAACCCACCCACACAGCCCAACCTCCACAGACCCTACAATATCCCCACCGATAAATCAGGAGCACCTATACACCCATAAGGATATGAATGGTTGGAATGCATGCATCAATGAAGCCACAGAGGCTACTAGTCCCTCCACATGGATGAGATCTAAGCGCTTAAATCATAAAGTCTCCAAACAGCCCACCCCCACCAGCGGCCAATGCCGGGCGAGCAGGCGGGCAGATGCGACGGCCGGCCGCCATGGCAACCAGCCGGCGCATCCGCCATAGCCCCGCCCACCCGCCCGAACGCCGCACACGGGGCGGGCAGGGCGGGCGGACACAGCAGCGGAGAGCGGCCGGGACCCAACAGCACCAAGCCACCCTCCACTACAGCGTCCACCAAGCCCCAGCCATACCAGGCGGCACCACCAGAGGGGACGGGCGAGGCCGGACCAGGAGGCACGCCAGACCGGAGGAGAAAGAGCCACAAACACATGGGCACCAACCCCAAATCACCACAGTGATCTATTACCTACTGCCCAAAACGGGTCAGCAAGTTGTATAAATATGATAATCCCAATGACATTAGTATTTCAGATGGTTGATGGTAAGTAAAATATATAGCCTAAATTATAACATACAAGGGAAATCCTACGGAGATCCCTGCAAAATGCAGATGCTAAACTTATCCTCAATAAAGATACTTACTGCTATACTGTCCTAGTGTCTGGCGATAGCTACGGTAAGGAACACCCCACCCCAAACAAAGGCAGAACGAGTGCCCCACAGGAAGGGTATCAATAAGGCAAAAAGATGTAATGCCATATTAAACTGGCAAAAAGGAGGCATAGCTGGTATTTTCATTTAAACCTGGAGGTAAAGTTGCCCCCAGGTCGAAAATCCATCTAGACTCACGTTGAAGCAACAGTCTATCCATGTCTCCACCTCGCTCAGATGCATGAATGCGATCCAAGCCAATGAATCTCATTTTGGCAGGATTACCTGCATGCATGGTCTTGAAATGCCTGGCCACCGGGGTGAGACCGGACGTATTCTTGCTCCTTATATTAGTTACATGATCCGAGATCCTAGCTCGTAGCTCACGTTTAGTTTTACCTATGTAGAATGCACCACACGGGCATATCAGCAGGTAAACAACCAATATAGTATTGCAATTTACAAAATGAGCCAGCGTCCAGTCCCTACCATCCGGTAGCCTGACTTCTCGACCCACATGTATATACCTACACATGGTACAACCGCCACATGTGTATGTGCCTAAAACCTTACAATGCCTAGAGTTCGTTAGAGGATTTCTGAAATGACTCCTGACCAGACTATCTCGAAGAGATGGTGAACGTCGGTACGAAAAAAGGGGATTTTCCGGAACATATCTACAAAGTTTGGCATCATTGGTGAGAATGTGCCAATGTTTCTTAATTATGTGGCTAATTTGTTGATGTTGAGCTGAGTATCTCGTACAGAAGCGCACAGCATTTCTCCCATCCCGTGCCCCCCGATATTTGTTCGAAAGAAGGGACGCACGGTTACTTGCGTCCGCCCTCTTAAATGCCCTCCTCAAAGTCCCTTCAGGGTAAACCCTTTCTCTAAATTTGCCCTTCAATTTATTGGCTTCTATCCTAAAAGTCGCATCATCTGAGCAGTTGCGCCTCACCCGAAGATACTGCCCCACCGGTATGCCTCTCACGGTATGGGAGGGGTGAAAGCTATCTGCTCTCAAAAGAGAGTTAGTGGCTGTCTCCTTTCTATATAGACTTGTTGATATAGCACCTCCCTCCCCTGATGATATCCAAATATCAAGAAAGGGAATTGCATGGGGACTACTTTGCATAGTGAACTTCAAATTCCTCGAGTTTACATTCAAGGTATCAGCAAACTGATTTAAAAGATCTTGACCTCCTGTCCAGAAAATGATGAGGTCATCGATGTACCTGTGCCACGTCAGAATGTGGCACAGGTACATCGAGAGGCCATCACTAGAAAATAATTCACGCTCCCACTCCCCCAGGTACAGGTTTGCATATGACGGGGCACAGGTAGTCCCCATCGCCGCTCCCTGCACCTGGAGGTAGTGGGACCCCTCAAAGATAAAAATATTGTGAGTGAGTAGAAACTCAAGCAGGGACAGGAGAAAACCGCTGTGCGCCGTGTACTGTATCCCCAGCTCGCTGAGGAAAGTTCCTACAGCCTTAATGCCTGCATCATGAGGGATGCTAGAATAGAGAGCCTCCACGTCCATGGCCACCAAAAGTGTATCAGGGGGCAATTGTAGCCCCTCCAAAATCTGCAAAAGATGCGATGTATCACGAATATAAGACGGAAGTGCCTGCACATGTGATTGGAGATACCGATCTACATAGATGCTGGCTTTTTCGGTCAGGGATCCACAACCTGACACGATTGGGCGACCGGGAGGTTTATCCAGTTTTTTATGAACCTTAGGCAAGGCATAAAAAGTCGGTATGATGGGTTTAACCACTTTTAAAAACGTCACCGTATTCTCATCAATTACCGATCTCGCCGCGGCATCATCAATTATTGAAAACAACTTCTGTTGGCACAAGGCGGCCATGGACGCAGGGACCCTCCTATAACAATCACGTCTACTTAGAATATCAAGGCACATGTTTCTGTACAATTCGACCGACATTTGTGCATTGTGTTAAGCAGAGGTGGGGATGTTCATTCATATTTTGCAGAAAATTAAATTTCCACATTCCGATTGGAACTCGGAAATCTGATTTCTGCAGAAATACCGCATTACCGCAACGCTGTCAAGTATTTGGGCAATCAGAGAATGCAAACAATTACCAAAAAAGACTCCTCCGAAATCGGAAAACTGAAATTGGAAAACTGAAATACTGCATTACCCCAACTCAGGAATTTTAGCCAATTGCAGAACTCACAAAAGCATTGGACCAATCAGGGAATGCAGAGTCACCTCACAAGTATTTGGTCAATCAAAAAAATGCAAAAAAATGATACAAAAACAAGTCTCATTGGAAATCAGAAAATGGAAATCCGTGAAATCGGTAAAAGGCATTGGCGAAAATCGGAAATTCAGCGGGATCGGAAATCGGCATTTCTGGCCATCCCCAGGCAGGGACCACACTTACAAACAATCTGGTGGGAATTCACGGGTGGAATGGAACGCTTGCTTTTTTGCGTTTTTTCCAAGTTTACAAATATTGTTTCCATGCAGCATATGTTGCACACCTCGGGCTTGATTCAGTAAACCGTGAAAACTCAAATATCACACCTTATGAAAGATATCACACCTTATGAAAATATATCACACCTTATCAAAGTTAACACGCCTTATCAGAGTAGCATAGCGAGCGCTACGAACCCGCAGGGGCTCAGGGCAGGACGAGTGCCATTGCCAATTAGCAGGCATAAGTTCGTAGCGCTCGCTATGCTACTCTGATAAGGCATGTTAATTTTGATAAGGTGTGATATCTTTTCATAAGGTGGGATATTTGAGTTATCACAGTTTAGTGAATCAAGCCCCATGTGCAGTTCACATAAACTGATGGTGGGTGATGCGCATGTTTGAGAAAAATTGTCAGTGGTCCTTTTCCGTAGACACAAGTGTCGTACCTGTTTATTTCAATAAAATAAAAATGTAGGGCATGCTGCATTTTAGAGCAAGGGGTGTGATTTTAAAATATGTACAAACACTATCCATGCCGCGGCTGCATGTGTGTCTGTACACACACTAGATTAAATGTGGCCAAGAACCTAGCATGTTTATAGTGGCCCCTGATCCCCCTCTGCATGTCAGTGAGAGATCCACCTGCCAGTCTTGTCTCACCCAAGGGCATTATTCTATCCACCCACCCCGCCCAGACTGTGACACTCCTCCTTTGCCACTCCATTGATCCTTGCCCACACCCCCACATAGCAACAGAACATGCTGCTAGTCTAGAGGCTAGTGACACATCTGTACAGCCTCCACTACATACTATTGCCTGAGAGATTGAATCCCAATCCCTACTGGGCGACAGTCCTCGTAGGTGTGTATGTGTATGAGGCTTAACTCTCCTCTAGCAGCTGTCTGTGTGAGTGAGCAGACATTGCCCCACCCCCTCATACATACACTGCTCTCCACATTGTTGCCTCCAGAGCTGCTGCATTACAAACACAATAGGCACACCTCTTGTCTCTATTGTTATATGGTTTATGCTGCGAGCAAAAACTTTTTTAACATAGTTTTTTCACAGACTCTGATTGTTATACTATTATTCATAATTTCATCATTTTGTAGTGTACAGGGTTGTGTCAGGACATTTTAGAAATATAGCTATTGGCGGGGGAAGGGGGATTGGGGGGCTGGCATGCAATCCACATGTTGCTCATATGACTCGCAGATGTGACAACTAATCTTATGAACCATATTGGAGTCATGGTTAAACTATACTTAAGTACAATGGCCAAGAGATGATTAATTGTTTTCGTAATTAAAATATCTGGGTCACACTCCAATCCTCTTCACCTTCTCAACATGTTTTAAGTTGCTTTATTACTATTGACTCCATTGTGCCCTTACATAAGCAGGTCTTATTATAACTTAATTATTATAACGTGATATGTTTTTATGTTGGATTCTGATGACGCTTCTGTGCTGGTATTACTGATGTGTAAGTTATATGTGTGTATTTTTCTGATAGAAAAGGGAAATGTGGAGGCTGCCATTGCTGATCTTCCTCTAATGATATGCTATTTTTTTAGGCTGTAATGGTAATCCTCTGGCAGTGGCGTAGCTGCCCAGAGAGCAGGCCCAGGGCCAGAGGCAGCTCGTCTTTATACTTGGGCTTCCTTTCTGATGCTCTGCTGGTATTCACCATTGTAGAATGAGTGGTCGAGCCCTCGGAAGAAGCACAGCCGCGCGAAATGGCCGTTGGGCTGCCTGTTTCACACCCTGCCCCCGCTGCCATCTCACCTAATTGTAGGACTGCATCTGTAAATAAGTACCGCATATTTGTGTTTGTTTGAAAGCACCCTTAGTCCTACATGGAATAAATGCTATTGATACACAGCAGCGCTGGATCTTCCCTTCTGCTGATTGCCTGAAAAGTCTGTGTTGATATCCAGAGCACACGGGATGGATCATTAAATGAATGTAGCCGCCAACTGTCCCTCGACCATAACATGAACTTTATCATTTTATAGACAACATAATGTCGACTTCCTATTTCTCTCTTCTCACATAGATTGTAGAATGAGTGCAGGGAAGCACTGGCAGCAGTTTTATCATTACAGCAAAGCCCCGGTTATGATAAACTAACAAGCACCCTCAACCAACCCACCTCAAATCGCTAGCAGTACAGTGGTGAAGGAAAACTTGTTAAAATAAACCTGAGATGGGGAGAAATAAAAAATGTATATATACCTGGGGCTACCGCCAGCCTCCTCCGGCCTAATGGCTTCCTCACCGCCATCCTCTGTTGCTTGCAGCCCTCTGCATATTGCCCCGGAAAGTCCTCCAGTCCAGGGCATGCTGCAGGCACAGTCCAGCTGTGCGCGCTTCCTGTTGCGCTCCCGTAACTGGGAGCATTCTGTGCCTGTGCAGTAGTATTGCGCAGAACGGAGCCAGCCATGGGAGAGCAATGGGGGAGCATGCACAGCCGGACTGTGCTTGCGCCAACTGGCCCGACTGGACGACTTACCGGGGCCAGTTGCAGAGGCTGCAAGCAGTGAAGGCCGGAGGAGGCTGGAGGAAGCCCCGGGTATGTATATAGTTTTATTTTGGCCCATCTCAGGTACACTTTAAGCAGAGCCAGGACAAGGTCCTCCAGCACCCGTGGCTGAGACATCAAAGTGCACCCCTCCATCCCTCCCACCCCAGCCGTCACACACTGCTTGCTATTAGACTAAGAGGCAGCCCAGGTGCCTTCCCTCAACTGCAGTATTAGCTTTCTATTGGTCCTGTGCTCATAATAATCACTTCTTTATATGCATAGTGGTAATCATTAACAAACTGTTCCCCGTCCCCTTCCTGCACCTCTGACTCTGTAGATGCCATTGGCAGTGTTTGGTGCGTCGTATCAATTGTTATGTATAGATTGGATGGTGGGCCCCAATGTAAAACTTGCATAGGGGCCCATAGCTTCTTAGCTACGCCACTGGGCAGGCACTGTTGTGATGTCACAGCAGAAGCAGACTAGCTCCAGCACAAGGCTGTGTGGACACGGAGAGGAAGAAGAAGGCAGACAGAGAATACGACTGCTGTATGTACACCAGGTAAGGTAAATATATAACAAGTGTCAGTGCTTCCCTGAGCTAACTCTGCACAGGGTAAGGGGTGGATATGGGGGGGGGGGGGATTGCATAATTTTCTTGAGGGGATCTTACTGGAGAGGGGGTTATGTAAGTATGGTTGGATAGAGAAAGGGAGTGGCACTGTAGTTGTTAGATAAAGAAGGGAAGTGGCACTGTAAGGTGTTGGATAAAGAAGGGGAGTCAGTGTCATTGATGCTGGATGATACGCCCTATCCTGTTACCGCCTCTCAGATCTCGCTGCTGAGGACTGTAGTTAAGCAGCGCAGACGCACATGTGCGAGATCTGAGAGGCAGAGAAGGAGGTAAATAGGATACAGGGGTGGGCCAGAAGGGTGAAACAGGCGTGTTTTATGGGAACAGCGCGATCTATTCTTCCATAGCGCTCTGATAAACAGGGAGAGCTAACCAATCCACTTAGGGACAGGGAGAGTTGAGCAATTCAACCAGTCAATCAATCACCTGTATACTGTTATATACTGGGTACCACATACAGTACAACACCAGTATCTGTTCATACATAGCACCAATTTTTTAAAATTTTTATTTGTATGCATTGGAAGAAGGATAGTCTTATACGGCGATTATATCCCAAACTCTATATTTTAACTGGGAAAGTTGGGAGGTCATCTTATACACCCAGTCGTCTTATACGCCGGTATATACGGGTAGTAATTTCGCAATAAAATTCACAATGATTCCAAATAATGCAAAATCTCAAACAATGGCGAAATTAATTTTGCATGTGAATGTAATTAGAAAGCATAATTTTGCATTGACTCGTAATTTTACAAAATATTCATCTATGTGTAAATGCTCATTGACTTCAATTGATTTGCTGAAAATTCAATTTTTGCATACATGCCTAGGAATTTTCGCATATATATTCAGCTATGCGAATGTAAAGGACTCACTTGAGCTCCTCGTTCCTGCGCGCAGCGGTACAGCGTCCTACACTTCCGGGTCTCGGCGGCTGTCACTTGTCACAGATGTGCACGCTGAGGATCTGTGCGTGCATAGCGATGGGTAGGCCAAACGTCCTGTCCGCCCTCTGTACTCTCTCCACAGACGTAAACACTAGTGTCAGCTGATCACCAGGATCAGCTGACATTTAGACAGAAACGGTAGCGTGTCAGCTGACTGGATCAGCTGACTCACAGGCAGGTGTTACTGAGTTGTGAAGTGTGTGTGTGTTTGTGGCCGGCCACTAATTGGAGGATGCCTGGTATATATACTGCTGCTTGTGCATTCAGTCTTTGCCCGTTATAGCGTTAGCTTGCTAGCTGCTGGGTGCGCTTACTTACCTTTGTATATAACGATTTCCTGGATACCAACCTTTGTTGGCTATTGACCATTCTCTGTCTGCTGCCTGTATTGACCTCTGCCTGTTCCTGGACCACTCTATGATCGCTGCCTGGACTGACCTTTGGATTGCCTTGTGACCTGATCTGCCTTACCCTTCTGTACCTTGATATCTCGATTACCTGTGTATGACCTCGGATTGTTCTCGGATTGCTCTCATTGTCTGTAGGCTCTGGTGGGTTTTTGTCCGCTCCACGTTCAGCTCTTATATCTTGCACCCAAAAGGCCTGAGTGTAACCGAAGTCGGGCAAGTGTTGTTTCCTCACCTCCCGTTCAAGAGATGACGCACCACATAGGGTGAAGACGGTGGTGATAAATTGGGACATAAGAGCTGATCTGTGGGAAATAGGTTGCCAAGCCTGACAGCGAAAATGTGCTTTCTCATGCCCATTGACTTCAATGCATTTAGTGAAAAACATTTTTTGCATGCATGCCCTAATTTTCACACACCGTAATTTATTTGAAAATATGTTCAAAACACTTTAGTGAATTCTGGGACGGCAATTTTGCATAACTTTCAAAATCAAGATTATATGCAAAATCATAATTACAATCAAGATCATATTGCAAACATTACGCAAAATTTCACAACAGTAAAATTATTCATTACAAAAACCAGTCCAAATCCACACTTTATTAAGAGTCTTTGTTTGTCTCTAACTTAAATTGGAAATAAAAAGACATTACCAAATACGGTATATGGTGAAGTTAAAAGAACAATATTAGATGAAAGAAGGGACAAGGCTGAAAGCCAATATTGGATGGCTATGATTATCAGCCCCTTACGCAGAACTGCAATAAAACAGACACAATTCTTTAGTGGGTGCTCTTTCAGGATGGACTGAGGCAAAGTGAACAGTTTGTCTGACAATGCAAAATTATTTTTTTTTAAATCCTAGTTGTTAGATGCCTAGATTCTGCTGGCTAAAATGCACAGTTCAAAAGACAGCATCTGTGATGGTATATGGGTGCATTAAGCTAGCCATACCCAGGTCCATTCTGGCCCAATATGACAAACCAATCAATCCCTATCTGGCTGAAATTTTGGGGGATAGTGATCAATACTTACCCTGAATGGCAAACTCAATTTTGATGGACTTTGCCAAAAAAGAATCCCCATTTTTTGGGCGACCAGTCGATGGAGTGAAGAATTACAGTTGGATTTTGTGAAATTCTGAATTAGGACTTTTGCAACAGAATTTCGCAATTTTGAGTTCAAAGTCGGAAATCACAGAATTCTGACAGCTACATTTTGAAAGTTATGCAAATCTTTGTTTGTGTAATGCACAATCGTTTTTTGGACACGTTGTGGAATAAATATCTGCTAAACATGCTCAAGGGGCATGAGTGTGAAAAATCTATGTAGAAATGTGGACATTGAATACGTAAAATTTAAATTATAGCCTATTGAGAACATATTTTTGCTAATTTTTACCAACTATATCCAACCTTATGATTAGTGCGAAAATATATTTGCAGTAAAATACAATTTCCCAATGCAAACTCAAAATCCACGAAAGTCAGAATTCCGTGAAAATTGCAAACCTGCAACTGGGGTGGGGCAAAAGATAGCTACTTACCTTGGTAGAGAATCCTTCAGAGGCATCCCAGGCCCTCCTGCAGACAACCCCTGAGCAACCTGCTGGAAGCTCACAGCTACGCTCCCGCATGTGAACAAGTGCAGCCACACTACACAGATGCAGGATGGCATCCGCCTGTGCAGCAGCCGCTGCTTGGGCTCTATGGAAAAAGCCACGCCCGTTCAGCTCCATGCTACTGAGCAGGTGCAAGCTGTCCTGCACCTTTGTAGTGCGGCTTAGCTCCATCGTCAAGCCCTTGGCAATGAGCTTCAGGGTGAGGGTCCCGGTACTGAAAGGGCGAGGTGGAGGGTCACAACTCACAAGGGAAGTCTCTAGATTATCCAGAGACTTCCCTCTACTGAGGCAAGTATCCCTATTGGGCACTTTGTTTTCCCCTCTAGGTTCCCTCTAATAGCCTGGCAGCAGCATTCCGTACTAACTACCAGTGGCGCAGCTAGAGATTATGGAGCCCCATAGCAACATTTTCATGGCACCATAATTTCTAGGCACTGTTGAGCAATGCTACCGGCCCCTGCCCTATGAATATGGGTTGATTTGGCGGTTTTCATAGTCCATGAGCAGTGAGGCTTTTGCTACGCTAACTACAAACTGTACAGGTCCTTATTTGGAAGACATTACAGCAGTCCAGCTGTGTTGTGATGAAATCCTGAAGATTTGGCAAATCATTCTATGTAAAGGCGGTGCTTCATTCTTGCAATATTTCTCAAGCGAAAGTAGGATGATGTTAAAACAGTATAGATCTGAAATTTATTTCGCCATCAATTATTACACCCAGCGTAGGGATGGCAATGCTTAGGAGAACTCATGGAGAAGCATGTGCTCAGTTTGATCAGCTGATAGATTGGTAAGGTTCTGATTTGCTGTGATGACTTCCTGTTTTAGCACATGATCATGACCAGCAAATCAGAGTCTTACAAATCTATCAGCTGATCAAACTGATCACATGCCAAACTTTTTCGGTCAAGGGTCAACATCAGACTGCTGGGGGGCCGGAGTATACATAAAATGATGTAGAAAACATTACATTGAACCTAGGCAGGGTAAACTATTACCTGTTAACACATGTAGTCCTTATGCCTCCCATTTAACCAAAGCAGATAGTATGCCCCCAACACAGCATGTGTAGATATTATGCCGCAATACAGCATGTGGAGATAGTATGCCCCCCAACAGCATGTGCAGACAGTATGCCATCAACACAGCAAGTACAGGTAGTATGCCACCAAAAAGTTATCCCCTCCACTTTTTTCAGCAGCCTGAAAAACAGTCAACACACAAAGCAATCAATGTTCAAAATACATATTTTAAAAGCCCCCTTCCCCCCAAACCTAACCCATTTCCCCAATAATCACATGAACTGCAAATTATCCACCCCTACACACATGCACACACGGAGGAGAACTCCCAGCAGCAGCCATTCATTTACGGGGCACCTGAAAAACCACTTTGCGCCAGACATTGAAGAATACTCAGGTGACAACCTGCCATCCAATTGGATAGCACTGTCACCTGATGCAGAATTGGATTGGAAGCCAGCGAAAGACTGCTCGCTGGCTTCCCTGTGCATGGGTGGAACCAGCACTGCTATTCTATACATGGGTCACCGATATTTAGAGATGCAGTGGACCGTATCTACAAGTAATATGTTGTGTGAGTGGGGGGGCCGGTAAAAAAGCCTCAGGGGGCCGCATTTGGCCCGCGGGCCTTAGTTTGAGGACCACTGTACTAAGTGTTGTCTTCCCTACAGGCTGTGCATACAGTCAGAGCTATGTAAATCAGTTCCGACTACCCGCAATGGTTATGATGAATGGAAGTGGAGCTGTTATCCTACCAGGCACTGTCCTCCACTTATAATATCCCCCATAAAGATGCCTGAAAATGCCTTAACCATTTCACACCTGTCCATGGCATGTTAAAACGGGTGCATGCACACATGCATGTGCTCGCGTCAGCCCCTCACCACACGTGTGCACGACAGTGGATGTGCAGGTCAGCAAAATGGACTTTCAGATTGTGAGCCCCTCTGAGGGACAGTTAAGTAACAAGACAATATACAATTTACAGCACTGCGGAAGATGTTGGTGCTATATACAGTAAATAATAATATTAACCACTTAATGACATGCTGACTTTTAAAAACGTCCTGCTAGAGCCTCTTAATGGCTCCAGGACGTTTTTACAAGTCAGACAGTGCTGCTGCCGCTGTGCGCGTGCGCGCTCCGGCGTGTGCACGTGCATTCCCGTGCACGTGAAAATGGCGGAAAAAAAAACACCAAAGAAAAAAATACACCTTTATTTTCAAATAATATATTGTCACCATACTAGGGACATAATTAAAATCTTGTGATAACCAGGACAAATGGGCAGATAAAATGTGTGGGTTTTATGTACAGTAGCAGTGTTTATATTAAAACCATAGGGGATGAAATTGGAGAAATAGTGTATTTTTTCCTTGTATTTTCCTTTAAAATCCATAGAAAATAAAGTAATTACTGAAAACAAATATCAATCTCAAAAAGCCCAATTGGTGGTGAAAAAAACAAGATATAGATCATGTCATTGTGATTAGTAGTGATTAAGCTATTGGCAAATGAAAGGGATGAGCACTGAAAGGTGAAAATCGCTCTTGTCCGTTAAGCTAGGTCTACACGCTCCGATGTGCCTTATCAATCGAGCCGCTGATGCGGCTCGATTGATAAGATCCGACAGGTCCTATCTAGCCGCCGCCAATTCCCTGCTCATTCCCCACGAGTGGACAATGGCAGGGAATCGAGCGGAAGAAAAGCGGTGCCGGCGGGGACGAGCGGGTATCGAATCCGACGCATGCGCGGACGAGCGGGGACGCGGCGGGTACGCGCGGGGATGCGAAAGAGTCGATCCAGCGGCTAATCGAGTTGCCCGATCGCTCCCTCTAGATGGGGCTTTAGGGTAAAAAGCCCCTTGGGGTGAAGTGGTTAACACATTTATAAAATGTCCTATTTGCACTAATAAGTGCCAAAATAGGAGGTTTTAAAATGTCCATTTTGCAGGAAGTGGAGAAACTTTACTGAAAGATAGTAGTGAGGGGAAAACAATTAAGTCAAGACAGCAAAGGGAGAAGCTAAAAAGTAGAAGATAAATCAAGAAAGGATTGATACTCGTATGTCATTGTTATGTTTGATCCACCGTGAACCTGCCCTTACCTATGCCTTGCACTGCTGTGTTCCTGGTCTGAATCCCAGCCAGGGCACTATCTGAACAGTTTTTATGTCCTCACGTGTCTGTGTGGGTTTCCTCTAAGCACTTCCGTTTCCTCCCACATCCTAAAAACACACAGATAAGTTGATTGGCTTCCCCCTAAAAATTGTCCCTAGACTACGGCAGACATATGACAATGGTACGGATTAGATTGTGAGCCCCTTAGGGACAGGTAGGATCCTTTTACATTTAATCAGTTGCTCTCAGTTATAACTGAAAGAAAACAGATTTTCAAAGTAATGCCCATGTTTTCCTATGGCACAATTCCCACTATAGACCTTTTAACTGAAAGCTTTTTCACAATGCATTGCTATGGAAAAAAACACATACTATTGCACACTAACACATTAAGTGTAAAAGGGCCCTTACTAACAAGACAATATGTATACTCTGTAAAGCACTATATAATACTAAATAATAACACAACCCCTAACAATGTGGTGCTGCTTGCATGGCAGTTGGCAACTGCCAATCCCACAATGCTACGAGGTTCACAACAGGAAACTGTCAGAGCCATGGTCCTGACATCACACTTTGGGAAGGGTTATGCTGGATACACACGGTGCGTTCGTGCACTCGATTTTCCCATCGATTCCCGTCGATTCGTTTATTTCCAACATGTCCGATTTGGATTTCGATGGATCGTTAGGTCGATTCGCATGCAAAGTATGCCGAATCGACCTAACGATCCATCGAAATCCAAATCGGACATGTTGGAAATAAACGAATCGACGGGAATCGACGGGAAAATCGAGTGCACGAACGCACCGTGTGTATCCAGCAATACACCACAATATCAACCATATGCCCGGTTGATCTATTTGAGGAAAGGTAAAGATTTGGGAAAGGGGAATAGCAGGGCCAGATTTACCATAAGGCGGCTCATTCCCCTCCCCTAGCGCCCCCCTCCTTCCCTATGCACACTCCTGAGTAGAGCTTAAAGTGGATCCGAGGTGAACTTTTACTCATTGCATAATTGTGTTCCTTTCCTATTGTTTATAGGGCATTCCTCAAGCCAAATACTTTTTTGTTTTTGTTTGAATACTCTAATTCCCTATAAACTAAACAAGCCTCGCCCACAGGTTTTCAGAGAGCCTTGGCAGTAGCAAGGGCTCATGGGAGCTCAGTCTGGGCAGGAGGAGGAGGAGGTGTTACTAGCCATTGATTTCAGAGGCAGAGGGGAGGAGGGGGCTGAGTGCTCAAGAAACAGATAAGCCTGCCTCTGTGTAATGTTTACAAACAACATGGCTGCTATCATTGAATCACAGGAAAAAATAATCATTTTTTATTAAAGCTGTTTGACAGCTAGATTTGCTGTGTAAACTATCTAAACTTTAGATAAGATATATAGACAAGTTACTTGTTATAGTTAGTTTTTCATCTCGGATCCGCTTTAAATGAGAGTTTGGTCACTTGGCTCTCGGCATTCCACTGACAAGATCTCCCTTCAGTCGGGGGCACCACTAGCTGGCTACCTAATGGTAAGGGACACCTGCAACTACCTATGTACACTACTTGTTAGGAAGAAGTCAGAGCTGGGTCAGCCAGTTTGTGGGTTTCTGGAGGGTGAAGTTTAGGGTGCCAGGACATCTGTGCCTATAGGCTCCTGTGATGTAAATCCAGGCCTGGGGAATAGACTACTAACTAACTGGGATGAAGTTCCATCCTGGGTTACAGTTCCTCTTTAGTCAATCAGGCCCTTTGCTATTTGGTGGCAAGAATATGAGCTGTATCGAGGATTACTGGAGGTTGGTAAATTGCAATTTATGCGACTGCCGCACAAATTACACAGTTGTAAACCCAGTAATGCATAAAGTGAATAAGGAATAAATAACCAGCAAAGTGTTTGGAGAAACAAATCAAAATGATGTGTAGGAACACAATGGAACACAGTGGAAAGTATTTGGAATATCCTCCCTCTTTTTATATGCGGATGGCTGGGTGACCAGCTCCCCTCCAGGCACTGAAACCTTAAACTGCATGTAGCTAATTGTTGACATGACTCAGAGCCTTTGATGTCTGTGGGGTACTCGCCCGGCAGCCACTCCAAACCTTCTGGGTTTAATTAGGATCTTTTACAGCATGCATTATTAATTACATTTAATAGAGCTTAAAACACAACAAAGGATTTTACTATTCCTGGACTAATGGAGCACTTACTGCCGTGCTTTTCCTAGAGTGAGCGCAAGGCTTAAATCCCCAGATTTTCACGTTTTGTCCCCAGCCATGATCAATTAACGGAGTAAAGGCTGCATCGATTTTTGCTCGCTTTGTATTTCCACAATGGATTAATCTGAGCAGGAAGAGACAGGAGGAGAGACAAAGGAAAGCACCGACTTGAACCTGTCTTCACATTTACCCTTCCCAGCCTATCAGACATGCAGGCACCCGGAGCCCAAAGCCCAAAAAGTTCTGATGAGAAAAACTGTGGCCGACATTTACAGGTCCAGAATAAGCCCCACCCTTACTCACCCCTCCTGTCTTACCACTCCCCGAGCATCGATTGGGTGATGCTGGCCACACACTGCCAGATCTGCTATCTGTTAGATCAGAATATTTGCCTAATGATACCAGAACAGAAGATATGGACTCAAGCACTCTCCAAGCAAATTTCCTGTAGCAAACAGGTACAACAACAGCCCCTGGTCTACAGCTGTTTCACGTGCTAGGCACGCCTCCTCAGGACACACAGGGACTGTCACCTTCCACCTTACTAATATACAAGTGAACACAGCAGCCCACCCATTCAGGGAGGGAAAGTGACAGAATAGGTAAAATGACAAAACCTAGAAAAACTGCAGGACATCATTTAAAAAAAAAAAGGCATTTGCCTCATTCCTCTCATTAAAACCCAGATTTCCCAGAGCCTCAGAACGAGCAGTAATAGTGGCCTCTCTTGTCAATAATTTATCATCTCTTGAACCACCTCTACTATCCCTATCTACAACCTCCAAGCCTGCGAAGGAAAGGCAACGGGCATCAGACCCGTGAACTTCTCTTACATGTTTGATCATGCATGTGGCTCCCACACCGCTTTTGATCGATCTTTTATGCTGTAAAAACTTTTCCTTCAAGGGTTGGATGGTCTTGCCGATATAATATCGGTCACATGGGCACCACACACAGTAGATGACAAACCTAGTTCAACAACTAATGAAGTGTTTAATTTTCCAGGTAATTTTTGCCTCATGATATTTTTTGCACAGCCAGTGGAGTCAGCTTATCGTGTATGTGTTGTATGAGTGCCGGTGAGTTGTATGAGTGCCGGTGAGATGGGCGCAGGTCGAGCCGAATGATGGCTCACCACACTGCCGCTAAACTCCCCGGTGGCTTTATATACAATTACCTTCCGAGTTGTAGCAACTATCGCTGGATCCCCAAATTACTCTTACATGCTCCATGCAGCATAGCACTAGTGCTATGCCTGTACCCAGCTTCAGTGCTAAGTGCGGGCTCCGAAACTACCTGATTGGAGTTTATCTAATAAAAATCTGCCACTCTGTTGCCAGCATAAGGGAGAATGCCCATCACAGTGAACAGCCAATAGCAGTGGAGAATGGTGGATGCTGAGAACAGTGGACCCTTGTGCAGAATTGACTTGGAGATAGAGACAGGGCGGCACAGACAGACATGAAAGTCCCGGGAGGAGAGACTGTGCAGGCAATGTGACCAGGGGGCCCTGGAAGATGAGGCCCACTTCCTGCTATACTGCAGAACATTTGCACTTGTGAGGACCGCCCACTTCCAGAGACTCTTTTCCCACATCCAGATTTCACCTCCACAGATGAGGAGAGGAAACTCTACATCCTACTGGAGGAAGTCCAAAACAATGGTGCAAACAGAAGCCCAATATGTCGATACCTGCTTCCAATTGAGAGAAACATGACATCCCACGTACTGTATACCCCTTTTACTTCCCCCTATACCCTTCTCACCCCTATGGATGTATATCCCAACTACTAGCTGCTACTATGGTAATGCCCGCAAGCAAGCTAATGGAGTATCACGGTCACGCTACAAGCATATTTAGCAGCAGTTACGCGCTTTGTAAAATTACCCTGTGTTGTGCATGAGCGGTAATATTACCGCAGTTTCATGACTAAAAAAAGCTAGGTGATCATCAGCAGTGGGCAAAAACTGCTATCTTGCCAAGGGCCCCATTTCATCTTTATCCATTTCTGAGTGTGAGGAAGGGCGTGAGGGGACAGAGACACAGAGGGAGCAGAGATGGATTTCTGGAAAGGCCACAAAGACCCAGGCCAGGGCCGGATTCACCATAAGGCACTGAAGGTGCCTACAGGCGCCTGATGCTGAAACGCGGTTCCCTGATTGCCTCCCTCTCTTCTTTCCCTGTGCAGAGGCCCAAGTCAAGTTTAAATGAGAGGCTACTCACCTGACTCTCAGCATTCCACTGATGAGATCTATCTTCAACTGGGGGAACCTAATATTTTGGGTCACCTCTAGCTGAATACTGAGAGAACCTCTGGCTACCTAATACTAAATCGCACCTGTAGCTGCCTACTCCAGGAAAGGGAAGTATGGAAGAAGAGACAGCAGGGACAGCCAGCACACTTGCAGTGCAGTTCGGTGGGGGTTTGTAGGTTCATGGAGGGCAAAGTCTAGGGTGCCAGGAGATCTGTGCCTATAGGCTCCTGTAATGTAAATCCGGGCCTGACCCAGGCCTTGGTACCCCTTGTACCTGGACATGAAAAAGGGGTTGCTACATATGAAAGAGGAGAGTGGAAATGGGAAGCAACACATTAAAAGGGAAACTGGTGCTCAAGGGAGCTATTCATGAAAGAGAGGGGCTGCAGTACAGGGATGATACACATGGAAGAGGGGGCTGCACATGGAATGGGAGGTGCGCTCCTGCACTAGAAAGGGGAGCCTCAACATACTTGGCCTAGGGGCACAAAAAGTATAAATCCATCCTTGAGAGAGAGAGAGGGAGACACAGACACAGGAGGGGTGGAGAGAGAGTGGCTAGAGTAGTGTTGATGGCTATAGTGAGACAGATGGAGAGGGGGAGAGAGAATGCATGAGATAGAAAAGGCAGCCAGAGAAGTGGAGAGAGAGAGAGAGATGGAGATCTGTTCTTGCAAACACTAGATGCTGTAGCAGTTAAGTCTGCAGCATAGAGTGAAATTCAGTTAATGTGAGATAGAGTGAATGAAGATAATGTAACAACAAACGGTGATAATATGATACAGAATGAAAGTAATGTACTATGTAATAATCATAATGTGATATAGCAAGAGCGTAATGTAATTTAAAATGAGGGTAATGCGATATAGGATCAGAGTAATTGCTAATGGGAACCTTTTACTGGAAGGCTCCAGTGATCTGTACAGAGACGTGAATCATGCCTACATCTGTACATACCTGACCCCTATATACACCACTGACTGCATATATCTGACCCCTATATACACCACTGACTGCATATATCTGACCCCTATATACACCACTGACTGCATATATCTGACCCCTATATACACCACTGACTGCATATATCTGACCCCTATATACACCACTGACTGCATATATCTGACCCCTATATACACCACTGACCACACCTACCTGACACCTATATACACCACTGACCGCACCGCACCTACCTGACACCTATATACACCACTGACTGCACCTACCTGACACCTATATACACCACTGACCACACCTACCTGACACCTATATACACCACTGACCACACCTACCTGACACCTGTATACACCACTGACCTCACCTACCTGACACCTATATACACCACTGATCGCATATATCTGACACCTATATACACCACTGACCACACCTACCTGACACCTATATATACCACTGACTGCAGATACCTGACACCTATATACACCACTGACTGCCCCTACCTGACACCTATATACACCACTGACTGCACCTACCTGACACCTATATACACCACTGACTGCACCTACCTGACACCTATATACACCACTGACTGCACCTACCTGACACCCATATACACCACTGACTGCACCTACCTGACACTTATATACACCACTGACTGCACCTACCTGACACCTATATACACCACTGACTGCATATATCTGACACCTATATACACCACTGACTGCATATATCTGACACCTATATACACCACTGACTGCATATATCTGACACCTATATGCACCACTGACCACACCTACCTGACACCTATATACACCACTGACCACACCTACCTGACACCTATATACACCACTGACTGCACCTACCTGACACCTATATACACCACTGACTGCACCTACCTGACACCTATATACACCACTGACTGCATATATCTGACACCTATATACACCACTGACTGCATATATCTGACACCTATATACACCACTGACTGCATATATCTGACACCTATATACACCACTGACTGCATATATCTGACACCTATATACACCACTGACTGCATATATCTGACACCTATATACACCACTGACTGCATATATCTGACACCTTTATACACCACTGACCGCACCTACCTGACACCTATATACACCACTGACTGCAACTACCTGACCCCTATATACACCACTGACTGCACCTACCTGACACCTATATACACCACTGACTGCACCTACCTGACACCTATATACACCACTGACTGCCCCTACTTGACACCTATATACACCACTGACTGCACCTACTTGCCCCCTATATACACCACTGACTGCACCTACCTGACCCCTATATACACCACTGACCGCACCTACCTGACACCTATATACACCACTGACCGCACCTACGTGACACCTATATATACCACTGACTGCACCTACCTGACACCTATATACACCACGGACCGCACCTACCTGACACCTATATACACCACTGACCACACCTACCTGACACCTATATGCACCACTGACCACACCTACCTAACACCTATATACACCACTGACTGCACCTACCTGACACATATATATACCACTGACTACACCTACCTAACACCTATATACACCACTGACTGCACCTACCTGACACCTATATACACCACTGACCGCACCTACCTGACACCTAAATACACCACTGACTACACCTACCTGACACCTATATGCACCACTGACCACACCTACCTGACACCTATATACACCACTGACCACACCTACCTGACACCTATATACACCACTGACCGCACCTACCTGACACCTATATACACCACTGACCGCACCTACCTGACACCTATATACACCACTGACTGCACCTACCTGATACCTATATACACCACTGACTGCACCTACCAGACACCTAGATACACCACTGACTACACCTACCTAACACCTAGATATACCACTGACTGCACCTACCTGACACCTATACATACCACTGACTGCACCTACCTGACACCTATATACACCACTGACCGCACCTACCTGGCACCTATATACACCACTGACTGCAACTACCTGACCCCTATATACACCACTGACTGCACCTACCTGACACCTATATACACCACTGACTGCACCTACCTGACACCTATATGCACCACTGACTGCCCCTACTTGACACCTATATACACCACTGACTGCACCTACTTGCCCCCTATATACACCACTGACTGCACCTACCTGACCCCTATATACACCACTGACCGCACCTACCTGACACCTATATACACCACTGACCGCACCTACGTGACACCTATATATACCACTGACTGCACCTACCTGACACCTATATACACCACGGACCGCACCTAGCTGACACCTATATACACCACTGACCACACCTACCTGACACCTATATGCACCACTGACCACACCTACCTAACACCTATATACACCACTGACTGCACCTACCTGACACATATATATACCACTGACTACACCTACCTAACACCTATATACACCACTGACTGCACCTACCTGACACCTATATACACCACTGACCGCACCTACCTGACACCTAAATACACCACTGACTACACCTACCTGACACCTATATGCACCACTGACCACACCTACCTGACACCTATATACACCACTGACCACACCTACCTGACACCTATATACACCACTGACCGCACCTACCTGACACCTATATACACCACTGACCGCACCTACCTGACACCTATATACACCACTGACTGCACCTACCTGATACCTATATACACCACTGACTGCACCTACCAGACACCTATATACACCACTGACTACACCTACCTAACACCTAGATATACCACTGACTGCACCTACCTGACACCTATATATACCACTGACTGCACCTACCTGACACCTATATACACCACTGACCGCACCTACCTGGCACCTATATACACCACTGACCGCACCTACCTGTCACACATATATACCACTGACTACACCTACCTAACACCTATATATACCACTGACTGCACCTTCCTGACACCTATATATACCAATGACCGCACCTACCTGACACCTACAGTATATACACCACTGACTGCACCTACCTGACACCTATATATACCAATGACCACACCTACCTTAAACCTATATACACCACTGACCACACCTACCTGACCCCTATATACACCACTGACTACACCTACCTAACACCTATATACACCACTGACTACACCTACCTGACACCTATATACACCACTGACTGCACCTACCAGACACCTACATACACCACTGACTACACCTACCTAACACCTATATACACCACTGACCACACCTACCTGACACCTATATACACCACTGACCACACCTACCTGACATCTATATACACCACTGATCGCACTTACTTGACACCTATATATACCACTGACTGCATGTACCTGACTCCTATATATACACCACTGACCGCACCTACCTGACACCTATATACACCACTGACTGCACCTACCTTACACCTATATACGCCACTACCTCATCTCTACAGTATCTATGAAACTATAGCAAGTCTTAGTGTGTCCACTTTCACACCTGCAGCTGTTTATTTGGTGCCATTATTGCCCTGTGCCATGCAGCAGGCTCCCTGGAGACTCATAGGTGTCAAACACTCCACCTCATTTGTCTGTCTCCACCCATTGCTGTACAAACACAGTCTGTGAGAGGGGAGGGGAGGATAGACGGGGTCCTGACATTTCAATATTCCACAATAGAAACACATAGAGAAAGGATAACAGAAGATTGTTTCATTGCAAACAGCTGTAATAACAGCAATGCACATGGTAATTATAGTCAAGTTTATTTAAGCTTGCAGCGTCAGCATTTCTGTAATAATATTCTATAAATAAGATCCTACAGTGTACTTGAAGTGAGATGAAGGACGATGAGCTGAACATCTATATAGAGTATAGAGTTCTGTGTACACCTTTTCTTCTTTTTTTTCCACTGTGTATATCCCTGCTCTATAAAAAGCACAGTCTCTTTATTACAATGGATGAAGTGTCTGTTTAATCCTCTCTAATATCTAATACGAGGTCACAGAACCTGTTCTTGGCTGTGATCAACAGCCCTGACAGCAGCGAAGAGATTAAAAGTTCAGTAGGTCATCAGTACTCTGTATGGGAGCTGAATAAGCATAAAGTGCTGAGTAAACACAAAGTGCTATATATAAAAATAAAGTGCTGCGTACATAGTTGCGCTTTCTTATTACTATAACCACCTCTTTAAAACTCTAGGCAAGAAGTCTTGACACCCCCCTCCCACCCCCCAAAAAAAAGAAAGGACAAAAAAAATGCGTACACACTAGAGAATATAAACCATGTGGCGTGTAAGGTGGAGACTTAATACAGAAAGAAGCACAAGGAAGCACTATGGGGGAACAGAAGGAGACACAATGGGGGACAGAAGGAGGCAGAGAGGGACAGAAGGAGGTACAGGGAGACAGAAGGAGGCACGGGAGACAGAAGGAGGCACAGGGGGACAGAAGGAGGCACAGTAAGACAGCGGGATGCACAGCGGTGCAGAGATAGCACAAGGGGACAGAATGAGGCACAGGGGGGCAGATGGAGGCACAGGGGGACAGAAGGAGGCATAGTAAGACAGAGGGATGCACAGCGGTGTAGAGATAGCACAGGGGGGCAGAGGTGGCACAGGGGGACTGAAGGTGGCACAAGGAGACAAGTGGAGGCACAAAAGGGGACAGAAGGAGGCACAGGGGGACAGAAGGACACACGGAGGGGAGCAGAGGTGGCACGAAGAGGGGAGAGAGGTCGCACAGAGGAACATAGTGGTGGCTGCCTGCAATTTACACTATCCGGACCTTGTGATGTCCGGTCTCCTGGGACCTGCAATGCTGCTTCTCCTCAGGGCACTGAACTTCCTGCTGCTGCATGCACACAGCAGAAGCAGGTGAAAGAGCACCTGTAGGGGCAGTGCTTAATCCAGGAGAATGGCACCCTCCAGGACTACTGGCACTCCAGGCAATGGCCTGAACGGTCTATGCCTAAAAACACCCATGATTATAAATTATAATAATAATAAAGCGCAAAGCAGTTGCCAGAAACACAATTAAATCTTCACATCTAGATTTTAACACTTAAAACCACAAGAATGTAGGATTCAAAAGTCTAATTTAGAATGTTTCATAGACATGGGGCCCAACAGCTGCACCCCCCGCAGCTGCTGTGTTAGCTCTTTATTGGTGCTGTGCTGGTGATGATTACCTCTCTATGGGGTAGATTCATCAAATGCAGGTAATACTGCCATGCACACATAGGGCACAGCAGTATTACCTTCACTTCCACATGGGAGGAGATGGACTAGTCCAAAATCTGTCAGATCTGACAGCTTTTTACTACCTACTGTAAGTGACAGAAACATAGGAAAAGTGTAATTTATAGTGCATCCTTTAAAAGGTCAACTGTAGCAAGAGGGCTAAGGAGGCTGCCATATTTATTTCCTTTTAGACAATACCAGTTGCCTGGCTGCCCTGCTGATCCTCTGCCTCTAATACTTTTAGCCCCTGAACAAGCATGCAGATCAGGTGTTTCAGACATTACTGTCAGATCTGACTTAATTATCTGCATGCATGTTTTCTGGTGTGATTCAGACACTACTACAAGATCGGGTATATATGGGTGTCCCACTGCAATTAGTGTTGGGCGAACAGTGTTCGCCACTGTTCGGGTTCTGCAGAACATCACCCTGTTCGGGTGATGTTCGAGTTCGACCGAACACCTGATGGTGCTCGGCCAAACCGTTCGGCCGCATGGCCGAACTAAGAGCGCATGGCCGAACGTTCCCCGAACGTTCGGCTAGCGCTGTGATTGGCCGAACGGGTCACGTGGTTCGGACCCGAACGCGCTCTGATTGGCCGAACGGTCACGTGGTTCGGGTAAATAAATACCCGAACCACGTCATATCTCCGCCATTTCTCTGTGGGTTTAGCTTTGGGTAGGCAGGCAGGGTAGTTCGCTCTCCAGCCACGCTAGCCAGGGTCCCCCCCAGTCATTGTGTGTCGCTGCTGGGAACAGTAGTACACCGCTCGCTCAGCCACACTATATATAGCATTGTTTACTGCCACTGTGTACCTCGCTCAGCCACACTATATATAGCATTGTTTACTGCCACTCTGTGTACACCGCTCAGCCAGACTATATAGCATTGTGTGTACTGCCACTGTGTACCTCGCTCAGCCACGCTATATATAGCATTGTGTTTACTGCCACTCTGTGTACACCGCTCAGCCAGACTATATAGCATTGTGTTTACTGCCACTCTGTGTACACGGCTCAGCCAGACTATATAGCATTGTGTGTACTGCCACTCTGTGTACATCGCTCAGCCAGACTATATAGCATTGTTTACTGCCACTCTGTGTACACCGCTCAGCCACACTATATAGCATTGTTTACTGCCACTCTGTGTACACCGCTCAGCCACACTATATAGCATTGTTTACTGCCACTCTGTGTACACCGCTCAGCCACACTATATAGCATTGTGTGTACTGCCACTCTGTGTACACGGCTCAGCCAGACTATATAGCATTGTGTGTACTGCCACTCTGTGTACACTGTTCGGGTTCTGCAGAACATCACCCTGTTTGGGTGATGTTCGAGTTCGGCCGAACACCTGATGGTGCTCGGCCAAACCGTTCGGCCGCATGGCCGAACTAAGAGCGCATGGCCGAACGTTCCCCGAACGTTCGGCTAGCGCTGTGATTGGCCGAACGGGTCACGTAGTTCGGACCCGAACGCGCTCTGATTGGCCGAACGGTCACGTGGTTCGGGTAAATAAATACCCGAACCACGTCATATCTCCGCCATTTCTCTGTGGGTTTAGCTTTGGGTAGGCAGGCAGGGTAGTTCGCTCTCCAGCCACGCTAGCCAGGGTCCCCCCCAGTCATTGTGTGTCGCTGCTGGGAACAGTAGTACACCGCTCACTCAGCCACACTATATATAGCATTGTTTACTGCCACTGTGTACCTCGCTCAGCCACACTATATATAGCATTGGTTACTGCCACTCTGTGTACACCGCTCAGCCAGACTATATAGCATTGTGTGTACTGCCACTGTGTACCTCGCTCAGCCACGCTATATATAGCATTGTGTTTACTGCCACTCTGTGTACACTGCTCAGCCAGACTATATAGCATTGTGTGTACTGCCACTCTGTGTACACCGCTCAGCCAGACTATATAGCATTGTGTGTACTGCCACTCTGTGTACACCGCTCAGCCAGACTATATAGCATTGTGTGTACTGCCACTCTGTGTACACCGCTCAGCCAGACTATATAGCATTGTGTTTACTGCCACTCTGTGTACACCGCTCAGCCACACTATATAGCATTGTGTGTACTGCCACTCTGTGTACATCGCTCAGCCAGACTATATAGCATTGTTTACTGCCACTCTGTGTACACCGCTCAGCCACACTATATAGCATTGTTTACTGCCACTCTGTGTACACCGCTCAGCCACACTATATAGCATTGTTTACTGCCACTCTGTGTACACCGCTCAGCCACACTATATAGCATTGTGTGTACTGCCACTCTGTGTACACGGCTCAGCCAGACTATATAGCATTGTGTGTACTGCCACTCTGTGTACACTGCTCAGCCAGACTATATAGCATTGTTTACTGCCACTCTGTGTACACGGCTCAGCCACACTATATAGCATTGTTTACTGCCACTCTGTGTACACGGCTCAGCCACACTATATATCATTGTTTACTGCCACTCTGTGTACACGGCTCAGCCACACTATATAGCATTGTTTACTGCCACTCTGTGTACACCACTCAGCCAGACTATATAGCATTGTGTGTACTGCCACTCTGTGTACACCGCTCAGCCAGACTATATAGCATTGTTTACTGCCACTCTGTGTACACGGCTCAGCCACACTATATAGCATTGTTTACTGCCACTCTGTGTACACCGCTCAGCCAGACAATATGTAGCATTGTGTGTACTGCCACTCTGTGTACACCGCTCAGCCAGACTATATAGCATTGTGTTTACTGCCACTCTGTGTACACTGCTCAGCCACACTATATAGCATTGCGTACTCTGCCAGTCAGTGTGTATATTGCTGGGATCAGTAATACTCCACTCACCGCCAACCACTATATGAGCTCACCATGAGTTCCTCAGAGACCTCCGCTGTGAGCAGCACTCCCAACAACAGCAACAGCCAACGCCCCACGCAAGCTATAACATCCACCCCAGCAGCCAGTGGTCAGCAGCAGCCCTCCCCGGAGGAGAACGTTGTGTCCATCGGTCCGTCGCCAGAGCGATTAATGAGGGCTGCCATTGAGGAGATGATGGGGCCTGATGTGGAGGAGGAGGTCGGGCTCAGGCCAGCATCCCAAGTTAATGTTGAGGACGATGAGGGGTCTGTGTCTGGGGATGTTGGGGTGGCAGAGGTGGTGGGTGGGTCAGACTCAGGAGAAGAGTTGTATGATGAGGATGATGATCGGGACCATCTGTATGTGCCTCAGAGTCCGACCCCGGAAAACATGTTGTATCGTGTGTTTAGGTACTAAAATCTGCGTTTCCAGTAGTGTTGGGCGAACAGTGTTCGCCACTGTTCGGGTTCTGCAGAACATCACCCCGTTCGGGGTGACTATATAGCAGACTATATAGCATTGTGTTTACTGCCACTCTGTGTACACGGCTCAGCCACACTATATAGCATTGTGTTTACTGCCACTCTGTGTCTGCTGGGAACAGTAGTACACCGCTCACCCGCCACTGTATAGCATTGTGCTCTGTGTCAAGACAAGACAAGACAAATAACATTTATATTGCGCTTTTCTCCTTGCGGACTCAAAGCGCCAGAGCAGAGCAGCAGCCACTAGGGCGCGCTCTATTGGCAGTAGCAGTGTAAGGGAGACTTGCCAAAGGTCTCCTACTGAATTAGTGCTGGCTTACTGAACAGGCAGAGCCGAGATTCGAACCCTGGTCTCCTGTGTCAGAGGCAGAGCCCTTAACCATTACACCATCAGCCAACTCTGCTGGCAATAGTGGTACACCGCTCACCCACCACTGTATAGCATTTCTGTACTGCCACTGTACTGCTGCCAGTCAGCGTGTACTTTAAGGATAAGTGAAATGAGGAAGAAATCCAGTGAAAGAGGGAGGGGCAAGGGAAGAGGTGTTTCCCCTGACGGTTCACGTACAGGCCACAGGGGAGCACCCAAGAAAACCCACTCAATACCGCCCATGTTGTCCAGGACAACCACCCTCACAGATCCAAAAGAACAGGACCAGATAATTACTTGGATGACCTCTCAAGCGTCCAGCAGTGGGTTAAGCAGCACCAGCACATCACGCACGAGGTCCGAGTCCTCAGCCAGTTACAAGGATCCAGTGGGCACAAAGCTGACACAACCGGCAGCGACACCACGCACACAACTGCCAGATAACCAGACGACGTTGGAGTGAGCTGCGCAGAGGTTGTTCTGGGGAGCTCTACTCCACGGCGGTGGCCCCCCACAATGACGAGTTTGAGGAGATGGAAGAGGAGGGTATGGACAATGTGGACATAGACCCAGATTTTGTTTGTGAACGAGAACATCGCCGTCGTAGCAGCAGCACAGATGAGTCTGTTGAAGAACCCACTGCTGCACGAGTTCGCCTTGTGCCTCAAGGTAGGCGGCGCGCAATTTCAGGCACCACAAGCGTGGAAGTTCAAGTGAGAGGCAAAAGAGGCGCAAACAGAAATCGCCAGCAAGGCAGGTGCTCCAAAGTCTGGGCTTTCTTTGAAGACTGCACTGAGGATGTTACCATGGCGATTTGCAAGGTGTGCAAGACCCGCCTGAGCAGGGGGAAAAGTATTAACAACCTCTCCACCACCAGCATGAGCCGCCACATGCTATCCAAACATCCCACTCTGTGGGCAAACGCGGCAGGACAGGGTACCACCAGCAACACTGCCTCCCTTGGGTTCACCAGACTCACCACCAGACCCGCCTCAGCAGCAGCAGTAGCCCAGCCATTGCGTGGTTCACAACATTCACAAACATCAGACGACGCTGACACTGTCACTTTCCGGAGTAGTGCTCTTGAGGTCTCCCAGTGTTCATCAAACACAACAACCAACAGCCCTTCGGTGTGCAGCCCTACGGTTCAGTTGTCTGTCTCGGAGATGTTTGAGCGCAAGAGGAAATTGCCAGCAAATGACCCCCGGGCCGTGGCAGTAACAGCCAGCATAGCCAGGCTTCTGGCCTGCGAAATGCTGCCATATCGAGTGGTGGAGACAAACAGCTTCAAGGGCATGATGTCAGTGGCTATCCCACGTTACGTGGTTCCCAGCCGGTACCACTTTGCGCGCTCTGCAGTGCCTGAGTTGCATGAGCACGTGGTCAGCAAAATAACCCGAAGCTTGAAGAATGCCGTTGCCTGCAAGGTTCACCTCACCACTGACACCTGGACGAGTGCGTTCGGCCAGGGTCGATACATCTCCCTTACCGCGCACTGGGTGAACCTTGTGGAGCCTGGCAGCGATTCCTCACCTGCTACGGCGCGGGTGTTGCCCACGCCGCAAACAGCTGCACCGCCGTCCCTCCCACTGGATAACAACAGCAGCACCTACCTCTCTGACTCCTTCACTCCAACGCATCTCAAAGCTGTACCTCATCCGGAAACGCTAACCCAGCACCAGCAGCAGTAGGATCGTGGAAGCAGTGCAGCACAGCTGTTGGCATGCGTCAGCAAGCGTTGCTGAAGCTGATCTGCCTTGGGGATAAGCAGCACACAGGGGAGGAAATTTGGAGGGGAATAAAGGAACAGACGGATTTGTGGCTGGCACCGCTGGACCTGAAACCGGGCATGAAGCTAGACACCTGGCACGAACTGGCAATGTACGCAATAGAGGTGCTGGCTTGCCCGGCAGCCAGCGTTATGTCGGAACGCTGTTTCAGTGCTGCCGGAGGCATCGTCACAGATCGGCGTATCCGCCTCTCCACAGAAAATGCAGACCGTCTGACTCAAATTAAAATGAATCAATCCTGGATTGGAAACGACTACGCAACACTCCAGGACCCCAACCAAGTAACATGACCAATGAACATCTGGGATGGTTTAGCGTTTCCGGTCCCTGTTTATTGAACCTCTCATCTGTATTACATTTATGACTGCATGGCGGCAAAAAGTATTGCTGCTATATCCGCACGCTTTTTGTCCTCATGCAAGGCCTGTGTTGTTGTGTCTCAAAAAGCATGGCCTTCTCCTCCTGCGCCTGCTCCTGTTCCATCACGTGTGCTGCTGCTGCTGAGTTAGCGTTGCCGGTCCCTGTTTATGGAACCTCTTATCTTTATTACATTTATGACTGCATGGCGGTACAAAGCATGCTATCCGCACGCTTCTTGTCCTCATGCAAGGCCTGGGTTGTTGTGTCTCAAAAAGCATGGCCTTCTCCTCCTGCGCCTGCTCCTGTTCCATCACGTGTGCTGCTGCTGCTGGGTTAGCGTTGCCGGTCCCTGTTTATGGAATCTCTTATCTTTATTACATTTATGACTGCATGGCGGTACAAAGCATGCTATCCGCACGCTTCTTGTCCTCATGCAAGGCCTGGGTTGTTGTGTCTCAAAAAGCGTGGCCTTCTCCTCCTGCGCCTCCTCCTGTTCCATCACGTGTGCTGCTCCTGCTGCTGCTGGGTTAGCGTTGCCGGTCCCTGTTTATGGAACCTCTTATCTTTATTACATTTATGACTGCATGGCGGTACAAAGCATGCTATCCGCACGCTTCTTGTCCTCATGCAAGGCCTGTGTTGTTGTGTCTCAAAAAGCGTGGCCTTCTCCTCCTGCGCCTCCTCCTGTTCCATCACGTCTGCTGCTGCTGCTGCTGCTGGGTTAGCGTTGCCGGTGACGGTCCCTGTTTATTGAACCACTTATCTTTATTACATTTATGACTGCATGGCGGTAAAAAGCAAGGCCTGGGTTGTTGTGTCTCAAAGCGTGGCCTTCTCCTCCTGCGCCTCCTCCTGTTTCATCAAGTCTGCTGCTGCTGGGTTAGCGTTGCCGGCGCGTGGTCCCTGTTTATTGAACCTCTTATCTTTATTACATTTATGACTGCATGGCGGTAAAAAGCATGCTATCCGCACGCTTCTTGTCCTCATGCAAGGCCTGGGTTGTTGTGTCTCACAAAGCGTGGCCTTCTCCTCCTGCGTCTCCTCCTCCTGTTCCATCACGTGAGATAGGGCCAGGAGCCGGAGCCAGGCGTAGTGTGTATGGCCCGGGCATGATGGGGTAGCCGTCTCCCCTGGCAGGGATGGGGTTAAACGAAGGGGCGTGGGTGGGCTGGCTTGGGCGGTAGCCAGAGCGGACGGGGTTAGCAGGGAAGGGGGCGGGCCGCTAGTGCGGGGAGGAGAGCAAGTTCCCGGGCTAAGTAGGAAGTAAGGGGGCGGGCACTTTCACTGCACAGCGGCGCCATGGCGGAATCTGGAGCTGGGTCGTCCGCTATCCCCCCGACCGTTATGGAGGACGTGGAGCTGCTGGTGGCCAGGATCCGGGCGGAGGCGGAATCGAGAGGCCCGTCCTGGGTGAATGTGCAGCTGGCGGCCATGGGGACGAGCGCTCCAGCGGAGGTCGGGTCGGCCGTTGAGCCAGCCGCGGCGGCGGCACCCAGCGCTCCATGTGGGCAGTCAGGTGAGCGGCGTGTGTCCAGGCCGCCGGAGCGGCTCAGCCCTGAGCCCCCAAGAGGACCTCGCCGTCGTTCGGGGAGCCCCCCTAGGGACCCTCCGCCTCCCCCCGCAAAGCGCTTGTCTAAAACACGGGGGGTTGTCGGGAGGAATCCCACACAGCAGCAGAGGTCGTCAGGAGAGGGCACATCCAGTGCAGCCGGATCATCACAGCAGTTGCCAGGAGGTGATGCGGCCCTTAGTCCCCGCGCAGCGCGGCAGACTAAGCGGGCCCGACAAAAAGATTCACATTCCACGGGTGCCGCCCCTCCCCCCGCGGCGGCGACCCATCATGCTCGTGGTGGGAGCAAGAGCTCCACGGAGAAGAACAAGTCCAGAGGGTCGGGCAAGCAGAAGGGCCGGTCAGACGGTGCTCCACGAGGACAGCAGACACGACAAAGTCAGCAGAGCGGGGGCCACATGGCTGGAGGCGGCCTTGCTCACCAGGCTGATTCGACATCTGAGGAGGACGACAACACAGCGGGTGGATCTGGCGTGACGGCTGGCGGGGACATGCGTCCAGAGCAGCCAGGTGAGGCCAATTTAGCTGCTGTTAATGCTCTAGCCTCTTTGTTATTGGGAATTTGTGGGGGTAGACAAGGTGGGGCGGGTAGTTTCGCAGCGGCGGTGGGGCCGCAGGTGCCGCAGGTACAGTCGGCTCTTCCTGTGGCAGCGGGGTTGCCCGTGTCACCAGTGGGGGCGTGGGCATCTTCGCCTTCGCCGGCAGTTGCCTACACGGGTTTGGTGCCCTTGGCGTTGATGCCGCCTCAGGCACCAGGTGCAGCCACGCAAGGGGTGGTTCAGGTGGCTCCTCCGAGTGCACCTGTGCTGAGCGGTGTTCAGTCGGAGGTGGCGGTACAAACTGAAGGGTCGGGAGGTGAGCAGTCAGTAACTAGTGGGGCAGGTCAGGTGCGTTTGGCGGATGCATCTCACGCGGAGTTGTACGTTTGCTTCAATGGCCTTCTTGGTTCTCATTTGAAGCAGGAAGTAAAGGAACGGATCTGGAAGGGCGAGTATATAGAGATATTCTCGCTCCTTCAGTTGGAGAAATTTAATCTGGATAAAGGGAAGCCCGATGAGAAGAAGAGGGAGGAGGAAAGACGGTATAGGCTGATACCTCGCACTTTCCAGAATTGGTTTCAGGCTTTCTCAATACTGGCAAGTGTGACTGGAGAGAAGCAGCCCGAGCATTGCTCGGCTCTATTTGGGTACATGGATTCAATCGGGGAGGCGTATCGGTCGTATGGCGGGAATGCATGGTTGCGGTACGACGAACAGTTCCGGCAGACGAAAGCTGTGCGGTCGGAGGTTCGTTGGGACCACAAGGATATTACCTTGTGGATGCGATTGATGATTCCGTCTAGGGCCCCTCCGTCCTTTCCAGCGACAGCCGGCGGATCAGCCCCCGCTGCTCAGTCGGCTACTCGAGGAAAAGGGATTTGTTGGCAATACAACGACGGTTCCTGTCGTTTCGGGCAATCTTGCCGTTTTAAGCATGAGTGCTCCGGTTGCGGAGGCTCCCATGCGGCTTCCAACTGCTACAAACAGCGAAGGTCAAAATCGGGCGATTCTGGGCGTAAAAGGGACGACGCCGGTGAAAGGGGCAGAGATGGCGCCCTTTCTAAGCAGGTATCCTGAACGGGAAGCTGCTGGATTTTTGAAGGCGGGATTTGAGGAGGGTTTCCGGATCCCAAGCAGTTGTTCGTTGCGGTCGGAACCCCCTTTTAGGAATTTAAAATCTGCTAATGAGCTCCCGGGAGTCGTGGACGCCAAAATAGCTAAAGAAGTTGCGGCGGGTCGTTTGGCGGGTCCGTTTCGTTCTCGCCCGTTGGTTGATTTAATTGTATCACCGCTCGGTGTGGTACCTAAGAAAGAACCTGGGTCTTTCCGCTTAATCCATCACCTGTCTTTCCCTCGCGGGTTTTCTGTAAACGATGGGTTGTCAGAGGACAATACATCAGTGGTGTATACTTCTTTCGACGCGGCGTTGACTTGGGTTAGGCGGTTGGGGCGGGGAGCGTTTTTGGCCAAAACTGATATTGAATCAGCTTTTAGGTTATTGCCGGTTCACCCTTCTAGTTTTTATCTGTTGGGTTGTTTTTGGAGGGGGGAGTTTTTTGTAGATAGATGCTTGCCGATGGGGTGTTCTATTTCCTGCGCCTATTTTGAGAGGTTCAGCACCTTTCTGGAGTGGGTGGTGAAGGATATGTCGAATGTCCAATCAGTTATACACTATCTCGATGATTTTTTGTTTATGGGCACGGCGGATTCTCCAGACTGTGCTTATGCGTTAGCTACCATGCGGCATGTCTGCGAGCGTTTTGGGGTGCCACTTGCGGAGGATAAGACAGAGGGTCCCGTTACTTCGTTGAAATTTTTGGGTATTACCATAGACACTGTGGCTATGGAATGCAGTCTGCCAGACGACAAGGTGGAGAACCTGAGGGAATCTATTTTGTCGGCCATCAAGGGGAAGAAAATGACCCTGAGGGAAGTTCAGTCTCTCTTGGGCAAGTTAAATTTTGCCTGCCGAATTATGCCCATGGGGCGCATATTTTGCAGGCGTCTGGCAATGGTTACCGCAGGGGTATCAGCGCCACATCACCGCCTTCGGCTGACCGCGGATCAGAAAGCGGATTTGCGGGTGTGGTTGATTTTCTTAGCAGAATTCAATTGCAAGTCTCTCTGGATGCAGGAGGTGGTTAGTAATGCGGAATTGGAGTTGTTTACGGACGCGGCGGGCTCTTTGGGTTTTGGTGCCTTTTTTGCAGGGCAATGGTGCGCGGTTCCGTGGGACGAGTCCTGGGTGGAGGCGGGTTTTACTTCCAACCTGGTGTTGTTGGAGTTATTCCCCATAGTGGTGGCAGTCCGGATTTGGGGTCCACAGTTGGCCAACAGGCGGGTCAGGATCCATTGTGATAATATGGGGGTGGTCGGGGCGATCAACAGCTGTTCGGCGTCCTCTCCCCCGGTTATAAGCTTGATGCGACAATTGGTTTTGGACTGTTTGCGTTTTAATATTTATTTGTTTGCTGTGCATATACCTGGGGTCGACAATGTCATTGCTGACGCGCTTTCTCGATTCCAGTGGGACAGATTCCGGGCGGCGGCTCCCACGGCGGAAGAGCGTGGGGTTCCTTGCCCATCCACGATGTGGAGGATTCCTTTCGGGTCGTGTCCTGTATGATCGGGAGATCATTGTCGGGGTCATCATTAGCAGCGTACACGGTGGTGTGGAACTCGTGGGACGCTTTGATGACGCAAGTAGGAGGTTGTGCTTCGGACGAGGAGCGGTTATGCTTGCTGTTGTATTTCCTGGGGTCGAATTTCGCAGATGGTATTTCAGCTTCTGCAGTGGCAAAAAAGTTATCCGCATTGGCCTTTTGGTTTAAAGTCAGGGGGCTGGTAGATGTCACAAAAGATTTTCGTGTTAGGCAGGCCCTTAGAGGATACCGGGTGGGAGCGGTTCGCAGGGAGTCAAGGCGCCCGGTTACTTTTGAGCTGCTAGGCAGGCTGGCAGCGGCGCTGCCTGGTTTGTGCTCTTCGAGTTACGAGTGTGGCCTATTCAGGGCCGCATTTGTGTTGGCCTTCTTCGGGGCCTTTAGAATAGGCGAATTGGTAAGCCGCAACAAAGCGGGAGTGGGTGGCATCCTCGCGGAACACGTCACGGTTTTTGGCGATACGGTTATTATTTACTTACCTCGTTCAAAGACTGACCAGGCGGGCAAGGGAAGAGCCATTACCCTTTTTCAAATTGGGGGGTCATTGTGCCCTCATTTTAATGTGCAGTGGTTGGTGGCAGCCCGCCCACCACGCTCGCCGGTTTTTCTAGTTCACCTGGATGGTACTCCTTTGTCCAGGTTCCAGTTCGTTTCAATATTTCGTAAGTGCTTAGGTCTCCTTGGGCTCCCTTGCAGCGAGTTTGCCTCCCACTCTTTTCGAATTGGGGCGGCTACGGAGGCGTCACGCTGGGGTTTGAGTGAGGGGGTGATCAAGCAGATTGGTCGTTGGGAATCGTTACGTTATAAGTCCTATATCAGACCTCATTTAGTGTAAGTTTCGGGGGGGGTTGGGGATAATTGGGGCAATTGCTCTCAGTTTTGTTCTCTTGTTGCAGGTCCGCCGGTTGTCGTTTGGATTGTGGGGCACTCCTATGTTAGCAGGGGTGCCAGGAGGGCGGATGTTAGGCCCGAAGGTCGCCAGCTTGGTTTCCCTAGGGAACAGGTGCGTATCCGCTGGATAGGTTTACCTGGGTTGGTTTGGCCTAACCTGTTGCCGGAGCTGCATAAGCTGGCACGATTGGACAGAGCCCCTGACATCCTCATACTGCATGCCGGGGGGAATGATTTAGCTGCTAGATCGACCAGAATCATCATCAAAGAAATAAAATTTGATTTTTTGCGGGTTCGGTCTCTGTTCCCGGAAACGATCGTAGTGTGGTCGGATATGGTGGCGCGGGAGTATTGGAGGCTAGCAAACTCGGTCCACAAAGTCAACAAGGCGAGGATAAAGCTTAATAAGGAAGTAGCGAGGTTTTTTATTCGGAATGGGGGATTGGCCATCAGGCACTTGGAATTGGAAGAGGACATTGGACTGTTTCTACGTCGGGATGGTGTGCACCTGAACGATGTTGGGATGGACTTGTGGGCCCTGGGTATTGAGGATGGTATACAAAGAGCTCTGAGGTTGGGGGCCTCAAGGGCATAAGGGGTCATGCCCTTTCGTAGTGGAGGGGTAAAAAGGGGCTCCGGAGGTCGGTTTCTGGTGGTAGATTTGTCGCGGGACAAATCCGGTGGCTTGAAGTGAACAACGAGAGAGACGACTTCGGGGCATGCAGCTGTCCCCGAGCCGAGTTGTGCGGCTGGGGGCCGGTACAAGGCTGCATGTCACACGGGTGTTTTCGTATCCTGCATTCGGTACCTCCGGACCCCTGTACCCCAGCTCTTTGTGTATCCTGTTTTGGTTATTGTTATCTATGATTGTTTTGGATGGTTGTTAATTGGCTAAATAAAGATGGGGCTGCTATGGCCTTAAATTAATCCAATGCCAGGTAGCCGTGTGCATTCATTTATTAGGTTAAGTGTGGTAAGTGGGATGGTTGCGGGGTGGATGGGGGGTAAGGGGAGGTAGGCTCTACCATTATCAAGATAGGGCCAGGAGCCGGAGCCAGGCGTAGTGTGTATGGCCCGGGCATGATGGGGTAGCCGTCTCCCCTGGCAGGGATGGGGTTAAACGAAGGGGCGTGGGTGGGCTGGCTTGGGCGGTAGCCAGAGCGGACGGGGTTAGCAGGGAAGGGGGCGGGCCGCTAGTGCGGGGAGGAGAGCAAGTTCCCGGGCTAAGTAGGAAGTAAGGGGGCGGGCACTTTCACTGCACAGCGGCGCCATGGCGGAATCTCCCTCCCTCCCTCCCTTGTTTCTGTTTTGTGTTTGTGTGTATTTTGTTTGTCATTGCAGCCGGAGGGGTAAAAAGGGGCTCCGGAGGTCGGTTTCTGGTGGTAGATTTGTCGCGGGACAAATCCGGTGGCTTGAAGTGAACAACGAGAGAGACGACTTCGGGGCATGCAGCTGTCCCCGAGCCGAGTTGTGCGGCTGGGGGCCAGTACAAGGCTGCATGTCACACGGGTGTTTTCGTATCCTGCATTCGGTACCTCCGGACCCCTGTACCCCAGCTCTTTGTGTATCCTGTTTTGGTTATTGTTATCTATGATTGTTTTGGATGGTTGTTAATTGGCTAAATAAAGATGGGGCTGCTATGGCCTTAAATTAATCCAATGCCAGGTAGCCGTGTGCATTCATTTATTAGGTTAAGTGTGGTAAGTGGGATGGTTGCGGGGTGGATGGGGGGTAAGGGGAGGTAGGCTCTACCATTATCAAGATAGGGCCAGGAGCCGGAGCCAGGCGTAGTGTGTATGGCCCGGGCATGATGGGGTAGCCGTCTCCCCTGGCAGGGATGGGGTTAAACGAAGGGGCGTGGGTGGGCTGGCTTGGGCGGTAGCCAGAGCGGACGGGGTTAGCAGGGAAGGGGGCGGGCCGCTAGTGCGGGGAGGAGAGCAAGTTCCCGGGCTAAGTAGGAAGTAAGGGGGCGGGCACTTTCACTGCACAGCGGCGCCATGGCGGAATCTCCCTCCCTCCCTCCCTTGTTTCTGTTTTGTGTTTGTGTGTATTTTGTTTGTCATTGCAGCCGGAGGGGTAAAAAGGGGCTCCGGAGGTCGGTTTCTGGTGGTAGATTTGTCGCGGGACAAATCCGGTGGCTTGAAGTGAACAACGAGAGAGACGACTTCGGGGCATGCAGCTGTCCCCGAGCCGAGTTGTGCGGCTGGGGGCCGGTACAAGGCTGCATGTCACACGGGTGTTTTCGTATCCTGCATTCGGTACCTCCGGACCCCTGTACCCCAGCTCTTTGTGTATCCTGTTTTGGTTATTGTTATCTATGATTGTTTTGGATGGTTGTTAATTGGCTAAATAAAGATGGGGCTGCTATGGCCTTAAATTAATCCAATGCCAGGTAGCCGTGTGCATTCATTTATTAGGTTAAGTGTGGTAAGTGGGATGGTTGCGGGGTGGATGGGGGGTAAGGGGAGGTAGGCTCTACCATTATCATGCTGCTGCTGGTGCTGGGTTAGCGTTACCGGTCCCTTTTCCTGGAACCTCTTCTCTGTATTACATGTATGACTGCATGGCGACAAAAAGCATGTTACCTGTGCAAAGAAACATGACATTTTCCACATTTAAAAGACAGTTTTTCCTTTGAAACTTTACAATCAATTTTCTCAAAAACTATAAGCTCTTTTTCAAATATTTTTTTTTCCTCTTGTACCCACTCCCAAGGTGCACATACCCTGCAAATTTGGGGTATGTAGCATGTAAGGAAGCTTTAAAAAGCACGAAAGTTCGGGTCCCCATTGACTTCCATTATGTTCGGAGTTCGGCGCGAACACCCGAACATCGCGGCGATGTTTGGCGAACGTTCGCGAACCCGAACATCTAGGTGTTCGCCCAACACTAACTGCAATCTACATATTCTTTTCTTCTCTTTCCCCCTTAGACACTAGGGGCCTGATTCACAAAGCGGTGCAAACTTTTTCGTGGACTTTTGCGCGCACAATTTGCCGCGATTCGTGGCAAATTGCGCACACAAAAGTCCGCGATCGCGCGAATCGCGGCACTTTGCGCGCGCAAAAGTCCACGAAAAAGTTTGCACCGCTTTGTGAATCAGGCCCTAGGTCTGTGTCTTTATACATTATATTCTGCTATACGGGGGGTTTCCTATTCTCCTCTGTAGACTTTTTATGGCACCATGGTGTGCCAATTATGGTCTCTTTGTTGTATACCATACTTACATCAATATATAAAGGGTAGTCAGGGGTGATTATTTAAAGCCTTTGTATATTTATTTGGTTTAGATTTGATACATATTTTTTGTTTGCTTTGTGCTGTATGGGTCAACTGTGTCTCGCTCTGGAGGCCCTCCCCCCTTCCCTCATGTTGGGGGGGCAGGTTTGACCGCTTCCCTGCATTCCACACGGCGGATGTTTCTGGGTGGGGCCGGGTGTGCCATCCGCTCTTTCGCTCCCGCTCTGGGCGCAGGTGTCATGTGGTTCCTGCACTCGTGCTGGTGGGCGGATTGCGGGTGGTAATGCTGAGGAGCTGGCGTACTTCCGGTGGAACTTGCCAGTGAAACATGTCGGGTTATCCCGGCGAGACCACATGAGAACTGCTGGCTGACGTCCCTCTCCTCTACCGATGCAAGCTGCGCGCCGCACACCTGATTTGGCGCATTACCTTTAGGGTCCGTTTCCACTAGCCACCGCACGTGGCTGCGAGATGCGCGGTGGCACTTCCGGGTCTGCAGGTGCGCAGACGAATCCCAGAAGCCGTGCCAAGCACGACTATGGGATTCGCTGCCTCCCGCACGGAAACTGATGGCAATTGCCCTAGTGATTCGGACGGCAGGCCATTATTTCCTATAGCAGAGTTTCCCTAAGCGATTTGCCTGCGGGGAAACTCTGCGGATTCGGCCTGGGTTTCCGCGCTAGTGGAAACAGGCCCTCACACATGATCCACCGTCTCTGGAACAGGACTCCATCTGGTATATGGCTGTGCTGTACCAGTACCTGTTGCTTTTAAATTGTAGTCACGTATGGCTGGATCTTCTGCCTGCAGCTTAAGGTGGCCCAATTTTTAGCGAAAAATCATTAGAGCGATCAGAAATTCTGATCGCATTGGTTGTAAATAATCTCTGTTGATGGGCACAATCGATTACGAACAATTATAAAAATAGTCGTCCGATTGGATTTTCGTCAAAAAAAATTTGGATTTTCTTGTTGGCTGTGATAGATAGGATGATGGTGTTGTGAACGATTTTTCTTCCGATCAGAATTATCTGATCGCTCGAATGATTTTTCGCTACAGATTGCATCGTTAGTAACCACCTTAATACAGACTGGCTTACTGACCCCACATCTATGCAGCATCCATCTACTCTACACTACGCTGAAGGGTATTGTAACTATACCAACCATATACAGGATCTTCTCAAAAAATTTGCATATTGTGATAAAGTTCATTATTTTCTGTAATGTACTGATAAACATTAGACTTTCATATATTTTAGATTCAAATACACACAACTGAAGTAGTTCAAGCCTTTTATTGTTTTAATATTGATGATTTTGGCATACAGCTCATGAAAACCCAAATTTCCTATCTCAAAAAATTAGCATATTTCATCCGACCAATAAAAGAAAAGTGTTTTTAAAACAAAAAAGTCAACCTTCAAATAATTATGTTCAGTTATGCACTCAATACTTGGTCGGGAATCCTTTTGCAGAAATGACTGCTTCAATGCGGCGTGGCATGGAGGCAATCAGCCTGTGGCACTGCCCAGGTGTTATGGAGACCCAGGATGTTTCGATAGTGGCCTTAAGCTCATCCAGAGTGTTGGGTCTTGCATCTCTCAACTTTCTCTTCACAATATTCCACAGATTCTCCATGGGGTTCAGGTCAGGAAAGTTGGCAGGCCAATTGAGCAAAGTAATACCATGGTCAGTAAACCATTTACCAGTGGTTTTGGCACTGTGAGCAGGTGCCAGGTCGTGCTGAAAAATGAAATCTTCATCTCCATAAAGCTTTTCAGCAGATGGAAGCATGAACCCACTTTTGAACCAGAAACAGCGGCAGAAGCGCCTGACCTGGGCTAAAATATATGAAAGTCTAATGTTTATTAGTACATTACAGAAAATAATGAACTTTATCACAATATGCTAATTTTTTGAGAAGATCCTGTATACTGACATCTGGAGGGGAAGATCTAAGCTGCCACATGCTTTATTGGAACTTTGTATCTGGCTGATGAGACTGCCTAGGTGCTTGTGAACTTGCTTTGCATTACTTATCTCATGTTTACAACACAATTAACTGTATACTTGACCGCTGTATCTTGGACGGTGGAGTCTAATGCTTAGTACACACTTGCGATAACTATCGTTTGCAAAGAACGATAGTTACCAGACGAACGATATTGGAAAGATTGGAATGCATCGATGGGATGCAGCGATCATCATACACATTTTAACGATAGTTCTCGCAGAAAAAAACGATCAGAAGTAAATGTTGCGTACATATTTATATAAAATAAAAAAAAAAACACTGACATGGAGTTACAATAGATACAAATATATGATTGTTAACTTGAAAACAAAGTTTAATTGAAATGAGCAATGTAACAATCTTTACGGCCGCGCTACAAAGGAAATACTGAAGCTGGGCAGAATTCAACACAGGCGCATTGGCCCTTGTAACGATCGTTCTCGGCCGATGTCTGTACACACTATAGTTTTGTAACGATTGTCGGTAGATATGATCCGTGAGGTTGGATATTTCCATCTTCCCGATGTCGTTCGTGTTAATGATCGTTGGGTAAAGTTCTTTCCCCGATTGTCGGCGGAACGATCGTTAATGAGCTGTTTCAAACGACTATAGTCGCCAGTGTGTACGCAGCATAAGTTGCTACGTGCATCATCACTGGATCTCTTGCTTTTAGCTTGCTTCTGCTCTCTCCAAGCTTGCGCAGTTCGTTGTATTCTTGCTTGGCTGGCTCGCATCAACTTTGCACCTGCCATGGGCTGTGTCCTGAGAATTTAGCCACTAGTCAGATTGGGCATCAGTAATCAGTGGTGGCAATGCAAGGTTCTATATGTGGACGTAGCTTCTTGGTCATAGCATAGTAACACTGGCATGTTTATCTGCAGCCTCTTATTCATTGTTAATTATGTCTTATCAATAGGCTTTGCACTGATTGATGGGTGTGTGACGGCGCCAGATGAGGTGTTGGGTGGCCACCTAGCAGTTCTTTTTAATTATGTTTGTCTATGTGGTTTTTTTTGCATTGGATTAATTAAAAACATTTTTGATACATTTCTATATAAAAAAAATCTCTTTTTGGTTGACTCAACTACCCTCACCTTTCTATCCTAAAATATTTCTGCTACTGCAAGATAGACCAACAGGGCTGCCAGGCAACTGGCATTGTTTAAAAGGAAACAAATATGGCAGCCCCCATATTTTTTCACTTCCGTTGTCCTTTGAACCCTTGTAGGGGAATATGGGAGGCTTTCCCCCAGCTCTAGGCTAATGAGGTGGGGATAGAGGAAAAAATAAAACATTTATGGAAACAAAACATTTCCATTGGAATCTTTCTGAGAATGACAGTAACATATTTACTGTATTTTATGGGATTCTTTTATTTATAGTGGACCTGAACTCTTGCACAGGACAGAAGGAAAACAGAGAGAAATGGACCCTGTATGTATTTTAGCCTGTCTAATTCCCCCTCATCTGTGCCTAATAACAAGTTGTGATTTGATCTCTCCCATGTGTGTCACATGACTGCCACAGCAGATAAGCTTGTTTGAAAGCACTGGATGTTAAGAATATGTCTGCTTCCATGAAAGCAGAAAGTAGACACACTGCAGATTTATTGCAGGATTTGTATCAGCTGTATCAAAGAGATGTTTCTCTCTAAAGGTTATTATGCTGTTGCACATCTTTTAGAGCAGAGAGGACGTTCTGAGTTCAGGTCCGTTTTAAAGAAAACATGTATTGAGAAAAACCTCCCCTGGGGGGTACTCACCTGGGGTGGGGGAAGCCTCCGGATCCTATTGAGGCTTCCCCCGTCCTCCTCAGTCCCACGGCAGCGGAGATAAAGCTCCTTGAATAGCAGGGATGTAAATATTTACCTTCCTGGCTCCAGCGCAGGCGCAGTATCGGCTCTCCGCCTTGCCATATAGTCGGTCGCTGTTGGGCCGCTCTACTGCACAGGCGAAAGTCTCCTGCGCAGTAGAGCTGACCCAACGGAGATCGGCTATTTTCGCCTATCTCCGTGCGGATTGCCGCAACAGCGCCCCGCTGGAGCCAGGAAAGGTAGATAAATCAGCGCTTGTCAGGCTTGTCGAGGGAGGATTCCGGGACACTCCGGGGGAGCCACCGCTGGACTGCCTGCAGCTACAGGGGAGGGGGAAGCCTCATTGGGACCCTGAGGCTTCCCCCTCCTGAGGTGAGTACCCCCAGGGGAACTTTTTTTTTATACAGGTTATCTTTAAAGCTTTATGGAACTGTTTGATGGTACAGATGAGTGTGCGTCTCTGCACAGGAAGCCAGAGCTACAGGAATGGATAAGCCATGACATGAACAGAACTTGCAAATGACCACATAAGCCCAGATGACCAGTGTGTGTCCTGACAGGCGCTCTCCAGGTATCATCAGAAGGAAACAGATCCAACATTAAAGTTCTGTTTTCCACAGAGCTTTCTGCATTGTGCTATGAAATGTTTTCCCTGCAGTTTGCCTAGTTATTTTTTTGCAGCATGAGAAATGGAATGTCAAAGGGACTTCACACGCTGCAGACACTGCATGATAAAACTCGCACAGGACGGACATGTTTCACCTCTTTACTGACAATATACATTGTTGCTAAATAAATACTATGTATTGGGAAATAACAAAAAGTACACCAGTCCAGCAGCAGTGCCATAAGTAGCAACAATGTTACCAGCTCAGACACACACGTAAATATATCAAAAGCAAGAAGTTTTAAATCAGGATGATACCATTTATTGGCTAACTACAAATGAATAAGAATAAACAAGCTTTCGGCCTTGCAGCTTTCGTCAGGTTTACATCCTGTTAGTTTGCAAGCTGGTGGTACAGACAGCTTATATACATGCAACATCAAAAGGGAAAACAGATATTTTTTTCAAGCATAAATACGTCATTAAGATGCCTTAATACAAACAGACCATCTAAATGGGGTAAGATAAGGATCCTTGTTTACTCCATTGCTCACAGACCTGGTATTTAGGATTGACCCAGAAGCATTGTAAATTCTTAGTTCACAAGTTCAGCTAGAGTGGCTGAGACAGTTCATATATCATCAGTCTCATACCAATATAGAAAGTTGTTGTCCTTATTCAGACCCTTCTGCACAGCGCCAAAAGCTTGTTTATTCTTATTCATTTGTAGTTAGCCAATAAATGGTATCATCCTGATTTAAAACTTCTTGCTTTTACTGATGGCTAACACGGTACAATACCCTACTGTAAATATATCATGTAGTGACATAGCCAGCAGAGCTTTCATGTTACTTCTTTGTGTCAGGGAAGCTTATTTGCCTTTTATTTACAAAAAAATAAAAATAAAAAAATGCAGGAAGGCGCCCTATTGATGGAGCTACAGAGAAGCTCTTGGCTTGTAAAGCCCCCACTGTTGTCACTTTTCTAACCCTCCTGTCATCCCTCATTCATTGTCCTCCCCTCAGGCTAGGTGCACATAGCAGAAACACTAGCGTTGCGTAAAACGCTGCGTTTTATGCACCAATGTTACTCAATGGGCCGCATAAAAAAAATGCATGGGTATGCGTTTGTACTTTGGCATTTTTGAAATCGCTAGTTATGTTGCATATTATGCATGAATGCATCAAAAACGCACATAATGAAAATCAGTGGAAACGCAATGTATTGTGTTTTGTATGTGAAATAAAGATTTCTGATGCATTTCTGCTTCCTGATGTCTTCTTAGTGATTTGCATAAATGTAAATATAAAAACGCATACAAAACGCATATGCGTTTTATATATGCAAAGCGCAAACGCATTAAAACGCACGCAAAACGCTTGAGAAAACTAATTTGCGTTAAAAAACGTAAAAGCAGCAAAACGCACAAAAAATGCACACAACATTCACATAAAACATGACAAAATACCTGAGAGAAAGACAAAAACAGGAAAAAGGTGCAGTATGTACTGATGAAGTGGACTAATATAGTGAATATATAAATATACTCACAACCACTATGTAGGCAGGTGAGGATAATGACCCTCTCGCTTCTTAAAAATATGAATAAAACAGAACTAACTAATCGTCTTTCCACCATCTCTGTCCACCTCTCTGCCTGATATAACAATAAATGTTAATAACACCCCTATTACTTCAGTTCCCAGAGCATGGTGCTTAGGGGTAATATTTGATTCTTCGTTCATTTATTCCTCACATTTACTCCGTAACTAGCTCCTGTCATCTTTATCTCAAAAAACATATCCCGCATCCGACCTTTTCTCACTCAAAACACTACTAAAATGTTAGTATATGTTCTTATTATATCTTGTTTGGACTATTGTAATGTATTGCTTTGTGGATTACCAATGAACCGACTGGCACCTCTCCAGTCTGGACTGAACTCGGCTGCTCGTCTCATTCATCTCTCTTCTCACTCTTCCTCTGCTGCTCCTCTCAGTCAAGCTCTTCATTGGCTGCCAATTACCGACAGGATCCACTTTAAACTCTTAGGGCTCGTTTCCACTATAGCGAATCCGCATGCGGGCACTGCATGCGGATTCGCATAGGCAATGTAAGTGGATGGGGCTGTTTCCACTTGTGCGGCTGCGGCAGCGTTTTTTGGTGCGGCAGAAATCTGCACGGCAGGGCCGTCAGATTTCGCGTGCAGAAGGAATGTGCGCGAATCGCCGCTAATGTAACTAATAGGGAAATCGCATGCGGGGTGACCATGCGTTTTTTGCCGCTAAATCGCATGCGATTTCGCATAGGTATTAATGTTAATTTACTCAGGCAGTGACATGGTTAAATTCGCATACAGCCTTACCTATGCGGAATCGCATGCGAAATCGCGGCAAAAACGCATGCGGAATCGCACCCGCATGCGATTTCGTCCACGGTGGAATGCAGGCGATTCCGCACCGCACTAGTGGAAACGAGCCCTTAACCCCGACCTACAAAGCTCTCCACATTCTCTCTCTCCTATACGTCTCCTCTTTTGTTTCCAGATACCAACCCAACCGCTATCTCAGATCTGCACATGAGCTTGTAATGAGAATTACTGGTATCTCTTTGCATTCATGTATACAAGACTTCTCACGTGCCTCACCCCTCCTCTGGAATGCCCTTCCACAGCACATCCGTCACTCTCCAACCTTTGAAATCTTTAAAGGCTCCCTCAAAACTCACTTTTTTCGACAAGCATGTGGAGCAACTTAGGCCAATCCCCCTTCACCTCTCATCAAGTTTTACTCCTTACTAGATAACCTAAACACGCACTGCCTGTATGTACACTGCATACTTCCCCACCTCTTGTTTCCCCCATTCATTTAGACTGTAAGCTCACAAGGGCAGGGCTCTCTCACCCTTATGTGTCTTGGAATTTGTTATTCATTTCGTAGCATGTACTCTGTTATAGATTTTATTCATCATGTTACATTTGTCATTCTAATCACCAGTTCTGTATTTTGTACCAGTGTCCATATTTGCTGTATTTCATTGTCTGTATCATTATGTACCGCTTCTTTGTTTTCCTACTTTGAACAGAACCACAGAATAGGTTGGCGCTTTATAAATCAATGATATTAACCTGTCCTCACTCAAGTAAAATTGTCGCTCTCTGTAGTAAGATGGGAAACACCCCCCCCCCCCACCAAGGGTGGACAACATTGGTAACTGATATTGATGGTACAGAACTCAGTATCTGGCAGCGGTGGTTATCCCCTGATGCTAAAAACATGTGCTAGCCCAGGCATGGGCAAACTTGGCCCTCCAGCTGTTAAAGAACTACAAGTCCCACAATGCATTGCAGGAGTCTGACAGCCACAGACATGACTCATAAAGGCAAATGCATTGTGGGACTTGTAGTTCCGTAACAGCTGGAGGGCCGAGTTTGCCCATGCCTGTGAGCCAGTTGCTTGACCAAATGGCCTGAAAAGTACAAACCTCCCCTCTAAATACTTACCAAGCCTCCAACGACATGTAGCAGCCTTCTTGCAGCATCTAGTGGGTTCCTAGAGGCTTTTAAACAGCCAAGAAACAGGGAAAGACAGCTTGAGATAAGGTTTTACTGCAGGAAAGTTCAAATGGTCATTATGTCTGCTTTGTTTCATAGCATAAAATGCAGATTCTAAACTGCAAATATGGCAGAATGATCCAATGTTATAAAAAAAAAAAGCTATATAGCTGAAAATAAAAATATGAGACTGTTCTCTTTGCTACTAATGTTCTATTCATTATCCGTACTACACATACAATTCATGATATCATAAGTTTTTTCTGCTTCAGGTTTGCATCTGGACTGTCCGATTTGTACAATAAAAAACATACCAATCGAGTCACTGTGATCTCCTGGATCCCTCTTTGCCGTTTCCGCTGCTCCCCACCGCGATCCTGGCTTTTAATCGCCAGTTTTAGGCAGGGTTTACAAACAAAGAACATGGCCGCTAACATATCATGTTACAGTATACTACAAGTTTTTATTACATAGTCAATTATCTGCACTCCAGTCTGGGCTTCCCACAGCTTTTCAGCATGTGACAGGCAGCTTCCCCCCCCCCAGCCTCAGAAAGTGCATCAGTGCATCAGAAACTGAGAGCAGAGACTGAGGAGTAAACAAAGCACACAGAGCCAGCAGGGGGCGTGCATAACTTGTATTCATTAGAGGCCGCCCATTCCTCCCTGGGTCGACAAAGCTTTAAAAAAAAAAAGAAGATTAGATATATTACAGAGACAGTGCAACTAGAAAAGGCTGCAGTAATCCAGACCACATTAGAACAGGTATAGGAACTTATAGGATAGAAGAAATAAGGCTGAAAAAATGTGTTACAGAGTCTCTTTAAGAAGTCGATTTGTAATAGTTATGAAATGTTTCCTAAACACTAAAAGGGCTCCAGCTGAAACCACCTTGTATTTTTGGATACACACCAAGCTCTATAACCATTAGGAGAAGAACTGGGTCAAAACATTGCAGTCCAGATTCTGAAAGATTAACATTAATATTATGGTACCAGCATTTTTGTCATCGTGATAATCTCAATAGTGACTTGCTGCATTGTCTCTGTAGCCTCCCCTGGCCGCATGGTGCTAGATAGTCCTTTAGGGTGTTTCCTTCCATTACACGACTACGTTTTCAAAACATGAATTATGGGGAGTGGCTCCTCCACTCTCCTAGTAAACAGACCTCGGATCCACTTAATAATTAAACATGAGTTTAATAGGTGGGGACGACATAAGCCTAACTAGCAATCAATACACCCTAATTAGGTTGCTTCAAAATAACCTCTAAATGATTTGAACAAAGCAGCCAGTCTCGTTTGTCAGAGATGATATTATCCCCAGAGAGACGTAATGCTCCCACTAGACATTAGAGCAGCCATTACCAAGCCATCTATTTGTCTGAAGAGTCCTGCAGATCAATGTATGATGAGTCGAGGTCATCCGGAAGAGTGCTACGGAGGAGGAACTGCAGATTACTTCAGAACCAATGTTCTTCATCAGCTGAGCCTTGCTGGCTGCTCTACCATCTCCATAGTCAGACTGTAAATTTGAGTTCAGTGGTGGAGGCGAGGCCAGGCCTGAATTATGGAAACAAGCAGGCCTGAATTTACATCACAGGAGCTTATAGGCACAGATGTCCTGGCAGCCTAGACTTCTACCTCCATGAACCAACAAACCCCCACTGAACCGCACCGCAAGTGTGCTGGCTGCCCCAGCTGTCACTTCTCCCTTACTTCCCTTGCCTGTCATAGGTAGATACAGGTGTCCCTTAGTATTAGGTAGCCAGAGGTACCCTCAGTGTTAAGTAGCTAGTGGTGTCCCAACTTAAGGGAGATCTTGTTAGTGAAATGCTAAGAACTGGGTGAGTAAATTCTCATTCACGCTCTTCTCGGGACTCTGCACAGGGAAGGAGGGAAGAAGGTACTAGGGGAGGGGAGTGAGCCACCTTTCCAACATCAGGTGCCTGTAGGCCTGTGCCTACAGCGCCTTATGGTAAATCTGGCCCTGGAAACAAGGTCTTAGGGTAATTACACTGCGAAAGTGGCAAAGTTTGCAAAAGAACTCAATAACCAGGTCAAAAGCCAAATGTCAGGTCATCTAAAAGAAAGTCTTAAAGTCTGGGCCACCAAACAATGATGTGGATTTCTGGGAAAAAAACAGAATACAGCAGTCAATAGAATTACATGGCTGAAGCTCAGAAGTACATTGGTTACTGAGTTCACATGTTCCTGTTAGTTAAGCTAAGAACACACGCTGGATCATACATGTCAAACTCTGGCCTGCGGGCCAGATCTGACCTTCAGAGACATTAAATATGTCCCTCAAGTGGTTTCCCCACTTTGCATTATGTTTGGCCCACTCTAGACCACCAGGGCAGCTATATTGGAGGTAAAGCCCTAGAACACCAGGGAAGCAATATGAGGGAGGTAGGGGGAAAGCACTAAGCACTAGGAAACTGTATAGGAGAGGGTGGGGGCCTCTACACACCAGGGAACTGTATAGGTGAGGGAGGACCACTAGACACCAGGGAACTGTATAGGGGTTGGAGGGAGCCATCAGACACCTGGGAGGAAAGTGGCTAGTAGACATTGAGGTTGGCCCGCGAGTAGGTCCCAGTGTACAATTTTGGCCCACTTAGTATTTGAGTTTTACACACCTGCACTAGACCATATCTGCACAAGGTGACCATTGCAGGTGAAAGCCTGGCAGGTGTTCTGGTGATCCCTGACAACAATGGCCTCCTTTTCGATGGCTGCTTGAGTTGGATAGTATTGCCCTTGTGTTGTAGTTCCCCTAGTGGGGCACCTCCTGCTTGTCCTTCTCTCTACCCTCTCCATAGGACAGTGAGACAGACAGGCAGGGTATCTGTACAATAATAATTTCTAAATTGTCCCCTAAAATAATCTTGGACAAAAATCCTTCTGTGACCAGGTTGTACCATCAGGCCTGGCTGCATAGAGTGAGTAATATCTGCAGAAGCTAAATGCTTTGCTTGCATCACATGGCTGCTATTGAGAGCTGCTACACATAAGATTTCCATACTCATACTTTATTTGCTGACAGTCTATCCTACCTTATTGATTTGGCCTACTTCTAGGAATCTGAGGATCAGAATGACAAGAGATAATGTAATTCAGCCTGGTCACAAACATATGTGTGCCTGGCTGTAGTGGTGATCTCCTATCACTAATGCATTTTGAGACACTGACCCAGGACCAGTTTGCAGATCAGGGTTTACTGCACTTGCTGCATCCATGCCATTTTTAGGCATAGACCATCCAGGCAGGCCCTGGGAGTATAACCCCCTCCCCCCATGCGGTCACAGCCATTGCAGGGATGATTGTTATGCCCCTAGGACAGAGATTGTGTGGAATGGAATTTTGTTCCTCAAGAACTTTTTATGATCATCCAAGCATTCAAAGTTTATTTGTCCAACTGAGGAGCTCCAAAAATACTAATATAAGAAATGTCTGACTACTCTAGCCACATGGTTGTTTCTAGTGTGATTAGACACTACTGCAGCCAAACAGATCAGCAGGGCTGCCAGGCAACTAGCCCTCGGCTGGATTTGTACTTTCTCAAACTAATTCTATAAAGAATATATAATCAACGCATTAGCTTGGTGCTATGCTGGTAATGATCTCTATGCACTTTGAAAAGTGGTAATCTGAAAGGCCTTGTTCACATCAAAAATTGCTGACGCCAGCAGTTTTCAATTTTTTGCACGATTTTTTTTAGTGCCTCACGTCGCTTACCTACGCTGTACGATTTTTTTTATAGAGCGCTTTTCTAAAAGTTTTTGCAGAGCAATTCTGTTTTTTCACTTCCTGATGACAGTCAGGAAGTGAACTCTTTCACCCAGAAATGAATAAGTACAATGTATTTATTCATGAAAGCACTGGGGAAATCGCTATACAAAGAGTTTTTTCAAGCACTTTGCGATTTCCCTATACCTTCCATTGAGGCAGATCGCCCCAAACATGGTACAGGCAGCGATTTGCTGAGCGGATCGGAATCGAACCGCTCAGATGTGAACACTCTCATAGGGAATCATTGTGCTTAAAAAAAAGGTGAAAACGCCCTTAGTGTGAACGAGCCCTTACAAACCATTCCCTTTCCTCTGCTTACACCTCTCTCGCACAGTGACTGTCCTAGGAAATGTTGCAAACCATTATTTCCTCTCACAGCTCTGTACCTGTCCCAGCAGTATGAACATCATACCTGTGCTTTGCAGCAGCAGCAGTAATAACCAGAGATAGTCAATGAAATGTCAATAATTCAGCTGCCATTCAAATTTCATGTAAAATGTATGCAGCTTGGAATTAAGCCAATGAGATTAACTTCTTGTCCCTTTTGATTGGCTAAACTCCAAGGTGCATGCAAGCCTGAATTATTGGCATCTCATTGGCCATCCCTACTCATGACCACGCCCACAAGTCCTGTTTCAGGTGAGGTGCTTCAGGTCACATGACTACATTTTCTCTAAAACATTTGGGCACTCAGCTTGCTAAACGGTCAGAAATATATTTATCCTACCAACTAAAAGCTCTGAAACCTGCATCTATGGGCTGCGCCCGCGTTGAGCGATGAGTGTGCAAGTGCAGAGCTGAAGCCATTGTTGTGCTTGGACATGGGTTCATGGGAAGACGTGTGTTGGTGGCTGCATGTGCTGGTGGTCCTTCTAGCACCCATTTTTGAAATGGGCCTAAATGCCTAGCATACTGTACATACAGTAGATATATCTATTTGCAGAGTTTAAGAAGACAGCAGAGATGTTCAGAAAATGTGACTAACTTAGGGTGCTTTCACACAGGCAGCTGACAAGTGGTGAATTCACCTCGTGTCAGCTGCTCTCCTGCACCGCCCAGGTGCTTGTTGGCACCCGGTACAGGCGGCCTCCCCACAGAGTGAGATCTCGCTCAGACTTGACATGTCGCGTTCCTCCGCCACCCAGTAAAACCACCACGTGTCAACGCTTGACATGCGTGGTGTTATAGCCGCTGCAATTCAGCTGCATTTTAAGTTACCCTAATTGCACTGGTGGGCAGCAGACGGGAGGCTGAACTGCTTGGCAAGCGCTCAGTTCAGACACTCAACTGAAAGGGGCCTTACATATATGAGTTCAACAGGAAGCAGAATTTGTGGGAGTGAAGCAGAACTTTGCAAGTGCTGATTAAGTGGTAATTCATTAACTGGCACCTTGATTGAGGCTACGTTCCCAGTTGGCGTTGCATTCTCTGTCACAGCAGGAATGCAGCGCAGCATGTTATTCCACGTTGTGTCGTATACATTCAATGAAAAGCATGCTTCACTGTCACTGCTAACGCACATTTTTGTTGTGACACACTGGATGCGGTGTGTTATCATGCTGCACTCTGTTATACCGCAACACACCCGATGCACTGAGAACATTTCTGTACATGGTGCACTGCAGTGTGGCAAGCCGCGTTACAAAGTTGTTGTGCCACACTGCAACGCACTACTGTGAATGTACCCAGGGCCGGGCCGAGGCAGAGGCTGAAGAGGCTCCAGCCTCAGGGCGCAGTGTAGGAGGGGGCGAGGCAGAGGCAAGAGAGGCTCCAGCCTCAGGGAGCAGTGTAGGAGGGGGCGAGGCAGAGGCAAGAGAGGCTCCAGCCTCAGGGTGCAGTGTAGGAGGGGGCGCACAATTCATTCAGCTGTCACTCCCAATTGTGTTTGAAGCACAAAGAAATAAGAAAAGGGCATACATAGCAGTGACTGCAAGCCAGATAACTAGAGATTAAGGTGGTGGGGGTGTTGGGGGCCCTGGGGCGCCTCTTAGTCTAATAGCAATCAGTGTGTGACGGCTGGGGTGGCAGGGATGGAAGGGCGCAATTTGCTGACTCAGCCTTGGGTGCTGAAGGACCTTGTCCCGGCTCTGAATGTACCCGTAGGCTACGTTCACAGTGCTCCGTTGTGTTGCTTCAAGTGAACATCCGGACTAAAAATCAACTCAGCAGCACTGAAAAGGCCTGGTGTTTCTGTAACAGTTTCACAGCATCAGAACTTTGTTTCTCTTATACAAGCTTCATTTTTAGCTGCACAGAAGAAAACTGCCCGGGCTTTTTTCTCCTGATGCAGTGCAAAGCATAATGGGATTTCTGATGTTTTTGTTCTTTTTCTGCTGTTTTGGTGCAATTTTTTTTTTTTTACATTTTGAATTTGACATTTGAAGCCTAGCGTGTGCAGCTGGGAAGGGTAATCAGCCCCCATGACAAAGATGGCAGCCCCCATGAATCACAAACCTTTGCCTGTTCTTTTAAAACAGGGTGGGTAAGTGATTATATTACCTATCTATTCTAATTAACATAACTAATGTAACTTGATGACAGTATGTTTGTTTAGGCTGAAGTTCCCCTTTCATGACGGAGGTTTTTTTATTGGAGGAAATCGCACAGCGATGCACGTCAACGGGGTTCGTAAAAATAACGCAGATCCTGCTCTGCGCTTATGCAAATTATTCATTGGCACATTCAATGTTAGTCTATGGTAACGCTCGCATGTTTGAATTCTTGCGCTGCGTCACACTACGTTATAGCCATTGCACATGCGCACGTTTTTAAAAAGGCGGGGCTTTATACTCTCAAATGTGCAACACAAACGTTGCACACCTATGATGCAATTTTGATTCTTATGCCTTCGTTACATCGCATGCCACCGCAACAACATTACTTGCTACTTAGTGTTGCATTTTAGCTGCGTTTTGTAGCAACGCGCGTTGGCACTGTGAATGTCGCCTAAGGGTGCAGTCACACTGCACCAGCTGCATTGCAGAATAATTCTGCATGCCAACTCAACAGTCGGATCACGTTACTCTAACTCGCAGCATGCAGGCTTTGAATAACCAAGCATGCTATAACGCACGCAGTGTCCACTGTAGTTCACACACATTATAACACATGCGTTATGCAACGTAAATCCAGCCTAACTAATCAGATGTTGGTTAACTGAGTGGCAGCTCCCAAATCTCCTTATAGCCACATACAAAACTGAACTTAGATGTTAGGCTTTTCTGGTTGTTACGCCTCTATATTGCACACACAGTAGCAGGCCTGGTACATTATTATGTCTGTGTAATAGTATCACATGCTTTGTTTGGTAAATAGCTACACAGTGTAGCTAGGACCTGTAATTAGTTTTTATTTTGGTTGATACAGAGAATGAATCACAGTAGCCTGGCTGTGTGTATCAATGCTGGGATCGGCTCTGATCAATGAGCGCTTTGTACTCTGCAGCGTTTACTAGGTTATAGTTTATTGCCCCACATGGTGGAGATGGTAAACATGTTGTTCATGCTGCCATGGAGTTAATAAGTGGCCAGGAACTGTACAGTATGATCACAGTATTGCATGCTTCTTCCAGTACTAATTTGTTCCATGTAAGACGCTCTCTGAATAAACTAATACTTAGCTTTCCTGGCAGTATGCTTCATTCCTAATTTTAGGGTCTCAAAGTGGTACAATTTTTTCATGTGCTTTCAGACCCTAAAAGCAAGAAAAAAAATCATACCACGAGAGAGCCTGGATCATCCCCTGCATTTACGTTCCTCCCTGGGATCCAGCACTGCAGTTCTCCCTTCGTCCTCCGTGTGGAGCTGTAACCCTATAGTGAGATTTCCGGCTGTCGGCGATCTCACCAGGGGGATGCAGAGCCTCAGTGGACAGGACGAGGAATGGCCGCCAGTGTCGGGATTGCCCGGGAGGTGAGTGAATTCACTCGCTGTGCGCAATGCTCTGCACAGACCTCCCAGCGAATACCACGAGTGTAGCTCGGGGTTGCCACTCTGAGCTGCGGTTTTCCACCCTAAGGCCCAGTGCACACTGGGCGGATCCGCCGGCCGCATCCGCTTGAAAATTCGCGTGGCTAATGTATCTCTATGGGCTGGTGCACACCGGCGGTTTAAGGTTTTTAGCAAGCCGCAAACGTGCCTCTTTCTGCACGTTTGCGGTTTGCTTAAAACCTCAAACCGCCGGTGTGCTCCAGCCCATACAGATACATTAGCCACGCGGATGCTGATGCGGATGTGGCCGGCGGATCACATACAAAATCCGCTCGGTGTGCACTCGGCAAATATCGGCTCTCTGCTCCCAAAACCACTAGCGTTTTGACGATCTGCTAGCGGTTTTGGTGTGCACTGGGCCTAAGTCTAGCTCGTGGTTACCACTACGGAGGTTAATGTCCATTTAGGGAGAGTTCAGCTCTCCCTCTCTGCAAACGACACTGCAACCCCCAAACTCCACCACCACTTATGCTTGTGGCTAGGGGAACGCTAGGCAGAACCCAGAGCCGTGGAGTCGGTACAAAAATCATCCGACTCCAACTCTGACTTCTCAGTTTATGAAACCACTGACTCCGTCTCCAAGTACCCAAAATGGCTCTAACTCCGACTCCTCGACTCCGACTCCTTAGTCTAATACTTACCAGGGATGTGGATTTGGCACACACATGATCCGACTCCGGACTCCGACTCCTCAGTTTATGAAACCACCGACTCCAACTCCGAATCCAGGTACCTAAAACTGCTCCGACTCCTTGACTCCAACTCCACAGCCCTGGCAGAACCGCTAACATTTTTGTCCATAGTGAAAGTCTATGGGCGGCATGAAAAAACGCATATCTGTGCGAAATTAGCAACTAATAGCAAAGTCCCCATACATGCTATTGTTACCAAAATTGCAAAGTATGTTAAAGGATACCAGAGCCAAATCAAGTTGGAGAAACGGAAGAAACAGACATGTATGGGGAGCTGTCCTGATGGCCACCACTCCTTCCCATTCTCCTCGTATCTAAATGCCCCCCGGCAGCCTCTTCCTGGGTGCCGGAGTCGGACATTAGTGCGCCTGTGCTGGGCCGGCTGCACGTGCCCGACATCACATGTCTATGGCCAGGAGCTCTCTGCACAGGTGCATGATGTCATGAATGATTATGTCATGCACCTGCGCAGAGCACTCCCGCCTGTGGTCGGTCACGTCATGTCGGACTCACACATGCAGCCGGGCCAGGGCAGGCGCACTAATGCATGACTCAGTGTAGCGGTCAGTTACCTGGGCAGGTATGGCGGCTGGCAGAAACGCATGTCCGCGGGCGTCCGAGGGCATGTCGTCGGTCCCTCAGTAATGGGGATTTGGCGGTGTGTATTCCCGGGCACCGCGTGTGTACCTTAAAGCCTCTGCGCTGGAAGGTGTAGTGGGCGGTGTGTTTTGGGCGTGCACGCGGACGGATGGACGTGTGTACATGCTTTCCGCATGGAAGTTCGGATGCTTGATGCTAGTCTCACATCCAAATGGCCTATATAAGCCTGGACGTTCTCCTGTGACCTGACTTGTTGTCTGATTGTTCCTGCTTCTGATGCTGATCTTGGCCCCTCTGACTATCCGCTCCGGTTTTGACCTCTGCTCCATACAACTACCCGCTCTGTTGCCGACCCATGCTTGTCTGAGAATTCGCTCTGTTGCCGACCTCTGCCTGTCAGAGAACCTGCTCTCTTACTGACCCTCTGCCTGTACTAGGACCCGCTCCATTGCTCATTCCTGGCCTGATTACGGAACTGGCTGGTTGTTGAGTCATTGCAGTACAAGGGATGCAGCAGTGGGGGGGCCCAGGGCTGTTTTGGGGGGCAGGAGCCAGAAGGGGATGCAGCGCATGAGAGGGGAGCGATGCCCACACACATGGGCTGGGAGTGGGGCCCACTCCCCCCCGCCCTCACCTTGGGCTCCCCTGTCAGCGCTTCCTCCTCCGGCATTAATTAGCAGCAGCGGCATGGTAAAGGGAATGCAGACTTACTTCCATATTCCACGCTGGAGGTTCTTTGTATCAGCGCCCGACGACGCTACTTCCTATTTATCAGGCGCGGATTCAGAGATCGGGCCTCCAGCATGGAACGCGGAAGTCTGAATTCCCTTTACCATGCCGCTGCTGCTAATTAATGCCGGAGGAGAAAGCGCTGATGGGGGAGCCCAAGGTGAGGGGGAGTCGGCCCCACTCCCTGCCGCTGTGTGTGGGCATCGCTCCCCCCCTCATGCGCGGTGTCCCCTCCTGGCTATACTTTGAGCATCCATGACTAGCTAGACTGAGGGTACCTATATCTAGCTATATTGAGGGCGCTCATGCCTGACTATACTGGGGCACCCATGCCTAGCTATACTGAGGGAACCTATACCTAACTATACTATGGGCAACCATGCCAGGCTATACTGGGCGACACCCAAGCCTGGCTATACTGGGGGCACCCATGTCTGGCTATACTGTAGGCACCCATGCCTGGCTATACTGGGGGCACCCATGCCTGGCTATACTGTAGGCACCCATGCCTGGCTATACTGGGGGCACCCATGCCTGGCTATACTGAGGGCACCCATACCTGGCTATGCTGGGCACCCATGCCTAGTCATACTGAGGGCACCTATACCTAACTATACTGTGGGCACCCATGCCTGGCTATACTGGGGGCACCCATGCCTAGCTATACTGAGGGCATCTATATCTAACTATACTGTCAGCACCCATGCCTGGCTATACTGGCTATACTGGGGGCACACATACCTGGCTGGCTATACTGTAGGCACCCATGCCTGGCTGTACTGTAGGCACCCATGCCTAGCTGTATTGAGGGCTGGGCCGGATTTAGGCCAAGGCAAGAGCAAGGGCACCAAAGCAGCAGGCTAAACTGGTGCAGCATTTGCAAGCTTGCAAATGCTGCAATGCAGGGAGATCAGGCGAACACCTCACCGCAGTACTCTGCTGCCAACCCCCTATGCAGTGGTCGCCCTGATCTCTCTGCACGTTGGCGTTGTGGCCGGCGGCTATGGACTTGGGCAGCATTGTAGAGTTACGAGCGGAGGATGGGAAATAGCAGCTGCCAGTCACTCACATTTCCGCTTGTCTCCAACGTAGGAGCTTCCTCTTCCCGTCTGACTCGCTGGTAATATGCCGGCAAGTAACAAGTGAGAGATGCTGGTTGGAGGGACAGATGTACAGCAGCGGCTGATGGAGCAGAGGGGAAGAGGAAGCTTCTATGCAGGGAAAAGCGGAGAGGTGACACTGATGGCTACTGCGAGCCTGAAAGGTGGGAGTGGGCAAGGGAGCAGTTAAGGGAGTCATCTAGCTACCTATACTTAAAGGACTTCCGAGGCCAAAATTAATAAAATCACACTATACCTTTTTTTTTGCAGAATCCACGGAGGACGTCCTGCCCGTCCTCCGCTCCGTGCCGCCATCAATGCAGGTCTTTTCATTCCCCTAGGGCTCGGTCCGGCCCCACCGAACGGGTCGCATCGATGCGACCTCTAACATAGCCGCCGCCTTGCTCCGTGGCTGCGCAGTACGCTTTGTCGCTGACGTACGCTTGGGGAGCATGCCGGGACCTAGTACGCGGCGGGAGGCGGGCAATAGGCTGCGCAGTCGCGCTAGCGACAAAGCGTACTGGGCAGCCACGGAGCAAGGCGGCGGCCATGTTAGAGGTGGCATCGATGCGACCCGTTCGGTGGGGTCGGGCCGAGCCCTAGGGGAATGAAAAGACCTGCAGTGATGGCGGCACGGAGCGGAGGACGGGCAGGACGTCCTCCGTGGATTCTGCAAAAAAAAAGGTATAGTGTGATTTTATTAATTTTGGCCTCGGAAGTCCTTTAAGGGGGAGGGGTCATCAGGCTACCAATATCGGGGGGGGGGGGGGTGTTTTGGTCATTAGGATACCTATACTAGAGGAAAAGTGGGGGGGGGAGGGTTATCTGGCTACCTATGCTAAAGCGGGGCGGCTAGTGACAGTGGCCTTGGGCGGTAAAGAATATAAATCCGGCCTTGACTGAGGGCACCTATAACTAGCTACACTGAGGGAACCCATGGCTGGCTTTACTGGGGGCATCTATACCTAGCTATACTGAGGGCACCTATACCTGGCTATACTGGGGGCACCTATACCTGGCTATACTGAGGGCACCTATACTTGGTTATACTAGGGATGGGCACCTATACCGGGCTATACTGGGGGCAGGCACCTATACCTGGCTATCTATACTGGGGGCACCTATACCAAAGTTTCTTAAGGGGGGCCCAGTGATTTCAAGGTACGCCCCTGCCATCAACCCAGGCACGTCATACTCAGGCAACCTGGAAGAGTCTGCAGGGGGGGGGGGGGGGGCGACGACAATTTTAATACAAAAGGAAGAGAACAGAAGAGAACGGGGGGAGCAGTGCCCATCAGGACAGCTCCCCATACATGCCTGCTCCTTCTGTTTCTCCAACTTGATTCAGCTCTGGTATCCTTTAAGGGGAATAGTGAGAAAAAGTAAAAAAAAAATAGTAATAATTTTTCAAAAAGACATTGTAGTTTTTGAGAAAATTGATTTTTAAAATGCAAAGGATAAATGCTAATAAAAACATACTTATCTATGCACCTTCATAGCTGTATATCTAAAAGCCGCACATGTAAAAGCCCTGAGGTATTCGCTAGCGCCCAAATTTTCTTCTCATGCCACAATTTTTTTTCTATGGCGTTGCTGTTTTTTCCATAAGGGCTCCTGCACTGTTTTTTCTCGCTTCGGGTGATGATGGTGTTTTTTGGGGGGGAAGGGGCAACATGTTTTATTCACAAAGTTTTAAGTCTCTCAGGTTTGCTTTCATTCAATTTTTGAGCTGCTAGACCCATCTTTTATTTGATCCGACTTTGTATTCCAATTAAAAAACGTACTGCATGCTGCTAAGATTTTTAATCAGAATCCAAAATCAGACGTATAAAAAATCGGAATCACATGTAGTGTGCAAGAGGCCTCAAACTGTCTTGGATGATGATGCCTAAACAGGAAATAGCTATTCATTTTGGTACAGGGACTGGAATATTGTGGATTTAGATTCGTATATATTCAGCCTGTTGTCTTATTTGGAAACATTTCTCTAGAGTAAGGTGTACTTTAAAAATGATTTCTTTTATATCAGCAAATCATGGATCTTGTACACGATAAATGGAAGCTCTGTGATTAGTGCTGCGCAGGTTGAGTAATACATGAGCCTGCTTTGCACTCTAGTGCCTGGTTAATCTACATGACAAGTCACCGTGGAGCTTCTGATATAATATAAAGCAAGGTCAAGCTGCTATGTAACATTGGAAAGGGTCACTTTTAGTCACAGAGATATGTGAAATAAATCCTCAGATGTGAGGCATTCAGGAGTAATTGATGATAAGCCTTGGACGTTGTTCCAGCTCTCTATTGTCACATCCAGTTTGTGGTACATTCTAGGATGTATCACCCAACAGGCATCTGTGTCTCTCCTTTAATCATTCTTTGTTGGCTAGACTGCTTATCCCACCTCTCCAACCACTGCTGACTGTGAATGCATAGCAGAGGTGATCAGTGACATGCTGAGGTCCACACTATGCAACTTGTATGATCACAGGACCAGCTATATGTCTTCTGTATCCATTGTGTTGTGCATTGGTAACATGGGTTTTGCATTTTTAACAATAGAGTAGACAGCAAGGTAGACCTGATTTTGGGAGAGGGCTATGGTGGATTCATATATATTCTGTCCTGCATACAGGGACGCAACTAGAGGGGAGCAGCTCCTGCTATCACATGGGGGCAGAGAGCTGTGGGGGGCACCAACTAGTAAACTTCCTCCTCCGATACAGGAGCCCATAGCAGTGGCGTAGCTAAGGAGCTGTGGGCCCCAATGTAAGTTTTACAATGGGGCCCCCAAGCACTCTATACATAAATGATACAGCGCACCAAAACCTGCCAATGGCAGCTACAGTGTCAGGTGCAAGAAGGGTATGAGGAACAGTTTGTTAATGATTCCCACTATTCAAAGTATCTATAGAAGTTATTATTATGAGCACAGAACCAATAGAGAGCTAAAACTGTAGTTGAGGGAAGGGCCCCGATGCGGTTGCAACCTCTGCAATCCCTATTGCTACACCACTGCCCATATGTAATTCACTTTTTCTCCTTAGTTTTCTCCAATTTGATATTTTCACGTCTTGTCAAGAAAAACTTTTTTAACCACTTAGTGACATACAGGCATATTAAAACGTCCTGTTGGAGCCTCTTAATGGCTCCAGGACGTTTTAAAACGTCATGCACTGCTGCTGCTGCTGCTGCTGCTGTACACGCTCCCGTGCTCGCGCATGTGTGCTTCCGTGCACGTGCACGTGAAAACAGTAAAAAAAGCACACACACACACACAAAAACGTCTTTATTTCCAAATACTATATTGTCACCATACTTTGTACTAGGGACATAATTAAAATCTTGTGATAACCAGGACAAATAGGCAGATAAAATATGTGGGTTTTATGTACAGTAGCAGTGTTTATATTAAAAATATAGTGGATGAATTTGGAGAAACTTTTTTTTTTTTTTTCATTTTTTCCTTGTTTTCCCCTTTAAAATGCATAGAAAATAAAGTAATTACTGAAAAAAAAAATATCAATCCCAAAAAGCCCAATTGGTGGTGAAAAAAACAAGATATAGATCATTTCATTGTGATTAGTAGTGATTAAGCTATTGGCAAATGAAAGGGATGAGCACTGAAAGGTGAACATTGCTCTTGTCCGTTAGGGTAAAAACCGCCTTAAGGCTCATACACACATCAGACTATAGTCTTTGGAAAATGAAAGATCACAGACCAATCTTACCACCCTTCATGTAATATGAGAGCCATACTCTACACAGTCTTTTCTATGGAGCTGAACTCCACATCAGAAAAAAATCTTTGCAAGATGCTGCACACACAGATGCTGTAGAGACACAAAAGATCAGTATCTGCAAAAGATCTGTTCCTGCCAAAGATCCGTTCCTGCAAATTGCAATGATAGCCTATGAGATCTGCAGATCATCATACACACATGATTTAACTGACATTCATCTGCAGATCAGATCCACCAGGATGGATTTTCAGATCTGCGGATGATTGTCGGATCTGCGGATGAATGTCAGTTAAATCATGTGTGTATGATGATCTGCAGATCTCATAGACTATCATTGCAATTTGCAGGAATGGATTTTTGGCAGGAACAGATCTTTTGCAGATACTGATCTTTTGTGTCTGTACAGCATCTGTGTGTGCAGCATCTTGCAAAGATTTTTTTCTGATGGGGAGTTCAGCTCCATAGAAAAGACTGTGAAGGTATGGCTCTTATACTACATGAAGGGTGGTAAGATTGGTCTGTGATCTTTCATTTTCCAAAGACTATAGTCTGATGTGTGTATGAGCCTTTAGGGTGAAGTGGTTAAACCAGAAGAAAGCAAGAAAATACTCAAAATAATTTTGATAGTACTATTTCTACTACTTTTGGTTCTTTTTAAAATGCAAATTGCTGAAAAGTTATTTTATATTAAAGATGAAAAATTATCCTAGGAGAAAACTCTGGGGGAAAAGTGAATTGCTTATGGGCCCAAGTGTTTTTATGGCTACACTTGCTATGGGTGTGAAGATCATGATCATGGACCCCAAGGCTGTGAAAGGCACCAAGGGAAGGCAGCGGAAGGGATGTAAAAATTTGAAGGTCCCTATCAAAGTTTACTTGGGGGGGGGCCGCATGAATTGTAGATACATCGTTTTTGTTAACTGAGGGCATTTTAAAATGATCAAAACACCTTGAAAAAATAATAGAAGGCCAAGCAGTTAAATCTCTCAGTTGTAATATCCCTTTTAGGGAAAATTTTAGAGATAATCAGGTCTTCCATTTTTTTAAACTTCTAGGATTACTACAGAGCCTTTGAGTTACTCCTCTTACAAGATTTGGTGCAAGGACTCACCCCTTGATAAAGGTCATATTCTTCCTTTATTGCTTGTTAACCCAGGACACCACTTCTGCTAAATTTCAGTTGAAATGGGAAGCAGACATCGGCTCAGTCCTCTCTGATGAGAGATCGGCCCATTGCTGTACGATACTTAGCAAAAACGACTCCGATCCTCCATGGGAACTGCCATTAAGTTTTTGCATTGATGTTGTTATACCCCAGCGAGGTTACATGTAACACAACCCAATATATCTGATTGCTGTTTCCTCGGCTGCGGTAACCTGAGTGACTTATGGCATATTTAGTGAAAGTGCCAACTTGTTCAGAAGTTGTGGTCGACCCTTTGGACCCAGCTATTTAGTATTACAAGTCTACGCTCCCCACTCAGTCCCTATGTCATTCTGCTTGGAGACAAACCCCCAGGGGTTTACTATCCTATGCATCTCTTTGTGCAACATTTCGCGACCAGAGCTAAATGCACCTTGTTCCTTTGAAACTGTCTTTGAAGCACAGAACAAGGTCATGCTTAGTGAGCATATTATGGCCAAAATTAGAGATACGCTTCCTAATTTCCATAAAGCTTGGGTCTTATGGATCTCCTGGCAGGAAAACATAGGCCTGGTCTTTGATAACATTTCCTTTCCTATGACAACATTGCAGAAGGCTTTCCCTTCTGCAATTTATTTTTGTTTAGGTAAGCTGATTCTGAATGATGTAATGTCACATGCTGGACTGCATGAGCCCCTGAGACTGACCAATCTGATTTTAGTTACTGTATTTGTTGGAATATAAGACTCAAAAGTGGGGAAAAAGCATCTTATAGTCCAAATGCAGGGAGTTCCTGACTTGTGAACGTCTGCCAATATGAACCTCCAACTCGCCACAATGTCAGGGACTCCCTGTACTGTGACCATGCAGAGGAGGACACGGGACAAATGGAAGACACAAAGGGGCATAGAGTAGGACACAAGGGGGGACAAAAAGGGGCATAGAGGAGGACACAAGGAGGACAGAGGCAGACACATGGGGGACACAGGAGGACAGAGGAGGACACAGGGAGACACAAGAGGTACAAGGGGGCATGGGGTACAAAGGAGGCATAATCAACAAGATGCCCCTTCACCATGGATGTACCAGGTTTAGTATATATTTTTTCCCTTGGTTTTTGTCCTCTAAATTTCGGTACATCTTATGGTCAGGAGTGTCTTGTAGTTCGAAAAATTTGGTACTAATACTTTCTCTGCCTTTTCTCTTTATCAATCTCCCCACTTCCAGAAATCTCAGATTTTTTTAGTTGGGCGACTAACTCGATTCAATTGTCTATCTACCTGAACATCATTTCTTGAGACATCATGCTGTCTCCTATGTGGGTTTTTGTGATGTACATGTTTACTATTTCTTGCTGTTTTCATTAATAAAAACCTTTTGAATGTAGATAACAAGCATAAAAATATTTACATATAAAAATTTAAAACAGACCCATCGCAGGGGAGGCTTGTGCTTTTTCCGACAGTTTGCTCAAGCAAGCGGCAAGCACACGTATCTGCATGGTTGTTCAGGGTCTAAGGCTAAAAGTATTGGAGGCAGAGAGGGTTACAATCAGGGCCGTGCAGAGAGTCCTTAAGTGGGGGGTGCTCAAATTTAAAAAAGGGGCCTGGCAATGCCTTCCCCCGCATGCCCCCACCTCATTTTTGGCTAGGGGGTATTGATTGTCATGCTGCTGAATGCAGATGCCCGGGTGCCATGTGGGTTCTGGGTGTGAGTACAGAGTGTCATGTGGGTTCTGGCTATGATTGGGTATCGAGTTTCATGCGGGTGTTGATTGCAAATACTTAGTGCCATGTAAGATCTGGGTGCATGTACTGGATGTCATGTGGATGCTGGGTGCAGGTACTGGATGTGACATGGGTGTAAATACTTGTCGCCATGCCTGTACTGGGTGCTGGCTATGGGTGGGCTTTGGGCATCACATGGGTTTTGAATGCAGGTACTTTGGGTGCAGGTACGGGTTAAGTAGGTGCTTGGTGCAGATAGCGGGCGCCATGTGGAAGTTGTGTGCAGGTGTGAGTACTGGGTGCAATTTTAGGCCTGGGTGCAGATACTTGGGGCTTGATCCACTAAACGGCGATAAGTGTTAGCAAGTTAGCAGTAAAGTCTGTATCAAGCTGCTTTGGGTACCAAGGTCTAGTTTGTATTGGGTGTATATTTGCAGTGGGTGCTATGCAGTATTGGGTGCTGAATGAGTAGCAGATGGTGATAAACAATAGTGGGTGCCATGTGAGTGCTAATTTGTACAGGGAGCCATGTGAGTGTTGGACATGAGTGAGTAGGGAGTGCCATGTGTGGTCTAGATGTGTGCCATGGGAGAGTACTGTGTCTCATATGGGTTCGGATCAAGGATGGGTACTGGGTGCTATTTGGGTTCTGGCCATGGATGGGTACTAGGTGCATATAATGGCGTTGGAACTTGGTGACGTTTGAGTACTGTGCCATGTGCGTGTTGATTATGGGGGTATGTGGGTCTTAGGTGCAAATTACAGAGTGCCAAGTGGGTACTGGGAGTGAGTACATGGTGACATATGGGTGATGGGTGCTGGCTAGTGGGGTATTTGTTGTCATGTGGGTGCTAAAGGCAGATGCTGGGTGCCATGTGGGTTCTGGGTGCTGGCACAGGGTGTCATGTGGATTCTGGCTGTATGGGTGTGTATCAACCATCATGTAGGTGTTGATTGCAGGTACTCAGTCCCTTGTGAGTTCTGGGTGCAAGTACTGGATGTCATATGTGAGTGCTTGGTGTGGGTTCTGGGCACCAAGTGGAGGCTTAGTGCAACTGGAACTACTGCAGATGAAACATGTGGGTGTTGGGTGCAGGTACTGGGTATCACATAGGTGCAAATACTTGATGCCATGCCTGGGTGCTAGCTATGGTTGGGCATTGTGTCATATGGGTTCTGAGTGCAGGTACTTTGGGTGCTAGTACTAATTATGTGAGTGCAGATAGTGGGTGCCATGTGAAGGCTGTGTGCAGGTGTGAGTAGTGGGTGCCATGTTGGGGCTGGGGCTGGGTGCAAGTACTGTGCCATGTAGGTCTGAGTACTGGGTGCCAGCTATAGGGTGAAGGGGTGCAGGTATTGGGTGTCATGTGGCTGTTTGATGCAAGTACTCAGTGCCATGTTGAGGCCGGATGTGAGTATTGGGTGCAGGGTGCTCGGTGCAAGTACTGGGTGCTTGCAATAGTGGGGGTTACTGGTTGAGTGTAATGTATGTGGGAGCTGAATATATGGTGGGATTGTTGTGGGTGCAAGGGGTGGGAGATCACTGTGGGTACTGCTATGAATGGCATAGTTGCTGCTAGGGGAGGTAGAGGTCAGTGTGGTTGCTGGGGGAAGGGTAGGTCACTGTGGTGCTGGGGGGAGAAGTAACTGTGGGTGCTGTGGAAGGTAGAGGTCAGTATGGGTGCTGGAGGAAAGGGAGGTCACTGTGGGTCCTTTGGGGGAGATCACTGTGGGTCTTGGGAGGTAGAGGTCATTGTGGGTGCAGGGGGTGGGAGGTCACTTTGGGTGCTGCTATGAATGGTATAGTTGCTGCTAAGGGAGGTAGAGGTCAGTGTGGGTGCTGGGGGAAGGGTAGGCTACTGTGGGTGCTGTGGAAGGAAGAGATCAGTATGGGTGCTGGAGGAAGGGGAGGTCACTGTGGGTGCTGGAGGAAGGGGAGGTCACTGTGGGTGCTGGAAGAAGTCAGAGTGGTTACTGGAGGAAGGAGTGGATGCTGGGTGTTGGGAAAGGCCACTGTGGGAGCTGGCAATGGGAGAGGTCACTGTAGGTGTTGCTTTTGGGATGGAATGTCCCTGTGGGTGCTGCAGGGGACAGGAGGGTAGCCACTGGGGGAGGGAAAAATCACTGTGGGTGCTGGGGGAGGGATAGGTCAGTGTGGGTGCTGGGGTAGGCAGGATCACTGCTGGAGAGGGAGATGTCACTGTGGGTGCTAGGTGGAGGGAGACTTCACTGTGGGTGCTGGGGGAGGGAAAGGTCACTGTGGGTGCTAGGTGGAGGGAGAGGTCACTATGGGTGCTGGGGAGGGAGAGGTCACTGTGGGTGCTAGGTGGAGGGAGAGGTCACTGTAGGTGGTGGGGGAGGGAGAGGTCACTGTGGGTGCTGGGGGAGGGAGAGGTCACTGTGGGTGCTAGGTGGAGGAAGAAGTCGCTGTGGGTGCTGGGGAGGGAGAGGTCACTGTGGGTGCTGGGGTAGGCAGGATCACTGCTGGAGCTGGAGAGGTCACTGTGGGTGCTGGGGGAGGGAGGGGTCACTGTGGATGCTAGGTGGAGGGAGAGGTCACTGTGGGTGCTGGGGAGGGAGAGGTCACTGTGGGTGCTAGGTGGAGGGAGAGGTCACTGTAGGTGGTGGGGGAGGGAGAGGTCACTGTGGGTGCTGGGGGAGGGAGAGGTCACTGTGGGTGCTAGGTGGAGGAAGAAGTCACTGTGGGTGCTGGGGAGGGAGAGGTCACTGTGGGTGCTAGATGGAGGGAAAAGTCACTGTGGGTGCTGGGTAGGGGAGATGTTACTGTGGGTACTGGGGAGGGAGAGGTCAGTATGGGTCCTAGGTGGAGGGAGAGGTCACTGGGTACTAGGTGGAGGGAGAGGTCACTATGGGCACTGGGGAGAGAGAGGTCAATATAGGTCCTAGGTGGAGGGAGAGGTCACTGGGTCCTAGGTGGAGGGAGAGGTCACTGTGAGTGCTAGGGGAGGGAGTGGTCACTGGGTACTAGGTGGAGGGAGAGGTCACTATGGGTACTGAGGGTGGAGAGGTCAATATGGGTACTAGGTGGAGGGAGAGGTCACTATGGGTGCTGGGGGAGGGAGAGGTCAGTATGGGTCCTAGGTGGAGGGAGAGGTCACTGTGATTGCTAGGTGAAGGGAGATGTCACTGTGGGTACTGGGGAGGGAGAGGTCAGTATGGGTCCTAGGTGGAGGGAGAGGTCACTGGGTACTAGGTGGAGGGAGTGGTCACTATGGGTACTGGGGAGGGAGAGGTCAATATGGGTCCTAGGTGGAGGGAGAGGTCACTGGGTACTAGGTGGAGGGAGAGGTCACTATGGGTCCTAGGTGGAGGGAGAGGTCACTGTGAGTGCTGGGGGAGGGAGTGGTCACTGGGTACTAGGTGGAGGGAGAGGTCACTATGGGCACTGGGGAGAGAGAGGTCAATATGGGTCCTAGGTGGAGGGAGAGGTCACTGGGTCCTAGGTGGAGGGAGAGGTCACTGTGAGTGCTAGGGGAGGGGGTGGTCACTGGGTACTAGGTGGAGGGAGAGGTCACTATGGGTACTGAGGGTGGAGAGGTCAATATGGGTACTAGGGTGAGGGAGAGGTCACTATGGGTGCTGGGGGAGGGAGAGGTCAGTATGGGTCCTAGGTGGAGGGAGAGGTCACTGTGATTGCTAGGTGAAGGGAGATGTCACTGTGGGTACTGGGGAGGGAGAGGTCAGTATGGGTCCTAGGTGGAGGGAGAGGTCACTGGGTACTAGGTGAAGGGAGAGGTCACTATGGGCACTGTGGAGAGAGAGGTCAATATGGGTCCTAGGTGGAGGGAGAGGTCACTGGGTCCTAGGTGGAGGGAGAGGTCACTGTGAGTGCTAGGGGAGGGAGAGGTCACTGGGTACTAGGTGGAGGGAGAGGTCACTATGGGTACTGAGGGTGGAGAGGTCAGTATGGGTACTAGGTGGAGGGAGAGGTCACTATGGGTGCTGGGGGAGGGAGAGGTCAGTATGGGTCCTAGGTGGAGGGAGAGGTCACTGTGATTGCTAGGTGAAGGGAGATGTCACTGTGGGTACTGGGGAGGGAGAGGTCAGTATGGGTCCTAGGTGGAGGGAGAGGTCACTGGGTACTAGGTGGAGGGAGTGGTCACTAGGGGTACTGGGGAGGGAGAGGTCAATATGGGTCCTAGGTGGAGGGAGAGGTCACTGGGTACTAGGTGGAGGGAGAGGTCACTATGGGTCCTAGGTGGAGGGAGAGGTCACTGTGAGTGCTGGGGGAGGGAGTGGTCACTGGGTACTAGGTGGAGGGAGAGGTCACTATGGGCACTGGGGAGAGAGAGGTCAATATGGGTCCTAGGTGGAGGGAGAGGTCACTGGGTCCTAGGTGGAGGGAGAGGTCACTGTGAGTGCTAGGGGAGGGGGTGGTCACTGGGTACTAGGTGGAGGGAGAGGTCACTATGGGTACTGAGGGTGGAGAGGTCAGTATGGGTACTAGGTGGAGGGAGAGGTCACTATGGGTGCTGGGGGAGGGAGAGGTCAGTATGGGTCCTAGGTGGAGGGAGAGGTCACTGTGATTGCTAGGTGAAGGGAGATGTCACTGTGGGTACTGGGGAGGGAGAGGTCAGTATGGGTCCTAGGTGGAGGGAGAGGTCACTGGGTACTAGGTGAAGGGAGAGGTCACTATGGGCACTGTGGAGAGAGAGGTCAATATGGGTCCTAGGTGGAGGGAGAGGTCACTGGGTCCTAGGTGGAGGGAGAGGTCACTGTGAGTGCTAGGGGAGGGAGAGGTCACTGGGTACTAGGTGGAGGGAGAGGTCACTATGGGTACTGAGGGTGGAGAGGTCAATATGGGTACTAGGTGGAGGGAGAGGTCACTATGGGTGCTGGGGGAGGGAGAGGTCAGTATGGGTCCTAGGTCGAGGGAGAGGTCACTGGGTACTAGGTGGAGGGAGTGGTCACTATGGGTACTGGGGAGGGAGAGGTCACTATGGGTCCTAGGTGGAGGGAGAGGTCACTGTGAGTGCTGGGGAGGGAGTGGTCACTGGGTACTAGATGGAGGGAGAGGTCACTATGGGTACTGGGGAGGGAAAGGTCAATATGGGTACTAGGTGGAGGGAGAGGTCACTATTGGTGCTGGGGGAGGGAGAGGTCAGTATGGGTCCTAGGTGGAGGGAGAGGTCAGTATGCCACACTAGGATTTCTGTCTGGGCCTCTTCACTTTGAAAGTGTCCCAGGCGGGGGCGGAGCTTCCCGCGGGTGGGCGGGGCTTATCGCGGCCGGGGGCGGAGCTTATTTTGCGCGCGAGAGGGGCTTTTTTTTTGAAGATTTTAAAAAGGGGGGTGCCTGGGCACCCAGAGCACCCCCCTGTGCACGTGCCTGCCCCTGTGCACGTGCCTGGTTACAATGCAGGACAGCCAGGCAATGTGCATTGTTTAAAAATAATTAAGTATGTCAGCCTCCATAGGTCTGGCACCTTGGGTTCCCTTTAAATCCAAGTTCAGTTCCAGTTAAACGAAGCGCTGATGTAAGTGTATGGGGAACGTCTGATCTATGTGTGTGGTGAAAACGGACTTTCCCTTTAACACACAGATGAAAGTAAGGAGGTGGAAGAGCACTGTGTCTGGCTGCTGAAGCGTGCAGCCTGCCATGCGTTTGGCACAAATAAGGCTGCAATTTGTCCTGTGTGTCTTATTACTGGGAGTGTCCTGAAGAAGCAATGACTAATCGTGCAGCTCCTGAGCAGCTGCTTCCACCTCTGACCTGACTTCACTGTCTGTGTTCTGGGCTCTGTCTGACTGGCTGCCTCATTTCACCTCATTATTCCTCTGCAGCCATGCAGAACAGTGTGCAGAGTCCCAGGATGGCTGGAAAACACCTGTTTACCATTCCTCCTATCACTTCTACAGGCTAATGAGATCAAGCAGTGAGGCATTCATCTCTACACCAACCAGATGACTTATGATTGGCTGCTGAGGCTAGTGTTGGGTGAACACCTAGATGTTCGGGTTCGCGAACGTTCGCCGAACATCGCCGCGATGTTCGGGTGTTCGCGCCGAACTCCGAACATAATGGAAGTCAATGGGGACCCGAACTTTCGTGGTTTGTAAAGCTTCCTTACATGCTACATACCCCAAATTTGCAGGGTATGTGCACCTTGGGAGTGGGTACAAGAGGAAAAAAAATATTTGAAAAAGAGCTTATAGTTTTTGAGAAAATTGATTGTAAAGTTTCAAAGGAAAAACTGTCTTTTAAATGTGGAAAATGTCATGTTTCTTTGCACAGGTAACATGCTTTTTGTCGCCATGCAGTCATAAATGTAATACAGAGAAGAGGTTCCAGGAAAAGGGACCGGTAACGCTAACCCAGCACAAGCAGCAGAACACGTGATGGAACAGGAGGAGGCGCAGGAGGAGAAGGCCACGCTTTGTGAGACACAACATCCCAGGCCTTGCATGAGGACAAATAGCGTGCGGATATAGCAATGCTTTTTGCCGCCATGCAGTCATAAATGTAATAAAGATGAGAGGTTCAATAAACAGGGACCGGCAACACTAACCCAGCAGCAGCAGCAGCAGCAGCACACGCGATGGAACAGGAGGAGGCGCAGGAGGAGGCCACGCTTTTTGAGACACAACATCCCAGGCCTTGCGTGAGGACAAATAGCATGCGGATATAGCAATGCTTTTTGCCGCCATGCAGTCATAAATGTAATAAAGATGAGAGGTTCAATAAACAGGGACCGGCAACGCTAACCCAGCAGCATATAGTGTGCTATATAGTGTGGCTGAGCGAGCAGTGTACTACTGTTCCCAGCAGACACAGAGTGGCAATAAACACAATTCTATATACTGTTGCTGAGCGAGGTACACAGAGTGGCCGTAAACACAATGCTATATAGTGTGGCTGAGCGAGCGGTGTACTACTGTTCCCAGCAGACACAGAGTGGCAGTAAACACAATGCTATATAGTGTGGCTGAGCGAGGTACACAGAGTGGCAGTAAACACAATGCTATATAGTGTGGCTGAGCGAGCAGGGTACAACTGTTCCCAGCAGACACAGAGTGGCAGTAAACACAATGCTATATAGTGTGGCTGAGCGAGGTACACAGAGTGGCAGTAAACACAATGCTATATAGTGTGGCTGAGCGAGCAGTGTACTACTGTTCCCAGCAGACACAGAGTGGCAGTAAACACAATGCTATATAGTGTGGCTGAGCGAGGTACACAGAGTGGCAGTAAACACAATGCTATATAGTGTGGCTGAGCGAGCAGTGTACTACTGTTCCCAGCAGACACAGAGTGGCAGTAAACACAATGCTATATAGTGTGGCTGAGCGAGGTACACAGAGTGGCAGTAAACACAATGCTATATAGTGTGGCTGAGCGAGCAGTGTACTACTGTTCCCAGCAGACACAGAGTGGCAGTAAACACAATGCTATATAGTGTGGCTGAGCGAGGTACACAGAGTGGCAGTAAACACAATGCTATATAGTGTGGCTGAGCGAGCGGTGTACTACTGTTCCCAGCAGCGACACACAATGACTGGGGGGACCCTGGCTAGCGTGGCTGGAGCGCGAACTACCCTGCCTGCCTACCCAAAGCTAAACCCACAGACAAATGGCGGAGATATGACGTGGTTCGGGTATTTATTTACCCAAACCACGTGATAGTTCGGCCAATCAGAGCGCGTTCGGGTCCGAACCACGTGACCCGTTCGGCCAATCACAGCGCTAGCCGAACGTTCGGGGAACGTTCGGCCATGCGCTCTTAGTTCGGCCATGTGGCCGAACGGTTTGGCCGAACACCATCAGGTGTTCGGCCGAACTCGAACATCACCCGAACAGGGTGATGTTCTGCAGAACCCGAACAGTGGCGAACACTGTTCGCCCAACACTAGCTGAGGCCACATTGCACAAAATCACTGGACTTCACGCTGACTTACACACCATGCAATTTCCTTCCAGATCCGCTGGTCAAATCGATAATTTCTGACAGGCCGGACCTGATTTCCGATTTGTTTTTCTAAGGGCCTGAGCCCACTGGTGAATTTATAAAACACATAAAAACGCATGCATTTTTCAAGGGTTTTAAAATGCGTTAAAACGCATTAAAAGGCATTTCAAAAATGCTTGCAAAACGCATGGGTTTTTATGCATTTTTTTAAACATAGCAGTGGCCTCAGGCCCTAATCGATTATTTTTGTAGAAGTGATCGGAAAATTAATCAGAAAAATGATCGAAAATCAGATCGGACCTGTCGGAAATTATTATATTGATTCGTCGATCTGACGGGAAATTGCACGGTGTGTACCTGGCATAAAGGTGGCCACTAATTATACAATCTTTATTGTTTCATACTTGATTACCTGGTGGCTTGTCTGTAATTTCAAACAAAGTGCAAAGGCTCTTACCCACTACTGTGATTTTTCCAACAACCGGCGATTTTTTTGAGCAACAAGTGATCGTTTCCACAATCACGCGTTTAAGTTCACCAACTGCGCCAAAGTTTCCCCAATCTTTTGTCTGGTTAGAGTAGGACTTACCAGATTGGGGACACTTTGGCGCAGTTGGTGAGCTTAAACGCGTGAAAGCTTAACCAAGAGCCCCTGTCATCGCTTTCATGTTGTGTACTGCAGCCCCTCTGTATATATATATATATATATATATATATATATATATATATATATACATACATATACATACATACATACATACATACATACATACGCACACAAACACATGTGTATGTCTACCAGGCTTTTATTCTGATCTTATTTTGGTGAGTTATGACTTAAGAATTGGAGGCCTAAAATTCTTGAAATACCACTTTTGACTCATAATTCCAGGCAAAAATGCAGGGAGGTTGACACAAGTCTGCCTTAATTGTACAAAGTACATTAGTGCAATCAAGTTCTAACAAGTCTAGCCTGTAAAGGAGGAATGCTCAATGGTGGGAGGGGGGTGTCCAAAGAGAGTTCAGAGAGTAGACAGCTGAGGGGAAGAAGCTGTTCCTGTGTCTTGAAGTCCTGTTGATCCTCAGTGCTCTAGAGCACAGTCTGGAGTTGTAGAGGATGTCCAGTGGGGGGAGTGATTTCCCGATGATTTTTTCTGCTGATCTAATGACCATCTGTAGTTTGCGTATGTCGCTGGCAGAGGAGCCGCGAACCAGACCAGGATGGTGGAGCACAGTACAGATTAGATTGTGACAGAGTAGAAGCTCATTAGATGCTTCTGGGTCATACCGAACTTCTTCAGTTGGTTGAGTAAGAATAGCTTCTGCTGGGCTTTTCTCTGGGTGGAAGCGGTGTTGGTTTTCTAAGTTTGGTCGTTGGAGATTGTGGTACCCAGGAGGTGTGCACAGGGAACTATTTAAACTTCGGTGCCGTTGATGCAGATTGGAGGTGAGAGGGTGGCATGCTTCCTAAAGTCAACAACCACATCAACATTTTTGCGGTGTTGAGGACCAGGCCATTCTCCCTGCACCAGTAGCAGATCCTATCAACCTGGTGGTGGTACTACTGCTTGTAATTTTTGGTGATGAGGGCAACTATGATGGTGCCGTCAGCAATCTTGATTACTTTGGCAGAGTTTGCCGTGGATCTGCAGTTGTTTGTGTATAGGGAGAATAGGAGCAGCGACAGTACACATCCTTGAGGGGCCCTTGTGTTGGTGGTCCTTGGTTGTGAGACGATAGCGCCTAGCTTGACGGCCTGGGATCTGTTACTGAGGAAGTCCGTGATCCACAGACATAGGTTAGGGTGGACCTCGAGCGCAGCAAGGTTCTTCTGAAGTATTTTGGGGCTGATGGTGTTAAATGCCAAGCTAAAGTCTAACAGGAGGACCCTGGCGTATGAGTCACACCTATCCAGGTGGCCGTTGACCTGTTTCAGACAAATGTTTATGGCATCGTCGGTGGACCTGTTTGCTGTGTATGCAAAATGGAATGAGTCCAGCAGGGCCTCTATGGAACATTTTAGCAGGGGCAGGACCATGCTTTCAAAAGTTTTCATAATGACAGATGTGAAAGCCACAGGCCTGAAGTTGTTGAGGTCGGTCACACCATGATTTTTGGCAATGGCGATGATGGTGGACCTCTTGAAGCAAGCAGGGACTTTGCCTTCCTGGAGGGATTTGTGAAGATGGAGGAGAGAATAGGAGAGAACTGCTGTGCCCAAGTTTTCAGGCAAGCTGGTGACACTCTGTCCAGGCCTGAAGCTTTCCTAGCATTTATGTTCCACAGGTGCCACAGAACATTGCCCTCGTTCACAGCGAGAGAGGGTAAGTTTGTGCATGGGCCAAATAATGCAGAGGATGGAGCAGGTGGCGATCCTGCAGGTGCACTCTGGTTCTCGAATCTGCAGTAGAACGGGATGGTATGGGGAGCGCATTAAGCCCCTTCCACACAGCTCGTGAGTGATTCAAGGAGAGGTTCTGTTCCAGTTTTTCTATCTATCTACCTTCTACTGTATATCATACTTATATACCTTCTATATCTATCTCTTCAACAACTCCCATATTGATTTCATTGCTTAAATGATTGGCCTACTTATAATTCTACAGATACTGTCATAAAGAAAGTTATAATTAGCTGGAGTTGGTAATGGCATAGTTGTATTGTGCCTACTTGTAGTCTCCTGGATTACTCCCCAATGTTTATGCATGATTTTATATCACATTTAAAGGACCCGCTCAGCCAGATAGACTGATTTATTTTAGGACTTGATGTTGTTGAGCTGGTTTGGGAAGACAAGACCTGCACATCTAAATGGTGCGGGAAGAGGCTCCTGTCCTACTAACAGAGAGCCTGGAACTCCTCTGGTCCAGAAACTTCCCCAAACAGCTGTGGCTGAGTAGGTGAAAGGGGTGTGGTTTCTAGAAAATGTGTGTTCTGGCTGGGCTGCAATGGGTGTGGCCTGGGCAGGGCTGATTTACATCAAAGCAGAGACTGTTCTGTCCTCACGTTCTGTGTGGAAATATTGGCACACGTCATGATTGCTGTGAAGGTATTAACATATATATATATATATATATATACACATACCATATTTTCCCCCATATAAGATGCACTTCATCTCCCCAAAAAATGGGAAGAAAAAAACCCTGCGTCTTATATGGCAAAGGCAGGAAATCCCCGACTTACGAACACCAGCCGATATGAACCACGACCCGCCACCATGTGGGGGATCCCTGTCTGTACCTCTGCTCCCTCCACTATCCTCCTTGTATTGCTGGACCTCCCTCAGTGTCTGCAGTGGCTTACCCAATACATGCCGCTGCAAGGACTGCAGACACCCGGCTTCTACATGCTGCTTCCTCCACTGCGCGGCTTGTTCTGATCACGTCATCAGTAGCCGCGTCAGCAACTGCAGACACAGAGAGGAGGGAGGGCAGAGATACACGAGGGGAGCGGAGGCACACGGGGGGACATCAGAGGAGACATGTGGGGGACTGGCCACACAGATAGACACATGGGGGGGGGGACTGGCCACGCAGATAGATACATTGGGGGGAGGGGCTGGCCACACAGATTAACACTTGGGGAAGACTGGCGACACAGATGAACACATGGGGAGACTGGTCACACAGATGGACACCCCATGTGTCCATCTGTGTGGCCAGTATCCCCAATGTGTGCATCTGTGTGGCCAGTCTCCCCCCCCCCCCATGTGTCCATCTGTGTGGCCAGTCTCCCCCACTTGTCCATCTGTGTTGCCAGTCTCCCCCATGTGTCCATCTGTGTGGCCAGTCTCCCAAATGTACAGTATAAGTAGAACAGAGGCGCCAAAAGGATAAAAGCAGTATTTAAAATGTTTAAAAAATTGCTGAGGAGGCAGTGGTGGATCCGCCCCCTCCAAGCAGACACAAAAAACTGTGTAATATAACAAAAAATAAATTTATTGGCACACTCCAGGGTTTATATATACAACGTGTTTCGCGGGCATAAACCCGCTTCCTCAGCAATTTTTTAAACATTTTAAATACTGCTTTTATCCTTTTGGCGCCTCTGTTCTACTTATACTGTACCATATATCCACCCTTGGTGGAGGGGGATACCCCCTTTCTTTTTCACGTCTACAGAGAGCGACTTCTTAATCCTGAGTGGGGACAGGTCAAACTCCTCACCTGCTTATACAGTGGTTGCCTGGAGGGAACCCTGGTTTGTGAGTATATTTCTATTCCTTTTCATTATACCATTTGCCTAAACTTACTACACCATATCGGGCTCTCGGTTCTCCCTCTTTTTGTATAGTCTCCCCCATGTGTCCATCTGTGTGGCCACTCTCCCCCCTTTTGTCCATCTGCGTGGCCAGTCTCCCCCCAGGTGTCTATTTGTGTGGCCAGTCTCCCCATTGTGTGGCCAGTCTTCCCCATGTGTCCATCTGTGTTGCCAGTCTCTCCCCCCCCCCCCCAGATGGACACATAGGGGAGACTGACCACATTGACAGTCTTTAAATGGAGTTAAAATTTCAAGGATTTATTTTTGATTACTTAAAACTCTCCTGATACCCTGGAAGTATCATAAATGTGATAATCAGGGGTTTAATGAACTACATTAGGCTGGGCCCCCTACAGACATCTTTCAGTTGACCCCTCTTCACAATTTAGAGGGGTGGCCTGGGATCTAGGGGGGGCCTGGTCCTGTATAATGCAATGCGGCAGCAGCCTTGGGGAAATTTCACATATGGTAATGCCAGCTGGTGAGGACCTCCTCCCTGTTGATTACCCACCATCCACACTTTTGTACCCCAGTGACTCCCTCATCTCTGCAGCAGCGGGTCATTCCTCCCTGCTTCCTGCTCTTCAGACACCAAAACCCGGTAGATTTTCAAAAAGAGGTTTATTAGCCAGAGTGAGTCTGCGGAGAAAGGAAAGAGTCCATAAATAGATGATTGGCCATCCTTCCTAAGATGAGAGTGAAAAGGGCATCCACATCAGCACTACCTTTTTTCCATACTAGTGAGGAAAATTCTTATTTGACCTTCACTATCGCAGACAAATCTGTGGAAGATCTGTATCCTGAAATCCTGTCTGGGTTGTATGTCTGGCTTGTTGTCTGGGTTATGACTGTTTTGCCTCCCCCATGAGAAGCAAGGCAAACAATACACAATTGTCTTTCCTCTCCCAGTCTCTGCTGTAAATAGCAACAATGATGAGAATTTTTTCCATCAAGCTTCTGTGTGAGGAGGTCTGTTACTCACCTGTGTCTCACATGCTAATTGTTCTGTGAAGCATTCTTACTTAAAATGTGTCCCTGTGTTCTTTGGGCCGCGTTAATTGTGAGTAATTTCCAGGAACACGCCTTGGTTTTGGAGCGTGGTTCTTGAAAATGAATGTCGTCAGAAGTACCACCAGTTACAAAAATTTTTTTTTTTTAAATTAACATGCGCTCAGATTTCTGATTTCGACTTTCATTGGTAAAGCCAATTCTTGTAAACCATTTAATTTTTTTGAAAAAAAACAACAAAGCAAAACATAGTGCCTAATACAGACCTGCAATATCGGTCACGTGATACAATAGTTTATGATCATTTAAGGCAGTGGTCCTCAAACTAAGGCCCGTGGGCCGAATGCGGCCCCCTGAGGTTTTTTTATCGGCCCCCAAACACAAAATCTATTACTTATAGATGCGGTCAGCTACATCTTTAAATATTGGTGGTCTGCATATAGAATAGAAGTGCTTGCACCACCCATCCACATGGGATTCAGAAAGCAGTAATTCGCTGGTTTCCCATCAAATTTCACATCAGGTGACACTGCTGTCCATTGGACTACCGGTTGTCACCTGGGTATGCTAACTGTGTGGCCCGCAAAGACTTCTACATCATCTTATGTATACTCAGGGCCCCCAGCAGTCTGAAATATATTGACCCGGCCCTTGACCCAAAACGTTTGGGGATCCCTGATTTAAGGTGACCTACCCCCAGTGGCGTAACTACAAATCATGGGGCCTGACAGCAAAACTTTGATGAGGCGCCCCAATGTTCACACCCCCGCCCCTTGGTGCCCTTCTCGGCCTACGGTGCCAATCTTACAAGGGTCATAAAACAAGTGTGGCCATCATGATCTTCACACCCACAACAAGTGTAGCCACAAAAACACCTGATCTGAAGTATAGAACCAGGTATCAGGGGAAGGGAAGGTTAGTAGTTGGGGCCCCAAAACAGCTCGGGGCCCCTCTACTTACACCCCTGCCTACCCTGTACTATAGGCAGAGGAAGAACTCTGCACACCATCAGTATGGACCAATATTAGGGTGCTAAAGGGTGGATGGATCCATCATACGGGTTGATATATTAAGGGGTTCAGTGAGCACCCCAAGCAGATTAATGGGTCCTTTTACGCGTTGGTGTGTGTTAGTGCGCGTTGGTATGCGTTTTTTTTTCATAGCAGTCCATTGTGAAAAAGATTTCAGTGAAAACGTGTATAGTGGGAACTATATCATAGAAAAACATGGGCATTACTTTGAAAACTTTTTCTTTTAGTTTTAACTAAGAGCAACTGATTGTAAGAGAGGCCTAATGCTAGGAACACACTATGAGATTTTCAGGGCAGATTTACTGTCAGAACGATTATTTTCAACATGTCCGATCTTATTTTTGATCGATTTACAACTGTTTTCCGTTCACTTCTATTGGAAAACGATTGTAAATTGATCGGAAATCAAATCGAACATGTTGGCAATAATCAATCTGACAGTAAATCTGCCAAAAAATATCATAGTGTGTACCTAGCATTAGGCTTCATCAAAATAATAACATTATTCCAACGTTCACATTGGGGAAGACAGTGCAGTGGGTGGCGAGGCGGCGGTGGTGGCGTCACAAGGCCGATTTTCACAAGGAGATTTCAGCTGTCTCACGGTCGATCTACCCATGCACTGTCTGATGTATGGGCACCTTAAAGAAAAGGCTAAACAAAAGGGGACTGGTGTGCCCAAGCCCAAAAGACCCTCGTACTCCAGGGTCCACGATCCAGAAAAAAGAAGAAGGCTGGCACCACCAATAAGTATTTATGCTCTTTATATTGCATTAAAGTGAACCTTAAGCCTAAAAAAATGAGTTTTACTCACCTGGGGCTTCCCTCAGCCCCCTGCAGCTGATCGGAGCCCACATAGAGTCACTCCGATCCCCCTGTCCCCGCCGGCGGCCACTTCCGGTTTCGCTGTCACCGACCGTCAGGCTGGGAACGCGGGTGATTCTTCGCGTTCCCAGCCACAATATCTCCCCCTATGCTGCTATTGCGTCTTCCTTGCCGCAATAGGAGCATAGGGGGCGATATGGTGGCTGGGAACGCGAAGAATCACTCGCGTTCCCAGCCTGTCGGCGGCTGACGGCAAAACCGGAAGTAGCTGCCGGCGGGGACAGGAGAATCGGAGCAACTCTACGTGGGCACCGATCAGCTGCAGGGGGCTGAGGGAAGCCCGAGGCGAGTAAAACTCATTTTTTTTTAGGCTTAAGTGTCACTTTAACAAGATGACAAAAAGCTTTGCTGGGCTAATGGTGACAGACTGCTATTTCTGGTTATAGGGCTTGAGAATGGTCGTGAGCCAGAAACAGCAGTCTGTCGCCATTAGCCCAGCAAAGCTTTTTGAGGTCTTGCTATTGCAATAAAAAGAGCATACTTATTGGTAGTGCCAGCCTTCATCTATTTTCTTAAAGAAAAGCCTGAAAGCAGGGAACATTTATGATTATAGCTGTTGTATAATAGTACTCATGTGTATGAACCTGCAATATGTATAGCAATCGGCTGTACCAGCGGTGATGCAATGTAACAGTTTTGTGGTTGTGGTGGAACATTGTCCTTTATCTACTTCCAACTTTTCAGAAGGTTACAGGAGTTTAGAAAGCATTAGGCAATAATAGTGCAACACAGTGCTGGTAATTACCAGGGGTGCTCAGAAGCGCTGGACCACGGGAACAGGGAACACTCTGTTGCAAAATAAGTGAATGCAGCCCCTTCAAGTCTCAGGACTGCTGGTAAATTAGAGCCCAGCTCTCAGCTGAGTGAACTACAGCAGAAACTCTGTGACTACTTAAAGCATAAAGACATCTACACCCCATCCTCAGCTTATGGTAAATAGTGCATATTTTGGTAGGTCATACAGAAATCTGAATTGAGGATCCACTGATGCTTGGAGATAGAGAGGACCTGAACAGTTCGCCGGTGAGCAGTATTCTGCATTCGTGGCGAATAGCGAACATTTGGTGTGTTCGATTTCCCCCATACATAATCATTGAGCTAAACTTTGACCCCGTACCTCACAGTCAGCAGACACATGGGAGCCAATCAGCTAGCACCCCTTACTGGACCCCCCCCTATAAAAAAAGCAGTTGCGGTGGCCATATTGGGTCAATTCTCTGCTGGCTGCTGACTGTTAGTGAGAGCAGGGTCAGACTTGCTTCAGATAGGTAGGGAAAGCATTAGCTAGGCCTGTGTTCTTGTTCCTCACTTGCTGTGAAAGCACCCCAAGCAGCCCTATTGAGGGCTAGCACATTGGTCTCCTGTGTTTTTTTTGTGTGACACTCCACAGCCCACTGACACCCAGAGCTGTGTGCACAATACTGCTGTTGTTGTTGCCTCATTAAGTTGCAGGCACAGAACCACTCCAGTGAATTATTATTTCACTGTGTTCTGATAGTACCATTGCATTTCTCTGTGTGACACTCCACAGCCCACTGACACCCAGAGCAGTGCATAATGTGATTCCTGCCCTTTAGGGATTAAAACCCGACTTTACGTCAACTCCATAATTTTTGGTGAGACCATTGGCATGGATCCCACTCCAGCATGCCCCTGTCTAGGTGTTAGACCCCTTGAAACAATGTTTCCATCACTTTTTTGGCCAGAAACAGTTTATGTAGGTTTTAAAATTCGCCTGCCCATTGAAGTCTATGGCGGTCCGCCATGATTCGCCAGTTCGCGAACAGCTTTCGGAAGTTTGCGTTCGCAAACAGAAAATTCTATGTTCTTGACTTCTCTACTTGGAGAGCAGCTGACTCAGGGGCATAGCAATAGCCAAAGCAGCTGCTATGGTGCCCTGGAGCATAGTGGGCCCAGGTGGTACTTTATATTATCACCATTAACGTTCTTGTCTTTCACCACCCTCTGACTTTGTCTCACTGCCCATGAACTATGTTCAGTTTTACTTGCATGAGAATGTAAATTGCCCATTTAACTTATATCCATAGGGTATAGGCAGGTGACATTGCTTAAGTGCCTACATCAGAGAACTCCATGAAAGATTTGCTATGGGGCCACATGATCTCCAGCTACGCCACTGCGGCAGCGGTAACATGCACTGCAACCTTTTGGGACTGTAGCGGCTGCAGAAGAACTGCACCACAATGGCCAGTTTCTAGCGCAGAAGGGGCCTTAGAGACAGAGAATGAGCAGGACAGCCAGGCAATGTGTATTGTTTAAAATGAAATACATTTGTAAGGCTTCACACCCCTTGCACTTCAGGCTCTTTTTAAAGCAAATATGTAGCGTAAAGAAAATAAAGCATCACCTGTGAATTCATTACAGCCAATCAGGTATGTAATTAATCCTGAGGAACCCCCCATCCTGCATCATTAAAAGAGAGCACAGCATGACAGTCTTTTATACTGGAGGTATTCTTGATAATGGTAAGCCTACCTCCCCTTGTCCCACCAACCACCCGAACCACTTCCCATAATTAACCTGCTAAAATAAATGCACACGGACTACTCGGCATTGGATTAATTTAATTCCAAAGCAGCCCCTCTTTATTTAGCCAAATTAACAATAGTCCAAAACACCATAACAGATAACAATAAATAACCAACATCTACAAAGAGCTGGGGTACAGGGGTCCGGAGGCACCGAATGCAGTATTGTAAAACACCCGTGTGACATGCAGCCTTGTACCGGCCCCCAGCCACAAAAACCGGCTCAGGGACAGCTGCGTGCCCCAAAGTCGTCTCTCTTGCCGTTCACCTTAAACCACCGGATTTGTCCCGCGACAAATCTCCCTCCACAAGAAACCGACCTCCGGAGCCCCTTTTTACTCCTCCACCACGAAAGGGCATGACCCCTTATGCCCTTGAGGCCCCCAACCTTAAAGCTCTTTGTATCCCATCCTCAATGCCAAGGGCCCATAAGTCAGTCCCAATATCATTAAGGTGAACTCCGTCCTCCCGTAGAAACAAACTAACCTCCTCCTAAAATTCGATGTGCCGAATGGCCAACCCTCCATTTCTGATAAAAAACCTCACCACTTCCTTGTTCAATTTTATCCTCACCTTATTAACCTTGCGGACCGAGTTGGCCAACCTCCAGTACTCCCGCACCACTACATCCGACCAGACTACAATGGTCTCAGGGAATAGGGCACTAATCCTCAGGAAGTCAAATTTAATTTATTTAAAAATGACCCTGGTGGACCTAGCGGCCAAATCATTGCCCCCAACATGCAACACAAGAATGTCAGGGGCTCTGTCCAATCAGGCCAGCCTATGCAGTTCAGGTAACAAGCTTGGCCAAACCATCCCAGGGAAACCCAACCACCGGATACACACCTGGTCCCTAAGAAAACTGAGTTGGCCACCTTCGGGCCTGACATCAGGCCTCCTGGCACCCCTACTGACGTAAGAATGCCCAACAATCCATACGGTTTTCTGCAAACCTGCAACAAGAAAGAAAAACAAGCCTGGCAGCAATTGCCCCAGGACTACAAACCCTGACCTAAACTAAATGAGGCCTAATATAGGACTTGTAACGGATGGATTCCCACCGTCCAATCTGCTTGATGACGCCCTCGCTGCTGTGTGTGGGGACTAACTTAGTCTTTGGGCGGGCAGTAGCCCTCCGGGATCCATGCCTCATTCATTTTGATAAAGGTGAGGTACTGAACACTTTTGTGACTTAGGCGACTTCTCTTCTCAGTGACAATGCCTCCAGCTGCGCTGAAGGTCCTTTCTGACAGGACGCTTGAGGCAGGGCAAGACAGAAGTTGGATGGCAAATTGTGACAGCTCTGGCCACAGGTCAAGCCTGTGCACCCAGTAGTCCAAGGGTTCATCGCTGCTCACAGTGTCTACATCCACACTTAAGGCCAGGTAGTCGGCTACCTGCCGGTCCAGGCGTTGGTGGAGGGTGGATCTGGGTGGGCTAAAGCGAGGCGTTGGACTAAAGAATGTCCGCATGTCCAACATCACCATGAGATCGCTGGAGCATCCTGTCCTTGCCTGCGTGGACATGGGAGAATAATTACTGGCAGTGGTACCTTTATTGCGTTGTGCTGTGACATCACCCTTAAACGCATTGTAAAGCATAGTTGCCAGCTTGTTCTGCAAGTGCTGCATCCTTTCTGCCTTCTGGTGATTTGTAAACATCTCCGCCACTTTGTGCCTATACCGAGGGTCTAGTAGCATGGCCACCCAGTAATTGTCGTTCCCCTTGAGTTTTTTTTATACAGGGGTCCCTCAACAGGCTGGACAGCATGAAAGACGCCATCTGCATAAAGTTGGATCCAGACGTACTATCCATCTCCTCTTGCTCCTCCTCAGTGACGTCAGGTAAGTCCTCTTCCTCCCCCCAGCCACGAACTATACCACGGGAACGTGGAGCAGCACAAGCCCCCTGCGACGCCTGCTGCAGTTGTTCTTCTGCCACCAACTCCTCCTCCAAAGAAACACCTTCCTCATCATCCGAGTCTGACTCCTCTTCCCGACATGACTCTTCCTCCTCCTCCTCCTCATCCTCCCCCCTCTGTGCTGCCGCAGGTGTTGAGGAAACATCTGGTTCTGATGAGAATTGATCCCACAACGCTTCCTCCTGTAGCTATTCCTGTTCATGCTCCTCCGCAGCTTGATCCACCACTCTACGCACAGCACGCTCCAGGAAGTAAGCGTACGGGATCAAGTCACTGATGGTGCCTTCACTGCGACTCACCAGGTTAGTCACCTCCTCAAATGGCCGCATAAGCCTGCATGCATTTCGCATGAGTGTCCAGTTGTTGGGCCAGAACATCCCCATCTCCCCAGAGTGTGTCCGTCTACTGTAGTTGTAGAGGTACTGGGTGACGGCCGTCTCCTGTTCTAGCAGGCGAGAGAACATAAGGAAGGTCGAATTCGGGCTATCACAAATCAGGCGTCTCACCGGCAACTTGTTTCTCCGCTGAATATCGGCAAAGTGTGCCATGGCCGTGTAAGACCACCTGAAATTCCCACACACCTTCCTGGCCTACTTCAGGACGTCCTCTAAGCTTGGGTACTTAGACACAAATCTTTGAATGACTAGATTCAGCACATGTGCCATGCAGGGAACATATGTCAGCTTTTCCAAATTCAAAGCGGAAATGAGATTGCTGCCGTTATCACACACCACGTTGCCGATCTGCAGTTGGTGCGGGGTCAGCCACTGATCCACCTGTTTGTTAAGAGCAGCCAGGAGAGCTGCTCCAGTGTGACTCTCCGCTTTGAGGCAAGACATGTCTAAGATGGCGTGACACAGTCGTACCTGGCATGCAGCATAGGCCCTGGGGAGCTGGGGCTGTGTAGCTGGAGAGGAGATCGCAGCACCAGTAGAGTTGAACTGCCCCTCAGCCAAGGAGGAGGAGGATGATGACAGTGAAGAGGATGTAGCAGGGGGAGAGGAGAGGCCTGCCTGCAAGCCGTGGAGGTGTCACAAGTTGATCCGCTGCACAGCCACGTACTCCCTGCTTGTCAGCGGTCACCAGGTTGACCCAATGGGCTGTGTAAGTAATGTACCTGCCCTGACCGTGCTTGGCAGACCAGGCATCCGTGGTCAGGTGGACCCTTGACCCAAACCTGTGTGCCAGAGTTGACACCACTTGCCTCTCAACTTCATGGTACAGTTTGGGTATCGCCTTTTTGGAGAAATAATTGCGGCCTGGTATCTTTCACTGCGATGTCCCAATGGCCACAAATTTACGGAAGGCCTCATAGTCCACCAGCTGCTATGGTAACAGCTGGCGATTGAACAGTCCCGCCAAGCCAGCTGTCAGACACCGGAAAAGGGAGTGACTGGCAGAAATTGGCTTCTTCCGCACAAAGATTTCCTTCACAGACACCTGGCTGCTGTGGGCAGAGGAGCAGGAACCTCTCAAGGTCAGAGGCGGTGAAGGTGCAAGGGAGAAAGCGGCTGAAGATGCTGCACCTGAAGATGGAAGAGGAGAAGGAGGGTGGCTTTTCTTTTGTGTGGTGCTTTTGCTCAGGTGCTCTTTCCATTGCAGTTTGTGCCTTTTCTGCATTTGCCTTCGTAAGGCAGTTGTCCCCACGTGGGTGTTGGTCTTTCCACAGCTCAATTTTTGGAGGCAGAGAGAACAGATGGCATTGCTCTGATCTGAGGCAGATACATTCAAAAATGTCTAAACCTCTGAGCCCCCCTGGGGTGATGGCACTATGGTGGCATCAGCAGCTGACGTTGAAGTACATGTTGGCTGGCTGTCCATAGATGGTGATACACTGCCACCAGCTGTTTCTAACGACGAGCTCCCCCTGCTTATTTCAGGAACTTGTCTCCTCCTACTCCTCTCTGAACTGTCCCCTTGGTCATCTTAGAATACCACGTGGCATCCCTATCATCGTCATCATCATAATCATAATCATCCTGCCCAGCTTCGCTTGCCTCAGACACCTCCAAAACTGCACCAACAGCAGGTACTTCATCCTCCTCCTTCTCACACGTTACGTCCATAGTGTCGCCTAACTCAGACATATGAGGCTTAGCGCCTTCATCTTGTTGTAACAATAATGGCTGTGCATCAGTGATTTCCCCACCAAATAACTCCTGCAAAGTGTTAAATGCAGCGTATGTGGTGATTGTAGTAGCGCTGGTGGCTGCTGAGGTGTTCTGTGTTAAATATCACGTAGGTAGGTGGGTGCACTGTGAACAACAGGTAGGTATATGCAGTGATGGGTATTACAATGTGCACCTATCACACACACAGGTAGTCACTGAATGTGCTGGGCCTGGCAGTGGCACACACAGTAGGAATTACCAAGGCTGTCTATGCAACACAAGTGTCTGTGGGACACACACACCAAAAAAATAAATACAAAAAAAGAAAGATCACAAGAACAAGATTAGCTCTCAAAAGAGCTCTTAGCAATAAGAATCAGCAAGGAGCACGCTAAGAAGCCTACAAGAACGTAACTAGGCTTTCACTATAGGTCTCTGCACAGCACGGAGCCACACACCATTGCCCTGCCATAAAAGCTCCAAAACCTTGAGAGCCTGCTGCGTCAGTAAACAAATCTAGCTCCGAGTTACTTACCGTGTCCTGCATCCAAACGAACCTGCAATTGAAATCCGCTAGGAAAATCAACCACACCTGTAGGTCAGCTCTGAGCTCCGCAGTCAACTGAATGCAGTGGTGTGGAGCGGATATCCTGGCGGTTGCCATTGCCAACCGCCTGCAGAATATACGCCCCATGGGCATAATTCTGCAGTCAAAGTTCAACTTGCCCAACAGAGACTGCACCTCCCTCAATGTAAAATTTTTGCTCCTAACTGCCACCAAAATGGATTCCCTGAGGTCTTCAACCTTATCAATTGGCAAACTACATTCCATGGACGCAGTGTCTACGGTAATGCCCAAAAACTTCAACAACGTAACTGGCCCCTCCGTCTTTTCCTCAGCAAGTGGGACCCCGAAACGCTCACAGACATGACGCATGGTAGCCAACGCGTAAGCACAGTCAGGGGAGTCCACCGAACCCATAAACAAAAAATCATGCAGGTAATGGATGATCGACTGGACGCTCGACATCTCTTTCACCACCCACTCTAAAAAGGTGCTAAACCGCTCAAAATACGCACATGAGAGCACCCCATGGAAAGGCATCTATCCACCAAATACTCACCTTTCCAAAAACAACCCAATAAACGGAAACTGGAAGGATGAACTGGTAACAGCCTAAAAGCCGATTCAATATCGTTTTTTTGCCAACCGCGCACCTTGCCCCAAACGCCTAACCCAACCCAAAGCCGCATCCAACAACGTGTACACAACCGACGTATCATCACACGACAAACCATCGTTAACAGAAAAACCACAAGGAAAAGACAAGTGGTGAATTAGGCGAAAAGCCCCCGGTTCTTTCTTAGGGAGCACACCAAGGGGTGACACCAGATCAACCAGTGGACAAGACCGGAACGGACCCACCAAATGACCCGCCGCCACTTTCTTAGCTACTCTTTTATCGACGACGTCTGGGAGCTCGTAAGCAGATTTTAAATTCTTAAAGGAGGCTTCCGATTGCAAAGAACTACTAGGAGTCCTGAAACCCTCCTCAAAACCTGCCCACAAAAACTCAGCCACCTCCCACTCAGGATACCTGCTTAGGAACCGCACCATCTCTGCCCCCCTCACCGGCGTCGTCCCCTTTGTGTGCAGAATCCCCTGACTTAGCCCTCTGTTGCTTGAAACATTTTGTAGCCGTGTGGGAGCCTCCGCAATTGGAGCACTCGTGCTTAAAGCGATAGGATCCATCGTTAAATTGCCAACGTACACCTTTCCCTTGTGTAGCCAGCTGGCTGGCCGAAGCCGACCCACTGGCTGTGGCAGGAAAGGACTGAGGGGTCCTGGATGGGATCATCAGTTGCATCCACAAGTTAATGTCCTTGTGGTCCTACCAAACTGCCGGACGCACCGCTTTCGTCTGCCGGAACTGCTCATCATAACGCAGCCAAGCGTTACCGCCGTACGACCAATGAGCCTCCCCAATTGAATCCATGTAACCAAAAAGAGCCGAACAATGCTCGGGCTGTTCTTCCCCGATTACACTTGCCAGGATTGAGAATGCCTGGAACCAGTACTGGAAAGTGCGGGGTATCAACCTATAACGCCTTTCCTCCTCCCTCTTCTTTTCATCAGGCTTACCTTTGTCCAGATTGAATTTTTCCAGGGGAAGCAGCAAGAATATCTCAATATACTCACCCTTCCACCCTGCTTCAAATGGGAACCAAGAAGGCCATTGAAGCAAACATAAAGCTCTGCATGCGCCACGTCTGCCAAACGCACCTGAACTGCCCCGCTAGACATTTGAGACTTACCTGCAGATCCTTCACCTGCTACCTCCACCTGCGGACCACCCAAACCCAGCGTAACCGGCGGGGCCACCTGAACCACCCCTTGTGCCAAAGGCCCTATAACATGTGAAGGCAATGCACCCAACGGGTAACCCACAGGCCCCGTGCTTGAAATTGCTGACCCCAACCCCCAAGATGGAGACGCCCAAGCACCCACTGGTGACCCAAGCGGTAACGCCCTAGGCCCCCCTGAAGCTGCCGCCGCACCGGAGGGTGAAGGTTGGGCCTTCAATGTAAACTGCGACCCGACCGCCGCCGATACATTCCCCACCCCCCATGACTACCCCCACAAATCCCCAACAATAAAGTGGCTAAGGCATTGACCACAGCTAAATTGGCCTCACCTGGCTGCTCCGGACGTGTGTTCCTGCCAGCCGTCAAACCGGATCTACCCGCTGCGTTGTCATCGTCCTCCTCCAAGGAATCAGCCTCAGAAGCTGGACTGCCTCTGGCTGCATGGTCACTGCGCTGCTGGTCACACTGCTGCTGGGTGGGATCCCTCCCGCCTGACCCGCGTGACTTAGAGGAATGTTTTGCGGGGGGGTTCCCAGAACGGCGCCGTGCTCTTCCGTGGGGTTCCGGGCTGAGTCACATCGGCGGCCTGGACATGTGCTTCTCCCCTGCTTGTGTGGCCGGAGCTCTGGGCACTGCAGCCACAGCCGGCTCGCTGGTCACCGCAGCCTCTGCTGAAATGCCCGACCTCATGGCAGCCAGCTGGACATGGACCCAGGATGGGCCCCTCGACTCTGCCTCTGCCCGGATCCTGGCCACCAATCTCTTCAAATCCTCCATAATTGCTGTAGCAAGTGGGCGTCCGGCAAGCAGCTTCTATCACCACGCTTGCTAAACCAGATGTGCCCGCCGCCTTACTTCTGCCGCCTAACCCGGGAACTAACGCGTCCTACCCACACTGCGGGCCCTCCCACAAATTAACCCCACTGCTGCCAAACGAGGGAGGGGGCCAGCCCACCCTCCCCCAGTTAACCCCCACCGCTGCCAGGGGAGACAGCTACCCCATCATGCCCGGGCCCTACACACTCCGCTCACTACGGCTCCGGGCCCTCTCTTTAAACTAGCTGAAATCTAACTGATGGACAGCTGCTGGTTATGATTGGCTCATTTTCCTTCTCTTTCTGGGTCAGTGGAAATTTGCAGGCTGTGAGAAAATGAAAAAAAAAAAATACTAATTATGCATGATGTTGTGTAAGCTGAGCTTTGGGTATATTTAGATCAGTTGATAAGATTTCACTGTATTTACATAATACATTTATAAAGCACTGGCACATTTTCCACAGCTCTTTACAGGGTACATCAAACATCAGGGCCAGCCCTACCGTGAAGCCACCTGAATCATGTGATGCAGGTGGCAAAATCTAGGGGCAGTGCCAGCAACCAGCCACTCCGAATAACAAAACATGAAGCGGAGCACAAATGCCTTGTCCAGCACTGTGTCTCCTCCTCTACTGTATTGCAGCCTATCACCATGCTGCAGTGTCTCTGCATAGGCTCCTGATGTCATGTGACATGCATTGGGAGTCTACACCAGTGATTCCCAACCGCTGTGCCGCGGCACACTAGTGTGCCGCGGCATGGTGCCAGGTGTGCCGTCCAGTACGCTGGAGGGGGGAAGCAGCGCTAGAAGGAGGGGCAGTGGAGGCAGCGGTGGGGAGGGGGGAAATATCCCCCCCCTCCCTCACCTGGGACCCCTCCTTCTGCCTCTCTCCCCCTCCATTTAGCGGTGGCAAGTGCAGGGCGGCTCGGCGGCGGGGAGACATGCGCAGACTTACCACTTCTGCGTTCCAAGCGCCGGCAGCGTCATGTCGTCAGATCTCCGCCTTCAATGCCGCCCACTGTGCTTCCTGATTAGCGGAAGAGCAGTGGGCGGCATTGAAGGCGGAGATCTGACGACATGACGCTGCCGGCGCTTGGAACGCAGAAGTGGTAAGTCTGCGCATGTCTTCCCGCCGCCGAGCCGCCCTGCACTTGCCACCGCTAAATGGAGGGGGAGAGAGGCAGAAGGAGGGGTCCCAGGTGAGGGAGGGGGGGATATTTCCCCCCTCCCCACCGCTGCCTCCACTGCCCCTCCTTCTAGCGCTGCTTCCCCCCCTCCTGGGCATCTATACTGGGGGGAACTGTACTAGCTTTACTGGGGGCAACTAAACTAGCTTTACTGGGGGCAACTAAACTAGCTTTACTGGGGGCAACTAAACTAGCTTTACTGGGGGCAACTAAACTAGCTTTACTGGGGGCAACTTAACTAGCTATACTGGGGGCAACTAAACTAGCTACACTGGGGGCAACTATACTAGCTATACTGGGCACTACCTACCTATGCTAGCTATGCTGGGCACTATGCTAGGTATGCTGGGCACTATACTAGCTATACTGGGTACCATACTAGCTATCTGGGCACTATACTAGCTATACTGGGCACTTTACTGGCTATACTGTGGCACTACCTACCTATACTGGGGCACTACCTATCCATACTGGGACTATACTAGCTATACTGGGGCACTATACTAGCTATACTGGGGCACTATACTGGGGTAACTATACTAACCATACTGGGGCAACTAAACTCCCTATACTGGGGCAACTATGCTAGCTATGCAGCCGCACCCCAGCCCCCCCCCCCCCCCCCATAGCCTGCTACACACGGCACTGTCCACTAGGTCGCGCAAACACCCGCGCGCCCCCCGCCGTTCCCCGGAGAAAAATATGGTCAGAAAGTGTTCCCCGGGCCGGAAAAGGTTGGGAATCACTGGTCTACACTACTCTACTGCACTTCAGCCCATCTCCCTGCTGCGGTGTAGAGGAGAGGACACAGCTCTGGGCTAGGTATTTGTACTCTGGTGTGTGCTCTGCTATGTGCTCTGCTATCCACATACTGTAGGGCAAGAGAGAGAGAGAGGCTGACCCCCGTAGGCCTTGGACACTTAAACTAATGGGGGGAGTGCCAGAGTCTGGCCACACTTCTTACTGGGGGGGACAACAGACAACAGCCACAAGTCTAATGCTGGGCATACACGGTACGTTTCTGTACCGTGTATCGACCAGCTGATCCGGCCAGCTGATAATATTCAGCTGGCCCGATCATGCCGCTCGACCCGCGCCCGCTCGATTCCTGCCGGCGGACAATGGCAGGGAATCGAGCGGTGATAAGGAAGCGCCGGCGGGGACGAGCAGAAATCGATTCGCGCGCACGCGTGGACGAGCGGGGATGCGCCGGCATCGAGCCGCTGGCTCGATCCGGCGCATAAAACTAACCGTGTATGCCCGGCATTAGTGTGTGTGGGGGGGAGGGGATGTGATTCAGGCAACAAAAAAGTCTAGAACTTGTCCTGTCAAACACCTCCAACCACTCACTGTCCCTCATCAGGACTCACACAGTCTATTGTTCCAACCATCCTCTATGGCCAATTTCGGGAAGCAGTCAATTAACCTACCATTATCATATGTAGAGGCTCAGTTGCTATAGACATAGCTCCCAACTGTCCATCTTTTGGAGGGACAGTTCCTCTTTGGGCACCCTGTCCCCCTTTCTCCCTCATTCAGGACTCTATGTAAATATATGTACAGATCTATGTAAATATATGTATTTTTGTACTGAAAATGTGCCTCTTTGGGAGCCCTGTCCCTCTGTCCCTCTTTCCTCCTTATTTGTCCCTCTTTCAGGACTTTCTTCCTCTTTCTATGTAAATATATATATGTATCTACTAAAAATTGTGTTTGATTAAGGGCTGGTTCACACAAACGCTTGGCAGCGTTTACCGCCAAGCGTTCGGGACTCGTTGGCTTAACGCTCCCATTCAAGTGAAAGTGAGTGATTAGCATCGCGCGGTTTCCGGCGATTGCCATCGATTGCGCAAACGCGGCGTTCCAATCCCGATTTAACGCGTCGTTTCGGCCGGCCCTAGAAGCAGCATGAGGCGTCCAGGGCCGGCTAGCCGCCGCGGCTTCATGTCCCCTGCGGGGACGAGAAACGCAGATCGCAACGCGAAGCCGACAATCGCCGTACCGCCGCCCCAAACTAGACGTCACATGACGTCGCGGCTTCCCAGCCGCCTGAACACCCCCTGTCGTCCGTCTGAACCAGCCCTAACTCTAAACTTTATTCCCATCATTTAAATCAATATATTTATTTTGAAATAGTAATATGAAGGAAAATAAACCGGGATAAAAAGTACCAGTGGGGTTTGAATTATAAAACAACATATTTTTCCTAGGGGCGGGATTATGGGTGTGTGGCAGGGGTGAAACTTATGTGTCCCTCTTTCTTATCTCAAAAAGTTGGAGGGTATGCTATAGAGGGGGGCGCAGGTATGATGGCGTAGCAAGTGACAAAGTGGGAGGGATAAGGAGGAGAACAATGGCTTCAGCCTACACATGGCTGCGATGATCCAGCATGCAGGTTTTCTTGGTGACACATCGGGGCCACTGTATACATGCCAGCTTGGCCAAGAACCTAGGCTGTGTATATGGTTTTCCCTTCCTAATACGCACCTAGCCCTAACTGAGAACCTTAACCAAAGTGTAAGTCAGCTCAGTGTCGTAGCTAGAGATCATGGGGCCCCATAGCAAATCTTTCATGGGGCTCTCTGATGTAGGCACTTAACCTCTTGAGGACTGCAGGGCTAAACCCCCCTAGTGACCAGGCCATTTTTAGTAAAATTGGCCACTGCAGCTTTAAGGCCAAGCTGCAGGGCCGCACAACACAGCACACAAGTGATTCCCCCCCCCCCTTTTCTCCCCACCAACAGAGCTCTCTGTTGGTGGGGTCTGATCGCTCCCCCCATGTTTATTTTTTTTTAATAAATGTTATTGTTGGCGTTTAAAAAAAAAAAAAAACAACTGTTCCTTTATATCCATTCCCTCCCTCTTTCCCCACAGCCTGCCAATTACGGCGATCGACTATCATAGGCTTCTGCCTATGAGAGCTGGTCACTCTCTTGTCCCCTAGGGAGACAGCCGTGTGACACGGCTGTCTCCAGTACAGCGCTGCTGCCGATCGCAGCGCTGTACATAGAAATAGACGGCGATCATGTCGTCTAACAGTCTCCCGAGCGGCAATAGCCGCTCGGAGACTCAAGGCGGGGTGGAGCTCCGCCCCCCAAGCAGGAGACGCGCGCGCACCCTGCATTAGCTGGCCCCAGGACTTTATGCCAATCAACGTTAGGCAGTCCTGGGGCTGCCGCGGCGGCCACGCCCATCGGCATGACGCGGTTGGAAAGCGGTTAAGCAATGCCACCTGCCCCTACCCTATGGATATAAGTTAAATGGGCAATTTACATTCTCATGCAAGTAACACTGCACATAGTTCATGGGCAGTGAGACAAAGTCATAGGGTGGTGAAAGACAAGAATGTTAATGGTGAATACATTTAGTACCACCTGGGCCCCCGATGCTCCAGGGCACCATTGCTACGCACCTGCCGCTGTGGTGCGACCATATAGTGAGGCATATTTTACAATAAAAATATACATCACTTCCGGATTAACTGCGCACAACGCACTGCAGCTCTTGCGTTGCCATGACGAGAACCATAAGACTATCACTGCTTCTGCAAAGGGATTTGGTGCATCGCAACACAGTAAGTGGGAAAGGGACCCAATACTTTTAGTCTTACACCCTGAAGAAGCATGCAGATCAGATGTTTCTGACACAAATCTGACTAGATTAGCCGCATGCTTGTTTCAGGCGTGTGATTCAGACACTACTGTGGCCAAAGAGATCAGCAGGACTGCCAGGTAATTGGTAAAGTTAAAAAGGAAATATATATGGTAGCCCCTGTGTAGCTCTCACTTCAGGTTCCCTTTAAAGAACAAACGCTGCTTCTGATCACCTGCAGGGGGCTGGGAAATCTTCTATGCCTGTGTTTGGGCTTTATATCCTGATCCTGTTTATCTTTTCTGAAGTACATGTGATGTAACAGAAGCTGGACTGTCTGCCGGTTGTCTCTCCCACGCTGTCATGTGACCCCGGACCATCAGACGTCCCCACACGTGCTGTTCCCTAGCAATTCAGCACAATAAGGATACACCGCGCTGATCTGTTGCAAACCGAACCGGCGGACCTCAATCAGAGGAAGAGCAAAACAAGAAAACAATTCATTATTTCTGCTGCACCAGCTAAGTGTCAGGCCAAACCGCTCAAACGGGGGAACCGTGTGGGACCTCGTGGGATCAAAACAGAGGAGAAATGAATACAGCAGGCTGGGAATCAAGAGCGGAGATTTGATACCATAGCAACTGATGATAATACCAGACGTTCTGAAACACAAACAAGTACAATAGTGACACTGAAGTATAAGAGCGCTGCAACACCTGCAATTCTTAATATCGCTAGTCATTGAGCAAAAGTCACGGCTGCTCCCCCGTGACTGAGCATGTGTACACTGGTAGAGGTGGCTGTGACCCGCTACCAGGTACAGATGCTCGTCTCTCAGGAAGTCACATGACCTTACTGCTTTGTTCTAAGTGCATGTGTCCCATGTCGAATCACCCATCCTTTGTTCCACTTCAATTGTCTCACTTTAACCACCCTGGCGTTCTATTTATTTTGGCAGGGTGGCTGCGCAGCGGTTTTTTGTTTTTTTTTTAAATCATGTAGCTAGCCTAGTGCTAGCTACATGATTCCCCCCTCCCTGCGGCATCCCTCCCACCCCTCTGATCGCTGCCGGCGATCAAGCCCGTCTGGAAATCCCGTTCTGAACGAGATTTCCTTTAGGGCTTTCCCCGTCGCCATGGCGATGGATCGTGATGACATCATTGACGTCATTGGGAGTCCCGAACCACCCCTCAGCGCTGCCTGGCACTGATTGGCCAGGCTGCGCATGGGGTCTGCGGTGGGGCCCTCTTTCGTGTCGGGTAGCGGCGCATCGGCAGGGGCTATCGTCAGAAACACGCAGCAAGCAAAGTGCTTGCTGCGTGTTTTACATTTTTTTTTTATGAAAATCGGCCCAGCGAGGCCTAAGCGGAGCCCTCCGGCGGTCAGTGACGAGCTGAGCTCGTCAATACCGCCAAGGAGGTTAAAGGTATGTACACACCTATTAAGTTATGTCGCCTGTCGATGATCGGGACCCGATCCCCTAGGTCAACATCGCTGTACAGACTCTGTGTAGCTGACGTGTTCTATTTCTTTTTTTTTTATCCTTTAAAGCCAATGTCAATTGAGATAAAGAAAAAAAAAAGAGAACAGATACTTGCCTATGGATCTGGGTCCTACAGAGCCTTCCCATTCCTCTTCTGGTCCCCTTGTTACAGCGCTGTCACCTCTTTCCAATCTCTCGCTGCAGGAGGCTTCGTAAGACTTTGGGAGCCCGAGAGGTCTCAAAGACGCATGGTTCCATACTGGAGATGCATGAGCACGCAAGAGAGCGTGCTCACAATCTGCAGTACAGAGCCATCTGTCTTAGAAAGCCTCTCGTGGTGGCGCAGAGTAGTATTCAACTGATTGGTGGAATACTGATAACAGGGGTACCAGCACTGAAACGAGGGGATTGTGAGAGAGAGGAATAGAGATGGCTCGAACCTCCGATTTTCGGTTCGCGAACCTCGAACGCGAACTTCTGCATTTTTGGTTTGCACGAACTTTTGCGAACCACAATAGACTTCAATGGGGATGCAAACTTTGAAAACTAGAAACATTTATGCTGGCCAGAAAAGTAATGGAAAAGATGTTTCAAGGGGTCTAACATCTGAGTTTTTGCATGGATGAGTGGGATACACGCCAAAAGTCCCAGGGAAAAATCTGGATTTGACGCAAAGCAGCGTTTAAGGGCAGAAATCAGATTGCATGCTAAATTGGAGGCCTAAAGTGCTTTAAAACATCTTGCATGTGTATACATCAATCAGGGAGTGTAAGTAGCCTGACACACCAAACTCACTGTGTAACGCACCGCAAACAGCTGTTTGTGTTGTGATGGCCGTGCTGGACTGGTGCGCACCATGGCCAGAGTGCAGGCCATGGCGGTTTTCAAGCCCATATGGTTGCCGGGTTGAGGTAGCTCAATGACAGAACAACAGTGACTGTCCAGCTGATCGAATTTGGTCTGACCGCAATGAAGCAACGACCTTATTATCTTGGGTGTGCCTCCTCCCCCCTGAGACACTCATATAGCTGGCGGTCATTGCTTCATTGTGATACGCAAGCCCCTTCACCGCGGCAAAGTAATGATCATGAAGGGGAACTGACGCATTAACATGCCTTTTGTTTTGTTGTTGCAGCTGCAGTGCAGCCAGAAAAATTAGGCAGGCATGTACACGCACCAGAAAAATTATTATTGCGGCCGCTGCTAGCATCAGCCTTAAAAATTCAGGAATCCACCTTGAGTCCTGGACCCTGTTGGTGGTGGCGGAGAAGGCAGTGGGGACCAACTTAGTCTTGGGGCAGGCAGTCACACGGCGTGCAGAGATGCTGTGTGTGGGGACTGACTTAGTCTTCGGGCGGGCAGTAGCCCTCCGGGATCCATGCCTCATTCATTTTGATAAAGGTGAGGTACTGAACACTTTTGTGACTTGGGCGACTTCTCTTCTCAGTGACAATGCCTCCAGCTGCGCTGAAGGTCCTTTCTGACAGGACGCTTGAGGCAGGGCAAGACAGAAGTTGGATGGCAAATTGTGACAGCTCTGGCCACAGGTCAAGCCTGCGCACCCAGTAGTCCAAGGGTTCATCGCTGCTCACAGTGTCTACATCCACACTTAAGGCCAGGTAGTCAGCTACTTGCCGGTCGAGGCGTTGGTGGAGGGTGGATCCAGAAGGGCTAAGGCAAGGCGTTGAACTAAAGAATGTCCGCATGTCTGACATCACCATGAGATCGCTAGAGCGTCCTGTCCTTGCCTGCGTTGACATGGAAGAAGGATTACTGGCAGTGGTAACTTTATTGCGTTGTGCTGTGACATCACCCTTAAACGCACTGTAAAGCATAGCTGCAAGCTTGTTCTGCAAGTGCTGCATCCTTTCTGCCTTCTGGTGATTTGTAAACATCTCCGCCACTTTGTGCCTATACCGAGGGTCTAGTAGCGTGGCCACCCAGTAATTGTCATTTCCCTTGAGTTTTTTTTATACGGGAGTCCCTCAACAGGCTGGAAAGCATGAAAGACGCCATCTGCACAAATTTGGATCCAGACGTACTATCCATCTCCTCTTGCTCTTACTCAGTGACGTCAGGTAAGTTCTCCTCCTCCTCCCAGCCACGAACAATACCACGGGAACCTTGAGCAGCACAAGCCCCCTGCGACGCCTGCTGCGGTTGTTCTTTTGACGCTTCCTCCTCCTCCCAAAAAAAAAAAACAAACACCTTCCTCATCATCTGAGTCTGACTCCTCTTCCTCCTCCTCCTCCCCCCTGTGTGCTGTCGCAGGTGTTGAGGAAACATCTTGTTCTGATTAGAATTGATCCCACAACTCTTCCTCCTGTTCCTGTTCACGCTCGTCCACAGCTTGATCCACCACTCTACGCACGGCACGCTCCAGGAAGAAAGCATACGGGATCAAGTCGCTGATGGCGCCTTCACTGCGACTCACCAGGTTTGTCACCTCCTCAAACGGCCGCATGAGCCTGCAGGCATTTTGCATGTGTGTCCAGTTCTTCGGCCAGAACATCCCCATCTCCCCAGAGTGTGTCCTTCTACTGTAGTTGTAGAGATAATGGATGACGGCTTTCTCCTGTTGTAGCAGACGGTCGAACATCAGCAGGGTCGAATTCCAGCGAGTCGGGCTATCGCAAATCAAGCGTCTCACCGGCAAGTTGTTTCTCCACTGAATATTGGCAAAGCGTGCCATGTCCGTGTAAGACAGCCTGAAATGCCCACACAACTTCCTGGCCTGCTTCAGGACGTCCTGTAAGCCTGGGTACTTTGACACAAATCTCTGAATTATGAGATTCAGCACATGTGCCATGCAGGGAACATGTGTCAACTTTCCCAAATTCAAAGCCGAAATGAGATTGCTGCCGTTGTCACACACCACGTTGCCGATCTGCAGTTGGTGCGGGGTCAGCCACTGATCCACCTGTTTGTTAAGAGCAGCCAGGAGAGATGCTCCAGTGTGACTCTCTGCTTTGAGGCAAGACATGTCTAAGATGGCGTGACACCGTCGTACCTGGCATGCAGCATAGGCCCTGGGGAGCTGGGGCTGTGTAGCTGGAGAGGAGATCGCAGCACCAGTAGAGTTGAACTGCCACTCAGCCAAGGAGGAGGATGACGACAGCGAAGAGGATGTAGCAGGAGGAGAGGAGGTGGCAGGAGGCCTGCGTGCAAGCCGTGGAGGTGTCACAAGTTGATCCGCTGCACAGCCACATACTCCCTGCTTGCCAGTGGTCACCAGGTTGACCCAATGGGCTGTGTAAGTAATGTACCTGCCCTGATCGTGCTTGGCAGACCAGGCATCTGTGGTCAGATGGACCCTTGACCCAACGCTGTGTGCCAGAGATGACACCACTTGCCTCTCAACTTCATGGTACAGTTTGGGTATCGCTTTTTAGAGAAATAATTGCAGCCTGGTATATTCCACTGCGGTGTCCCAATGGCCACAAATTTATGGAAGGCCTCAGAGTACACCAGCTGGTATGGTAACAGCTGGCGAGCTAACAGTTCCGCCAAGCCAGCTATCAGACGCCGGGCAAGGGGGTGACTGGCAGAAATTGTCTTCTTCTGCTCAAAGATTGCCCTCACGGACACCTGACTGCTGCTGTGGGCAGAGGAGCAGGAACCGCTAAAAGTGAGAGGCGGAGTGGAGGAGGGTGGCTGTGATTGAAGATGATGCACCTGAAGGAGGAAGAGGAGAAGGAGGGCGGCTTTTCATTTGTGTGCTGCTTTTCCTCTGGTGCTCTTCCCATTGCAGTTTGTGCCTTTTCTCCATGTGCCTTCGTAAGGCAGTTGTCCCTATGTGGCTGTTGGCCTTTCCACGGCTCAATTTTTGGAGGCAGAGAGTACAGATGGCATTGCTCTGATGAGCCCGCCTGGGGTGATGGCACTATGGTCGCATCAGCAGCTGACTGTGAAGGGCATGCTGCTGGCTGTACATAGGTGGTGATGCATGGCGCCGGACACCGCCACCAGCTGTTTCTGATGACAAGCTCCCCCTCTTTCTTTCAGGAACTCGTCTCCTCCTACTCCTCTCTGACTCCCCCTCTGAACTGTCCCCTTGGTCATCTTGTCTCTTAGGAACCCACGTGGCATCTGTATCATCATAATCATCCTCCCCAGCTTCACTTGCCTCAGACACCTCATAAACTGCACCAACAGCAGGTACTTCATCATCCTCCTCCTCACACCTTACGTCCATAGTGTCGCCTAACTCAGACATATGAGGTGGTGTAACTTGCTTAGCGCCTTCATCTTGTTGTAACAATAATGACAGTGAATCAGTTAATTCCCCACCAAATAACTCCTGCAAAGTGTCAAATGCAGCGGATGTGGTGCTTGTAGTAGCGCTGGTGGCTGCGGAAGATGAGGTGTTCTGTGTTAAATAGTCAACCACGTCCTCACAATCTTGGGAGTTGATGGGACGTGCCTTGTTCTAAGCATTGTACTTTGGTCCAGGGCCGCACAAAATCACATCAGCATGACCTCGACCAGACCTGCCGCGTGGCCTTCCTCTGGGTCTGCCTCTGCCTCTACCTGATTTGTCCATATCGGCAGGAATGAAGTGAAAGGTATGCACTGACTTGACTAATACAATGTGCAGTGAAAGGTATGCAGTGACTGGTATTACAATACAATGTGCAGCTGTCACACAGGTGCAGTTAACAGGTATGCACGGACTGGTATATTACACAGCGTGAGGTCACACAGGTACTGTGAACAATTACGCAATGACTGGTATTACAAATTTGCAGCTGTCAGACACACATGTACCGTGAACAGGTGCAGTGACACTGCGTGCGGTCACGTAGGTAGGTAGGTAGGTAGGTGCACTGAACAACAGGTGGGTATGCAGTGATTGGTATTACAAATGTGCAGCTGCCTGTCACATACAGGGATCGTGAACAGGTGCAGCGACTGGTGGTATTAAATATCGCACTGCGTGCGCTCACGTAGGTAGGTGGGTGCACTGAGCAACAGGTAGGTATATGCAGTGATGGGTATTACAAATGTGCAGCTGCCTGTCACACACACAGGTAGTCACTGAATGTGCTGGGCCTGGCAGTGGCACAGTATGAAACAGTAGGAATTACCAAGGGGCCAAGGTCCAGCAGCTAAGACTGACTGACGACTGTATATGCAACACAGGTGTCTGTGGGACACGCACACACACACACACACAAAAATAAATCACAAGAACAACATTAGCTCTCAAAAGAGCTGTTAAGGATGAGGAGTGCTTTTTAGCAATAAGGATCAGCAAGAAAGAGCAACCTAACAAGCCTAACTAAGTTTTCCCTAATGTCTATGCAGCACCTCTCCCTTCTCTAATTACTGCAGCCACACGAGTGAGTGAAATGCCTGACGCTGCCTGCTATTTATAAAAGGGGGGGGGGGCTCCAGGAGGGAGTGTAGCCTGATTGGCTACCCTGTGCCTGCTGACTTTGATGTATAGGGTCAAAGTTGACCCTAATGATGTAGTATATAGGAGGTGGGTCGAACCGCCATAAAGTTTGCGTTCATTCGCAAACGCGAACCACCGAAGTTCGTGTGAACTAGTTCGCGGTCGAACCGTTCGGGTCATCTCTAGAGAGGAACAGGAAGGCTCTACAGGACCCAGAGCCTTCCCTCTCCATAGGTAAGTATCTTTTTTATATATTATAATTTTCACTTGACATTCATTTTAAAAGATGCACAAGTTGTGAACAATCTCCCTAGCAGTAGCCAGCTGGCCAACAGTATGAGTCAAAGAATAAGCAGATAAATACATTATTTGCATTGTCACTTCAAGAAGAAGAGAAACTTGTGAAAACTTAATATGTGTTTGGCAGAAGCTGATTACCGTTGTTACCAGAGTGGGCTTTGTGAAAAACCTCCAACAATCCAGCAATACTCAATCAACGATTTACTAAGGCAACAGCCGAGATCTCCAGGGGGGGATATCATATGTGCTGGGGTGATCAGTTCTTTTCTACCGTAAGTGCTGGTCCAAGCTTCAATGTGGCCCCAGGGCAAAGGTAACTAATGCTCCCCTCCCCCTCAACAAATTCAGCCCCCAGGGCCCTGAACAGGCTGTCCTTGCCCCCAATCAACTCCTTTAAGTTTATTGTTCATGCCATGGCCCCTGTGTGATCAGTACAGCAACTCACCTGTCCCAGGGCACTGTTCCGTCCATGCTCCCCGTCTTCATCATGCTGCCACTTCTGAGTGACCCGGCACATGTAATTGTGTAGTGCTATGGTTCATGAAGAAAAGGCAGCTAGCAGGGATAAAGATGGGGAGCACAGACAGGACAGGTGAGTTGCAATGTGCATTGCACATGGGCCCAAGGAAGCACAGAATAAGTCTGGGATTGGGGGGGGGGGCAGCGGCGCAGGGGGGCTTGGGGCAATCGCAACATTTGTCTTAATGGTATGGCTGGGCCTGCTGCTGAGCACAATGGTGTATGGTGAATAATGGAGCCCTCTATTGACACAATGGCACTTCATCTTTCTGTGCATTATCTGCACCCTTATATTTTCCCTCACCAGTGGCGGTGACTTCTGGCAATCTAGAACTCTGGTGCCCATTAACAGTACTTATTTGCCTCAGATACAATCATTTGATCCGATTTTTATGATCAAATTGTATAGAAAACCACACAGTATGTTGAGAAAATTGATGTGAAAGACAGGGGAGTAACTAGAAATCACTGCCCTCCCCCCTTGCGCACCTGTGGATGGGGCCCTGTACATAGCGCCCCCCCCCCATTTCTGCACAGAAATGTGATTTCCTGTATTCACTCTGTGTTCCTCTCTGTTGTAAGTAAGCTGCAGTGTTTCTAATGCAAGACAATAGGTGTGTGTGTGTGTGTGTGTGTGTGTGTGCGTGCGTGCGTGCGTGCGTGCGTGCGTGCGTGTGTTAGGCCTGCCAGGCATCAGGAAGGGCGGTTTTACAGAGACACTGAAGCGGAAAAAACATTTATGATATAATTAATTGGTTGTGTAGTACTGATAATTACTAGAACATTAGTAGCAAACAAAATATTCTCATATTTTTATTTTCAGTTATATAGCATTTTTTTTTATAACATTGGATCATTCTCTAATATTTGCAGTTTACACACTACTCAGTATTCTATATGATTTTACAGAGCAGGCCAGTGAACTTTTGAACTGTCCTCTGGAGAGAAAAAGAAAATACAGTGACTGACAGTCGAGATAACAAGCTTCAGAGGACAGAGCTCTCTGCGACTTTCAAAGTCGTAGAGCTCAATGGCTCTTTTGCATTGATAACTAGAGTTTCTTAACTCTTCCTGTACTAGAAACAATATTAGACTTATGTCTCTGCTCCTAATGTTTTATTTCTTAGCTGTACTACACATACAAATCATTATCATTTTTTTTTTTTTTTTTTGCTTCAGTGTCTCAGGTTAGGGATTATCAGCCGGGCAAGCCACGGGGAGCTCTATGTATAGTTAAGCGCGCAGCAGGCATTTTTACACACATCCCAGGGGATCCAGATCCAGACGTCAGTAGCCAGCCCTGGGCCGCCCATGAGGCGGAGAGAGGTCGGTTCCTCAGGTGGCAGAAGTGTGGGGGGGGGGGGGCGAGCCTGGCCATGGGTGGGGGGGGGGGGGGACAAGCTGGGTAGCAGTCAGAAAGGGGGAGCAGCGGGCACAGCGGTGGGGGGGGTCAGACCCTCCCCACCTGGGGCTCCCCCGTCCACTCTGCCCCTCCAGCTATGATCACTAAATTTAAAGCCGGCAGTGAGCAGGGAAGCAATTACTCACTTCCTTGCTTTCCATCGCTCACCGCGTCACTTCCTGCAATGCTGCCCACTGTACTTCAGTGGAATGCAAGGAAGTAAGCCGGGTGAGGGGGAGGCCTGACCCCTTCCTGGCTGCTACCCCCTCCAGGCTACCTATCGGGGAGAGAGAGGAGGGCCCTGTCGGTAGCCGTTCTCCTTCCTGTCCTCCGAGGCACTGAATCACTCTGGTGAGATCGGCGTCAGTGATCTCTCTAGCGGGGGTCCCCAACCTGTGATCCGCGGTTCACTGGTCGTTCGCGGGACGTTCCCAGTTGGGCCGCAGGACTGTCCTCTATCTCCCCCCGCCCTCTCGACCGCCGCTGTTATTACCTTAGCAGTGGCTGCTTCCTTATACGTGTGTACTTTACTTATTCCAGCAGCGTATGTGTGTGATGCGGCAGGAAGCAGGGCTCGGTTCACGGGGCACTATACTAGCTATACTAGGCACTATACTAGCTATACTGGGGCACTATACTAGCTATACTGGGGCACTATACTAGCTATACTGGGGCACTATACTAGCCATACCGGGGCACTATACTAGCCATAGTGGGGCAACTTAACTCCCTATACTGGGGCAACTATGTTAGCTATGCCACTGCACCCTAGCCCCCCCCCTCCCCCTGTAACCCGCTCCACTGTCCACCAGGACGCGCACACAACGTCCAGCCCCCACTCCCCCCCCCCCCTCCCCGGCAGTCCCCGGGAAAAAAATTGGGTCAGAAAGTGGTCCCCGGGCCGGATAAGGTTGGGGACCCCTGCTCTACAGAGTTGCAGCACAACCCCGAGGAGGGAGGAAAAATTGCAGCCCAGGGAGGTGAGTCAGTGCTGGGGCTGCTGCTTGTTTTTTGGCAACATGATTTTTTCCTGATTTTAGGGTCTGAAACATGCTGAAAAGACTCTAACATCCGGAAATAATCATACCGCCAGGGAGGTTAAGGGTGAGTCGTCAGGAAGGGGGGTTTTAAGGTTAAGCGTCAGGAAGAGGGTTTTAGGGTTAGGCATTGGAGGGGGAGGGTTCTGTCAGGGCTGCCTTCAGAAATTTGTGGGCCCCATACTGGGCAAACTTACTGGGCCCCCTTACTCCCCTACGGCCCCCCCCCCCCAAAAAAAAACCTGTTTCTTCATGAAAGAAACATATCAGCGCTATATAAATACATAATAACAATATGATTATGGTAAGATTAGATCGTGAGCTCCTCTGAGGACAGTCAGAGACATGACTATGTAAAGTGATGCAGAAGATATCAGTGCTATATAAATACATAATAGTAATATAGTAGGACATTGGACTATGACTATGCTGGATAAATACTTATAATAATTAGGGTGACACATTAGTGGAATTCTTTTAGAGATGGAGATATCAAGAAGAAATATAGGAAAGATTAGAGACTGGAGGGAAGGAGGCGAGAAGAGAAGGAGGAAGTAAAGGGGAGACCTGGCAAGAGAAGGGAGGAATTGAAACTGGTAGGGGATAGAAGACAGCATTCTAACTTTGCAGAAATAGGTTCCTATGTCCTAATCTGGGCCAAAACACAATGGGGCCACGGGGTATATGGCAATGAAGGTGACACATGAAGAAGGGGGGTCAGGGCTCTGCCTACTGGAGAGAATGGAGGAAGAGGAGGACAGCTGATCTGCTTCCACAAGATCCAAAGTCAAATGCTAAAGACCTGAATTAACTTATCTGTACTGCTCCATAATATAACCTGTTGCTCTGCTATCAGAAGAACAATTGCATACACCCAGTTCACAGGGAGTAAATATGCTGTCTTTCTGTTTATGTTAAACATGTTATGTTCTGGTCTGGCTAGCCAGTGAATTAATAAGCTGATAACAGAGGAATTCTGCTGGCTGAAAAAAACGCAAGATACAGGGGGAAGAAAAAAAAACATTTGTGTGCCTGAGTGTGGAATTCCTAATCTCCGAAACTGAGACAGTTAGTTTTTTTCTGTTCTGTGCACACTGCTGGATCGATGGAAACAGTTAAATGTATGTCACTCAGCAGTGAGGGTGGGCCCCTCTTATTGCTCAGGGGCCCCATACAGAAGTATGGGTAGTACCTCCTGGTGGCGGCCCTGGGTTCTGTGTGAGAGTAAAGTGAGGTTTAGCTGTAATAAAATATTGGTAACATTCACCAATGATTTACTATCGTCATTACCACTGTAAATATTTTTTTCATCATTTTTTATTTGGCGCCCTATTCACAATGGTATTTATCATTTAGACTTACACTCACCTTATTAGGAACACCTGTTCAATTTCTCATTAATGCAATTATCTGATCAACCAATCACATGGCAGTTGCTTCAATGCATTTAGGGGTGAAGTCCTGGTCAAGACAATCTCCTGAACTCCAAACTGAATGTCAGAATAAGAAAGAAAGGTGATTTAAGCAATTTTGAGCGTGGCATAGTTGTTGGTGCCAGATGGGCCAGTCTGAGTATTTCACAGTCTGCTCAGTTACTGGGATTTTCAAGCACAACCATTTCTAGGGTTTACAAAGAACGTTGTGAAAAGGGAAACACATCAAGTATGGGCCAGTCCTGTGGGTGAAAATGCCTTGTTCATGCTAGAGGTCAGAGGAGAATTGTCCGACTGATTCAAGCTGATAGAAGAGCAATGTTGACTGAAATAACCATCCGTTACAACTGAGGTATGCAGCAAAGCATTTTTGAAGGCACAACACGCACAACCTTGAGGCGGATGGGCTACAACAGAAGAAGACCACACCGGGTACCACACATCTCCACTACAAATAGGAAAGAGAGGCTACAATTTGCACGAGCTCACCAAAATTGGACAGTTGAAGACTGGAAAAATGTTGCCTGGCCTGATGAGTCCCGATAGAGCCAGAATTTGGCATAAAAAGGATCAGAACATGGATCCATCATGCCTTGTTACCACTGTGCAGGCTTGGTGGTGTTGTAATGGTATGGGGGATGTTTTCTTGGCACACTTTAGGCCCCTTAGTGCCAATTGGGCATCATTTACATGCTACAGGCTACCTGAGCATTGTTTCTGACCATATCCATTCCTTCATGACCACCATGTACCCATCCTCTGACGACTACTTCCAGCAGGATAATACACCATGTCACAAAGCTCGAATCATTTCAAATTGGTTTCTTGAACATGACAGTGTTCACTGTATTAAAGTGGCCCCCACAGTCACCAGATCTAAACCCAATAGGTAGGTCATCTTTGGGATGTGATGGAATGGGAGCTTTGTGCCCTGGATGTGCATCCTACAAATCTCGATAAACTGAAAAATGCTATCCTATCAATATGGGCCAACCCAACATTTCTAAAGAATGCTTTCAGCACCTTGTTGAATCAATGCCACGTAGAATTAAAGGGATACTGTAGGGGGGTCGGAGGAAAATGAGTTGAAGTTACCCGGGGCTTCTAATGGTCCCCCACAGACATCCTGTGCCTGCGCAGCCACTCCCCAATGCTCCGGCCCCGCCTCTGGTTCACTCCTGGAATTTCAGACTTTAAAGTCTGAAAACCACTGCGCCTGCGTTGCCGTGTCCTCACTCCCGCTGATGGCACCAGGAGCGTACTGCGCAGGCCCAGTAAGGTCTGTGCCTGCGCCGTGCGCTCCTGGTGACATCAGGGGAAGCGAGGACCCGGCAACGCAGGCGCAGTGGTTTTCAGACTTTAAAGTCTGAAATTCCAGAAGTAAACCAGAGGCGGGGCCGGAGCATCGGTGACTGGCTGCGCAGGCACAGCATGTCTGCAGGGGACCATTAGAAGCCCCGGGTAACTTCAACTCATTTTCCTCCGACCCCCTACAGTATCCCTTTAACCAGTTGAGCGGTCTGGACGAGCTCAGCTCGTCCAACACCGCCAGAGGCTGCCGCTCAGGCCCTGCTGGGTCGATTTTCACCAAATAAAAAGCAGCACACGCAGCCGGCACTTTGCCAGCCGCGTGTGCTGCCTGATCGCCGCTCCGCGTGCAGCGGCGAAAGAGGGTCCCCCCAGCCGCCCGAGCCCAGCGTAGCCGGAACAAACAGTTCCGGCCAGCGCTAAGGGCTGGATCGGAGGCGGCTGACGTCAGGACGTCGGCTGACGTCCATGACGTCACTCCGCTCGTCGCCATGGCGACGAGGTAAGCGAAACACAGAAGGCCGCTTATTGCGGCCTTCCGTGTTACTTCTGGCCGCCGGAGGCGATCGGAAGAACGCCTCCGGAGCGCCCTCTAGTGGGCTTTCATGCAGCCAACTTTCAGTTGGCTGCATGAAATAGTTTTTTTTTTATTTAAAAAAAACCCTCCCGCAGCCGCCCTGGCGATTTAATCAGAACGCCAGGGTGGTTAATAGAACGCCAGGGTGGTTAAGGCAGTTCTGAAGGCGAAAGGGGGTCAAACACCATATTAGTATGGTGTTCCTAATAATCCTTTAGGTAAGTGTATATCGGCTACAACCCGCGCCCATGTTTCCTTGAAGCCTGCACAGATGTAAAGGAGAACTCTAGCCTAATGGCGCATACAGACATCCAATTTTGATTGACCAAAGACTGGCCAATTTGACCATTCCCATGTTGCATGAGGGCTTACCTACACAATCTATTCATAGTATTCAAAGTCTGTTGGCACTTGTACTAGGTGGTAAAATTGGTCAACGATTGGCCAATAAAAATTAGATGTGTGTATGAATCTTAAGCTTCTTTTTTTAATAGAATGGTTACAATGGTTTTATTGCTATCTGTGTCCCCGCTGGGTATACTTCATCACACTACCTGTTGAAGTAACTGCATTCATCCTGAATGCCTGCTTAATAAAGCACTGAATTGAGTAGCTGGCATGTGAAGTAATGTGCCAGCAGAGGTGATGGCTGGCAAACAGAAGTTACTTATTACCATCATCTATTGTCTAAGGCTGTGCTGTGTCATGAGGTTCAGAGCTGTACAGTGACAAATGTACCCTCAGCACAATAAGCTCCTGCAGCAGTTCTGTGCATCGTGTTCCGGAAGGGCTGCCATGACAACAGAGAGATATAAACTCTGTAGCATGCCATAACATGCTCATCAGAGGAATATCTGCACAGTGCAGCTTTATGGTAATCAGATGTTTTCTGTGGTTGTACTAGACTGTGTGATGTAATGAAGGAATCATGATAAAATTCTTTCCCTAGAAAAAGGCATCACCAACTCTGCTTACTTACATTCAGTGGCGCAGCAATAGGAGTTGCAGAGGTTGCGACTGCATCGGGGCCCTTGGGCCAGAGGGACCCCATGGGGCCCTCCCTCAAACACAGTATTAGCTTTCTATTGGTCCTGTGTAGTGTTGGGCGAACAGTGTTCGCCACTGTTCGGGTTCTGCAGAACATCACCCTGTTCGGGTGATGTTCGAGTTCGGCCGAACACCTGATGGTGTTCGGCCAAACTGTTCGGCCATATGGCCGAACTAAGAGCGCATGGCCGAACGTTACCCGAACGTTCAGCTAGCGCTGTGATTGGCCGAACGGGTCACGTGTAGTGTTGGGTGAACATCTAGATGTTCGGGTTCGGGCCGAACATGGCCGCGATGTTCGGGTGTCCGAACATAATGGAAGTCAATGGGGACCCGAACTTTCGTGCTTTGTAAAGCCTCCTTATATGCTACATACCCCAAATTTACAGGGTATGTGCACCTTGGGAGTGGGTACAAGAGGAAAAAAAAATTAGCAAAAAGAGCTTATAGTTTTTGAGAAAATCGATTTTAAAGTTTCAAAGGGAAAACTGTCTTTTAAATGCGGGAAATGTCTGTTTTCTTTGCACAGGTAACATGCTTTTTGTCGGCATGCAGTCATAAATGTAATACATATAAGAGGTTCCAGGAAAAGGGACCGGTAACGCTAACCCAGCAGCAGCACACGTGATGGAACAGGAGGAGGGTGGCGCAGGAGGAGAAGGCCACGCTTTGAGACACAACAACCCAGGCCTTGCATGAGGACAAGAAGCGTGCGGATAGCAATTTGTGTTTTGTCGCCATGCAGTCATAAATTTAATACAGATGAGAGGTTTAATAAACAGGGACCGGAAACGCTAACCCATCACAGATGTTCATTGTTCATGTTACTTGGTTGGGGTCCGGGAGTGTTGCGTAGTCGTTTCCAATTCAGGATTGATTCATTTTAATTTGAGTCAGACGGTCTGCATTTTCTGTGGAGAGGCGGATACGCCGATCTGTGACGATGCCTCCGGCAGCACTGAAACAGCGTTCCGACATAACGCTGGCTGCCGGGCAAGCCAGCACCTCTATTGCGTACATTGCCAGTTTGTGCCAGGTGTCTAGCTTCGTTACCCAATAGTTGAAGGGTGCAGATGGATTGTTCAACACAGCTATGCCATCTGACATGTAGTCCTTGACCATCTTCTCCAGGCGATCGGTGTTGGAGGTGGATCTGCACGCTTGCTGTTCTGTGTGCTGCTGCATGGGTGTCAGAAAATTTTCCCACTCCAAGGACACTGCCGATACCATTCCCTTTTGGGCACTAGCTGCGGCTTGTGTTGTTTGCTGCCCTCCTGGTCGTCCTGGGTTTGCGGAAGTCAGTCTGTCGGCGTACAACTGGCTAGAGGAGGGGGAGGATGTCAATCTCCTCTTTAAAGTCTCCACAAGGGCCTGCTGGTATTCTTCCATTTTGACCTGTCAGACTCTTTCTTCAAGCAGTTTTGGAACATTGTGTTTGTACCGTGGATTCAGAAGGGTATAAACCCAGTAATTGGTGTTGTCCAGAATGCGCACAATGCGTGGGTCGCGTTCAATGCAGTCCTAGGCCGAAGAGGTCATAGCCTAGGGTCACAAAAACCTGTTTATTTGGGCTATTTCAATGGTAGTGATGGTGACGTACATAAATCTCAGCCATGGCCGTTAGCAACGTCTGAATTTCACGAACTGTCTCATGCAGGTAGAAGACATATTGTTAGACTTGGATTCCAAAGATGGGGTCCCTACATCTCTGCAAACCAGAGTTACAGGGGTCCAAAATTGGTAAAATCCCCCATAGGCTTTCATTGGGCCTCCTATTTACAGTTTCAAAATCTCACATCTTTTCAAAGGGCAATTGATCAGCAGTGGCAAATTTTCTAGCATTGTAGGGACCCTTAGGGGGAACATGACTGGTGAGTTTCGGGCCCCTAGGCCGAAGAGGTCATAGCCTAGGGTCACAAAAACCTGTTTATTTGGGCTATTTCAATGGTAGTGATGGTGACGTACATAAATCTCAGCCATGGCCGTTAGCAACGTCTGAATTTCACGAAATGTCTCATGCAGGTAGAAGACATATTGTTAGACTTGGATTCCAAAGATGGGGTCCCTACATCTCTGCAAACCAGAGTTACAGGGGTCCAACATTGGTAAAATCCCCCATAGACTTTCATTGCCTCCCTATTTCACTTTCCAAAATCTCACATCTTTTCAAAGGGCAATGGCTCAGCAGTACCAAATTTTCTAGCATTGTAGGGACCCTTAGGGGGAACATGACTGGTGAGTTTCGGGCCCCTAGGCCAAAGAGGTCATAGCCTAGGGTCACAAAAACCTGTTTATTTGGGCTATTTCAATGGTAGTGATGGTGACGTACATAAATCTCAGCCATGGCCGTTAGCAACGTCTGAATTTCACGAACTGTCTCATGCAGGTAGAAGACATATTGTTAGACTTGGATTCCAAAGATGGGGTCCCTACATCTCTGCAAACCAGAGTTACAGGGGTCCAAAATTGGTAAAATCCCCCATAGGCTTTCATTGGGCCTACTATTTACCGTTCCAAAATCTCACACCATTTCAAAGGGCAATGGCTCAGCAGTGGCAAAACTCACCAGTCATGTTCCCCCTAAGGGTCCCTACAATGCTAGAAAATTTGGTACTGCTGAGCCATTGCCCTTTGAAAAGATGTGAGATTTTGGAAAGTGAAATAGGGAGGCAATGAAAGTCTATGGGGGATTTTACCAATTTTGGACCCCTGTAACTCTGGTTTGCAGAGATGTAGGGACCCCATCTTTGGAATCCAAGTCTAACAATATGTCTTCTACCTGCATGAGACATTTCGTGAAATTCAGACGTTGCTAACGGCCATAGCTGAGATTTATGTACGTCACCATCACTACCATTGAAATAGCCCAAATAAACAGGTTTTTGTGACCCTAGGCTATGACCTCTTTGGCCTAGGGGCCCGAAACTCACCAGTCATGTTCCCCCTAAGGGTCCCTACAATGCTAGAAAATTTGGTACTGCTGAGCCATTGCCCTTTGAAAAGATGTGAGATTTTGGAAAGTGAAATAGGGAGGCAGTGGAAGTCTATGGGGGATTTTACCAATTTTGGACCCCTGTAACTCTGGTTTGCAGAGATGTAGGGACCCCATCTTTGGAATCCAAGTCTAACAATATGTCTTCTACCTGCATGAGACATTTCGTGAAATTCAGACGTTGCTAACGGCCATAGCTGAGATTTATGTACGTCACCATCACTACCATTGAAATAGCCCAAATAAACAGGTTTTTGTGACCCTAGGCTATGACCTCTTTGGCCTAGGGGCCCGAAACTCACCAGTCATGTTCCCCCTAAGGGTCCCTACAATGCTAGAAAATTTGGTACTGCTGAGCCATTGCCCTTTGAAAAGATGTGAGATTTTGGAAAGTGAAATAGGGAGGCAATGAAAGTCTATGGGGGATTTTACCAATTTTGGACCCCTGTAACTCTGGTTTGCAGAGATGTAGGGACCCCATCTTTGGAATCCAAGTCTAACAATATGTCTTCTACCTGCATGAGACATTTCGTGAAATTCAGACGTTGCTAACGGCCATAGCTGAGATTTATGTACGTCACCATCACTACCATTGAAATAGCCCAAATAAACAGGTTTTTGTGACCCTAGGCTATGACCTCTTTGGCCTAGGGGCCCGAAACTCACCAGTCATGTTCCCCCTAAGGGTCCCTACAATGCTAGAAAATTTGGTACTGCTGAGCCATTGCCCTTTGAAAAGATGTGAGATTTTGGAAAGTGAAATAGGGAGGCAATGAAAGTCTATGGGGGATTTTACCAATTTTGGACCCCTGTAACTCTGGTTTGCAGAGATGTAGGGACCCCATCTTTGGAATCCAAGTCTAACAATATGTCTTCTACCTGCATGAGACATTTCGTGAAATTCAGACGTTGCTAACGGCCATAGCTGAGATTTATGTACGTCACCATCACTACCATTGAAATAGCCCAAATAAACAGGTTTTTGTGACCCTAGGCTATGACCTCTTTGGCCTAGGGGCCCGAAACTCACCAGTCATGTTCCCCCTAAGGGTCCCTACAATGCTAGAAAATTTGGTACTGCTGAGCCATTGCCCTTTGAAAAGATGTGAGATTTTGGAAAGTGAAATAGGGAGGCAATGAAAGTCTATGGGGGATTTTACCAATTTTGGACCCCTGTAACTCTGGTTTGCAGAGATGTAGGGACCCCATCTTTGGAATCCAAGTCTAACAATATGTCTTCTACCTGCATGAGACATTTCGTGAAATTCAGACGTTGCTAACGGCCATAGCTGAGATTTATGTACGTCACCATCACTACCATTGAAATAGCCCAAATAAACAGGTTTTTGTGACCCTAGGCTATGACCTCTTTGGCCTAGGGGCCCGAAACTCACCAGTCATGTTCCCCCTAAGGGTCCCTACAATGCTAGAAAATTTGGTACTGCTGAGCCATTGCCCTTTGAAAAGATGTGAGATTTTGGAAAGTGAAATAGGGAGGCAATGAAAGTCTATGGGGGATTTTACCAATTTTGGACCCCTGTAACTCTGGTTTGCAGAGATGTAGGGACCCCATCTTTGGAATCCAAGTCTAACAATATGTCTTCTACCTGCATGAGACATTTCGTGAAATTCAGACGTTGCTAACGGCCATGGCTGAGATTTATGTACGTCACCATCACTACCATTGAAATAGCCCAAATAAACAGGTTTTTGTGACCCTAGGCTATGACCTCTTCGGCCTAGGGGCCCGAAACTCACCAGTCATGTTCCCCCTAAGGGTCACTACAATGCTAGAAAATTTGCCACTGCTGATCAATTGCCCTTTGAAAAGATGTGAGATTTTGAAACTGTAAATAGGAGGCCCAATGAAAGCCTATGGGGGATTTTACCAATTTTGGACCCCTGTAACTCTGGTTTGCAGAGATGTAGGGACCCCATCTTTGGAATCCAAGTCTAACAATATGTCTTCTACCTGCATGAGACATTTCGTGAAATTCAGACGTTGCTAACGGCCATGGCTGAGATTTATGTACGTCACCATCACTACCATTGAAATAGCCCAAATAAACAGGTTTTTGTGACCCTAGGCTATGACCTCTTCGGCCTAGGGGCCCGAAACTCACCAGTCATGTTCCCCCTAAGGGTCCCTACAATGCTAGAAAATTTGCCACTGCTGATCAATTGCCCTTTGAAAAGATGTGAGATTTTGAAACTGTAAATAGGAGGCCCAATGAAAGCCTATGGGGGATTTTACCAATTTTGGACCCCTGTAACTCTGGTTTGCAGAGATGTAGGGACTCCATCTTTGGAATCCAAGTCTAACAATATGTCTTCTACCTGCATGAGACATTTCGTGAAATTCAGACGTTGCTAACGGCCATGGCTGAGATTTATGTACGTCACCATCACTACCATTGAAATAGCCCAAATAAACAGGTTTTTGTGACCCTAGGCTATGACCTCTTCGGCCTAGGACTGCATTGAACGCGACCCACGCATTGTGCGCATTCTGGACAACACCAATTACTGGGTTTATACCCTTCTGGATCCACGGTACAAACACAATGTTCCAAAACTGCTTGAAGAAAGAGTCCGACAGGTCAAAATGGAAGAATACCAGCAGGCCCTTGTGGAGACTTTAAAGAGGAGATTGACATCCTCCCCCTCCTCTAGCCAGTTGTTCGCCGACAGACTGACTTCCGCAAACCCAGGACGACCAGGAGGGCAGCAAACAACACAAGCCGCAGCTAGTGCCCAAAAGGGAATGGTATCGGCAGTGTCCTTGGAGTGGGAAAATTTTCTGACACCCATGCAGCAGCACACAGAACAGCAAGCGTGCAGATCCACCTCCAACACCGATCGCCTGGAGAAGATGGTCAAGGACTACATGTCAGGGGCCCCATGTAAAACTTGCACTGGGGCTCCTTAGCTACGTCACAGTTCACATTTACTGTTTATACTGGTTATGCACTTGGCGACACTGAAAGGGGTGTGATGATGGTGTATAGCATGTCTGGCGTTTCCACTAAGTCCGTATTCAAATAAGACGCTGCACCCATGCTGATGCGCATTCACATCTGATGCAAACAAATTGCAGCAGTCTGATGTTTTTCCCCCACATGCATGTGGGGAAACAGACATTGACCACAATAGTGTAAACTTAGCTTGATGCTGTATCTCTGTATTGCTCAGAGATCATCTGTAGGCAGTATCAACAGAATTACCTAAACTGCAGTATAGTAAAGCAACCACAAGATGTCACTGTCTGTACTAAGCAGCAATGATCTTTATGGTATTGTGATTTCCTGTATTCATTCTGTGTTCCTCTCTCTTCTAAGTAAGCTGCATTACCTGATAGTGGTGTATGATTTATCTCTGCATGTTTTTCTTCAGTAAAGAGTTCTAACTTTGTATACTGTTTTTTTTAATCTGCAACAAGGTTCACAGACAGAAAACTGTCAGAACCATGGTTATGACATTACACTCTGGGAGGGGTTTCACCACAATATCAGCCATACAGACATCCCTGATGATCTATTCGAGAAAAGGTAAAGATTTCTCACGGGAAAGGGGGTATCAGCTACTGATTGAGATGGAGTTCAATCCTTGGTGACATTAGTTTAATGCTTGGTTAAAGTTCCTTTTTAAGGTGGTCATACATTAATCAATGGCCACCTTAATTTAGCCAAAATATAGATGCTTTTGATCAAAATGTGATCAGAGAGAGATCTATTATTTCCACACACTGCAAATAGATTTTAATAGAATTCAGCATGAAATATATTAAGAATCTATAGGACCCATTTGTTTCCCCCTGAGCCCCAGAGTCAGCTATTGGCCCCCTAGACAGCAATGTATATACTACCGGGTACAGAGAATAGGCATCGGAGAGATGAAGGCAGAAGGACAAAGATAGGCGGTAGTGTGCCAGGCGGACAGGTGAGTGGTGAGTGGGCTCCACTGACAGTGCTCTGCGGGGGCCTGGGGAAGCGCTATTAATTGCCTGGGGACCCATCACTTGCTCTCACCTGGGGCCTTAAGCAATTACATACTGCCACCCTCACCCCAACCATTGCCAGATTTATAGTGCCGTAGGCCAGTTTCTTTCAAGTGTTTCTTCCCATTTCATGTGTACCGCCCATGTACGGCCGTCCCTCTCTTTCATGTACAGCTCTCTTGGACAGCAGCACCTCTCTTCTATGCAGCCTCCCCTTTTATATAGTGCAATCCCTAATCCATGTCCAGCTGCTTCTCTTTCATTTCGAGCCGCGCCCCCCCCCCCTCCCCTGGGCAGCAGCTGCCCCAAGGCTTGGGCCTTTAGGGCCTTTACAGAAATCCAGATCTGACCCCAGCCACTTACATACCTGATATTTAACTCTTTCAAGCAGAGAAAGAAAAAAAGGAACACAGCATAGTTATTTGTGTGCTAGGCACTGTACATACACATGTCTATCTCATCATGTCACATGTCACTTTTGGTATCCTTTAACAGGGCCTGAATATCCATAGAGACAAAATGGGGTAATTGCCTCAGGGTTTCAGAGCCTGTGGGGGCCCCTCCAGGTGCCCCCCTTCCCTCCATTTATGATGACCCATGACAGTGGGGATGCTGTGTGTTTACTCTGTATAGGAAAAGGAGGAGGTGAATGATAGGAAGCCCAAAAATGCTTTTCAGGAGATATATGATGGACACCTAATGATATTGCCTGCTGGGGGGGAAGGGGATTGGATCGAGCTGGTCAGTTGGCTCAGGGGCCTGGGGAGGGGGGCACTTGGTTGGAAGGGGGGAGTCAAGGGGCCCTCAAAGTTACTTTTGCCCCAGGGCCCCATTGTAGCTAGAACCAGTCCTGACCTTTAAAGAGCTCGACAGATATCCAATACTTGGCACCAGGTTTCTTAATTGCCTAATTAAATTTGCCTCCTATTGTAAAATGAAGCTCTCTAGAAACAATTGTTTTATGTTTATGAGGCCAAGGTGGTATAATCGTACAATAAAGTGATTTTGGAAAATATAGCCACAAGCTCCTGGGAAAATAAAGCTAAATTTGGCGTTTCCGTAAAACGCGTGTTTAGATTTTCTTTCTCCTGCTCTCAGCTCCCTAGGTAGCCCCACCCAAGTTGCCTTCAGTCTTGGTATTTAACTCTCTCCATTGTTTAACATCTCTGATGAGCCATTGAGAAATATTTTTAGCGCTTGGGAACTCATTACTTAAAAATACACAAAGTGCAGCTCCAGCACTCAGAAAATAGGAAGTGAAATGTCCCGGGGTAACTAGCGGGAAGCCCTGACACCACTTACAGGTTTGTGAATGACATCAATGGCCGGGTTGAGTAAGACGAGTGATTGTTACACTTCCTTCCTACATCAAGTGTTTTTTGTTCATGTAAGACCGCATAAATTAGATATTTTAGTTCTCCTTTCTAGCAGAAACAAACAAAACACACTCCCATCATGTGACTGGCTGGCAAACCAAGTGGTCTTGGATCCGGGCTTGTCCAGTGGTGAGAAAAGTCATTACTGGTCTGTAATTCTCACCATTTCCTCAGTTATTCTTGGCCTGGACTGTTGAACAATGTTCAAGAGTGTTTAGTAACAACGTTTCAGGGAAAAGTTTCTCAATGCTTTTGGTACTATTGTTACACAACATGGGTCCTTGGAGAATAAACCGAGATGTTCATAAGGGCATCAGCAGTTTGGAGCACTTAACATTTTATTTAAAGTGAACCTCCAGACTAAAAATCGACTCAGCAGCACTGAGAAGGCCTGGTGTTTCTTTAACAGTTTCACAGCATCAGAACTTTGTTTCTCTTATACAAGCCTCATTTTTAGATGCACAGAAGAAAACTGCCCGGGCTTTTTTCCCCTGATGATGTGCAAAGCATGATGGTATTTCTGATTTTGTTGTTCTCGTTCTGCTGTTTTGGTGCAATTTTTTTTTTTTTTTACATTTTGAATTTGACATTTGAAGCCTAGCGTGTGCAGCTGGGAGGGGTAATCAGGACACAGGACAGTTGAAACTGTGTCTCCTGCTCCTTGTCACCTCCTTTCAACCAAAAAGATGGCTGCCCCCATGACAAAGATGGCAGCCCCCATGAATTACAAACATTTTCCTGTTCTTTTAAAACAGGGTGGGTAAGAGATTATATTACCTATCTATTATAATTAACATAACTAATGTAACTTGATGACAGTATGTTTTTTTAGGCTGAAGTTCCCCTTTAAGGTCTTTGCATCTAATTTTTACATCTAATTTTTGTGTTTCGGTGGGGATGTGATGCCCTGTAAAAAATGACTAACAAATTACCCTGCAGCAGAGTGTGCCAATAGGGTCATATGCAGAGCACCGGCCCCTGCTCAGTGATGTACTCCCTGCTAGGCAAAGAAGTATGTCATTAGGATTCCTGGGGATACCCTTCATATTCCAATCGTTTTGCGCATGCGCGCCACAAAATTGCTGTCAACCTTTATGCATATGCGTTGCCCGTTGACTTACATTACAAGTCCAGCAGTAACGTGCTGTTGCCCCTGTAAAATTACACCTACATTCATTTATTTTAATATAAACACTCTACCAAAAGCAGTACAGGTAAATAGTATGTCACACTTTGCCAATTTTGGCTTAACCTTAATTGTACATATAGGTTGAGAGGGATGTTAGATCAGGTCCCTCTTCCCTGGATCAGAACTGTCAGACAGACGTTTTCTGTACACAGGGATTTGCAAAATAGTAGTAAGTGCCCCAAATCTCTGTGTACTGATTAGTGTAGATGCCAGATTTACTGGATGGTAGTATACTCCAAAACAGTGAATAAGCATGCAAGGGTCTTTGCTGATCCCCCCCACTCAGTGGTTTCTTGGTGGGGTGTAGCTATCTTGCATGTGTAATATCAGTCACAGTTTGGATACTGAAGTCAACCTACCCAGAACTGGCTTGTACACAATGGGCGCACTTTTTCCTTATTGGAAGGCTGGATAACTATTGTGCATCATCACCAGCCCACCATTTTGTTTGTCAAGGAATTTGACCCCATAGGGGTTAAAATAAGCCTTCATGGAAGGTAGCTGGGTATATAAATCACCATGGGTGTATGAAGGAGTGAGGTATAGAGTGTGGCTATAAAGTGCTACTCAACCATTGTTTCACCTCATTTCATGAGGCGTCGTCAGGAGTGATGTGATACACATTGATATATACACTATATACAAAATATACAAATCATTCCCCCCACCAGCAAAGTTTCCCCCAGCAACCTGCTCAAGGCAGAGCTGAGTGTAGACTGAGCATAAAGGTTTAAATACCCTCCAGCCGTTCCTGCCCCCTTCCAAAGTACCTCCTCTTCATGTGTCCGCATCCATGTTCCTCCCCCACATTAGTAACGGTACTGCCCTGTCATCCGCCTATTTCCGCAATGTCCCGGTGAGCGGCATCTCGCTGCATGATTCACTTCCTGCTTGTTACCTCACAGACGGCGACGTCACATCTGCCCACCGTTCTAGCGTGCTAATAGGCTGGCGGACTCTGTGCGTCGCCGCCGCCCACTGTTTCCTTGGCAACCTAATACGTGTTCTCAGTTGCCTTGGAAGCGTGTATACAAATGCATTGCGGACTCTGCCGCCTGTGTTAGGCGCATCGATCATTATGCATAAATATACATAGGTGGCACTCTATTTCGCAAATTGGACATCCGTTTCTGCTCGTATTTGTCTATCTTCTGCTGTTTTAGGCATATATGATTAACCTTAGTACAGTAGATGTACATAACAATGAACATAATTATATCCACAGAAAGGGGGGGGGGGGGGTCATCCCCCCTGGATCAAATAGATACATATTCCTTAGTCCCAGCCACATGTTGGTGTTAAGGTATATGCTGGAGATGGCATAATATCCAGCTACTACTGCGCCTGCAATTAGGCTACATAGGGGGAGACTAGAGGGAGGGGAGGGGGGGGGGAGGGAAGGGGGGGGGGGGCGGAGGGAGAGTAGATGACAATCAAATACATAAGTATAGGTGTCAGATGAAACGGTACATTGTTAAATGTATCCGGCATTTATATCAGACAAATCGATCATGCCGTTGTATATGACCTGATTACTCAAATGAAACCCTTTATGGAAAAATCCTCATTTAGACCCCGTGGTGAAATAGTGTCCAACCGAAAAATCCATGCTAGTTCCAACTGTAAAAGCTTCTTGTCTAGGTCCAGTGGCGTAGCTAAGCAGCTGTGGGCCCTGATGCAAGTTTTACAATGGGGCCCCCCAGGCACTCTATACATAACAATTGATACGGCGCACTAAAACCTGACAATGGCAACTACAGTGTCAGAGGTGCAAGAAGGGGATGGGGAAGAGCTTGTTAATGTTTACCACTATTCAATGTATATATAGAAGTGATTATTATGAGCACAGGACCAATAGAGAGCGAATACAGTAGTTGAGGGAGGGCCCTTCGGGGCCCCTCTGGCCCAAGGGCCCCGATGCGGTCGCTACCGCTGCACCCCCTATTGCTACGCCCCTGTCTAGGTCGCCCCCTCTTTTTCCTTGTTTCCATTGCTGCAAACCCCAGAAAGAGATGGCCAGGGGGTCAGATTGATGGACGGAATTCATATGTTTTGCAACCGGGGTGTCACGTTTATGTTTTATGTCCCCTACATGTTCCAACACTCTATCCTTCAGAGCTCTGGTAGTTTTCCCCACGTAGAGGAGATCGCAATTGCAGCTTGCAATATAGACCACCCCTCTTGTGTTGCAGTTGAAAAACGACCTCATGGCAAACTTCCTATTTACTGTTTTTGCCCAAAAGTCTTTCTTTTTTGCTATAAACGGGCATGCCTTACAGTGTCCACATTTAAACAACCCAATGGTTTGGGAGGTAACCAGTTGAGGTGAGTGTCAATCATTTTCGATCTGGAGAACGCACTGTGGACCAACTTGTCCCTTAGGTTTTCGGTGCGTCTATATGTGATTGACGGCTTCGTTGAGAGATGTCTAGTGAGTTCTTTGTCCTGATGGAGGACTGGCCAATATTTCTCCATAATTTGATAAATGTGATGGGATTGTTTTGAGTAGGAGCCTATAAGCCTCACTATTTTGCTGTCATTTCTTCCTTTACTCACTAGGGGAGTTTTTTTGTCACTCAACGTCTCTTCTCTTTTTCTACCTTTCGCTCTCCTGTACGCTTTTTCAATGACAGTGTCTGGAAATCCTCTTTGGTGAAATCTGTTTCTGAGGAGGTCACTCTCCTTTTCAAATTCCATCTCTGTCGAGCAGTTTCTCCGCGCACGCAGAAACTGACCGACAGGAATCTCTGCTTTCAAAGATCTCGGATGTGCGCTATTCCAATGGAGCAGGGAATTAGTCGTGGTGGCTTTCCTAAAGATTTTTGTGTTCAACTCTCCTTCATAACTTTTTGTGATTTCCAGATCCAGAAATGTGATTGTGACAGGATCCTCAGTGAGGACATGCTCTTCTTCACATCCCACATCTCCTTTTGGGGGAGATTTATTGACGACGTCTTGATCCTATGGGAGGGGCCAGGAGAGTTGTTTGTAAATTTCATAGAAATATTGAACAACAACCAGATAGGCATGCATTTCACTTTCGAAACCGAAAACCTAAGGGACAAGTTGGTCCACAGTGCGTTCTCCAGATCGAAAACGATTGACACTCACCTCAACTGGTTACCTCCCAAACCATTGGGTTGTTTTAAATGTGGACACTGTAAGGCATGCTCGTTTATAGCAAAAAGGAAAGACTTTTGGGCAAAAACAGTAAATAGGAAGTTTGCCATGAGGTCATTTTTCAACTGCAACACAAGAGGGGTGGTCTATATTGCAAGCTGCAATTGCGATCTCCTCTACGTGGGGAAAACTACCAGAGCTCTGAAGGATAGAGTGTTGGAACATGTAGGGGACATAAAACATAAACGTGACACCCCGGTTGCAAAACACATGAATTCTGTCCATCAATCTGACCCCCTGGCCATCTCTTTCTGGGGTTTGCAGCAATGGAAACAAGGAAAAAGAGGGGGCGACCTAGACAAGAAGCTTTTACAGTTGGAACTAGCATGGATTTTTCGGTTGGACACTATTGCACCACGGGGTCTAAATGAGGATTTTTCCATAAAGGGTTTCATTTGAGTAATCAGGTCATATACAACGGCATGATCGATTTGTCTGATATAAATGCCGGATACATTTAACAATGTACCGTTTCATCTGACACCTATACTAATGTATTTGATTGTCATCTACTCTCCCTCCGCCCCCCCCCCCTTCCCTCCCCCCCCCTCCCCTCCCTCTAGTCTCCCCCTATGTAGCCCAATTGCAGGCGCAGTAGCAGCTGGATATTATGCCATCTCCAGCATATACCTTAACACCAACATGTGGCTGGGACTAAGGAATATGTATCTATTTGATCCAGGGGGGATGACCCCCCCCCCCCTTTCTGTGGATATAATTATGTTCATTGTTATATACATCTACTGTACTAAGGTTAATTATATATGCCTAAAACAGCAGAAGATAGACAAATACGAGCAGAAACGGATGTCCAATTTGCGAAATAGAGTGCCACCTATGTGAGGATTGATATGCCCCGTTCATATTTATGCATAATGTCGGGCGATCGATGCGCCTAACACAGGCGGCAGAGTCTGCAATGCATTTGTATACACGCTTCCAAGGCAACTGAGAACACGTATTAGGTTGCCAAGGAAACAGTGGGCGGCGGCGATGCACAGAGTCCGCCAGCCTATTAGCACGCTAGAACGGTGGGCAGATGTGACGTCGCCGTCTGTGAGGTAACAAGCAGGAAGTGAATCATGCAGCGAGATGCCGCTCACCGGGACATTGCGGAAATAGGCGGATGACAGGGCAGTACCGTTACTAATGTGGGGGAGGAACATGGATGCGGACACATAAAGGGGAGGTACTTTGGAAGGAGGCAGGAACGGCTGGAGGGTATTTAAACCTTTATGCTCAGTCTACACTCAGCTCTGACTTGAGCAGGTTGCTGGGGGAAACTTTGCTGGTGGGGGGAATGATTTGTATATTTTGTATATAGTGTATATATCAATGTGTATCACATCACTCCTGACGACGCCTCATAAAATGAGGTGAAACAATTGTTGAGTAGCACCTAATAGCCACACTCTATACCTCACTCCTTCATACACCCATGGTGATTTATATACCCAGCTACCTTCCACGAAGGCTTATTTTAACCCCTATGGGGTCAAATTCCTTGACAAACAAAATGGTGGGCTGGTGATGATGCACAATAGTTATCCAGCCTTCCAATAAGGAAAAAGTGCGCCCATTGTGTACAAGCCAGTTCTGGGTAGGTTGACTTCAGTATCCAAACTGTGACTGATATTACACATGCAAGATAGCTACACCCCACCAAGAAACCACTGAGTGGGGGGGGGGGGGGGGATCAGCAAAGACCCTTGCATGCTTATTCACTGTTTTGGAGTATACTACCATCCAGCCAATCTGGCATCTACATTAATCAGTACACAGAGATTTGGGGCACTTACTACTATTTTGCAAATCCCTGTGTACAGAAAACGTCTGTCTGAAAGTTCTGATCCAGGAAAGAGGGACCTGATCTAACATTCCTCTCAACCTATAGGTACAATTAAGGTTAAGCCAAAATTGGCAAAGTGTGACATTTATTTTAATACAAAGACCCTCACTTACATAAAAAATGAACGCCTTCCCTCCCACCCTATCCCATAGTTACCTAAATTAATTATAAGCATATAATAAATTGTAAGTATATAATAAAAATGACAAATTAAAAAAAAAACGTAAATAGTTACCTTAGGGATTTAACTTTTTTAATATGTATGTTAAAAGGGTATATTGATTTTATTTATGAAATTATGAAAAATTAAAAAAAATGCACCATGCATATGGCGCCGTACATTGTACTAGGAAACATTTTAATAACCAGGAAAAATGGGCAAATAAAATGTGTGGGTTTTAATTACGGTAGCATGTATTATTTTAAAAATATAATGCCCGCAAACTAAAAAGTAATGATTTTTTTTCTTTTTTTTCTTATGTTTCCTGTTAAAATGCATTTAGCATAATTATTAGCCCAATCTACCACTCAAAGAAAGCCTAATTGGTGGTGAAAAAAACAACAAGATATAGATCGTTTCGTTGTGATAAGTAGCAATAAAGGTATAGGCGAATTAATAGAAGGAGTGCTGAAAGGTGAAAATTGCTCTGGCACAGAAGGGAAAAACCCCTTAGTAGTGAAGTGGTTAAGCTGCCTAAACGGCTCAGACTCTGTCAAAGCTTGGCACTGTGGCACTATGAATAGGAAAACTGCAAGAAATGCCACATGGATTAGACATTGTATAGGAATTACATCTGTGATTTCTTTACAGACATTCTTGTTTTGCAGAAGTTATCAGCTGTACACATTTTAAGCACTTATCTCAAGTCAGCTGGATGACTCTCATTATAATAAAATGAGTCACAGGATGACTAAAGAGTTAAGGTTCGTACACACGCCGGACTGGAGGCAACGACGGGTCCGTCGTCACCTCCCGCTGGGTGGGCGTTCCAACGACAGTCCGGCATGTGTACGCACTGTCGGCGGACTGATACGGGTGTTTCTGAGCGATCCGCCCGGCGGATCGCTCAGAAACACCCGTATCAGTCCGCCGACAGTGCGTACACATGCCGGACTGTCGTTGGAACGCCCACCCAGCGGGAGGTGACGACGGACCCGTCGTTGCCTCCAGTCCGGCGTGTGTACGGACCTTAAGACAAAGATTATTTGCATTATAGCTGCAAGGACAAGGGATTATTCTCTAAAGACATGGTGGTGCAGTGGGTAGCAGTCTTGCCTTGCAGCTCTCGGTCCCCAATTCAAATTGCAGCCAAGGACTTTGTGCATTCTCCCTGTGTCTGTGTGGGTTTCCTCTAGGCACTGCGGTTTCCTCCCACATCCCATAAAAAGTTAATTGGCTTCCTCCTAAATTGGCCCTAGAGTAATAGCGCCACAAAAAAATGGCACAGGGTGATGCCGATAATTACATCTTGCTAATAAGGTTATTTCACGTTTTGGAAATGTCCTAAAATGTTAAATAATGTAGCAAAGTGTCTCCTCCTCCACTTCCTGGAGTCCTGCAGCCAGCCAATCACCATGTGCGGACTGAAGCTGCAGGATAATTGGCAGCTAAGTAGGAAGTGGAAGAGACACTATTGCCCAGGACCAGGTAATATATTCCTTCACACCGGCCTACTCTCACACTGAACTCTTCCTCTACCTATGCCTAACCCTAACCACTCCACCCCGGCTGCCTAACCTTAACCACTCCACCCCGGCTGCCTAACCCTAACCACTCCACCCCGGCTGCCTAACCCTAACCACTCCACCACCACACCTAACCCTAACTCTCTGCCTAATTGAACCTACACAATGCTGTCATAGGCAGCAGTAGTAAAAGCCACGATTAGCGGCAAGGAGGTTTAATGATGGCGCCTGATAAATAGTGCAGATCTAAGGGCATGTTTTCTTGTAAACAATGGAGATGACATCACTGTCTTGTCACGTTTTGGGGTGGAATATTGGGGATTACATTGTTATATATGGTAGGAGAACTTTATGTGCTTGTAACCACATGCCTTGATAAAGGGGGACCCTGCGTGGCCCCCGAAACAATTGTCGGCTTATCATCCTTGCGGACATGCATGGCTCAATAAAAGAGCGTGATTAATTTGGAGTGTGTACTGATACATTGGATTGCCGATAAATAGTGCAGGCTCCTAGCACCCGCACCATGACTTAAAGTGAACCTCCGGACTAAAAATCTACTCAGTAGAACTGAAAAGGCTTGGTGTTTCTTTAACAGTTTCACAGCATCAGAACTTTGTTTTTCTTACCAAAGCATCATTTTTAGCTGCATTTTTAGCTAAGCTCCACCCATCAAAGAAAAAAGCCCGGGCTTTTTTCCCCTGATGCTGTGCAGAGCATGATGGGATTTCCTATGTTGTTGTTCACATTGCCTAGCAACTGGGAGAGGTGCTCAAGACACAGGACAGTTGGAACTTTGTATCATGCTCCCTGTCACCTCTTTTTAACCAAAAAGATGGCTGCCATCATGAAATCAACCATTTGCCTGTTCTTTTAAAACAGGGTTGGTAAGAGATTATATTACCTATCTATTTTAACAATAACATAACTAATGTAGCTTAATGACAGTATGTTTGTTTAGGCTGAAGTTCCTCTTTAACCTCCTTGCTATGGTGGTGCCATTTTTTCCGGCGCTTGTCCTGCGCCATTTTATCTGCTCCGCCTTGAAGACATGAAATTTGCATCTCAATGGCTTTCCCTACTTTTAACAAAGGCTGGAGAAAAGGGACAGCATATAGGGGGTAAAGTCATACCTCCCAACTGTTTGAGAGCGGAAAGAGGGACACTTAAGCCACACCCCTAGTCACCCCCTGGACACACCCCTAGTTACACATAATATAATGATTTCATAAGAAAAATATGTTTTATAATTCAATCCACACTGCTCCTTTCTATCCTCGTTCATTTTTCTTCATGTTAACATTTAAAAATAAGAAATATATCAATTTAAACACAGAGGCGCTCACTTTTGCATTTAGACCCATTGAGCTATACTCCTGTTTGCCTGATGAAGCAGGATCACACCTGCGAAATGCGTTGCACTAAGTGGAGTTTAACAATGTTTTTTGTATTGATATATTGTGGCTCAATTGAGTTCTATATTTTCGAGGGAGGTAAGTCCACCTGAACATCCCCCTCTTTTAGACGGTTTTTAAACATTTTTATTCTACTCTGGTGCCTCTGTACACCAAGCCTTGCTGAAATATCAATTTAAAGGGTGGGGATAAAGTTTAGAGTCAATTAAACACATTTTTCCAGTAGGAAAATACATATTTTTACTTAGATTTTAATATGATTCCTGAAAGAGTGACAAATGAGTAAGAAAGAAGGACATAAAGACAGGGTTCCCAAAGAACCTACACAAATTGTAGGTTGACAGTTTGGAACTGTCCTTCCAAAAGAACGACAGTTGGGAGCTATGGGTAAAGTCTGCTCCTGAGCTTTCATGACATGCGGAAACATTTAAATATTGCGAGGCGATAGGTTGCATGGTGTGAAGCGGCACTGAAGTGAAGAGGACCTGTCCTGCCTCCAGGAGCAGGTGAACTACAACGCTCCACTGCTGCTCTGCCTCATTGGTGCGGTGACTGTAACCCTCTAAAAGAGGGTCACAAAAGTTTTGCTAATGTATTTCTATGTGTGAGGTAACTTTAGCATCAAAGGCTAAATTTCACCTTAGATGCTTGCCTGTGGAACTAAAATGGCGCATGGGAGAGGAGGCGCTGTACCGGTCGCATAGACTGTTGCTAAGTGACCAAAGCACACAGAGCAGTGGAACTTTCCAGAAGCCACACGCAGAGACATTGTGTTGATGATACAGTTGTTGCTGCCATCTAGACTGAAGGAATCTGCTTCTGACTAAGTACAGTGTATTGAGTGTGAAGTCCTTTTTGTTACAAGAGACATTATCAGCCTCCATTAAGTACCCCGCTGAGCTGACGCAGCCACCGCTTGATTCAGAAACCGTGTGCCTGTCAAGTCCATTTCAAGTCTAGAGTTAAAGTTTGTGTATTCTTCTGTGCTATGTTTTGAAGTGTTACTGAGAGTTTGATACAAGAAGTGAACCAAAGTGTTATTTATGCAAATTACCTGCACGGTCCTACAGAAACCATAAATTAATAAGGCCGTGATTGTAAAGAATACTTGTCAGTGTTAAAGAAGACAAGTGGAAAGAGAAGGAGTTGCATTGCGTCTTGTGATACTAAAAGTGTGCTACAGTAAGAAGTGAACTGTCATCTGACCAAGATACAGAGTTAACTTACTTGGATTACAAGGTTTACATCAACTCTAAATTAGAGCTCATTCAGCCTAAAAGTCAAACAGCACTAAAAGAGTTATATTGTGGGAGGGTGATTCTGGTGGTATAGCTGGGTGCATTTGGTCACTTTTCTATTTTATTTTGTTTACTTTTATTTTCCTAACCTTTTTGTTTATTTGACTTCTAATTTATTTTGTTTGTTATTTTGGGAAGCCCTATCCAGACAAGTATGTTAAGAGTAAAGTGGGTTTGTGGTAAGATATTATCAAGGGTAAAGAGTCTAGATCTCTAAAGGGAACCTTAACTGAGAGTGATATGGATGTTTCCTGTTAAACAATACCAGTTGCCTGGCAGTCCAGCTGATCTCTGTGACTGCAATAGTGGCTGAATCACACCCTGAAACAAGCATGCAGCTAATCCAGTCTGACTTCAGTCAGAGCACCTGATCTGCATGCTTGTTCAGGGGCTGTGGCTAAAAGTATTAGAGACACAGGATCAGCAGGCGATTCAGGCAACTGGTATTATTTTAAAAGGAAAAATCCATATCCTTCTCAGTTTAGGTTCCCTTTAAGTAAGGTGAACATCCTTTTGGGATCAACCAACGAACTGTGCAATTATACAGTACCATCTTAAGAACTGTCTCGAGTTCCCCCAAGGTTTTGCTGAGCAATATAGCTTGGACTTAGTTGTAAGGGACTGAACTGTTTAGGAACTGAAATTGCTCAGTAGGCCATCCCCTTTCCCCAGCCAACGCCCCAACAGTGGTACTGTGATGTAAATATGCTGTAAAGTGATTGATCATTGTACAAGAAGACCTTTGTAGCTCAAATTTCCTATATAACTTGTCTGTAACTTAACCTTTTTATTCCGGAGCATTTACCGGTGCACCGGCTGTGAAGACTTGGGGATTGTGTATTTTGACCTGTGATGTGCAAGGGAGGTGGGTTGTGTAGTTAAAGTGTTATGGGTTGATTGAAGCTGACAGTGACCACTGTTAGGTCGCAGATAAATCTTTGATAATTTCAGTCAGTGTCTGGTGGCTTCCCCTCAGCCGGGGCCTGGTGCTAACGTTTAAATCGGGTTACATGACCTCATAACCTTATACTGTCTGTGAGGCCGGGCAAACTATAGTTACGTCCCTGCTAGAGTCACTGGCTGACAAATCTTCCTGTATGACCGTGCTGCGACCCCTGCTCCTACGCCAATGCTCATCATTTCTCCTGCAAGCGGATCCTGCACGGCAGCATGTTATCCACTCCAGTATTATCCATACCTTTCCTGAAGTCCTATCAGCAGAGCATGTTTTGCAGGTGACCCCACATAAGCACAGGTCATTCAGCTATCAGCACTGCAATAACTCATCTGTGCGGCCGGCTAGCCACAAAACATCCACAAAAATGGCCACGCTGGTTTCTGCAGAACAGAATGACAAGACTTGTGGGGGAAGTTCCAGTTTTAATTTTGCACACAAGTTACAAAACTGAGGAACTGGAACCACAAAAATAGTAAAGAAGTTTCTTCTGTAAATGTTAGGTCATTCCGCATCTTTATTTAAACTTATCAGTTTCACATGAATTTCTGGCATTTCAGATTTTTAGCGTTATTTCGACTTCCCGTAAACACAGATGGCCTTGACACATGATATACCAGGATCCTGATTCACTAAAGCTAGGTACACATGAGCAAGTATGGTCACCCACAGGGATTGGGACCAGTGGTGTGTGTAGAGGGGTGCAGGCATGGCTCCTGCCACAGGCGCCACAACACCATGGGCGCCATGCCTGCTCCCTCCTCCCTCATGGTGAACATCGGGGGCGGGGGCTATTAATACTGGGGGACACCTCATTACCTTTACTGGGAGACACTTCTCACCACCTATACTGCGGGGCTACTAATACTGGGGTACATCTCATAACCTATATTTGGGGGATTACTTATACTGGGGGACACTTCTTTCTACACATATTGAGGGGACACCTCTAAACACCTACACAGGGGGAGGAAGGGAAATTTGGGTAGCCCAGCTGATTAATTCTGGTGTCTAGTGAGAATTCAATTAACTTCTGCAATATCCAGCACAGAAAACGATACTAAATGTATCAGATAAAAGAGGCTGTTATTATATGGCACGGGCGTCTAACTGGGGGTAGGTGCAATTTTAGTGTTTGCCATAGGCGCTATATTAGCCAGATATGCCCTGATTGGGGCTGATCTATGGGGCATCCAATCAGGGTGCTGTACAGGTGCAGCACTAGGATCTCTGTTGCTATGGAGAAGGTAAGGGGGAAGATGTGAGGTGAGCGGGAAAACAATGCTTGGGGGGGTTAGTCAGACATCATTGTCACTACAAATCCATAAGTAATTGGATTATCATTTATTTCCTTTTCTATACACCGATAAAGCTGGTACACTAAGTTCAAAAATAAAAGAGGGACTGGACAGGGCAAGGTACCTAGGGAAGGTCAGCATGATGGGGTTTTCTAGGCAAATGATTAGTAACGAGGACAAGGGTAAAAGACCAGATTTTCTTACCTGAGCTTCTTGCAGTACTTACCTGGGACTTCTTGGTCCCCTGTAGTTCCGATTCTCTCCAGGATGCTGCTGTCTCCACCAAAAGATCTGGCTACTGGGCATGCATGGGCCTCCTTGATTGTGCTCCTGTGGCTGGGAGTGCATGTGCAGTTTAAGTATTTGTGAACTGCGCAAGTGCAGAATGCTCCCGCCTATGGGGCTGCGATCGAGGTGGCATGGGGACAGAACCGTGTATGTGCTGTAGCCGAGATCAGAGTTCTGGTTAGGGATCTTTCGGAGCAGACAGCGGCACCCTGGAGAGGATCAGAACTACAGCGAGGGACCTGATATAGTGCAAAGGGCAGGTAAGTAAATCTGACCCTCCCCCTCCGGTATTCCTTTAAGAGTGGGCAGGGGAGCCCTGGAAATGGAAATTAGGTCGAGGAGCATTGGGCAGTGTCAGTCTGGACTGAAGTACAAGCTCTTTCCCTTCCACCCTTTAGTTTGGGTTAATTTAAGTGTTTTTTAAATGCTGTCATTGCAGCCAGGTGGGGGGCAAGGTCTCCGGAGGTAGTTGGTTTGGCGTTGGTGTGGAACAGCCTTGGTGTGGTTGCCTCGTTCATGCGAGATGAGCTCCTCCAAGAGCGAGTTTTGATATAACATTCAGCTGTCCACGAGTTGGTGTCTGGAGCACAGAAACAGGCTGTATGTCAGTGTAGTGTGGTTACCTCCGGACCCCTTGCCCTAGATTTATTACTGTGTTATCTTCAGTCATGTTGTTTGATTGGTTGTACTTACTGTATATTTTGCAGGGTAGCACTGCTAAATGCAGTGTAATGCTACAGGCCCTTGAGCTACTGCTGCTTCTGCACCTCCCCCAATCAACCTTGATCTTAAGTCTTGTCCATTTATTTAAAAATCGACCAAAAGTTGATCGATTGGACATTTTGGGAGAATCAATTCCTTGAAGATCTATCCTATTTGTAGGAAGTTGAAAGTGAAAATTAATAAGTGTATGGGCATCTTAAAGGACAACTGAAGTAAGAGGCACATGAAGACTGCCATATTTATTTCCTTTTAAACAATACCAGTTGTCTGGCTGTCCTGCTGATCTATTTGGCTGCAGGAGCATCTAACCCCAGAAACAAGCATGCAGCCAATCTTGTCAGATCTGACAATAATGTCAGAAACCCCTGATCTGCTGCATGCTTGTTCAGGGTCTATGGCTAAAAGTATTAGAAGCAGAGGATCAGCCTGGTAGCCAGGCAACTGGCATTGCTTAAAAGGAAATAAATATGGCAGCCTCCATATCCCTCTCGCTTTATTTGTCCTTTAAGAGTTTGATGGTTTAAATGTTATTCGGTAGTTGGTTCTCTTTGCTCTCCCAGTAATAAGCAATACCATCATCAAGAAAAAAGTTAGCAAGCTATTCTAAGCGTTGTCATTAATATCTTTACAATATGCAGTGCTGAGCTGAAAGCTCAACAATGTCACTTTAATTAAAGTGAATAAAAGTACTTGTCCCCAGAATCCTGCGGCCATATTTAGAGGCTCTTTAAAGCGACACTCCCTGCAGAGGACCCGTATTCAGACAGCAGTGTATATTAGCTCTGGTAGGTTTCCTTCCTCCCTGGATGTTGTTATCAGTTCACCGGTCTGTTATGCCTTCCTCATTGTCTAGTCCGCATCTCCAGGGTAACATATCAAAGCAACTTCATTCATGAGTCATCCGTAGGTCCCCAGCGCTGGCCGCACACATATCCTGTAAATACAGCGTCACTGTCTGCGGGGTCATCCAGGAATATTTCCTCTATCGGATGAATGACAGCCCTTCACGTACTTGTTCGTGTTATAGTTGGTCTCTTATCTCACAAAGTAATTTGGCTGCTAGCCGACTAGAGGTGGTAGATGCAGTGAGATGTCTGGTTGGCAGGGCAGTTTCTAGGCTAAATTGCACCCAGGGAAAGTGTGTAAAAATTGCGCCCCACCCCCACCCCCGTGGACTCTTGAACCCTTTCTCCTTAGGGACAGTCACACAGCCACAGGTCACAAGTAGATCTGCCTACTTACTAGTGACCAGCCGCTCTTCCAGAAGGAAGCAGGGACCAGGAAAACACACAGGCGAAGAGAGCCCGGAAAGCCGACTCCTCCATGGGCGCAGCACACTGACAGCCTGCAGTACCGCTACAGGTGTCATCACGCAGTGGTGACGTGATGATGACTTGATGTCTGACACAGGCAGCCCAGGAGGCGTCAAGGAAAGTGATCTCTCTGGTAATCTTCTTACTTCTTCCATTCGCCTGCACCGTGCATCACCAGCTCCCTAGCGGTTATGTCCTTCTGCCTGCGCCCCCCCCCTCTTCTATTTGCAGGTCTGCGCCCAGGGCGGTTGCCCGGCCCACTCTGCTGGTGGGTTGACTATTTTTATTCTTTGCCAGCTAAATTTTCCTTTAGCTTTAAAGTCAGCCTGAAGTTGCTTTAAAGCAGCGTGCAGTGACTTCAGTTGCCTCTATTAGAGATATGCAAATCCTACCCTTTCTGGGTTTTGTTGTTTGTATACAGGCCTGTGACCAAGCATGACCTTACTAATGCCTAGAGTACTGCCAATCAGACATTGGGGAGGTACCAGCTGCACACTAGCAAGAAGGCTCTTGTGTCTACTATATGTGCAACAAGAAGAGCTCCAATGAGAGCAGGAGGTTTTGAAATTGAAGCAGGAAAAAAGGGCGCATGCGGCAAGTGGACGAAATGGGCACCACCATAGGTGCCAATAGAACATAGCGGTCTTTGGGCGTCAGAGTGGCAATTTGGGTGCCTGATATATAGCGTCCGCTGATACAGCATTCCCTATATATATCAGGATCACAGGTGCCGCTTTTTTGTATTTAGTTCACTTGCAGCATGCGCCCATTTTGATAGGATGGGGTGGGCTGTCTGTAGTTCTATGCAATATGGTGTAGATCCTGCCGGCCACCGAGACTGTGTAACTCACACACGGGGAGCCCTTTGGCAGCGAATCCTTGGTTCTACGAGACGCGATTTCGAAATTCTGGCCGGTGATTGAGGTGGATCCCCAGTTGTCTTCAATCTGCAGGACCCCACCTAGGATAGTATATAGAAAGGGTAAGTCGATCAGGGACCATTTGGTCCGAGCCGACATTGGGAGATCTAGGGGCCCCACACAGAGGTTTCTGGGACCACCAAGAGTGGGTACCTTCCCCTGTTTATACTGCCAACACTGTAACAGTATTATTAGAGGCACTGAGATCCACCATCCACGACAGGGTACCCCGATACCCCTCAAGGATTTCGCCACATGTGACACTAAAGGGGTAGTTTATTGCATTAAATGTCCTTGCGGTCTGGCCTATGTAGGACAGACCAAAAGAGATATTAAATCCCGACTAAATGAACATAAAAGTAACATTCAGAACCCCAATAAAAACAAAAGTGGGGAGGGAGAAAGCAATCGGGATCCCCCTTTAGCAAGACATTTTAGAGAACAAGGTCATAATGTTAGTCAGTTAAAGGGGAACTGAAGAGAGAGGTATATGGAGGCTGTCATGTTTATTTCCTTTTAATCATTACCAGTTGCCTGGCAGCCCTGCTGGTCTATTTCTCTGCAGTAGTGTAAGGCTTGGTGGTGTATTCTCCACAGTCAGCATGCAACGCATGAGCTGGCGTGGAGGAGGTACACACACTAGCACCAGGAAACAGGCTATCCCTAGTATAGTGGAGGGGAGGACTGACTCCAAAAGGAGATTGTGGCGCACAGAGCCGGTGCAGATCTGACAGCCACAAACAATGCTTTCGTTATAACGTCTCAGCGCAAAGTAGCGCTGAGCGCACAAACCAGAACTGAGGAGATCAGGACAGGTAGACAGAATGAACGCTTGCTAGCTAGCGGCTACTTAGCGACAGCAAGCGTCCAAAACCAGACAGACTGGAATGAGGCAGCCAATGCGATGCGGCGATGGCGTGCCTCACAAAGACAGGACAGGATAGTCAGAAAATAGCAGGATTAAGATAGATGAACGTAACACAGATAAATATACAATAAGTATGTTTTCCTAGCATATTACAATTACAGCTATCAATGAAACTATTTGTAACTTCTGACTAACATATGTATATATCGGCAATGAACCGATATATGACATAAGCAGGAACGCTGACTAAGACTGGAGTAATACAGGGGACAGGACTCAGAAGGATTCGCTATCTCTTCGCAGAGATGAACGCAATCCACAAACGGTAACAGAACAGGATTCAGAAGGATTCGTTATCTCTTCGCAGAGATGAACGCAATCCACCAACAGTAACAGAACAGGATTCAGAAGGATTCGTTATCTCTTCGCAGAGATGAACGCAATCCACAAACGGTAACAGGACAGGATTCAGAAGGATTCGCTATCTCTTCGCAGAGATGAACGCAATCCACAAACAGAACCAGGAGCAGGGTAACTACCTCAGCACGGGTGGTCACGGTACGCGCAACCTACCAAAACGTGCTGGAAAGCTGACTAACTGCACACAGGATATAAACAGTTCGTGTACGTATACATCAGCGACACTGATGTATTAACGTATCACAAATACAAGGAAAATAATAAACGTGCTGGTATGCATATATATTGGCAATGAACCAATATATGATGCAAAGACCAGCAAAGTATCTTTAACAAGAAACACGATCGGGGGCTAAAGCGACAGCAAGGCAGGCTTAAGCTGAAGCTATGAAAACCCAAGGAAACCCTGCAGGAAGCAGATCTTTATACTGAGGTCATCCAATGGGAGCAGACATGCAGATTCCCACACAGGTGAATGATAATCAGTCACAAGCTGACAGCAGGGAAAGACAGACAAACCTATGCAGCTTGCATGGAAAGACATCAGAACTGCCTGAGCTGCAGCACTACTTCCAGCAATAGCTGCTGCAGCAGCGATCATTACAAGTAGTATCTGATTAAAACCAGAAACAAGCATGCAGCTAGTCTTGTCAGATCAGACTTATAAGTCTGAACCACTGAAACACCTGATCTGCTGCATGCTTGTTCAGGGGCTATGGCTAATAGTATTAGAGGCAGAGGATCAGCAGGGCTGCCAGGCAACTGGTATTGTCTAAAAGGAAATAAACATGACAGCCTCCATATACCTCTCTCTTCAGTTCCCCTTTAAGGTGGCTGATTTTAGAGGTAGTGCAATTCCAGGAAGGTAGTGATCGTAGAACCACCTTACTTAGACGTGAGGCCTGGTGGATGGAGAAACTGGGGACTCAGTCACCATATGGCTTGAATGAAGACTTCAGTCTCAGATGCTACCTATGAATTTTTGAGCTGCTCTCTAACCCTGAAAGGGTTAATGTATCTTTTAAGCATGTGCCCGCCCCCCAATTAATTGGGTGTGGTGTGTAAGTCTGATTTTATATATTCACTAGCTGATTGCCCGGCGTTGCCCGGGTATGTATTTGGCTGGTGTTGGCTCCGCCTACGTTTTCTAACCCTAACACACAAACACTCAATGACCAAGTTTGTGAGCTTTGCGGTCTTTGGTATCAATAATCAGCATTGAAATGAAACAAATCTGATTGGCTGTGTGTGGCTCCACCCCCTTTTCTGAATTTGAACCCCAGTCACCCAATAACCAACTGTACCAGGTTTGAGGCCAGTGCCATTAACAGTTCAAGAATGGTAGCAATTAAATATTCCCCTTGAAAAGCAACAGGTGAAGTTTGATTCACTTTTGTAGGCTCCACCCACTTTTCTGAATATTAATCCCAGTCACCCAATGACCAACTGTGCAAAGTTTAAAAACCCCGCCATTAACAGTGTAAGAATGGCTGCAGTTTACATTTTCCCAGTGAAATTTGTATTTGTCTCCACCCACTGATGACCCGGCGTTGCCCGGGTATGTATTTGACTGGTGTTGGCTCCGCCCACTTTCTAACCCTAACACACAAACACTCAATGACCAAGTTTGTGAGCTTTGGTGTCCTTGGCATCAATAATTTGTATATTCCCATAGAAATTAAACAAATTAGATAGGCTGTTTGTGGCTCCGCCCCTCTCCAGCATTTGAACCCCAGTCACCCAATGACCAACTGTAGCAGGTTTGAGGCATCTGCTATTAACAGTGTAAAAATGGCAGCAATTTAAATATTACACTTGAAAATCAACAGGTGAATTTTGATTGGCTATTGTAGGCTCCACCCACTTCCCTGAATATTAATCTCAGTCACTCAGTGACCATCTGGGCAAAGTTTGGGAACCCTGAAATAAACAGTGTAAGAAAGGCTGCAGTTTACACTTTCCCAGTGAAAATTGTTTTTGGCTCCGCCCACTTTTTGTAACCTGGACACAAAGTCACTACTCAATGCCCAAGTTTGTGAGTTTTGGGGTCCTTGGCATCAATAATTTGTATTTTCCCATGAAATGAAACAAATCTGATTCACTGTTTGTGGCTCTGTCCCCTTTTCTGAATTTGAACCCCAGTGACCCAATGACCAACTGTACCAGGTTTGAGGCTTGTGCCATTAACAGTGCAAGAATGGCAGCAATTTTAATATTCTCCTTGAAAAGTGACATGTGATTTTTGATTGGCATGTTTAGGCTCCACCCACTTTTCTGAATATTAATCCCATTCACCCAGTAACCAGCTATGCTAAGTTTGAGAACCCTGCCATTAACAGTGAAGAAGGGCTGCAGTTTACAATTTCCCAGAAAAATCTGTTTTTAACTCCACCCACTTTTTGTAACCTTGACACACAGTCACTACTCAATGACCAAGTTTGTGAGCTTTTGGGTTCCTGGCATCAAAATTGTGCTAATGGAAGCAGTTTATCCAGCAAAGAAATCTGGCTGTTTTTGGCTCCGCCCCTTTACTGAATTTGAACCCCAAACACTTAACGACCGACTGTAGCAGGTTTGAGGCCTCTGCTATTAACAGTGTGAGAATGGCCGCAGTTTCAATATTCCCCTTGAAAAGCGATAGGTGAATTTTGATTGGCTGTTGTAGGCTCCACCTACATTTCCGAATATTAATCCTAGTCACCCAGTGACCAACTGTGTGAAGTTTGAGAACCCTGCCATTAACAGTGTAAGAAAAGCTGCAGTTTACATTTCCCCATGTAAAAAGTTAGTTGTTTTTGGCTCCGCCCACTATTTCTAACCTTGACATACAGTCACTTAATGACCACGTTTATGAGCTTTGGGGTCTTTGGCATCAATAAGTTGCATTTTACCATTGAAATTAAACAAATCTGATTGGCTGTTTTTGGCCCGCTCCCTTCAGAATTTAAACCCCGGTCTCCCAGTGACTGACTGTAGCAGATGTTAGGCCTCTGCCATTAAGAGTGCATGAATGGCAGCAATGTAAATATTCCCCTTGAAAATCAAAAGGTGAATTTTGATTGGCTGCTGTAGGCTCCACCCACTTTTCTGAATATTAGTCCCAGTCACCCAGTGGCCAACTGTGTCACGTTTGAGAACCCTGCCAATAACAGAATGGCTGAAATCAATCTAACAAATCTGATTGGCTGTTTGTGGCTCCACCCCTTTAGTGAATTTGGACCCCAGTCACCCAATTATCAAGTTTATCAGCTTTGGGGTCCTTGGTATCAATACTTTCTATATTCCCATTGAAAAATAAACAAAACTGGCTGTTTGTGCCTCTGCCCCCTTCCTGAATTTGGACCCTAGTCACCCAGTGACCAACTGTACCAGGTTTGAGGCATCTGCTATTACCAGTATAAGAGAATGGTAGCAGATGAAATATTCCCTTTGAAAATCAAAAGGTGAATTTTTATTGGCTGTTGTAGGCTCCACCCACCTTCCAAAATCTTAATCTGTCACCCAATGACCAACTGTGCAAAGTTTGAGAACCCTGCCATTAACGGTGTAAGAATGGCTGCAGTTTGTATTTTCCCTGTAAAAGCTGTTTTGGCTCCGCCCACTTTTTTGTAACCTTGACACACAGTCACTCAATGACCATGTTTGTGAGCTGTCAGGTTCCTGACATCAAATTTGTGTAAATGGAAGCAATTTATCCACCAAGGAAATCTGATTGGCTGTATGTGGCCCCGCCCCTTTAGTGAATTTGGACCCCAGTCACCCAATGACCGACTGTAGCAAGTTTGAAGTCTCTGCCATTAAAAAGTGTAAGAATAGCAGCAGTTTAAATATTCCCCTTGAAAATCAATAGGTGAATTTTGATTGGCTGTTGTAGGCTCCACCCACTTTCCTGAATATTAATCCCAGTCACCCAGTGACCAAGTGTGCCAAGTTTGAAAACCCTGCGAGTGTAAGAATGGCTGCAGTTGAGATTTTCCCATTTAAAATGAATGGCTGAAATTTGATTGGCTGTTTTATGCTCCGCCCACTTTTCCTGGAATTGTAACCTCGGTCACCAAGTGACCAACTGTGCCAAGTGTGGGGACTCTGGCTTGTTTACTGTGAGAATGGCAGCCTTTTACATTTTTTCCATTGACATGAATGGGTGGAATCTGATTTGCTGTTTGTAGCTCCGCCCAGGTGTGCAGGGGGGACGCGAGACCCCCAGAACGTATCATCCCAGGTAGTAAGGGATCTGCATACCAAGTTTCGTTCAAATCGGTCAAGCCGTTTTTGCGTGATCGCGGCACATACACACACACACACACACATACACACACACACACACACACACATACATCCGATTTTATATATATAGATTTAGTTTTGCCAGATTCACTTGAGCACTTGAGAAAGGCCCTTTGCCCGAAACGTTGTGCTTTTTTGTGTGCTGTATCACCGCTATGGATTATTAAATACCTCTTTGTATATTACACGTTGGAGGGTCGAGTCCTATGTGGAAACTGGAACTTTTGGCTATCTGTAGTTTTACCATGATGTTCCTGACCTGTGGCCGCAGGTAGAGCCTCTGTGAGCCCAGCCTGTCTCTTCCTGGTAAGTGACCGCTCTCCTCCACCAGCACATCATACACCGAGTGCACAGAGCCTATGCTGTTATGGCCAAATCACGCACCCCCGCCTCCTGCTCTCCATCTCTGCATTTCCCTCCCTCTCCTTCCCTGGCTGGCGGCAGTGCCACCCACCGGCAGTCCCCACCTTGCTGCTCTCTGGGCACAGCATATAGTCGGGCTGATGTTATGTTGCCAGGTGGGGTTCCAGTGGCAAACCTCCGTCACCTCCTCCCGCTGCTGCAGCTGCGATCCTGGCACTATGCTGTGCCTAATATTTAACTTTTTAAAATGTATTTTGTGCCATATGATCATCGCACCGCACCACACCTGGTGGTGTTGTTGGGTGGTTAGTGTGTGCGGGAGGGGCATGTGCATCCCCACGTTGGGCAAAATGGGGCACTTGCCCTCCCCGACCGCCAGCTGCCCCCCCCGACCGTCCCCGCTGCCTAAGGCAGAACAGCCAGCCTAGCGTCAGACCTCTGATCAGCCGGCGACCAGTGAGTGCGGGCACTAGGACCTAGTGGTCACCGCACTGATATGCGGAAGTGACATCACTTCCGCATATGCAGCGCGGTGTTTACGGAGTACAGTGTGCCCGTTCTCACTGGTCGCTGGCTAATTCTAAGGTGTGAAGCTCACGCTGGGCTGCCTGCTGTGACATGGGGAGTGGGGGCACCTGTCACTGCCTAAACTGGTTGGTCCCTGTCACTACCTGAACTGGGTGGTCCCTGTCACTACCTGAACTGAGGGGCACCTGTCACTACCTAAACTAGGTGGCACCTGTCACTACCTAAACTGGGGGGGTCCTGTAACTACCTAAACTGGGGGGCACCTGTCACTACCTAAAGGGGCACCTGTCACTCGCAATCTAATTCTTACTATATTCCTAGTCTAATGTACCACCATTGCTAAGTTCATGTAAATTTGGCTCCACCTGTGACCACACCCACATCCTGGTCCATGGCCACACCCCCTTTTTTGTCTACGCCCCCCACTGGAAAACTTTCTGCGGACACCCATGGGGTGGGGGGTTAGTTTTAGGCTTTGGGGGTGTTAAGGGTTAGGAGTCATGGGGGAGGGTTCTGTGTGAGAGCAGGGTTAGGTTTGACTATAGCAAAATATTGTTATTTAATATCAATATTGTACATTTTTATATTAAAATATTGGTATTTCAGAACAATATTTTACTAACACCGTTACTGTGTGCCCTTATTTTCCTGTGCCTTTATTTGATGTACCCGTTGAAACAGGTGAGTATAGTGCAAGGGTGCCCTCACTTTTTTGGCTCGCAGGCTACTTAAAAATTCGCAGAGGCCAGGAGATCTACCAATTTTTCAAATGCGACTCCCCCCCCCCCCCCCCGTAAGGTAGTTAGGTATAGGTCCCTTCAGTACAGGTTAGTTAGGCATATGTGCCTTCAGTACAGGTTAGCTAGGTATATATGCCTTCAGTACAGGTTAGCTAGGTATATATGCCTTCAGTACAGGTTAGCTAGGCATATGTGCCTTCAGTACAGGTTAGCTAAGTATATGTGTCATCTCTTATACCCAGGGCCGGGCCGAGGCAGAGGCTGGAGAGGCTCCAGCCTCAGGGCGCAGTGTAGGAGGGGGCGCACAATTCATTGAGCTGTCATTCCCAATTGTGTTTGAAGCAGAAAGAAATAAGAAAAGGGGATACATGACAGTGACTGCAAGCCAGATAACTAGAGATTAAGTTGTTGGGGAGGTTGGGGGCCCTGTGGCACCTATTAGTCTAATAGCAATTAGTGTTGATGGCTGGGGTGGGAGGGATGGAGGGGCGCACTTTGCTGTCTCAGCCTTGGGTGCTGAAGGACCTTGTCCCGCCTCTGCTTATACCTATTCTTCCAAAGTGCAAGCCACAATTACGATTCAGCCACAGCAAAGTACCAGCAATTGACTGTCCACCCTCTTTGTCACCTGCAGCACCAGCCAGCTCCCTATCACCACTCGCACTGCATCGGGAAACAGGCCATATGCAGCAGCACTGCGCAGCCATGACACCTCGTCCTCACCGCCTACCTCACCAGTGGAGATCGCTGCACATCAGGCAGCTGAGGGAGTGCTCCAGCGGGCAACGTGAGTGGAAACGGAAGTGTTGCCTCCAGCTCCGCCCCCAGCCATGACACTGCGTCATGGCCCCTGGCCTCTCAGCCGCGCCTCTCTCCTCCCTGATTGGACACAGAACAGCGGCCGCAAAATTCAATGGGACACGGCCATGAGGCCGCGATCTACCAATCAGGCGGTCACGATCTACCGGTAGATCGCGAACGACCTATTGGGCAGCCCTGGTATAGTGTATGCCACAACTGTGGCGGATTGTAGCTTGAATATTTCAGACTGTCCGCAACATGGCTTCACAGGTTCTTAAAGCATTCCAGAGATGCTATCTGTCCCGAACTTAGTTGCTGTATTGTAAGTGTTTTTATAATTTTCTGAGTGGTGACAACATTAGGCTCTGACATAGCTCCCAACTGAACAACAACCCTTTTATGGAGGAACTGTCCCTCTTTGGGAACCAAATTCCCGTCCCTCTTTCTTCCTTATTTGTCTCTCTTTCAGGACTCGTGCAGATCTACTGTATGTAAATATATGTATTTGTCTACTGAAAATGTGTTTAATATACTCTAAATCGTCATTTCAATTGATATGTTTAATTTTTAACGTTAAAAGCAAACTAATTATGATAGAGAGGATAGAGAGGACCAGTTGTGGTCTGAATTATAAAACTGCGTCTTTTGCTTCTGAATCCTTTCTGGTTTTAGTGACTAAGGTGGGTGTTTTGGAGCCCTATTTCTGAAAGGAAACTTACCCAACCACATAGAGAACATACAAACACCATCATATAGTGTCCTGGTTAAGATTTGAATTAGGCAGCAACCCAAAGGTGACACTGCTTACCACTTAGTCACCACACTGCTCAGACATAGTGAGTGCCCATGGATTTCCATTGTCTCTTAGAACTCTATCAACCTCAATAGAAGGATGCCACACCTATGACAACCAACATCTGCCCTGACAGAGACTCTTTAATGTGATTGCCAAGAGATCAGAATTTGAGGCACTCATGAAACTTCTCATATGTGCGGAAGTGAGACAACCACATCTGCTAAGGTTGACACTGTTAATTGTTCAGCCAGGAAAGAGGTGAAAGCAATGTCACTAGGATCATCTCCGGTGACATCACTTCACGTGACATCGTTGCAAATGTGTGTGCAAATCAGTTCTACTTTCAGCAGAGGGAAATAACAAAAACAGCCCGCTCAGTATCGTTTATATGTCAACAGCTCACCTGGCTAGGCAGGAATCTGCCCGGTCAGATTGTATGTACGGGGGATGGACAAATCACTGGAATAATATGCATTAGCAGCTTCTATAGATCTGGAGAACTCATATTTACTAAACTGGTAGGAAACATTTGAACAGAGGCGCCAATCATGGGGTAAAAGACACTAAAATCAGTTTAAAAAGGGAGACACTGGTGGACTACCCAAAGAAGGAATATCAGACAAAAATAGGCGCTTGGTTTGAATGTGGTTTGAATTACATTCTTTCCAGTTACTCCTTATTTTTGCCTGATGAAGCGGGTCATGCCTGCGAAATGTGTTGCATTGTGGAGAAGTCAAATAAAGCCTCTTTCTATCTGATATTCAACTTAAGTCTTCTTTGGGGAGGTAAGCCCACCACTACCTCCCTTTTTAAACTTTTTTTTAGTGTATTTTACATTGTGTAATTAGTGTTAAAGAAGTGAAGGGATATGGAGGCTGCCATATTTATTTCATTTTAAACATTGCAGATTGCCTGGCTGTCCTACTGCCTCTAATACTTTTAGCCATAGACACCGAACAAGCATGTAGACCAGAAGTTTGACTGAATCTGCCCCATGCTTGTTTTAGGTGTGTGATTCAGACACTAGTGCAGCCAGGACTGTTTGTTTAAAGCGGGATTGTCACCATAAAAATCAAATTTCAACTGTAACTAGTCTGAGTGTATTAAGTGATAAAAATGCTAAACCTGCATTCAAAACTTTTTCTGCTGTTATGGTTTGTAGTTATCACATACCTTAGGAGCACTGGCCCTTTAATTGCCATTGCCAAAACAGCTGCATGCTGGGGGTTCTTGTTATCTATAATATATATACTGCAACCCACTTTTGTGAGTAGGCATCATGTAATTTATATTTTTTTCTGTTCCAACTAAAAACATACTACGGTATGTGGGCTCCTGTTGTTTTTGTGTCTTTTTTTCCTATAGGGTGTCCTGGCACCCTAACTCTTCCACACTCATGATCATTTTTGGCATCTAAGCTGAAAATGTGTACAGCTGCCCCCAGTATCATTTAGTGATCTACCCTACTGGTTGACATTCCCCATGATGTCACAGTGTGCATATGCAAAGTGCTCCCAGCCACAGGCACCCAATCAAGGACATGCATTGCCGGGCAGCACCTGTGCACTGCTCACCGTCACCGACCCTGGCCGACATGGAAGCAGCTCCGGGGGGGGGGCCTTTACAACATAACGGAGGGTGGCAGAGAAGAACCTTTTGGAAATGTTTGAGAGCTAAGGTATCATTCATTTATACGAAATCAAAACTGCCAGAAATTCATGTGAAACTGATAAGTTTAAAAAAGAGAAACTGAGTGACCTAACATTTACAGAAGAAAACTCTTTACTATTTTTAGGGTTCCTCAATTTCCACCTTGTGTGCAAAAATGAAACCTGTTCCCTGCAGATGACAGTAATTATGTACTTGTAAATATGTGAAGAGCAGTAAAGACTCTCGTATGTACACTGGAAAGTTTTGCACCTTGGATTCTGAAGTTACCACTGTGCTTACCACCTAAGAAGATTCAACATCCAATTGCGAGAAGAACAGCAGGTCGAGCACCAGTTAATGCATCAATGCAATTCTAATCCATGAAGGTACAATAAATTACATCAAAAGGGGTGAATAGGACAGCCTGACAGCGATTTCGCAGGTCTACCTGCTTCATCAGAGGCCAATAAAGGCCTCTGACGAAGCAGGTACTTATTTCTTTTTTTTCATATTAATTTTTATTGATTTTTTTTTAAATATAGAAAAATAGTGTTAACCACTTGCCGACCGCGTCACGCCGATGGGCGTGGCCGCCGCGGCAGCCCCAGCTAACGCCAATTGGCGTAAAGTCCTTGGGGCTCGCAGTGTAGGAGATTGCGTGCACGCTGCGCGTGCATCTCCTGTTACTGGGCGGAGCAGAGTTCCGCCTTCAGTCTCCGAGCGTCGCTTGCCGCTCGGGAGACTGTTAGACGGCGGAATCGCCATCTAATTAGATTGTACAGCACTGCGATCTGCAGCAGCACTGTACTGGGGACAGCCGTGTGACACGGATGTGTCCATGGGACACTAGAGAGCGATCGGCTCTCATAGGCAAAAGCCTATGACAGCCGATCGCCATTATTGGCTGGCTGTGGGGTGGGAGGGAGGGAAAAGAGAGGGGAAAAAAATGTACATTTATTTAAAAAAAACGCACAATATTTGCAACAAATAAACAAACACTGTGGGTGGGGGTGGGGCGATCAGACCCCACCAACAGAGAGCTCTGTTGGTGGGAAGAAAAGGGGGGAGAAATCGCTGGTGTGCTGTGTTGTGCGGCCCTATAGAGAAAATTTCAGGGTACAATCCTTTATATTGTGAAGGATCAAAACACAGTCCTTTTTCAGGGCAATCCACCTTGCCCACCAACACTTGTTTTATATCTTTGAAAAGGACTATAACAGCTGATGCAATCTCAGAAAAATCTCTGAAAAAACTTTATTGACACAGGTAAAAAATATCCAAAAACATGGTTCTTCAATATCACAGTGGTAGGTCTTAAGAATACATTGAATTAGTTTGGAATCAACAAGTGGTTATAGCTTTGCGGGTATTAAACTTCAAGGCAACGACACATGTTCGTTTCGGGCTTTTATGTAGAATTATATATGCCCTTTATCAGGCCGTGATACCCAACTCTATAGATAAAAACAATACATAACAACACATTAAAATCACGAAATGTGATTCCATCAAACACGACAAAAAAGGATTGTCGCAGCAGAGGGACCCAACACCAAGCAGGGTTCATGGCATGTACACCAGGTTCAATCCAAGAACCTACATGTCTAGATAACCCCAGAGATAGAATAGGTGATCAGTAAAGTGAAATCAAACCAATAATTATAATAGTCTAAAATGTGTCTGGATGAAGACAATATATAGGAAAGACAAAAAAACAAAAAAGAGTGCTGAAAATAGTGGGATGGGACCACCTCCTGGAGACTAGTAAATATCAGTCCTCATATTCACAGGTTGATCCCCAGATAAGAATAAAAGATATATAGTGTGCGAGACATTACTAGACCAAAGGTTTTAGTATGAACATAAGAAAAAGAAATAATCAGCAAACCTGCGTAGCTCAACCAAAGAGAGGAAGACCGGTCAGGCTTAAGAGGCCATGTATTGGGGGGCGTCTGAACTCACCAGACGCACAAAACCTTTTTTGTGCGTCTGGTTTTGTGCGTCTGGTGAGTGTTGTGCGGCCCTGCAGTTTGGCCTTAAAGCTGCAGTGGCCTTTTTTTTTTTAACAAAAATAGAGTGGTCTTTAGGGGCGGGGGGGGATAAAGCCCATGGTCCTCAAGAGGTTAACATACAAGCAACAAGGTCAAATTTGCTAAATGATACAAAACTGATCCATGGAGAAAAAGTGCGTACACCTAATCATAAAAAAGTAGTAAACAAAATGTATACCTCCATGTTCGATTGAGTGATAAACTATTAATCTAAACAACCTAGAGCTTATCCTGATAGCACATTGGGTCATGGGAGACACTTACTTCACAAACTGAAACATTATTTCTTCTAATGTAAGAACAATGGTCTCATAAAAAAACAAACAAACCAACAACACGGAAAATAAACCAATACCTTATATACTCGCGTATAAGCCTAATTTTTCAGCACAAAAAAATGTGCTGCAAAGTTACCCCCTCGGCTTATATGCGAGTCAGTGGAGCAGAATGGATGGAGGAGCAGGTTTTGTTACTGGCAGAGGAGCGTAAGGATTGTGCACTAATGATCCTGCTCTTACCAGCTGGCTCCCTGCTGTGTCCGTGCCCTCCATCCCCTGCAACACGGTGTGCAGAGTGCACTGCTCAAGACTACCTGTGTCCCCTGGCTTGTGGAGGGAAGCGTGCAAGCAACATGTGAGCAGTACAATGATCAGGGATTCTTCCTGTGTGGCAATTGCTGTGTCTCATATCTACGATGCCATCTAGTGGCATCTTGAGACACAGCTGTACTATCCTTGGGCACATCTGGCTATGAGGAGGAGGTCTGACTTGTACTTGGGGCACATCTGGCTATTGTGGAGAGGGCTATACTGGGGAGTGGGCTTATATGCGAGGCAATCATTTTTTCTTGGTTTCTGAGGGAAAAGTGGGTACCTCGGCTTATACGTGGGTCGGCTTATATGCGAGTATATACGGTAAGTACAATTAAATACTACAACAGGCCTGAGAAGGCCCAATATGAGGTACATCCATTCACTTAAACATACAAATTAATAATACAATCATAAAGGACCAAAAGACAGACTCCCACTTTTAATGTTCCTGGCAGTAGACAGCTACCTGCAGGCTCAATGGTCTAACAATTGGCTCATCTTCCTAGGAGTAAACTGTGCTACTATGGGCAAAGCTCCCACCAGTTCAGTGGTAGTTGATAAGACAAAGCATTTGTCATGGACCTGTACCTAATACTTACTTCATGTTTTTAAGTTACTACTCACTAGCGCTTGAAGATGGCTGAATAAATTCTTGGATGTTAAGTGAACCCAAGATGAAAATAAACCGATGAGATAAACAATTACATTTATCCCCCTACTCCTAAAAATGACTTTTTTAAAGTGGTCTGAAACTCAGCATTTCTTCTTTGCTCTAAAAGATTCCTTACAGCTTTAAACCTACTAGCACAAATGCAAATTGTAGCAGAACAGCATTAAAACAGTTAAACACAGCACTTTCTCCTGCAGTGGAAAGCCCCTTTCAGCTTAGGATCCAATCCGAAGTGGAGATAACATTATCTTTTGTTTACATTCATCAGTTGTTACATTGTGTGTAACAACTGAAAATGAGCTCTCTGTGCTTCAAGCATACACACAGTTTAGATGAGTTCAATAGATTATTTTAATATGTAATAAAAAGCAGCTTGAATAAAATGCAATGGCAGCTTTCAGGGCAGATAATCAGGGAACTTGTTATTTGTAAATAGACAATATTACTTGTGCATGAAAGCAAATAAGGTAACTGTACTATGGGGAAACAGATTTTTATTGAATGTTATGTCAGTGTTTCACAACCACTTTACGTATTCCATGGCTTTCTTTTATATTTAATCATTTACAAAATAGGTTGAATGTTTTACAATGCTTCCAGGTGGCAAACTATGGGTTGAAGGTTTGCATCAAGTATGTAGATAGCTATCGAAAGTGGGTAGAGTAATGTTTGTAACATAAAATCCACTTTTTTCCACAACCTCTCCACTATGACAATCCTACAGTATGTGGAGAAGCATTCCTGTGCACTTCTGGCATATCCAACAATTTTAAGAAGCTGAAAGAGAGAAGGAGGCTAACCTCCTGGGTGTTTAGAACCACCTTGAAATTACCTTTTGATGAAGTTACCCATGGGAATTATATTTGTTGAATTTCTGTTAAAGAGGATCTGTAATGTCAAAAGATCCCCTGGGGGGTACTCACCTCGGGTGGGGGAAGCCTCCGGATCCTAATTAGGCTTCCCACGCCGTCCTTTGTCCCACGGGGGTCTCGCTGCAGCCCTCCGTGAAAGATGACGTCAATATTTACCTTCCCGGCTCCTGCGCAGGCGCTCTGACGGCTGTCGGCTCCGAACTACACGGAAATACCCGATCGCCGTCGGGTCTGCTCTACTGCGCAGGCGCAAGTTTCCGGCGCCTGCGCAGTAGAGCGGACCCGACTGAGATCGGGTATTTCTGTGTAGTTCGGAGCCAAAAGCAGCCACAGCGCCCCCGCTGGAACCAGCAAAGGTAAATATTGAACTGACAGTCGGGTCTGTCGCCGGCTGTTCGGAGGGCTGCAGCGAGGCCCCCGTGGGACAGAGGACGGCGTGGGAAGCCTCATTAGGATCCGGAGGCTTCCCCCACCCGAGGTGAGTACCCCTCAGGGGATCTTTTTCATGTTACAGAGTCTCTTTAAGTGTAACTGTTGGGCATAAAATAAAAAATCAATTCTTTATTTTTATCTGGTAAACAAGCAATAAGGATGCTAACCAGGCAATCAAAAAGTTAAAAATCACTATTATTTTTCCTTGTTGATAAATAATCATTCCCCAGTTTACCTGACTCTTCTTTGGTACATTGCCACACAAAGGACGTTGCAGGGCATGCTGGGTTGTCTTTTTTTCTTCTTTACTTGACCCTCAGACTTAACTAATGTAGCCTGATTGGCTGATGCCTCTTTACCCCGTTTTCACCTGCCACACCTCTGTTCCTCTCTGATTGGCCAATATTTCTCATGCTGAGACAATGCACTTTCTATTGCAGAGCTGAGTGAGAGTGCCTGAAGACTGGGAGGAGGGCGGGTAATGCATACACAATCAGGCAGAGGAAAGTAAGGGAGGAAATGACACCAGAATTAGCTTCAAGATAGACACAGTTAAAATGGAAAATCCTAAGAAGGATTTTCTCTTTTTTACTATAGAAAAATCACTAAGATCAAAACGTGGACAGTGCAAGACATACGTTATGTAAGTAGAGCAAGTGTTTACCTACTTATATATGTGTTTTTTTCCTGAGATAGTGTGGTTGACAGTTCCTTTTTAAGAGAGTGGTTTTGGCAAGCATAGAAGGGATTGGTCCATTTGAAGGTCATTGGCCCAAGAGTTGGAGAATCTTGAGAGCGTTTTCTCCTGGGTTGGAATTGGGGAGGAGACAATTATACCAAATTGAGATAATCCCTTTAATCAGAAATTTGCTTTTCAAATATCTATAATGGAAGATGGGAACAAGTAAATGCTTAACTCGCCAACATGAACCAAGTGATATGATTTATGAAAAGTTGGTAACCATGTAAGTTATATTTATTCTGGAGTTCCTGAAATGAGAATAGTTTCTTCTTCTGATATAAAGTCATTAAAATGGAGTATACCTATCTTGGACCATGAAGCTATATTCAAATGGGGAGTGAATAAGTTGAGAGAGCTCAAGGGAGAATTTATCTGATCCTTTTAAGAAGAGGAAAGGGGGGATTTTAGGAAATGTTCCCAAGCTTTCAGAGTTGCGTTAATAATAGGAAATATTTGAGCACATGGTTTATCCATTTCAGCCAGTGTGCTGTTTTCACCTTGAGGACAGAAATGATTTTCCCCTGTCAGCACTCCTCCCTTTCATTTGCCAATATCTTTATTGCTATTTATCCCACCTAAATGACCTATAACTTTTTTTTTACCATAAGTTGGGCTTTTTGGGGTTGATACTTGTTTTCAGTAACTTCTCCAGCCATGCTGACTGCCTCTTCTCCATCCGGAACGGGTTATGTATAACATGCTGGAGAAGGTACTAATGGATCAGTGCTGGGACCAGGACACGTGAGTTATTCATCTGCAGCTACATCATGTGCAGGGGCTCAGGGAGCAGTGCAGTGTGGGTGACAACTTGGCAGGGTCCATCAGTGCGGGCCCACTGCAGCAGTCTGGGGCAATTGCCCCCTTTGCCTGATTGGCAGCGCTGGCCCTGCTCCTGAGACAAGTTTTCGTGAATCCGACCAGTACGACTTTTAGGACATTCAGTACGAGAAGTGTAATGACAGGTCCACTCGGATACAGAAAGGGGAACATACAGAGATGTGATTTAGGTAAACACTGAATATGTTCTTTTCATCTACAGGTTACAGTCTATAGATCAAAGATTTTCCAGATCAGTAAAACATGTTTCCCTGTGGAGGGAGCTGAAACGACCTGTGAGTGCTGATAAATGAAGTACTGACTGCTTTGATTTGCGTAGGTGAATCATTTTGCTTTTTCAGCAGAAAGGAGCAGATGGTCCGTGACACTGAGAATCCTGGCACCGCAGCCCCTGTCCACTTACATGTAAACTTCCAATAAAGCTGTAAACAGACAGAGGAAGATCTGCAATAAAATGCCGGCTGTCTCCGCTGATGTCACTTAAACTTAATGCCCCGCTGAGATCATACTGAGAGACTTGCGGCTTTCCGCTTGCGTTACGCTCATTAAAATATTTAAAACGAGGAATAACAATCCTTTTTTATTTTAGCACTCAGTAAATATTTATTGTTGTTTGTTCTGGGCTTTTAGTTGTATTTTTTACAAACGGAGGAATCTGGAGGTTTTTCTCCTCTATACCTTAAAGTAAACCTGAACTGAAACTAAACTAATGGGATATACAACTGTATCTACATTCACCCTAAAGGTGGCCACAGGGGCATAACTAAAGAGGAGCAGCCCCTGTGGTCTGGGGGCCCCAGAGCTTTAAGGGGGCACTCCCTCTGATAAAAGGGTCCATCCTTCAGATCAGGTGTTTGTGGCTATACTCGTTATAGGTGTGAAAATGATGATGTCCTGTCCTCACTTGCTTTATGACCCTTGTGAGATGGGCCCCCAGGGTGTGAGGGTCACCAGGGCCAGGGGTAGGCAAGGAAAAGGGTTGTGGACATTGAGGGGGCCCATTAAAGTTTTGCTGAGGGGCCAATTCTTTTTAGTTATGCCACTGGGTGGCTGTACATGGTTCAACAAAAAACCTTCTATTTTTTCTGCTAATGGACGCCTCCATATTCCCCTCCTTGAATTATGAAAGCGTATCAGCACATTCCACATCTATGCAGTTTCAGGTATCTCAGCCACCCTCCCTATTTGGCATTGCAATTAGCCTTGAAATCTGCTATTGATTAGGGAATCAATAGACATGCAGCACAGATTATATCCATTAACAGTCCTTATGGCCTTTCCCCATCTATTAGCTATGAAGGGCCATTTACTCATTGACCTGAGTCAGTGTCAGAAGGCTGCTTCCATGCCTCTACAATGAAGAAGGGAATTTCCTCACTATTTGCCGCAGACTAATATTTTCCGTAGTCAGAGATTGTTGCTAGTAATTACCAGGCAGACATGAGCAGGTATCTGGCAGCAGACTGCAGCCGCTGATGAAGGAACCAGGTGCTCTATCGGTGAGCCATGGTGGAAAATGATGTGATTATTATAGGATGCTGGACAGGTGGAGGTGACTTATGTAACCCGAGGCTGTGCTGCCACCTTTACTCATTCACTCAGGTTGAGTCATTGGGTGTTTTTAATAACTGAGGCATAATTATGTGTTTGTTTTCTGCAGCGCTCTGTAGTATTACTATTTACTATAAGTGTAGATAACAATGGTTGCATACAGTAAAGTAAAGGTGCATACACACCTTTGACTGATGTTGCCCGTCGGAGATCGGGACTTGATCTCTTGGGCGACATCACTGGGCTGAGCTCAGGGTCGGATTTTCCATAAGGCATTATAGGCTCATGCCTACAGGGGACTGATGATGGAAAGGCGTCTCACTCCCCTCCCTGGGCGCCTCCCTCCCTCCTTCCCTATGCAGAGTCCTGAGAAGAGTGTGAATGAGTGGTTACTCACACGGCTCTCAGCATTCCACCGACGAGATCTCCCTTCAGCCTGGTGGCAGCTCTAGCTACCTAATACTTAGGGACACCATTAGCTACTTAATACTGAGGGTACCTCCTGCTACCTAATAATAAGGGTCACTTGTTGCTACCTACGTCAGGCAGGAAAAGTAGGGGTGAGGTGACAGCTAGGCCATCCAGCACACTTGCAGTGCAGTTCGGTGGGGGTCTGTGGTTTTGAGGAGGGCAAAGTCTAGGGTGCCAGAGCATCTGTGCCTATAGCTCCTGTGATGTAAATCCGGGCCTGGCCGGGCTGGAAAACACAAAGTCAGCTGTGTAGCTGACATCACGCTCTAATGCTATGCAGGTGGGCAGAGGGACAATGGAGCAGCTTCTGCATGATGTCACGTGGCGGGCAGGGGAGCAGAGTGCAAAATGAAGTTGGCGTTCACTCGGCCAAGTTGATCTGCCAGACTGATCGCTTGTGTAGCGCCGGTCGGCGTCCATTGTACACAAGCATGATTATCAGCTGAGGTGGTCATTATCGGATGCCTCAGATGACTTTGCTCATGCGTGTATATGTTGTATCTTTAGTCAGTACTGCTGGCAGCCCTGGCATAGTACCAAAATATGACTGCAAGCATACTTAATAAATCTTTGTGTATGTCTGAAGGTGGCCACTAACCAATCTTTTTCATCCAATCTTACCATTTCCATGTAATATCAGGTATCTGCCTGAAGTATCCATTCAGTATATTCACTCAATTTACCCTTACATTACATATATTTGGTAAGATTGGATAAAAAAGATTGGATCGTTAGTGGCCACCTTGAGACTGAGCTACCTTACTAGTTTATGTCAATCTGCACCTGCATTGCATGCAAAGGACACCTAAAGTGAGAGGGATATGGAGGCTGCCATATTCATTTCCCTGCCTGGCTATCCCGCTGATCCTCTGCCTCTAATACGTTTAGCTATAGACCCTGAACAAGCATGCATTAATTGATTGATTTTTCCACCCTTCCATTCAGGGATATAACCATCATAACCAGTTGAAGATCTGGCATGGAGACATACCAGTGCAGCGTACCATTCAGAAGCCCAGAGGGCTGGGAACGTCACACTGAATCCTGCTCCTGACAGCTTGACAAGCAGACACTGTACTTTGTGGCATAATGGGTTACTTTGGAGGAGGTGGGGCCTAACTCATCAGGGTCTGTAAGGCTCTGCAAACTGCATATTGATTAGTAAACAAAACCTACACCAATATGTAGTACTGGGGTTTCTTTAACCCTTTGGGGACAGGCCGCCTAACCAGGGTCGGACTGGGACACCAAGTGCCCACCAGGAAAGTTTCAGCCTGGGGCCCACTCCAGGGTCGGACTGGGACACTGGGGGCCCACCAAAGAGATTTCAACCTGGGGCCCACACATCCCATGATTGCAGTGAAAAAAGGGTGTGACCATGCACCGGAAGGTGGGCGTGGTCATGATATATTATGGACAGGGCCAAATGTACATGATCTTAGCAACATTGTAATTTAGAGACACTGCTGCCCAGCAAAACTTTGCATAGAGTCCCCTCCTTCAATATAAAGTAATGTCCTACTTTGCAGAGGTTGCGACCGCATCGGGGCCCTTGGGCCAAAGGGGCCCCGAAGGGCCCTCCCTCAACTACAGTATTGCCTCTCTATTGGTCCTGTGCTCATAATAATCACTTCTATAGATACTTTGAACAGTGGTAATCATTAACAAGCTATTTCCCATCCCTTTCTTGCACCTCTGACACTGTAGTTGCCATTAGCAGGTTTTGATGCATGGTATCAATTGTTATGTATAGAGTGCTTGGGGGGCCCCATTGTAAAATTTGCATTGAGGCCCCCAGCTCCTTAGCTACGCCACTGCTCTCAGCATGAGTGATTACAGCACTGAGAAGAGAATCTTTGTGCTGCAGGCAGCAATTGGAGCTCTGTCAGACAAGGAGGGGGGGCCCACCAGAGACCTGGAGGCAGGGCCCCCCGAGGGAAAAAACTGTACTACTGTGGCCCAGTCTGACCCTGGCCCAATCCCACCCCCTCCCCCCAATTTGGGCTCACATACGCATGTACTCTAGAAATTTTGCGCAGATGTCAGTACAATTTATTTAATTTGGTAGGACATTAGACTATGGTAGGGAATAGATTGTGAGCTCAGTCTATAACAGGGAGATGGCTACAGCAAAAAAATAAGAGTGGCCATGCACTGGAACATGGGCGTGGCCATGATGGGTCATGGGCAGACCCAAAAATACACAAAATAAGTAGCGATAGTATTCATAAAGACTGGGTCTGACAAAATAAACTTTAGATAAAATAATCAAGTAGTAACATGCCTCATGATAATTCATCAAGTAGTCAAATGCCGCTAAATAAAAATATTAAGTAGTCACACACCTCCAGATAAAATAATTAAGTAGCCAGGTGTGTCAAAATAAAATAATTTAGTAACCAAATAGCCCCTGTATACATAAATTAAGTAGCCATGTTTCCCAGAAAATATAATTAAGTAACCATGTGTCCATATATATCAGCATTAGGTAGCCATGGCTGGCTGGGGAGGGCTGTTTGCTTTGCTGGGTGCTACTGCCTGCAATGCTGGGCGGCCTCACTAAGAGGAGATGTGAGCTGACATCTCCCCTCTCGGGTGCACACGATCGCGTCAGGAGCGGTAACGGCGGGCGGTGTAGATCCTACGCCGCATCAGACTAGAACATCCACAAGTGCTGCGTAGGATCTAATAGAGACGGTCCCCAAAAGGTTAAAGTGAATTTGAGGTGAAAATAAACTGTTGAGATAAACAATTGTATTAATCCTCCTCCTTCTAAAAATGACTTTTGTAGACATCACATGGTTTTATTTTACATTTAGACATTTACAAAGTAGATTGAACCTTTTTTTGTTTCTGCTCAGAGGCAGTCTATTAAGTGTCTCTGAGAGAAAATACATTAACTATTGACCTTTTCCTATCTTCCTATGCTCTCAGAAATTGTATTCTGCCAGGAAAACTTGTATGGCTGTAATTTGCTCATCAGTGATGATTACTATATTCCCAACAAGGTACCAACAAGAAAGAAACTGTCACTTCCATGCCTAAAAATTAACCCTTTCAGGCAACAAAATAAAGAAAGTTAACCATTTAACGGCAAACATACGTACTAAAACGTCATGCTTTCCCCTATTAAGGGCAACATGACGTTTTAATACGTCGCGCGTTCCCGCCGCCGCTCCGCACGTGTCCGCGCCGCTACCGCCGCCGTTTCCATCGGGTTCCCGTGCTGGGTGATTGGGGAAGAGGACCGAGCGATCCTCTACGCAATCGCACTGCCTGGAGTGAATGGACGCGACCGCGAACAGCGGGGCATCCATTCACAAAACAGGAAACTGTCACAGTTGTTAAAATGTAAAAAGAAAAAAAAGTGATCACTTCCTAATGGGAGAGTGTTCACTAGCGCCATCTTGTAGCCAAAAAGTATATTGCAAATACAGGCAAATACATAATATCCACACAATATTAATAAAATTAATAAATTACATTTCCACCCCCCCAAAAAACCCACTTTTCAAAAAAAAAAAAAAAATCAGCTATAAATAAATAAATAGTTGTCTTAGGGACTCAGCTTTTTTAATCTGTATTGTATGAGGAAAAATTAATTTTACTTTATTACATAGGGGCTTGTAATTATGGCCAGAACAAAAAAAAACAAACAAAAAAAAAAACAGAAAAAGAACACCTATATTTCAAAATAATATATTGTCGCCATACATTGTGATAGGGACATAATTTAAACGGTTTAATAATCGGGACAACTGGGCAAATACAATGTGTTGGTTTTATCCACAGGAGCAGGTTTAATTTTAAAACTATAATGGTTGAAAACTGAGAAATAACGATTTTTTCCCATTGTTTTTGTATTTTTCCAATTAAAATGCAATTAGAATAAAAAAATTCGTAGCAAAATGTACTACCCACAGAAAGCCTAATTGGTGGCGAAGAAAACCAGGTATAGATCATTTCCTTGTGATAAGTAGTAATATAGTTATTAGGGAATAAAAGGGTGGAGCACTGACAGGTGAAAATTGCTCTGGTCCATTAGGGTAAAAACCCTTGGGGGTGAACTGGTTAAACAGACTGGTTATTAATATGTTTTGCACTCTAGATACACATGATTATGTGATATGTCACACTTTAAAACCACATGTGAACTGACTGATTGTTTTGGAAGTAGTTCCATAGTATCATATGGAATGGTATACTGCTTGTCAAGGCTGTGGAGCGTGTGCATTTTCAAAATATAAGCTTGTCACTGCTATTGTTTACATTACACAAATGAGTCACCCAGCCCATACTTTCATAATTCCTGTTTGCAGATATTATCAGCATTTCAGTGGAGAGATGATAAAGAGTAAGCAGGGTCAGTTTACATGATCTGTAGGAGCAATTCAAAACAGGAATCAGCACTTACTGCAGCTAGTTTACTGTCAACATATGCAGAATGTTGCCGTCAGGGGTGGAACCACAGAGCATGTAGCCACACAGCAACATTTTGATTGTGTTATCCCTATGTTTCCTAGGTAACATGGGACTTTTGGGTATATGCGCCAATGTTGTGGTAATACTATTTTCACTAAATTTAGGGTTTACATGATTTGCGCACAGCCCTATTTTGGAAGCACTTCAGAGTTGATCATATCTACAGAGCTAGCTGCAAAGATTTCTCAACAAGAATTCATATGGTGACATTGGTACCTTCGCACAGCATACAGAAGTCACGCAAGTAGGGTACGGTACAGGGCAGGCCCGCTGGCACGAAGCGCAACTTCTGCAATTCTCTGACAACTATACATGTTTTGAAAGTATTGTAAATGCAGAAGTGAGTAGTTTAATCTAAGGATTGCATCAGAAGAGAAGCTCCACACCCACCATTAAATGTTTTAAAGTGCTGGATCAAACCTCAAAGCAAATAATCCAAAGGTTCCACACACTCCGGTAGAATTCAGTGTTGTTTATTCGCATAATGCATCAGATGTCCATTCATATCACCAACGACCGTTTCGGGGCCACGGCAGGTCCCCTTTGTCAAGGCATATAAAAGACCGGTTCTGTTACATGCCTTACAAACGGAACCTTCTAGAGGATTCCAACTACTGAGGTATAAGTATCTTACCTTTCCCCCTCCACATTTCAGGTGTGCTCTGATGTAGGATATGATTGGTAAGGGTTAAAGTGTTGCATTAAGTTAGATGATGTATTTTTCTGGGTGGGGCTATATGGAATATAAATGCTCTATCTGTTATTTTAACTCTACACCCAATGAAGGAAATCAATCCATAACATGTAGTGTGCTATTCCTGCTACTGAAACTTATTAGCAGCCAGTGGTTTGTGCCACGTTTTGTGGTATTGAGATCAGTGATACAGACTAACCAACAAGCTCATGGTGAACCAGAACTCATTGGAGTGTGTAAGGGGCTTCAATGGTCCAAAGTTAGTCTGTACCTCTGGGTGTTTCAAGCCCTACTCCATAGAGCCAAATTAATCCATGCCGTGCACTGATGAGGATCAACCAATCCGAAACAGTCTGTATGCATGTTGGATTATTATGGCTCTGTACAAATTACAAACGGACACATCATTGCAATCCAGCGGTTCTGGAGGTGTGTTTAGCTTCTAAAGGTAACAATGGTTGATTTGCATATATTCAGCAGTGTTGCTCTGGGAGACATCTCAAGCTCACTCCAACCTGAATTATCGCAAATTATTTCTGTTTTAAGAAAGGAAACTTTTGAGATCAGTGATGAAACTAAAATCCATGATTGGCCCCCAATGTTCACACCCCTTCCCTTGGTGCTCTTCACAGCCTTGGGGTTCATCTCACAAGGGTCATAAAACAAGTGTGGCCATCATGATCTTCACACCCAAAACAAGTGTAGCCACAATAACACCTGATCTGAAGTATAGTCCCCTGTATCAGAGGAAGGGAAAGTTCATAGTTGGGGCCCCACAGCTCTGGGCTCCCCTGCGATAGCAGGTGCTGCTCCCATCTGGTTATGCCTCTGATTGAGATGGATAAAAGACCCCTCCCTCCAGAGTATTTTATGGATCCATCTTTTACTTGAATTACTGCCTTGCATGTGTTTGGTTACTCCTCTGCCAACTTTGCGCCTCTAGACTGCACAGTATTTGCCCACTGTTCTTTACAGAACGGTTCAAGCTGAGTCAGGCATGGTGATGCCTATTGGTGGACTGTGAACATGGGTGTAACAATCACCCCTGCCATTGCAAGGGGCCCAGAGGCTTTGGGGGCCCCTCCTCCTCCATCTCCCAGGGCTGGATTTACCATAAGGCACTGTAGGCATGTGCCTACAGGCGCCTGGTGATGGAAAGGCGGCTCACTTCCACCCCCCTGTACCCCACTACCTTCTCTATACAGAGTGCTGAGCAGAGCTAAAATGAGAAGTTACTCACCCTGCTCTCTGCATTCCCCTGACGAGAATTCCCTTCAGCCGGAGGCACCTCTAGCTAAATAATAACCTTGTGCATCTTAAGCTACTTAAAGGGGAACTTCAGCCTAAACAAACATACTGTCATTAAGTTACATTAGTATGTTACCGTAATTAGAATAGATAGGTAATATAATCACTTACCCACCCCGTTTTAAAAGAACAGGCAAATGTTTGTGATTCATGGGGGCTGCCATCTTTGTCATGGGGCAGCCATCTTTTTGGTTGAAAGGAGGTGACAGGGAGCAGGAGACACAGTTCCAACTGTCCGGTGTCCTGATCACCCCTCCCAGTTGCACGTGCTAGGCTTCAAATGACAAATTCAAAATGTAAAAAAAATAAATTGCACCAAAACAGCAGAACGAGAACAACAACATCAGAAATCCCATCATGCTTTGCACAGCATCAGGGGAAAAATGCCTGGGCAGTTTTCTTCTGTGCAGCTAAAAATGAGGCTTGTATAAGAGAAAAAAAGTTCTGATTCTGTGAAACTGTTAAAGAAACACCAGGCCTTTCCAGTGCTGCTGAGTCAATTTTTAGTCTGGAGGTTCACTTTAATATTGAGGGTGCTTCTTGTTACCTAATACTAAGGGGCATCTGTGGCTACCCAGGCTGGGCAGGGTAAGTGGGGGGGGGGGGGGGGGGGGGTGAAAGCTGGACCAGCCAGCAAACTTGCAATGCAAGACGACTGGGGTATGTGAGTACAAGGAAGTTCCAGTCTAGGGTGCCAAGACATCTGTGCCTATAGGCTCCTGTGATGTAAATCCGAGCCTGCCATCTCCCCAAGCGCAAGTGCAGTGAATTAGCAAAAAAACCTCCCCGTTCATTTACAAAAATTGTGTGCAGGAGCATGTGTAATGTTTATCCTGCTTCCAGACGCGGCTTCACAGCAGAACACTCTTTGTTGCCAATCTTCGGCTCTCAATCACATAACCTGCCTGGTGTTTGCGTACCAAGAGGACCTCATGATATCATTTTTGCAGAGGGGGGCCTATTAGGTCTAGTTACGCCCCTGATCTGTGATGGTTGTTATTCACTAACCAATAGAAACATGTAGGAGCTACTGAAAATTCAGATACTGAGTTGTCACTCTAGGCAATGTTTCATTATATTGTCTTGTTTTGCGTGCTCTGATTCTGTTGTTTGGGTTTGCTTTAGGGTTGCTTTAAGGGCCACCAACACAAGAAAGAGGAAGCAGCATTTTTAAAAGAAGAGTCAGCGATGGCAGAGTCTATATTCTCCTCAGTTCAGGGAAATTGACCGAGGCAGCACGCTATGATGCGGAACATCTGGAAAGGCTTTTATTTATGTTTCACAAGCTGGTTAATACTGTACTTGTCATTGTATGCGGCCGCATTCTTGGAATGCTTTTGGAAACTGTCAGACGTGTGATTCGGAATTCAGCCCCTCATGTGACGCTACGGTTTATGATGTCTTGATGAGCCATCACACAATGAAGAGTGGAAACTGTGACATCATGACTTCCCACACAGACTCATCTTTGTGATGTCACAGGAGTAGCCGGTGCCAGGAAAGGTAAACAGCTGGCTGTGGAGAAGCTCAGGCATCAGCATAAACCAAATCCAGGAGTGTAGCAATAGCTCCCCGACTAACGTGGTCATTGGGGGAAAGGGGTGGTCCCAGGGGCTGTGGGGGCTCAGTCCTGGTCTATCAAAAAAAGACACAATTTGGGTGCCTGGTAATCCCGATTTATTTAATACCAATATTTTACTAGGCTAAACTTAAGCTTATTCTCGCACAGATCCCTCCCCGACCCCTAACCCTTGCCGCACAAGTGTCCTACCTTATGTCTAACCCTAAAACCCCCTACACAAACTTCCTACTTGACGCCTAACCCTAACCCCCCCCCCTCACAAATTTTCTACCTGACGCCTAACCCTAACCCCCCCCCTCACAAACTTTCTACCTGACGCCTAACCCCCCCCCCCCCCAAACTTCCTACCTGACGCCTAATCAAAAACACCCCCACCCCGCACAAACGTTCTACCTGATGCCTAACCCTAAAACCTCCCCTAGCTGAACGTAGAGCTGCGGCGTGGGACATGTCAGCTGCAAGGGGCTGGTGGAAGCCTCAGGTAAGTAGAGCGGGGCTGGGTTGTTGTTTTTTTTCTCCTGATGACTCCTTTAAGCCCTGTACAGACACAAGGAAAGTGGGCAGCGAGGGATCACTACCGGATATCTAGAGTGACAGTACGGGTGCTGACACTATACAAATTCGTCACTGGTTTGCTAGCCTGAGACATAGTCTGTTTCAATGCGGGGGGCAGTAGAACTACAGAGTGGCGCGCTAGTGACATCACCCAGTGATGGGGTGAGTAGAGAGATCAATGCGCTCAGTCAGCAATCGGCCAACTTGGTCCGCCCAGTATATTGCTGGCCAGGGCATCGGGGGCCGCTTTACACAGCACAGGCTGGATTCTTGGCAGAGGCGATCGTAAGCATGGCATCATTGCCTGACATGGGAATTAAAGTGTACCTGCAGGAGAAAGAAATGCCCCTACGGTGCTGGAACCCCTGAAAAATTGCTTGTCGACAGCCCTCTCATGTGCACGAGGACCGCTTCATCAAAAGTGGAGCCCAATCAGGCCAATGCTGCTGTGCCTGCAAGATCCATCTGCCCCTGCATAGTAGGACAGGCCCGTTCTGGCTTTAGTTAGTCTGCCGCAGCACGGCCTGGCGGGTCCATGCTATTGCACAGGCGCAGCAGTGCAGCCGCGCTTCGAGGTCTCAGCACTGGATTGAGCAGCTGGAGGTAAGTAAACATTTTAGGCCATTTCAAACCTCCAAAGTTTGCTTTAACTGCTTCCAGACCGTGTTGGTTGAAATCTACGTCCTGCAGGTGGCTGCGCGGCTCTGACAGGACGTAGATTTCAACTTCCCTGCCTCACGCTTCCACTGCTACCTCCCACTGCGTCATTCTCTCCCCACAAAAGTTCACTCGTCCTGCAGCCTTTATGACAGCAGAACTCTGTGAGTAGGTTTCATTGGCTCCTGACCGTGTGATCACTGTGAGCCAATCCTGTTGGCTTACATTGATGGACAGGGTCAGGACCCAATGAAAGCGGCTCCTGACTGGCTCACACAGCTCTGCCTTCATAGCGATGGCAGAGAAAGGGGCCAGCGGCAATGGGAGATCGGCGTGACCGGTGAGAGCTGTATGTGCGGTGATTAGTCAGTAAGCACCAGCGGCATCGCTAGATCCTTTGATCCGGGGCTTTGCTCCCAAACCTGTTGCAATGGTGCCCCGGATCGATAGAACGGCAGGAGGGGGCACTGGGCGGAGCGGCGGGGGGAGCGGGCAGTTAAAAACTCCCCATCCGATCGCTGCAAGCACAGCCTCCATCTTCTTCCGACTTCCTTCCCCGGGATCTGTCGCCTTGGTTACAGCGCCCCCTGTGATGACGTGACGCCAGGGGAGGAAGTCGGAAGAAGCTGGAGGCTGTACCTGCGGCGATCGGAGGTGAGTTTTTAACTGCCCGCTCCCCCCTGCCCAGCACCCCGCTATCTAATCTACGCTGGGGGAAGCTACCTATCTAACCTACACTGGGGGAAACTACCTATCTAATCTATGATTGGGAAAGCTACCTATCTAACCTACGCTGGGAAAAGCTACCTATCTAACCTATGCTGGGGGATGCTACCTATATAATCTATGCTGGGGTAAGCTACCTATCTAACCTACACCTGGGGGAAGCTACCTATCTAATCTATACTGGGGGAACCTACCTATCTAACCTGTACTGGGGAAACATACCTATCTAACCTATACTGGAGGCACCTACCTATCTAAACTATGCTGGGGGAAGCTACCTATCTACAGCCAAGCAAAGCCCCAGGGCCCCAGCCCAGCAAAGCAAAGCCCTCAGCAAAGCAAACCCCCCAGCCTAGCAAAGCCTCCTGGTTCCAGCCCAGCAAAGCATACAGCCAAGCAAAGCCTAGTAAATCGCCCAGCAAAGCCCCCCAAAATGCCCCCAGCAAATTGCCCAGCCCAGAAAAGCCCCCAACAAGTCACCTAGCAAAGCCAGGTCGGCTCAACATCACCGCCAGCCAAACCTGGGGGAAGCTACCTATCTAACCAACGCTGGGGGAAGCTACCTATCTAATCTATACTGGGGGAACCTACCTATCTAACCTGTACTGGGGAAACATACCTATCTAACCTATACTGGAGGCACCTACCTATCTAAACTATGCCGGGGGAAGCTACCTATCTACAGCCAAGCAAAGCCCCAGGGCCCCAGCCCAGCAAAGCAAAGCCCTCAGCAAAGCAAACCCCCCAGCCTAGCAAAGCCTCCTGGTTCCAGCCCAGCAAAGCATACAGCCAAGCAAAGCCTAGTAAATCGCCCAGCAAAGCCCCCCAAAATGCCCCCAGCAAATTGCCCAGCCCAGAAAAGCCCCCAACAAGTCACCTAGCAAAGCCAGGTCGGCTCAACATCACCGCCAGCCAAACCTGGGGGAAGCTACCTATCTAACCAACGCTGGGGGAAGCTACCTATCTAATCTATACTGGGGGAACCTACCTATCTAACCTGTACTAGGGAAACATACCTATCTAACCTATACTGGAGGCACCTACCTATCTAACCTATGCTGGGGGAAGCTACCTATCTCCAGCCAAGCAAAGCCCCAGGGCCCCAGCCCAGCAAAGCAAAGCCCTCAGCAAAGCAAACCCCCCAGCCTAGCAAAGCCTCCTGGTTCCAGCCCAGCAAAGCATACAGCCAAGCAAAGCCTAGTAAAGCCCCCAGCCCAGCAAAGCCCCCCAAAATGCCCCCAGCAAATTGCCCAGCCCACAAAAGCGCCCAACAAGTCACCTAGCAAAGCCAGGTCGGCTCAACATCACCGGCAGCCAAATTGCATCACCGCCAGCCAGGCCGGCACAGCATAGCAGAGCATAACCACCAGCCAGGCAGCCCAGCATAACCGCCAGCTGAGTACAGCACACAGGCCAGCCAGCCGAAGACAAGACAGAAGCCAGGTGAGTGGCTTATATATGTGAAATACTACCTATTGAATACAGTGGGATGCGAAACTTTGGGCAACCTTGTTAATCGTCATGATTTTCCTGTATAAATTGTTGGTTGTTAAGATAAAAAATGTTAAATCTATCATATAGGCGACACACACAGTGATATATGAGAAGTGAAATTAAGTTTATTGGATTTACAGAAAGTGTGCAATAATTATTTATACAAAATTAGGCAGGTGCATAAATTTGAGCACCACAAAAAAAATGAAATCAATATTTAGTAGATCCTCCTTTTGCAGAAATTACAGCCTCTAAACACTTCTTGTAGGTTCCAATGAGAGTCTGGGTTCTGGTTGAAGGTATTTTGGACCATTCCTTTTTACAAAACATCTCCGGTTCATTCAAGTTTGATGGCTTATGAGCATGGACAGCTCTCTTTAACTCACACCACAGATTTTCAATTATATTCAGGTCTGGGGACTGAGATGGCCATTCCAGAACATTGTACTTGTTACTCTGCATGAATGCCTTAGTGGATTTTGAGCAGTGTTTAGGGTCGTTGTCTTGTTGAAAGATCTATACCCAACACAGCTTCAGCTTTGTCACTGATTCCTGGACATTGGTCTCCAGAATTTGCTAATACTGAGTGGGATCCATGCATCCCTCAACCTTGACAAGATTCCCAGTCACAGCATGATGGAACCACCACCATATTTTACTGTAGGTAGCAGGTGTTTTTCTTGGAATGCTGTGTTGTTTTTCCTCCATGCATAACGCCCCTTGTTATACCCAAATAACTCCATTTTAGTTTCATCAGTCTTATTCCAGAATGAATCTGGCTTGTCCAAATGTGCTTTAGTATACCTCAAGTGGCACTGTTTGTGCTGTGGGCAGAGAAAAGGCTTCCTCTGCATCACTCTCACATACAGGATCGTCTAAAAAAAATTAGCATATTGTGATAAAGTTCATTATTTTTTGTAATGTACTGATAAACATTACACTTTTATATATTTTAGATTCAAATACACAAAAGCTTTATGTAGATGAAGATTTCATTTTTCAGCACATAATGAATAATGAACTTTATCACAATATGCTAATTTTTTGAGAAGATCCTGTACAGCATCTCATTGTGTAAAGTGCATCTAATGGTTTAACAATGCGCAGTGATTCCATCTGCAGCAAGATGATGTTGTAGGTCTTTGGTGCTGGTCTGTGGGTTGACTCTGACTGTTCTCACCATTAGATGCTTCTGTCTATCCGAGATTTTTCTTGGTTTGCAACTTCGATTCTTAACTTGTACTGATCCTGTGGTCTTCCATTTCCTCAATATGTTCCTAACTGTGTAAACAGACAGCTGAAATCTCTGAGACAGCTTTCTGTATCCTTCCCCTAAACCATGATGGTGAACAATCTTTGTCTTCAGGTCATTTGAGAGTTGTTTTGAGACCCCCATGTTGCTACTTTTCAGAGAAAATTAAAAGCGGAGGGAAACTTGCAATTGTCCCCCTTAAATACTCTTTCTCATAATTGGATTCACCTGTGTGTGTAGGTCAGGGGTCACTGAGCTTACCAAGCCAATTTGAGTTCCAATAATTAGTTCTAAAGGTTTTGGAATCAATAAAATGACAACAGTGCCCAAATGTAAGCACCTGTCTAATTTTATTTAAACAATTATTGCACACTTTCTGTAAATCTAATAAACTTCATTTCAATTCTCAAATATCACTGTGTGTGTCTCCTATATGATATATTTAACTGACATTTTTTATCGTAACAACCAATGATTTATACAGGAAAATCATGACGATTAACAAGGTTGCCCAAACGTTCGCATTCCCACTGTATATTTAAAGAGGAACTCCAGTGAACATTTTAGTGTTGGCAGGTGATGTAGCTGCTGCATGGTTTTTGGCAGTTGGAAACAGCTGTAACAGCTATTTTCCACAATGCAACAAGGTTCACAGACAGGAAACTGCCAAAAAAAGTACGCTTTTCTTGTGGGAGGGGTTTCACCACAATATCAGCCATACAGAGCCCCCTGATGGTCTGTTTGTGAAAAGGAATAGATTTCTCATGTAAAAGGGGGTATCAGCTACTGATTGGGATAAAGTTCAATTTTTGGTCGGAGTTTCTCTTTAAGTTACGCCACTGCTATGTTCATGTACATTTGGCCCCACCCATGACCACACCAACTTTACGCTGCATGACCACGCCCATTTTTTGTTACGGCGATCATTCCCTTTGGTGCCCAGGGGACCCCCGGATCTCCCAGGAACCTAGAAACGCCCCTGATAAGCACCGTTTTGTGCTACCAGCATTCTCTGGTCCTTAAGGGGCAAGAGACTGCTGGTACGCAAGGGGTTAAACACAAAATCAAAACAAACTGGGAAAATGTTGTTTCAGTTGAAATTAGAGTAAAACCACTACTGATCCCTTTTAAAACTAAGTGTACGCGCTGTACAGCCAAGCCTTGTTAGTCGCAGGAGCACGATGCGCTTGTCAGGGTCAACAGCGATGTTTCCCCTTGTTAGTTCTCACTTTTCACTTAATGTTTTAGAACTGGACATTTAAATAATAGCATGTTCCTTTATAACAGACAACAGCAATAGTACAGCCAGTGCAAAGGCCTTCTGCAGGGCTACAGCTGCGATCATTGTGAAATGACTTGCTTACACTGCGCTCTGCTGGATAAGTAACAGAATCGCAGCCGTGAAGCCATCCTAAGCTAGGAAACATTTGGAATGAATAATGTGAATTGTGTTTCAGGTCATTGCTACGCTTCTCATTTCTGCTTTTAAGAGAGTTTAAGAGAACAAATATGCCTAAATGCAGGCCATGTGTGAGGACTGCCAGCCAGATGTCGGGGATGGGGCTGAAAAGAGTTAACCGGATAGACAAAAAGTTCATCATTGCTCACAATCTCAACTTTTTGTGAAAGAGGACTCATTTTAGTGCAAAAATATTTAAAGCAAACCTGGACTGAAAATTAAAAGTCAAAATAAACATACACACATCATACTTACCTCCCGCAGAGCCTAATCATCAATCTCTCCTCTCCTGCATCCTGTTTGTCTGCTGTGATCAATGAAATTCTCTGTCTTCCATTTTAAAAATGGCCATTTCCCTCATGACCGCTTTCCGGTCAGCATACTGTTAAACTGTAATATCACCCACTTGAGCCATAGGGAAACATGGACATTACCTTGCACATCAGTTGTTTTTATAGTCATAACTGACAGTAACTGATATATTTCAGTTCTGACAAAATCTTGTCAGAATTGAAAGGAATCATTGTTGGAAGAGAATGGTGAGCCTGCGACGAGGCTAACAGCCGATTTCACCTTGCCAAAATTGTCATGAAAATGTCTCTGATTTGTAAAGACTAAAATTTTATGAACATTTATTGAAGTGAATGATTCATGAGAAAATAATGGCAACTTGTGTAAAGCCGGATTGTTTATTGGCGAGTGTGGATGCCAAATACTCCCCTTTTTCCCATACACATACTGTACAAAAATAGCACCTCGTAAACCTTTTATTTGCAACTCTTTCTATAAGGTCTGAGAGGGGCATTGTATAGTTATACATCCTTATATCCATGCAAACATCCTCTGCAGAAGTCACGATTAGACATTGGTGAGAACATGAAGAAAATAGAAAACTGGCTGGATAGCCAGGCATAAAAAGGCTTTCGCAGTGTGCTGGGACAAGTAACAATAAAGCTAAATGTAATTAGTAATTTTTAATAAAGGGCTTTTTGGTCTCTTTAAAGAACTTTAACCCAGGATCGCTCTTCCTCCCAATCAGTAGCTGATACCCCCTTTACCGCCATAAATCTTTTGCCTTTTCTCAAATAGATCATTAGGGGGGGGTCTGTATGGCTGATATTGTGGTGAAACCCCTCCCACAGTGTGAAGTCATGACCATGGTCCTGAAAGTTTTCTGTCTGTGAACTTTTGTTGCATTGTGGGAAATAATGTCTGTTTCCAACTGCCAAGCAAGCAATATCTTCCTCTGTGCTTTGAACTCTCAGTAACGAACATTCCGTACAGATCACCTGCCAGTAGTAAAGATGACACCATCAGTGATAAGTTTCAGCATGTAAATCAGGGAGAGGAAATATTTTACAATAGGCAAACAATGACTAAATAATCTATAAATGAATACTGTAAAAAAATTATCAGTTTTATTCATTATGTCATTTTCACTACAGTTCAGAAGAACTCCAGTGAAAATAATGTAGTAAAAAAAGTGCTTCATTTTTACAATAATTATGTATAAATGATTTAGTCAGTGTTTGCCCATTGTAAAATCTTCTAAATCCCTGATTTACATTCTGACATTTATTACATGGTGACATTTTTACTGTTGGCAGGTGATGTAGCTGCTGCATGCTTTTTTGGCAGTTGGCAACAGCTGTAAACAGCTATTTCCCACAATGCAGCAAGGTTCCCAGACAGGAAACTGCCAGGAGTACAACGGTACTCAGAGTTTCTTGTGGGAGGGGTTTTACCACAATATCAGTCATACAGCGCCCCCTGATGGTCTGTTTGTGAAAAGGAATAGATTTCTCATGTAAAAGGTAGTATCAGCTATTGCTTGGGATAAAGTTCAATTCTTGGTCGGAGTTTCTCTTTAAGTCCTTTATACTTTCCTAGTGGTTCTTGGTCACCTTGAGCTATCTGGGTATTATCAAGTAACAATAAAATGCCTACACTGCAGTAGGGGGATAGTGTATACTACTAGGAGGTCAACACGGTTACACTAGCAGAGAACAGAAAAAAGAATTGAGCCTCGACCTGGATTTCTCGATAATATGTTAATTTATTAGTACCATAGCCAAAACATAGCACAATGTTTCGGCACACAGGCTTTTATCAAGTGCTCCATGTCCATATTGCAACATGGACATGGATACATTGGGGAACATGGATATACTGAGGACACTGCAGGACATGGCTATATTGGGAGGATTTTGTAATACGGAAAAAAAAGGGGATGGCTCTACCTGGAGAAAGTTTCAATAGTTGGGGGTGCACTCAGGGCCGTTTCTGTTTTTTTTGCTGCCTGAGGCAAACTTGTGAGGATGTGACGCCCCCCCCCCCCCCAAATTGGAATGATCACACAGCATTTGACAATTTGCACTGCACGATATAGCTGCCTCGAGCCCCCTAAAAAACACCCTCAGTATAGATAGGTAGCCAGATAGGTAGCCAGGTATAGGTGCCCCCAGTGTTGGTAGCTAGGTACAGTTGCCCCCAGTATAGGCTAGCCAGGTACAGATGCCCCCCGTATAGGTTGGCCAGGCACTCTCTGCACTTCCTGTTTCTGCCTGGTGCTGTCCCCAGACTTCTGCCGCCTGAGGAAGTTGCCTCGCTTGGCATCATGGGCGGACCGGGCCCGGGTGCACTGCAATACTGAAAGGAGGGAAATATCACTATTGGGTATGCTGGGGAAATAGAGGGACAAGCCTATACTAAAGACACGTAATTGGATGGAGGAGCATTGGTACAATGGGGGAACATGATCATTCCTCATTGGTGGGGAAGAAAGTAGGGCCTCATCAGTGTTCTCCCCAGGCTCTTTTAGCCGGGTGCTCCACCCGGCTTGATTTGGTGACCACCCGGCTGTCATCACCTCACCTCCTCACATGCTGTAAGCAGAGTTGCCCTGCATTTTCATCTCGACCCACCCGGCTACTTTTTCATGCCACCCGGCTACTATTTCATGCCACCCGGCTGGAAAAAAAATTCTGGGGAGAACATTGCTCATGATGGTGAGCTTTCTCTGCTTTATTTGCTTTGCAAATACTTAAATTCCTGTTCTGATGTTTGTCTAGCAACCTGCAATGTTATGAATTTGCTTCAGTGTAAATATTATCTTCTAATAACGTTAGAGCAGTCTTTTTATGCTTCATTGCGCCAGAAGTATAAAATGAGTTAAAATGGTTAAAAATGCTTGGAAGGCAGTGGTGGACTTACCTCCTATAAGCAGACACAAAAACAGACAAATTTATTGGTATACTCCACAAATTGTTACAACGCGTTTCACAGGTATAATCCTGATCCTTCAGGCAATAAAAAGGGGAGCACACAACAGTTATAGGTCAGGGATGCACCAGGCGCCTCTGTTTATGCTTCATATTCTTTTTTTTTTGCTGTGTTTAATGTTTCAGAGCAGAAATATAATTTTGAGTTTCATTCCACCTTAATCGTTAGATGGTTGAACAGCTGTACAGCCAAACTGTGTTTGATTTACAACTTGTTCTCTTTCATTTATTCATCTGCTAGATGGTACAGCTTTCAATTGATTTATAAAGTGCTGTACAGAGTAAGAAACAAACACGTGGTACATATACAGACAACGATATATGCAAAATATAGGTATTCCATTTGTTCTAAATGAAGAATAAAAAAGGCCCTACGCAGTATTCGAATTGTGTTCCAAATAAAGTGCCCAATGAGCTTAAAGGGCCACTATCGCGAAAATCATAAAATTTAAAATACACGTACATACATACGAATAAGAAGTATGTTTCTTTCAGAGTAAAGTGAGCCATACATTTCTCCTATTTCCCTATGTTGCTGTCACTTAAAGTAAGTAGTAGAAATCTGACAGAATTGACAGGATTTGGACTAGCCCATCTCCTCATGGGGGGTGCTCAGGGTTTTCTTTATTTTCAAAAGCACTTAGTGAATGGCAGATGCTCTGTCCAACTGCCCAAAAAAATGTGAAGAGAGCCGGGAGGCTGGCCAGCATCTTTATATACAGGGAGTGCAGAATTATTAGGCAAATGAGTATTTTGACCACATCATCCTCTTTATGCATGTTGTCTTACTCCAAGCTGTATAGGCTCGAAAGCCTACTACCAATTAAGCATATTAGGTGATGTGCATCTCTGTAATGAGAAGGGGTGTGGTCTAATGACATCAACACCCTATATCAGGTGTGCATAATTATTAGGCAACTTCCTTTCCTTTGGCAAAATGGGTCAAAAGAAGGACTTGACAGGCTCAGAAAAGTCAAAAATAGTGAGATATCTTGCAGAGGGATGCAGCACTCTTCAAATTGCAAAGCTTCTGAAGCGTGATCATCGAACAATCAAGCGTTTCATTCAAAATAGTCAACAGGGTCGCAAGAAGCGTGTGGAAAAACCAAGGCGCAAAATAACTGCCCATGAACTGAGAAAAGTCAAGTGTGCAGCTGCCAAGATGCCACTTGCCACCAGTTTGGCCATATTTCAGAGCTGCAACATCACTGGAGTGCCCAAAATCACAAGGTGTGCAATACTCAGAGACATGGCCAAGGTATGAAAGGCTGAAAGACAACCACCACTGAACAAGACACACAAGCTGAAACGTCAAGACTGGGCCAAGAAATATCTCAAGACTGATTTTTCTAAGGTTTTATGTACTGATGAAATGAGAGTGAGTCTTGATGGGCTAGATGGATGGGCCCGTGGCTGGATTGGTAAAGGGCAGAGAGCTCCAGTCCGACTCAGACGCCAGCAAGGTGGATGTGGAGTACTGGTTTGGGCTGGTATCATCAAAGATGAGCTTGTGGGGCCTTTTCGGGTTGAGGATGGAGTCAAGCTCAACTTACAGTCCTACTGCCAGTTTCTGGAAGACACCTTCCTCAAGCAGTGGTACAGGAAGAAGTCTGCATCCTTGAAGAAAAACATGATTTTCATGCAGGACAATGCTCCATCACACGCGTCCAAGTACTCCACAGCGTGGCTGGCAAAAAAGGGTATAAAAGAAGAAAAACTAATGACATGGCCTCCTTGTTCACCTGATCTGAACCCCATTGAGAACCTGTGGTCCATCATAAAATGTGAGATTTACAAGGAGGGAAACCAGTACACCTCTCTGAACAGTGTCTGGGAGGCTGTGGTTGCTGCTGCACGCAATGTTGATGGTGAACAGATCAAAACACTGACAGAATCCATGGATGGCAGGCTTTTGAGTGTCCTTGCAAAGAAAGGCGGCTATATTGGTCACTGATTTGTTTTTGTTTTGTTTTTGAATGTCAGAAATGTATATTTGTGAATGTTGAGATGTTATATTGGTTTCACTGGTAAAAATAAATAATTGAAATGGGTATATATTTGTTTTTTGTTAAGTTGCCTAATAATTATGCACAGTAATAGTCACCTGCACACACAGATATCCCCCTAAAATAGCTAAAAACAAACTAAAAACTACTTTCAAAAATATTCAGCTTTGATATTAATGAGTTTTTGGGGTTCATTGAGAACATGGTTGTTGTTCAATAATAAAATTATTCCTCAAAAATGCAACTTGCCTAATAAATGTGCACTCCCCGTATATCCTTTTCAGGGGGTATCTTTTTAAAGAATAAAGGCCATGCTGAGAATTCCCCGTGAAGTGATGGACTAGTCCAAAACCTGTCCTTTCTGTCAGCTTTCTAGTGACAGCAACATGGGGGAAAATTAATTTATGTCTCATTTTACTCTGGAAGAAACGTACTTCTTATTTGCGTTTACATGTATTTTAAATTTTACAATTATTTGCGATAGTGGTCCTTTAAATAGACCTGTTAGTTGTTGCTTTAGAAAAGACACAAGTTGTAGATTACATATATGATTGTTGTTCTACCTCTTTAATGCCGTCCTCATTGGCTTACTGATACAAACACAGCACAGACCGTCCCCGATCTGCCTCATACTGTTTGTTTGGTCTGTGGATTCCTTTAAGCCAGATGGGTAAAACATTGTCAGCCATTCATCACTGCCCTTGCAGAACAATCTCACCTATTGTTGCTGCTCTCCTCACAGGTGCTGTCGGAAAGAGGACAAATCGTTCTTTAATTGGTCCAAAATAATTACACACTACAAGACGTAAATAGATCCACCACCACCAAGCTCCAAAGTGACTAAATCTGTACTTCTTTACATCCAAGGATGAAAATGTATACATTTCCTAATATGATTCAGTCATAAAAATATATTTTTGGTTTCTCAATTTTTCCCATCTGTTAAATATGAAATGTTACATAGGAACGTCTATCCTTTGCAGCCAGCAGGTGGAGCTCTCTAGCAAAAAGGAGGATCAGATCACTGGAATGCTGTGTGTGCTGCTGTGAGCAGGATTCAAAAACCTTGTACTCCATTTAGAAAAAGGGGTTTTGTAAAAATTCACTTTAAAATGTAATGCACCCTTTTTTTGCACGTCTGCTTTACTACCCAAGGCATAAGTCTAGAACAGGCATGGGCAAACTTGGCCCTCCAGCTGTTAAGGGACTACAAGTCCCACAATGCATTGCGGGAGTCTTACAGCCACAGTCATGACTCATAAAGGCAAATGCATTGTGGGACTTGTAGTTCCTTAACAGCTGGAGGGCCAAGTTTGCCCATGCCTGGTCTGGAACCTAATACAGACAATATAAATGGCTGAGCCTATTGTTTTTATCCTTGTCCCTCTTGTTTCGTCATACCTTGCGCCATGGACCTTCCACCCCTACAAAGCAACAGAAAGCATTCTGAGTGCAGGGAACAAATAATAGTCTAAAGTGAACCAGAGACGAAGCACCCTCGTGTATTTACCATATGTATCAGTGGGAACATTAGAGAAAACACCTACCCTGCTCTCTGCTTCATCCTTCACTGCTCAGCCTGCTTGTTATCAGCCCTAATAAAATCCCTGACTGAACATTCTGTCTGGCTTTGCTCAGGAATCATTATAGCTGAGTCTGTCTTCTCTGATGTCTTTTCAAGCCCAAGCCTGCCCCCTTCTGGCTCTGCTATAATGACTTATCTATAATGATTCCTGAGCAAAGCCAGACTGAATGCTCAGTCGGGAATTTTATCAAGGCTGATAACAAGCAGGCTGAGCAGTGAAGGATGAAGCAGAGAGCAGGTTAGGTGTTGTCTCTAATGTTATTATTATTATTATTATTAATTGTATTTATAAAGCGCCAACATATTACGCAGCGCTGGACAATAAATATATACAATGATACAAGGATGACATACATAGGGTTATACACATAGAACAAAGCTATACATACAAATTGTACAAAATACATGATCATGCAATATGGACTGGTTAGGTAGGCCCAGTAATACAAGTACAGGCTGTAATAGGACAGGAGCACATGATCCTGTAGATTACACTAGGGAGTGGAGGACCCTGCCAGAGGCTTACAATCTAAAGGGAGGGATGGTAAAATACATGAGGGTGCTTCGTCTCTGTTTCACTTTAAGTTGGGAGCTGTAAAACATTAAAAACTGTCATCCTTCACCTGAGGAATGAAGGATAACTCTAATACTCACATCCCGGGCCGTTATGATAGGGACCACTTCAAGAATGTCAGGCGTAATGTGTACATGCAGTACACTCTCATAAGTTGTGCAACAGAACAGTTGCCTAGTCTCCAATCCCGACCGGCTTTGGCATTCTGCCATCATCAGGGGTAATTCAGTGAGTATTGTAATGGTTTAATGTACTTTGTAGAGAGTAAAAGTTTATTGCCTTTAAGATTGAAACTGAAGTGAAAAATAGAATATTAGTAGCAAAGAAAAAAAAGCCTCATATTTTTTTTTTCCGTTATATACCTGTAACGATTAGTGTCAGCAAAATAGATTTTCCGATTATTGGTGATCTGCAGTATCACCAATAATACAGATGCTATACCTGATTATGTGGTGATCTGCAGAATCACCAATAATGCTAGTATAGCCAGACACAGGTCAACCAATGTGAAATAGTGCTTGGTGCAACAGTAATGAGTAATAGGAGATCTCCCAAGGAGCGGGTGATTCAGACAGTACTGCAGTCAATGATCACCTGAGGAACAGGTGATTCAGACTGTACTGCAGCCAGTGGACACCTGAGGCGCAGGGACCACTGACTGTGCTGCAAGGATGAGCACCTGAGGAGCAGGTGATTAAGACTATACTGCAGCCAGTGGACACCTGAGGAGCAGGGACCACTGACTGTGCTGCAAGGATGATCACCTGAGGAGCAGGTGATTAAGACTATACTGCAGCCAGTGGACACCTGAGGGGCAGGGACCACTGACTGTGCTGCGAAGGCCGATCACCTGAGGAGCAGGTGATTAAGACTATACTGCAGCTAGCGGACACCTGAGGAGCAGGTGTTACAAACAGTGCTGCAGCGGAGCTTCACCTGAGGAATAGGTGAAGGCTACTACAGATCCCTCACCAGGTGCTAGGCCCACTGGTGAGGACAGGAAGGTCAGAAAAGCAGAGTAGGCAACGTAGGGACAGATAAAGTACAAAGACAGAAGACTGATTCAGTGTCAAGTTCAGGCAGAGTTTGGCAACAGGAATCAGATGGGCAGAAGTACAGAATCAACAAGCAGGAGAATAGTCAAAGGAAGCGGAAGGTCATAACAGATAATACAATGCAATTAGTACTTTAAGCTATCAACAGAATCTGGCTAAGTGTGGATCCCCAGCTCCAGTCGGTTCTAGCACACTTTGGGATCTGACAAGGGTCTGAGCGCTAACACGTTAACATTCGCAACAGCAGACATGGAGCAACTGACAGACTAGTACTATATATACAGAGATGCCCCGCAGCGCCGCCCCCATCACTTAGCCAATCCAAAGTACCGTTGGAGTCAGCTGACTAAGCAGATCAGCTGACTCCCCTTCTATTTGTACAAAGGTCCTGTCGCCTGGCATGCACGCGCGTAGCCCTCAATCTATGTGCAATAGAAGGACCAGGCAGAGTAACCGCATGTAACTGCGTGGCAGAGGCCGCCGGCTGATATGCGGAGATAGCCGCCATGCCGCTTGCCTCTGCGGCGGTATCTCTGCTATCTATTACAATACCTTAGCTGTTTTTCTACAACATTGCACCATTCTCTAATTTTTGCAGTTTACAAATTACACTCTGTATTTTAAATGATGAAACAGAGCAGAGCTAATGGCCCTTTGAACTTCCTGGCAGAAAAACCTTAACCTTTTCAGAACCGGCCGCCTACCCCCCCCTTAAGGACCAGGCATTTTGCGCGGGAGGGGTGTGCGCGCGTTTGGGGGGGTCAGGCGGCGGATCCCGTCTGTGGCTGGCTGGATTTGTGTCCCCCCATAGTGGCCTGTGCCCCCCCTTCTGCAAGCAGCCTTCACTCACCTTCCAGGCTCCAGCGATGAGCCGCACGGGACCCTCTTCTCCGGCCGGCATCTCCGTTCTGTCTGACGATCAGTTCCGGGTCGCGGCTTGATGACATCATAAAGCCGGGACCCAGGGCTGACGTCAGACGGAGCGGAGATGCCGGCCAGAGCGGAGAGGGGCGCCGATCGTCGCGGGAACGGCAGGGAGGTGAGTGGATCCTCTTCTTTACCCCCTGCCGCCGCAGCTGTCAAACTGATCACTATGATCGGACGGCGATCGTAGTGATCATGTGATCAGCAGCCATACGCGATGGCTGCTGATCACTCGGGGGAGATGTCGGCTGTCATATGACAGCTTAATCTCCCCCTCCGGGTGCGCACGATCGCGCCGGGAGCGGAAACTGTGGGCCGGCGTAGATTCTACGCCGCATCAGGCTAGAACAGCCACAAGTGCAGTGTAGAATCTAATGCACGCGGTCCCGAAAAGGTTAAATAAACAAGAAACAGTGAGAGACAGGTTGACATAAGAGCTTCAGAAAATAGCACTGCTCTCTGACTTAATTAGTCAGAGAGCTCAGAGAAGCTCTTTTGCATAGATAACACAACTGAAGTTAAACAATATGAGACTTGTATCTGTGCTTCTAATCTTCTATTTTTTAGATGTACTACACATACAAATCATTATCTCATAAGTTTATTTTCACTTCAGATTCCCTTCAAAAATGTTAATGATTTCACTAATCGTTTGCCTTGTTTTTTGTGGTGGTGACCATATATGTGCTGTATGTCTATTTAAAGAGAATCTGTATTGTTAAAATCACACAAAAGTAAACATACCAGTGTGTTAGGGGACATCTCCTATTACCCTCTGTCACAATTTTGCCGCTCCCCGCCGCATTAAAAGTGGTTAAAAACAGTTTTAAAAAGTTTGTTTATAAACAAACAAAATGGCCACCAAAACAGGAAGTAGGTTGATGTACAGTATGTCCACACATAGAAAATACATCCATACACAAGCAGGCTGTATACAGCCTTCCTTTTTAATCTCAAGAGATCATTTGTGTGTTTCTTTCCCTCTGCAGCTATCTTCCACTGAAGTGTCAGGCTGTTTCTTCCTGCAGAGTGCAGACAGCTGTGCCTGTATGTAATTCCTCGGTATGTGAAAGCCCAGCCAGCTCAGAGGAGGATTTATCCAGCTTGTAAAAGATAATAGAGCAGATAGAAGCTGCCCTAATCTAAATAACACACAGGCAGTGTGCAGAGAGGGGCCTGGAGGGGGGAGATGCATCACAGAACCACAACACTGAAGAACTTGGCAGCCTTCCAGACACAGGCTGACAAGTCTGACAAGAGAGAGATAAGTTGATTTATTACAGAGATGGTGATAGTAGAACGTGCTGCAGTAAGCCAAAACACATTAGAATAGATTTTGGAACTTGTAGGATGGAAGAAAACCGGATGAAATTTTTGTTACGGAGTCTCTTTAAGCACTGGGTGACTACAGAGAACCAGCATTGGCAATAGTTTGGAAACTAGCACTGAGGATTGATTTGATGATTGACCAAACATTGCTTGTGTCTTGCATGTGGACACGCCCTTATACATAGATTGTAACTGTTTCAGCGTTATAAATAGCTATACGGCCGGAGCTCTTCCCTGCGATATGCAGGATTAGATATCGGGCTCAATATCTGGACAGCTGGCAGGGAAGACACAGCCGCCATGTGGACGGGCTTCAGTTGATATAAAGTTTGGCATCTCAGACTTTCTTTGAGGTGCGCTTCATTTGCGCTGTTCTCAGGACCAGGATATGCTGCAGCCGTCCCCGTAATCCCGGGATTTCAGTTCTTTAAAGTGGAATTTCATTTTACATCCACTCTCCTGCCAACAATGCGGCATCCGCTGGTGATGGGATAGCTCAGGGCAAGGATTGGGGGACGGAGGCTGTAGTGTGTTAAGGGGAGAGATTTCACTCCATTACTCATCACACATAAAGAGGTGTTTCATATCTCATCTGTCAACTGCTTTACATGCCCTAAACAGGCCACATATCAAAGTGCAAGAACAAAACACTACTGAGAGCTCGTCCTACACACCGCAGCAAATGAGAGGGGAGCATACGATGCAAGCAGATCTGTTGGTATTTGCTTTATTTTGGTCAAATCAAATCAGTTACCTTCACCATGGTTACAGTGGAGCCGAACTCTTGCACAGGACAGAAGGAAAACAGAGGGAAATGCACCCTGTATGTATTTACAGAATTTTAACCTGTATAATTCCCCCTCATTATTATTATTATTATTGATTTATAAAGCGCCAACATATTCCGTGGCGCTGTACAAAGTAAGAAATAAACATGGGGTACATAATACAGACAATGGTGTACACTAATATACAAGATACATAATTAGTGACAAAATACAAAAAAAAAAAGATACAAAATACAGATTACAAAATATGGAATTGGTAATGATAGTGATAAAAGTAACATGATGAATAAATGATTTCCAAGACACAAAAGGGGGAGAGAGCCCTGCCCTTGCGAGCTTACAGCTGTGTCAGTTGGCTGCCTCGGCAGAGCAGCTAATTGTTAAACACAGGATGGTACAACCTAGACGTTGCAAGCTGTTTGACACTAGTGATGATCGAACACCCAGATATTCAGGCTCGGGTCGGCTCGGCCGAACACGGTCCAGATGTTTCGGCATATTTGGCCGAACACCGAGCCTAATGGAAGCCAATGGGGACCCGAGCATGCCTGCTGGAGGGGACGCAGCATGCGGGGAAAGCCATGGCCACAGTCGGCGGGGAGGGGGGACGGTCCCCCCCCTCACCTCGGGGCTCTCCCCTCTGCGCTCCCCTCCACCTTCCGTGCGTTCCACGGATACTTCTCGCTCTAGCGTTTGACGCAACTTCCTGTTATACAGGAAGTTGCGTAAAGACGCTAGAGCGAGGAGTATCCGTGGAACGCACGGAAGGTATGTATCTGTCCGCTGCCCGCACATACTATTTTAAGCTGGTGGGGAGCGCAAAGGGGAGAGCCCCGAGGTGAGGGAGGGGGGGGGACCGTCCCCCCTCCCCGCTGTCAGTGGCCATGGTTTTCCCGTCATGCTGCGTCCCCTCCAGCCCCCCCCCCCCGAACAGCGCAGTCGAGCACTGCATGGTGCTCGGCTGAGCTCGAGCCGAACCCCCCGATATTCGGGGAATAACGAACAGTGGCGAACACTGTACGATCAACACTATTTGAAACATCGTAGCCTAATAGTACACGTGTGTGGCCACATTCCTTATAAGCCTAATTTTTCAGCATAAAAAATGAGCTGAAAAGTTAACCCCTTGGCTTATATGCGGGTCAGTGGAGCAGAATGGATGGAGGAACAGGTTCTATTACTGGCAGAGGAGCGCAAGGATCGTGCACTAGTGATCCTGTTCTTGCCAGCTGGCATGCCCCCCATCTCCTGCAACATGGTGTGCAGAGTGCACTGCTCAAGACTACCTGTGTCCCCTGGCTTGGGGAGTGGAGCATGCCAACAACGTGTCAGCAATGCAATGATCGGGGATTCTTCTTATGTGGTAATCGCTGTCTCATATCTGTGTCACCATCTAGCGGCATCTTGAGACACAGCTGTATCATCCTTGGGGAACATCTGGCTATGAGGAGAGGGGGGCTGACTTGTACTGGGGGAACATCTGGCTACTGGGGGTTATACTGGGGAGGGGACTTATACGCGAGTCAATCACTTTTCCCTGGTTTCTTGGCTTATACAGGGGTCGGCTTATATGTGAGTATATACAGACTAATACTTAGCGGTTTCACAGGGTAAGTAGGAATTTTCTGTACTCAAATCCATCCATGTAAAATAGGTCTTTCAGAGATAGGAAGGGATGATCAGAGATGGTCAGAGATGGTCAGTTCCTGCCACTCCAATTTATAGAGAAGTACATGATTGGTTCAGTCAAGTGACTGATGTGGTCTCTGATTGGCTGGTCACAATCATCTCTCACTTTCACTTTTTTTTCTTATATAAAAGAAACGAATCAACTCTTGTGAGGGAAAACCTCCCCAGCAGGGACCCAGACAACAATAAAAAGCTTAACAATTTTTTTTTTAACTCTTGCTCCTGCAATAAAAAGCTAGAGAAATGTACTTTTTATCCTGGAGTTATAGTTTAAAGAGGCACTGTAGTGATATATCAGAAACACTTCCTATATCTATATATTGCTGAATATTCATATGTTGCCTTGCCCTCACAGTAATGCTTAGCCTAGGCTGTTGAGATATTACGAATTCTACTTCTACAGCATTGTGGGTGACCTGGCATCATTTTCACTGGCTTCAGAATTCTCAGAAACAAACATTCCACAGAGCAGCATCAGCCAGGACTAAAGATGTCACCACTAAAGATGTTTCAGAAAGTAAATAAGAGTAAGGAAAGATTTTACAATGAGTAAATACTGTCTAAATAATTTAAAAATGAATGTTGTAAATAAAAAAAAAACAACAAAAAACATTTGATTTATTATGTTATTTTCTCAACGGTTCCTCTTTAAGGATCCTTATGAATACATTATTATATTTGTTTTTTCTTAAGTTTTGGGCATGCAAGGTTTGGGTTTAATTTGGAGATCAAAACAGGTTTGCTACTGTAAATACTGTATATGTGTATGATTTAATTAATGTGCTTCTCTCCACTATATTGAGCTTGATTACATCATCCTTTTCATGTTTTTCCCCTATGTTTGCTTTTATATGTGTTGATGATGTGTGAGTTTACTGTAACTGTTTAATGTGCAGTTGCTCCATCTTGTGGCCAGCTGAGGAAATTACATGTTGCATGCTGGTTGCTGCATCTGCTTTGCTTAGAGTGAAATTCCACTTTTGTTGAAGGAGGACCAAAAAACCCCCCCAAAAAAACAATCTTCTAAATTCAGGTCTGTACAATACGAGTATTTAATGCAAAAGTTTCAGATGTCTTAAGGTGGCCACTAATGATCCAATCTTTTTCATCCAAATTTACTAAATCTGTGTAGTATAAAGTTGGCCACTACTGATACAATTTGCCGATCAATCGTTTAAGAACGATTCTTTGTATGAACGATCGGAAATGATCATTTGGGATCACTAATGGACGAAAATATCCTAACCAATCCGATCAGATTATTGAAATTAATCCAATTTTCGGATTGATTTTAGTAATCTAATCGGATTAGTTAGAAGATATTTTTCCATTAGTGGTCCCAAACAATCATTTCCAATCGTTCATACTAATAAATGTTCATAAACGATTGTTCAGCATATTGTATCGTTAGTGGCCATCTTAAAGGACAACTGTAATGAGAGGGATGGGGAGGCTGCCATATTTATGTCCTTTTAAGCAATACCAGTTGCCTGGCTGTCTGCCTGATCCTCTGCCTCGAATACATTTAGCCCTTGAGTCTGAACAAGCATGCAGCTGATCAGGTGTTTCTGACAATATTGTCAGATCTGACAAGATCAGCTGCATGCTTGTTTCTGGTGTTATTCAAACACTACTGCAGCCAAATAGATCAGCAGGGCTGACAGGCAACCAGTATTGTTTAAAAGGAAGTAAACATGGCAACCTCCATATACCTCTCACTTCAGTTGTCCTTTGTTGTAAATATATTGACTAGATAATTTAGGCAATCCCTTATGTTACATAGAAATGGTAAGATTGGATTAAAACATTGGATCATTAGTGGCCACTATTACAGTTGTTTTATCTGAAGAAACAGATGCTTCCAGTCTTGCCACCGGATTGCTGACTGCTGTGTCAGTTTGCTGAATACTGCAGGTGATTACTTCACAGTTGCAGTGCTTCCTGCTGTTTACAGGGGCTGGGCAGCCCACGCTTTATAGCAACGCTTCTTAAAATGTTTATAGTATGTTCCTCTTTCCAAAATATGGGTTTGCAACGTACTCGCTAATGAAGGGAACTTCATCTCTAGTACCGCTTGATACATCTGAGAAGAACACAAGAGGCGCCCAAACAGTATAAAATGATTAAAACAAAAAAAAAAGAGAAGGTGAGTATTAACTTACCTTCAATAATTCACTGAAAATAAGATTCAGGCTTCTATTTGCACAGAAAAAGACAACACGTTTCACAGCTCACAGCTGCTTCATCAGGTCAGTAAACAAGGCCTTGAAATATAAAACATGGAGTCAGCATTCAACATCCTGCGAATCGCTTATAGGCTGTGTCTTAGACAGCGCATATGTATAAAAACCATTCTTGTATAATCATGCATATTTATAATTAGCAAGAAGTTTTAAATCAGGATGATACCATTTATTGGCTAACTTAGAGTGGAAAAAACAGTGAGCTTTCGGCTTATAAAAAGCCTTCGTCGGACTGGTTCCTGACAAATACTGAAAAACACAGCTTATATACACTGACATACAGAGGAGAAACAACTCAGTTCCCTCAACATAACATAAAGTAGACTCTGGTGATGGGGAGACATCGTAAATTCTGAGCTCAAATTGTAACTGGGCTGTTTACATGCACCATTAATTCTAAGCTAAAGAGAATTGTGGCATTTAAAACCAGCACATGAAAGCAAATACATCGAATAGTGACAGTGCACACCATCTTACAAAGCATATGGCACAAAAAAATGAATGAAAAGATAGAAAGATTTAAAGAATTGTGGCATTTAAAACCCATCGTACCAGCACAAGAAGTTAGAGTCCTTGTTTAAACCATCTTCTACAGTTTTGAACCAATGTATAAACTTTGTTTCTTGTGTTAGTCTCATGTTTCCCGATTTGAAGCCACCCATTAATACTGTGACGCGAAAATCGCTTAAACTGTGTCCAGGTAAACAAAAGTGTGTTAGTATTGGGAGATCAGTATATTTTGTAATATCCTTTTTTCTGCTGTTAATAGTGAACCTCTGGTGTGTCATGAGATCACGCAGTGGTTGACTTGTTTCTCCCACATAAATTCCTTTGGGGCATTTTGCACACAGGGCTGTGGAGTCGGTCCATAAATCCACCGACTCCGACTCCTCAGTTTAGGATTCCACCGACTCCGACTCCTCGACTCCGACTCCTCTAATTTGCATATTACAATTTTGTTGATTAAAAGTATGTAACGTGAAATTCGTCTCTTAACTGCCAACGCTTAGGCATTTTACAAGACAACTGAAGTGAGAAGGATATGTAGACTACTATATTTATTCCCTTTAGACTAAAACTAGTCCTTGGTAAGAGTACTTGTAAAAGGTACAAACCGGAACAAAGAACATCTATCAGGCCCTAGGCAATGTAAGTGTGGGTACATGTAAGAATGATGTGCAGGTACTCTGCAGGGGAATAAGGAGATTGTAAACAGACAACACCTCTGTGTTCAATGTGCACAGCATTCTAAGTGGATTCCCTGCAGCTCTGTGGGGAGTGCATATGTAGAGTATAGTACTACTGTGTAACAAAGTAAACCTGAGACTGATGAAATTAAAGTTTTATACATACCTGGGGCTTCCTCCAGCCGCCTTCAGGATAATCCATCCCTCGTTGTCCTCCTCCACCACCTGGATCTTCTGCTATGAGTCCAGGTACTTGAGCCAGTCGGGCGTAGTGCGCATGCACACACTCCACCGCCAGGAGCATACTACACCTGTGCAGCACTATTGCGCAGGTGCAGAATGTTCCTGGCTGTGGGAGCGGCATGCGGCCGGACAGCGCTGACTGGCTGAATTACCAGGACTCTTAGCAGAAGATCCGGGTGGTGGAGGACCGCGAGGGACTGATTAGCCTGAAGGGGGCTGGAGGAAGCCCCAGGTATGTATAAAACTTTACTTTTCATCCGTCTCAGGTACCCTTTAATTTGCAGTCACTAAACCAAATTTTAACACCACTCAAATTATTTGATTTCATCAGCAAAGGGAGTGCATACATTTGCATAAATCAGCATCAATGCAGAATTATTTCCATCTCATTGACCATTTCTATTAGTGACACAGCTACACATCATTTATTCTTACAGCACAGATGTTATTTAGTATATATGAGATTCCTGTGTACACATCATATATACAGTCACAATCAGATATGTATATCTGACCTTAAAAATACGGGGACTGCTTTATTGAAGCAGCACAAGTAACTAATTTTGATTGGTTTATTTCATTTTTGTGGACTAAGCACAGCTATTACTGTATATATACTGTATATATACATTATTTTTAATGACTATTATCTGAGAAATAGAACATTTTATCATATTTTCTATTTTAATTACAGTTACAAATTCATTAGGAGTCGGAGTCGGTGCATTTTTTCCCGACTCCGACTCCAGGCACCCAAAATTGCCCGACTCCACGACTCCGACTCCACGACTCCGACTCCACAGCCCTGTTTGCACACATGATCAGGTATACCACATTAGATGAGTTGCAGGAAAAGGTGCCTTGTACTTTGTATTCCTGTTGTGTACCTGGTATTAGTATCCTGTCAGTGGAATGAATGTGTTTACAGGTCCCACCCCTTTTCCCTTGGCAGGGGAATGTTCCATTTTGTTCTGGCCTATTTAAGGCACTCCTCACTATCATCTGCTTAAAAGAGTCATCAGGGGATCTTTAAGAAAATGAGTGCTACTTACCAGGGGCTTCCTCCAGCCCCAAGCTCCCAGCATGTGCCTCGCCGCAGCTCTGCCTTCAGCTGTTCGCCGTAGCTCCGTCCCGGTTCCCGGCGATGACGTCCGGGCGACCTCCAGGTCGGCCTGTACTGTACTGCTGGAGGAAGCCGCCCCCGATAAGTAGCACTCATTTTCTTAAAGATCCCCTGATGACTCCTTTAAGATTGGGTGGCTGTCGGAACGCTAGGAGGGGAGGTTCAGGGAATATCTTTTTCAGTCTCTGATCCTTATGTAGAACAGGATGAAGTTCTTTTTCGCGTCACTGTATTAATGGGTGGCTTCTATCTATTCATTCATTTTTTGTGCCATATGCTGTGTAGGATGGTGTTCACTGTCACTATTCATTTTATTTGCTTTCATGTGCTGGTTTAATGCCACAATTCTCTTTAGCTTAGAATTAATGGTGCATGTAACCAGCCCAGTTACAATTTGAGCTCAGAATTTATGATGTCTCCCCATCACCAGAGTCTACTTTATGTCATGTTGAGGGAACTGTTGATCTTATCAATTTAGCCAGGATGCTTGGGAAAGGCTCCTGAGTAACAGTTAAGGCATCTAATTACATTTATGTCTGCTAAACAATGTTTCTCCTCTGTATGTCAGTGTATATAAGCTGTGTTTTTCAGTTTTTGTCAGAAACCAGTCCGACGAGGGCTTTTTATAAGCCGAAAGCTCACTGTTTTTTCATCTCTAAGTTAGCCAATAAATGGTATCATCCTGATTCAAAACTTCTTGCTTTTACTGATGGCTAACACGGTACAACACTTTACTGCTTCTATTTATAATTAGGAGAGGGAGAATTGCTTAGTGTGTTCTGTTTGTAAAGGACCGTGGAATGTCAATGCTATATAAATAAATAATTAGAATAACATCAAATTAAAAAATACATTTTAGAGCATTTCTTTTAACAAAAAGTGAAATTTAAAGTGTACCTACACATGCACTGTTTGCAAGCAATAGCGCAGTTTCCTATTGTTTACCTAAATAAATTACATGCAGTAAATCTTTTGTTTTTTCCCTTCTAGGATTCACCATCTTGCGTTGGTGTGCTGTTGTCCTGAAAGAGGCTGATCCAGGAGTGCAGCTGTGGTCCTACATACCGCTTCCTGCCACATGACACTGATCTCTGCAAGCTCCTCCCCCATGTGACCATATGTCTTATGCCTCCACTGGTTACTTGAAGGCAGAAGTGCCCAGTGGCCTGGAAGTACCAGGCTTTCCTATGCAGTCCAGACTTGATGACATCATTGTGTACATACAAAGACATACTTAGAGCATACATTTCAAACTCTAGCCCCGGTGCCAAATTTGGCCAACAAGTAGTTTCCCCATTGCATTTTGTTTGGCCCACTCTAGACCACCAGAGAAGCTATATTAGAGGTGAAGCCCTAGATCACCAGTAGTGTTGGGCGAACAGTGTTCGCCACTGTTCGGGTTCTGCAGAACATCACCCTGTTCGGGTGATGTTCGAGTTCGGCCGAACACCTGACGGTGCTCGGCCAAACCGTTCGGCCACATGGCCGAACTAAGAGCGCATGGCCGAACGTTCCCCGAACGTTCGGCTAGCGCTGTGATTGGCCGAACGGGTCACGTGGTTCGGACCCGAACGCGCTCTGATTGGCCGAACGGTCACGTGGTTCGGGTAAATAAATACCCGAACCACGTCATATCTCCGCCATTTGTCTGTGGGTTTAGCTTTGGGTAGGCAGGCAGGGTAGTTCGCGCTCCAGCCACGCTAGCCAGGGTCCCCCCCAGTCATTGTGTGTCGCAGCTGGGAACAGTAGTACACCGCTCGCTCAGCCACACTATATATAGCATTGTTTACTGCCACTGTGTACCTCGCTCAGCCACACTATATAGCATTCTGTGTACTGTTCTGTGTCTGCTGGGAACAGTAGTACACCGCTCGTTCAGCCACACTATATAGCATTCTGTGTACTGTTCTGTGTCTGCTGGGAACAGTAGTACACCGCTCGTTCAGCCACACTATATAGCATTCTGTGTACTGTTCTGTGTCTGCTGGGAACAGTAGTACACCGCTCGTTCAGCCACACTATATAGCATTCTGTGTACTGTTCTGTGTCTGCTGGGAACAGTAGTACACCGCTCGTTCAGCCACACTATATAGCATTCTGTGTACTGTTCTGTGTCTGCTGGGAATAGTGGTACACCGCTCGTTCAGCCACACTATATAGCATTCTGTGTACTGTTCTGTGTCTGCTGGGAACAGTAGTACACCGCTCGTTCAGCCACACTATATAGCATTCTGTGTACTGTTCTGTGTCTGCTGGGAACAGTAGTACACCGCTCGTTCAGCCACACTATATAGCATTCTGTGTACTGTTCTGTGTCTGCTGGGAATAGTGGTACACCGCTCGTTCAGCCACACTATATAGCATTCTGTGTACTGTTCTGTGTCTGCTGGGAACAGTAGTACACCGCTCGTTCAGCCACACTATATAGCATTCTGTGTACTGTTCTGTGTCTGCTGGGAATAGTGGTACACCGCTCGTTCAGCCACACTATATAGCATTCTGTGTACTGTTCTGTGTCTGCTGGGAACAGTAGTACACCGCTCGTTCAGCCACACTATATAGCATTCTGTGTACTGTTCTGTGTCTGCTGGGAATAGTGGTACACCGCTCGTTCAGCCACACTATATAGCATTCTGTGTACTGTTCTGTGTCTGCTGGGAACAGTAGTACACCGCTCGTTCAGCCACACTATATAGCATTCTGTGTACTGTTCTGTGTCTGCTGGGAACAGTAGTACACCGCTCGTTCAGCCACACTATATAGCATTCTGTGTACTGTTCTGTGTCTGCTGGGAACAGTAGTACACCGCTCGTTCAGCCACACTATATAGCATTCTGTGTACTGTTCTGTGTCTGCTGGGAATAGTGGTACACCGCTCGTTCAGCCACACTATATAGCATTCTGTGTACTGTTCTGTGTCTGCTGGGAACAGTAGTACACCGCTCGTTCAGCCACACTATATAGCATTCTGTGTACTGTTCTGTGTCTGCTGGGAACAGTAGTACACCGCTCGTTCAGCCACACTATATAGCATTCTGTGTACTGTTCTGTGTCTGCTGGGAACAGTAGTACACCGCTCGTTCAGCCACACTATATAGCATTCTGTGTACTGTTCTGTGTCTGCTGGGAACAGTAGTACACCGCTCGTTCAGCCACACTATATAGCATTCTGTGTACTGTTCTGTGTCTGCTGGGAATAGTGGTACACCGCTCGTTCAGCCACACTATATAGCATTCTGTGTACTGTTCTGTGTCTGCTGGGAACAGTAGTACACCGCTCGTTCAGCCACACTATATAGCATTCTGTGTACTGTTCTGTGTCTGCTGGGAATAGTGGTACACCGCTCGTTCAGCCACACTATATAGCATTCTGTGTACTGTTCTGTGTCTGCTGGGAACAGTAGTACACCGCTCGTTCAGCCACACTATATAGCATTCTGTGTACTGTTCTGTGTCTGCTGGGAATAGTGGTACACCGCTCGTTCAGCCACACTATATAGCATTCTGTGTACTGTTCTGTGTCTGCTGGGAACAGTAGTACACCGCTCGTTCAGCCACACTATATAGCATTCTGTGTACTGTTCTGTGTCTGCTGGGAAAAGTAGTACACCGCTCGTTCAGCCACACTATATAGCATTCTGTGTACTGTTCTGTGTCTGCTGGGAACAGTAGTACACCGCTCGTTCAGCCACACTATATAGCATTCTGTGTACTGTTCTGTGTCTGCTGGGAATAGTGGTACACCGCTCGTTCAGCCACACTATATAGCATTCTGTGTACTGTTCTGTGTCTGCTGGGAACAGTAGTACACCGCTCGTTCAGCCACACTATATAGCATTCTGTGTACTGTTCTGTGTCTGCTGGGAATAGTGGTACACCGCTCACCCGCCACTGTATAGCATTGTGCTCTGTGTCGCTGCTGGGAATAGTGGTACACCGCTCACCCGTCACTGTATAGCATTGTGCTCTGTGTCGCTGCTGGGAATAGTGGTACTGTATAGCATTTCTGTACTGCCACTGTACTGCTGCCAGTCAGCGTGTACTGTAAGGATAAGTGAAATGAGGAAGAAATCCGGTGAAAGAGGGAGGGGCAAGGGAAGAGGTGTTTCCCCTGACGGTTCACGTACAGGCCACAGGGGAGCACCCAAGAAAACCCACTCAATACCGCCCATGTTGTCCAGGACAACAACCCTCACAAATCCAAAAGAACAGGACCAGATAATTACTTGGATGACCTCTCAAGCGTCCAGCAGTGGGTTAAGCAGCACCAGCACATCACGCACGAGGTCCGAGTCCTCAGCCAGTTACAAGGAGCCAGTGGGCACAAAGCTGACACAACCGGCAGCGACACCACGCACACAACTGCCAGATAACCAGTCCGATGAATTACCTCAGGACACAATGGGGTATTCGCAGGAGCTATTCCCAGCCCAACAAACTTCCACCTTTCAAAGGTCAATGGAGGAACAGCCAGAAATGTTGTGCCTGGATTCACAACCGTTAACTGTGGGAAATGCACCGCGCACTGAAATACAAGGCGAGTCCGAAGAGGACTCGGAAACCCAAATCCCAGAGCAATTTGGGCAGGAGGGGTTGCAATTGCAGGAGGTCGGCCGACAAGATCTGGAAGACGACGTTGGAGTGTGCTGCGCAGAGGTTGTTGTGGGGAGCTCTACTCCACGGCGGCGGCCCACAATGACATATGACGAGTTTGAGGAGATGGAAGAGGAGGGTATGGACAATGTGGACAGAGACCCAGATTTTGTTTGTGAACGAGAACATCGCCGTCGTAGCAGCAGCACAGATGAGTCTGTTGAAGAACCCACTGCTGCACGAGCTCGCCTTGTGCCACAAGGTAGGCGGCGCGCAATTTCAGGCACCACAAGCGTGGAAGTTCAAGTGAGAGGCAAAAGAGGAGCAAACAGAAATCGCCAGCAAGGAGGCAGGTGCTCCAAAGTCTGGGCTTTCTTTGAAGACTGCACTGAGGATGTTACCATGGCGATTTGCAAGGTGTGCAAGACCCGCCTGAGCAGGGGGAAAAGTATTAACAACCTCTCCACCACCAGCATGAGCCGTCACATGCTATCCAAACATCCCACTCTTTGGGCAAACGCGTCAGGACAGGGTACCAGAAACAACACTGCCTCCCTTGGGTTCACCAGACCCGCCTCAGCAGCAGCAGTAGCCCAGCCATTGCGTGGTTCACAACATTCACAAACATCAGACGACGCTGACACTGTCACTTTCCGGAGTAGTGCTCTTGAGGTCTCCCAGTGTTCTTCAAACACAACAACCAACAGCCCTTCCGTGTGCAGCGCTACGGTTCAGTTGTCTGTGTCGGAGATGTTTGAGCGCAAGAGGAAATTGCCAGCAAATGACCCCCGGGCCGTGGCAGTAACAGCCAGCATAGCCAAGCTTCTGGCCTGCGAAATGCTGCCATATCGATTGGTGGAGACAAACAGCTTCAAGGGCATGATGTCAGTGGCCATCCCACGTTACGTGGTTCCCAGCCGCTACCGCTTTGCACGCTCTGCAGTGCCTGAGTTGCATGAGCACGTGGTCAGCAAAATAACCCGAAGCTTGAAGAATGCCGTTGCCTGCAAGGTTCACCTCACCACTGACACCTGGACGAGTGCGTTCGGCCAGGGTCGATACATCTCCCTTACCGCGCACTGGATGAACCTTGTGGAGCCTGGCAGCGATTCCTCACCTGCTACGGCACGGGTGTTGCCCACGCCACAAACAGCTGCACCGCCGTCTCTCACACTGGATAACAGCAGCACCTACCTCTCTGACTCCTTCTCCTCCAACGCATCTCAAAGCTGTACCTCATCCGGAAACGCTAACCCAGCAGCAGTAGGATCGTGGAAGCAGTGCAGCACAGCTGTTGGCATGCGTCAGCAAGCGTTGCTGAAGCTAATCTGCCTTGGGGATAAGCAGCACACAGGGGAGGAAATTTGGAAGGGAATAAAGGAACAGACGGATTTGTGGCTGGCACCGCTGGACCTGAAACCGGGCATGGTTGTGTGTGATAATGGGAGTAATCTCATTCGCGCTTTAAGGTTGGCTAAGCTGACACACATCCCTTGCCTGGCGCACGTGATGAACCTAGTAGTTCAGCGGTTCCTGAGGACATACCCAGGCGTGGCCGATCTTCTGTTGAAGGTGCGTCGAGTGGCCAAACATTGTAGAACTTCCAGTACTGCTTCGGGGGCACTCGCCAAGATGCAGGAGCGCTTCAATCTCCCCCACCATCGCTTGCTGTGTGATGTCCCTACGCGCTGGAATTCTACGCTGCACATGCTAGCCCGCTTTTGCGAGCAGAAGAGTGCAGTGGTCCAGTACATGACGGCGCAGTACCGAGGCGCATCCGGCCAGCTGCCAAGCTTCTGTGGATCCGATTGGGCCAACATGTTGGACCTCTGCCAAGTCCTCCAAAATTTTGAGCAATCCACGTTGCTTGTGAGCAGTGACAACTCTTCAGTCAGCATTACCATACCACTGCTGTGTTTACTGAAGAGGTCGATGTTAAAAATCAAGGAAACAGCTGTCATGATGCAACTGGGGGAATCTGAAGGAGAAAACGATCAGCGTGATGGTACCAACATCAGGCCATCCGCCTCAGGGAACGCTGGCCCCAGCAGCTATGACGAAGAAGAGGAGGAGGAACAGCTGGAGTTGGAGCAGGAGTTTCATGCCACCACTGACGAGGGCCAGAGCGGTGCACGTTGGACTTCCACAATTCAACGCGAATGGTCAGCAGAAGCAGACCAGGAGGAAGGTGACGACTATGATGCATCACAACAACTATCACAACGCTCACAAGAGGATGATGAGGATTCTGGTGGGACTCTGGCACACATGGCTCAATTCATGCTAGACTGCATTGAACGTGACCCACGCATTGTGCGCATTCTGGACAACACCAATTACTGGGTTTATACCCTTCTGGATCCACGGTACAAACACAATGTTCCAAAACTGCTTGAAGAAAGAGTCAGACAGGTCAAAATGGAAGAATACCAGCAGGCCCTTGTGGAGACTTTAGAGAGGAGATTGACATCCTCCCCCTCCTCTAGCAAGTTGTACGCAGACAGACTGACTTCCGCAAACCCAGGACGACCAGGAGGGCAGCAAACAACGCAAGCCGCAGCTAGTACCCAAAAGGGAATGGTATCGGCAGTGTCCTTGGAGTGGGAAAATTTTCTGACACCCATGCAGCAGCAGCCCACTGAACAGCAAGCGTGCAGATCCACCTCCAACACCGATCGCCTGGAGAAGATGGTCAAGGACTACATGTCAGATGACGTAGCTGTGTCTAACAATCCATCTGCACCCTTTAACTATTGGGTATCGAAGCTAGACACCTGGCACGAACTGGCAATGTACGCAATAGAGGTGCTGGCTTGCCCGGCAGCGAGCGTTATGTCGGAACGCTGTTTCAGTGCTGCCGGAGGCATCGTCACAGATCGGCGTATCCGCCTCTCCACAGAAAATGCAGACCGTCTGACTCAAATTAAAATGAATCAATCCTGGATTGGAAACGACTACGCAACACTCCAGGACCCCAACCAAGTAACATGACCAATGAACATCTGGGATGGTTTAGCGTTTCCGGTCCCTGTTTATTGAACCTCTCATCTGTATTACACTTATGACTGCATGGCGGCAAAAAGCATTGCTATATCCGCACGCTTTTTGTCCTCATGCAAGGCCTGTGTTGTTGTGTCTCAAAAAGCTTGGCCTTCTCCTCCTGCGCCTGCTCCTGTTCCATCACGTCTGCTGCTGCTGGGTTAGCATTTCCAGTCCCTGTTTATTGAACCTCTCATCTGTATTACATTTATGACTGCATGGCGGCAAAAAGCATTGCTATATCCGCACGCTTTTTGTCCTCATGCAAGGCCTGGGTTGCGTCTCAAAAAGCGTGGCCTTCTCCTCCTGCGCCTCCTCCTGTTCCATCATGTGTGCTGCTGCTGGGTTAGCGTTTCCAGTCTCTGTTTATTGAACCTCTCATCTGTATTACATTTATGACTGCATGGCGGCAAAAAGCATTGCTATATCCGCACGCTTTTTGTCCTCATGCAAGGCCTGTGTTGTTGTGTCTCAAAAAGCTTGGCCTTCTCCTCCTGCGCCTGCTCCTGTTCCATCACGTCTGCTGCTGCTGGGTTAGCATTTCCAGTCCCTGTTTATTGAACCTCTCATCTGTATTACATTTATGACTGCATGGCGGCAAAAAGCATTGCTATATCCGCACGCTTTTTGTCCTCATGCAAGGCCTGGGTTGCGTCTCAAAAAGCGTGGCCTTCTCCTCCTGCGCCTCCTCCTGTTCCATCATGTGTGCTGCTGCTGGGTTAGCGTTTCCAGTCTCTGTTTATTGAACCTCTCATCTGTATTACATTTATGACTGCATGGCGGTAAAAAGCATGCTATCCGCACGCTTCTTGTCCTCATGCAAGGCCTGGGTTGTTGTGTCTCAAAAAGCGTGGCCTTCTCCTCCTGCGCCTCCTCCTGTTCCATCACGTGTGCTCTGTGCTGCTGCTGGGTTAGCGTTACCGGTCCCTGTTTATGGAACCTCTTCTCTTTATTACATTTATGACTGCATGGCGGCAAAAAGCATTGCTGCTATATCCGCACGCTTCTTGTCCTCATGCAAGGCCTGGGTTGTTGTGTCTCAAAAAGCGTGGCCTTCTCCTCCTGCGCCTCCTCCTGTTCCATCACGTGTGCTCTGTGCTGCTGCTGGGTTAGCGTTACCGGTCCCTGTTTATTGAACCTCTTATCTTTATTACATTTATGACTGCATGGCGGTAAAAAGCATGCTATCCGCACGCTTCTTGTCCTCATGCAAGGCCTGGGTTGTTGTGTCTCAAAAAGCGTGGCCTTCTCCTCCTGCGCCTCCTCCTGTTCCATCACGTGTGCTGCTGCTGCTGCTGGGTTAGCGTTACCGGTCCCTGTTTATTGAACCTCTTATCTTTATTACATTTATGACTGCATGGCGGTAAAAACCATGTTACCTGTGCAAAGAAACATGACATTTTCAGCATTTAAAAGACAATTTTTCCTTTGAAATTTTACAATCAATTTTCTCAAAAACTATAAGCTCTTTTTGCTAAAAATTTTTTCCTCTTGTACCCACTCCCAAGGTGCACATACCCTGTAAATTTGGGGTATGTAGCATGTAAGGAGGCTTTACAAAGCACAAAAGTTCGGGTCCCCATTGACTTCCATTATGTTCGGAGTTCGGGTCGAACACCCGAACATCGCGGCCATGTTCGGCCTGTTCGGCCCGAACCCGAACATCTAGATGTTCGCCCAACGGAGGAAGCACTTGAGACTGTATAGGGGGGGGGGGGGTCACTAGGCAACTGCATAGGGGTGAAAGGGGGACCTTTAGACACCAGAAAAATGTAAAGGGGAGGGTGGAGGACTACTATACACCAGGGAGCTCTGTAGGGGAGGGAGGAGCACTAAATACCTGGGAACTGTATATAAGAGTGGCCTAGAGAATGAGGCGATAACAAGAAGAAGCTTTTCTGAACTTAGAATTTGGCATTAATATAATCAGCTCTTGGTAAAATATTGCTGTACAATAACTTCTAAGCTCACAAAACATGGTAGGCTTTAAATGTGAAAAGCTGCCTTCCTAGAGGCACCTTCTGTATTACTTAAAAGGAACCTTAACTGAACGGGGGGGTAAAGAGTTTTACTTACCTGGGGCTATTACCAGCCCCCACAGCAGTCCTGTGCCCTCGGCGACGCTCTGGAATCCTCTGGTCCACCGCTGTCACTTAGTTTCGTTTTTGACGACTCACCAGTCGCCGGCCGCCATGCGTATTATTGGACGCATTCACCAATGCAATTAGCGCTATTGCGGACCGCAACGCGTACAAAAATACGCGTTGCCGCATATCTACGCGTGCGGAATGCGGCAACGCGTATTTTTGTACGCGTTGCGGTCCGCAATAGCGCTAATTGCATTGGTGAATGCGTCCAATAATACGCATGGCGGCCGGCGACTGGTGAGTCGTCAAAAACGAAACTAAGTGACAGCGGGGGACCAGAGGATTCCAGAGCGGCGCCGAGGGCACAGGACTGCTGTAGGGGGCTGGTAATAGCCCCAGGTAAGTAAAACTCTTTACCCCCCGTTCAGTTAAGGTTCCCTTTAAGCTAAGGGATAAGCAATGTTCTCATTTCAGAGGCAGTCATTATAGTTTAGGGCCGGTTCACACTTGCGGTTTTGCAAAAACCGCACCGGATGTCCGGACCGCACCGGAGCCGGATCGGACCTGAACCGTACGGTTCCTGTCCGGATCCGGTCCGGTTGCATACGGTTTCCGTGCGGTATGAACACGGTTGCGGTCCGGATCCGGATTCTTAAAGAGTAACAACCTGTATAAAAACAAAAAAAAATGTTGGGGTCTGGGAGGTCAGCAGAAGGGGGACCTGTGGAATCAGGCCCTCCGCTGTTTAGCACTCACCTCCACCTCCAACATGCTGCCAACATCTCCAGCTCGTGCTGCTCCACTCCAAAATGCTTGCCCATGTGTCCCCAGCCAATATCGCCGCAAAAATCCGCATAGGAAGTGGGGTAGAACATCCGGATTTTTTGCCAGTGTGTTGTGCGCTCTCCGGTTCTCATTGGTTTCCATTGGCCGGATGGTGCAGTCCGGCTCCGCCCCGGATACGGCTGCCGGAGGAGCCGGACCAAAAAATAGCGCATGTTGGAACGGACACCGGAGTCCGGATCCGGTCCGGCTCCGGTCCGGACGAAACGGACACATGTGAACCCTGGCATAGACTTACATTGCTATGCCGTGCGTCCGTTTCGTCCGGCCAGCATGCGGTGCGGCTCCGGCACGGCTATTCCGGATAGCCACCGCTAATGTGAACCGGGCCTAAGTCTGCAGTCTGCATTGGCCTAAATTCTGGTAGCTATATGAGGTAAATATTTTTTTTGTAGGTAAAATACCTCATGGGGTATTTTCCTCTTTTTTTTTAGCAATTCTGAAAGATTTTTCTTCATTTCCGAACATGAGGTAAAACATGAGGTATTTCAGCAGTAAGCATGCAGTAAATAAATAATAGTAGTCTTTAATTGTCTTCCACAAGTTAGGATAGTCTTTGGAAGATGTTTTTTTTTTGAGGGGGAAAGGTGTATTTGATTATGTAGCAACCTATAACAAGTATATTTATAGGCATCCCTTATAAAAAAAATCCAGTAAATATTTTGTGTTTTATTTCTACTATTCTTTTCTATTACAGAACCTAAATAGGAACGCCAATAAAAACTGCAAAATGCATACAAATTGACTTTACCTCCAGGTACAGGCAGGTCTTAAACTGATCGGTAAATTATGTACAAACATGCCCCCTAATTTCCATGAGAATAGCTATTTTCGGTAAAATTAATGCAAATTACCTCATGAATTACCTCATAATTGAGGTAAAACATGGCTAAAACCTACCAGAATTGCTAAATGTCATTACCTCATGAGGTAAATTACCTCTCATGAGGTAATTTGTTTGATAACTCTACCAGAATTGAGGACATTATCTGAAAAATACAAGCCAAGCCATTTTCAAGTCCATTGGTAGGTCTATCTGCCAGTACAATATTTATAGCTTTTTTATTTATTTTCTGATCAAAAAAGAGTATTTTTTATTTAGTTCAATTAAAATGCAGAAAAAACAAATACTAATTTGCATCACCTCTAGGAACTCATGTACTATTGAGAAAACCCGACATTGTACAAAGTCAGGACCACATGATCTGCAGACGAATTAGCAAACTAATCACCTTTAAATTAGAAAACGCAAACGGCCCATTCAGCGAATCACAGACCTTGGAGTAATGCTTTATTGGTCAATAAATGTCATTAAATTAGTTCTTACTCTACAAAGTGGCATTAAAATGCCTTTAATGAGACTATTAAAGGAGTTTTGAAGAAAAAAATAAAAACTTAACTTTAAAAGCAAAGCCTTTCACAGCCATTCTTTCAGAGGCAAATGTTTTTCAGAAGGGCTTTCATATACAGCACAGGGTAAATGAAATAAAAAACACAGGCCAGAATATGACAAAGCTGCAGTAATAACTGTAACAAAGTGGCCACAAAAGTGGCATTGGGCTTGATAATGGATAGAAATGGCATTTATACCTTTAAAATAAATAAAAAGAAAGTTATAAGAACTTTTCAATACTCTCTCTAGCCAGTTGGAGAAGTCAGGAGATAACTAGAGAAACAGATTTGATGATTTACAGCCACGAGGGTTGTAGGTTTTGTCCCTAAAGCTGATCTGAACTCTTGCACATAACACAATAAAAAGTCTTTATTTCACATGTAGTTGCTAAAGAAATTCATTGCACTGTGCTATAGACATTAGTAAGGCATCATGATCGAAATACAGAACTGCAATGTTGGTTCTAGGTGACTTCGATTGCAGGTGGATCCTAATGTTGATTGTGGTGCAGATCAAAAATGCAGTTGTATGTTTGGCCAGCTTAAGACAATCCTTCTAGAGACTTTCTAGAGTGATTCATTGTTTCCTAATCCAGTGGAAAATGGCCATATTGGACATCTTTGGTTTGTACAAACCTTGACAATGGCCAAAGCACCTCTTTAGAGGAAGAACATACTTTCCTGTGAAAAACTAGGATTACAAAGCCAGGAGACCATCAAATTGGTACTTGTGATGGGGTTTCAGGAATCTTGACCCTAGCTGGGTCACAAGGTCAGGGTCAGTGATGGGAAGCAGGAAATTTGGGCACCTGTTGCTAATGGACTACTTGGGCAAATTTAAAATATGTAGGCGCTAATGCAAAATATCATCTATTGGGGGCCAAAAGCAGAAATTTGGGCATCCGATAAATAGCGGGCGCCGAGCAAGTCCAATCAAAATTTTTCATTTTGAGAATTATCGTTTTAAAAATTGTTTTCAAATTTATTTTGTAAATGATCATTTTTTTTTTTCATTTTGAATTTCGATTTGAGAATTATCATTATTGTTTTGAAATTTAGGCCTTGATTCACTAAAGAGTGCTAAGTGTTAGCACGCCAGTGAAAAGGAACTTAGGGCACGAAAAACGGCAGCTGTACGCGCTAATATGCACGCAAAGGTTTGCGCACGATCTGTAACAGCTTTAGACGTGCAAACTACTTAGCCCCCTAGTTTGCACGCCCAAAGCTGTTTAGGCGTGCTAACTACGTTAGCACACCTTTGTGAATCGAGCCCTTAGTGTCTTAGAATTTATTAATTTCTTTTTTTTTACCTTATTGTGAGGAGGTTTTATGGTTATACGTCAGGATTGGGGGTCTTAAGATTAGGCATCAGAAAGGGAGGGTATTAGGGTTAGACGTCAGGGGAGTTTAAGGGTTTCATACCACTGGAGGGGGGGGGGGGGGTTAGGATTAGGCACCATTGGGGGGGGGGGTTAGGGTTAGGCATCGGTAGAGGTGGTTTCTGTGTGAGAGTAAGGTTAGGTTTAGTTGTAGTAAAATATCGATAATATTTGCCAATGTTTTACTATGCTCATTACAACTGTAAATATTTATTCGTTTTTTTTTTATTATTATTGACAGTATTTTACAATTTCAGCTTCACCTTGTGCCCTTTTTACGTGGTGCCCTTATTTAATGTGATGAGTAACTTGCAATATTATGAGTTGCCCGGTGGTGGAGTCAGGGACTTCATTTGAGTCCATCTATATCTAAAGCGTTTACCACCACTGGTCCAGACCCCAAAATCTGAACCAACCTATATCAATCCCTGAGGGGCAGCAAAGTACATTAAAAGGTTAGAGTCCTATCTGTGCTGGTTGCAGGTGTTTGATTGAATGTTGACAATTATCTATAAAGCTTTTAGGAAATGAAATATGTGATCTCCTCCTCTCATCCCTATAATGTAGGCAGATGAACGATCTGTCCACTCAGTGATACTCCAATGAAGCCTGACGAGTTATATCTAATGACTTCCAGGTTCTCTCTGCCCACCCAGCTCATAATTAATAATAGCTGCATCTGATGACTTCAGCTAATCATTAGCAAAATATTGTTTGTATTATATGATTCCTGAGATTACCTCAGTGTCATTCCATATCGGCATGTAGAAGACGAGGCTGCTGATAGTAATTACGGTTGATAGGAAGCCAAAATTAATTCCTTTTTAGGGAGCTCAATTGTTCTCAAAACTCTTCCTTGAAAATTAAATTATACAGCACTGTCAGTGAGTTAACCTTATGATGTTGTTGGAAGGCAATCCTAGGCGTATGGTCATTAGCAAATTTAAAAAGTCAAATCTCTCCAAAAATGTGATGACTTTCAGGAAAATTTCACAAAATTAAACAAAAATGTGATTTTTCATTAAAGAGAATCTGTACTCTCTGTTCAATTTCTGCCACTCCCTGCTGCAATCCTGGCTTGTAATTGCCAGTTTTAGGCAGTGTTTACAAACCAAAGACATAGCATGTGATAGGCTGAGAGTAGCTCAGTCTGTGACTCATACAGAGCCTGGAGAGGGTGTGTATAGCTTCTGCCTATAACAAGCAGAGAAGCACATTTTTGCCTGAGTTGCCGTCAGAGGAAAGAAGATTAGATTATATAACAGAGATAATACAGCCACTGTGCAACTAGGAAAGGCTGCAGTAAGACAGACCACATTAGAACAGGTATAGGAACTCATAGGATAGAAGAAATAAGGCTGAAAATTTTGTTACAGAGTCTCTTTAAAGAGGATCTGTAACGTCAAAACGTCCCCTGGGGGGTACTCACCTCGGGTAGGGGAAGCCTCCGGATCCTAATGAGGCTTCCCACGCCATCCTCCGTCCCTCAGGGGTCTCGCTGCAGCCCTCCATGCAAGATGACGTCAATATTTACCTTCCCAGCTCCTGCGCAGGTGCTCTGACGGCTGTCGGCTCCGAAGTAGGCGGAAATACCCGATCGCCGTCGGGTCTGCTCTACTGCGCAGGCGCAAGTTTCCGGCGCCTGCGCAGTAGAGCGGACCCGACTGAGATTGGGTATCTCCGTCTACTTCGGAGCAGAAAGCAGCCACAGCGCCCCCGCTGGAGCCAGCAAAGGTAAATATTGAATTTACAGTCGGGTCTGTCGCCGGCTGTTCGGAGGGCTGCAGTGAGACCCCCGTGGGACAGAGGACGGCGTGGGAAGCCTCATTAGGATCCAGAGGCTTCCCTCACCCGAGGTGAGTACCCCCCAGGGGATGTTTTTGATGTTACAGAGTCTCTTTAAGATCCGAGAGTTAAGGGCCCATATGCAATTTACTTTTTCTCCTGAGTTTTCTCCTAGGGGATAATTTTTCATCTTCTGTTTGAAATAACTTTTCAGCACTTTGTAGTTGAAAAAATACCAAAAGTAGGTGAAAAGGTACTGTCAAATTTATTCAGTGTATTTCCTTGCTTCCTGGTGGCATAAAATGCATTTTAATGACAAGGTGCAAAAATATCAACTTGGAGAAAACTAAGGAGAAAAAGTTAATAGGGCAGCAGGAAAAAAGGGTGTCGGCTGAGGGTGGACAAAAAGGGCGCCGCCATAGACATTAATGCAATTGTCGTTAATATGGTGAAAAAAGCAGAAAAAAGGGTGCCGCGATAAATATCGTTAACAACATAAGAACATTATGGGCTTTATTCACTAACTGGCGCTAAGTGATAGCGCCGGAGTGAACAGCCACTTAGTGCCTGAAAAACAGCTTTGCGGGCACTAATAGCCAGCAAAGCAACATCGCGCAAACCCCAGGGCAGTGCGCGCGCCGCCGGTAATAGTGCGCGGTGCGACGATAAAGTCGCACCCGCTGCCCTGTAAACAAAAACGGCGCATCGGATGCCCCCGACACACCGCATCAGTGCGCAGCTTAGGGGGCACCTGATGCATTGTTTTCTACAGGGCAGTGGGTGTGACGTTATTGTCGCACCGCTCACTATTGCTGGCTGTGCGCGATGTATGGGCGCAAACCACTTTACCCCGTGGTTTGCGCCCATTATCCCTTTAGGCTCACTAACCGTCTTAGCGCCGGTTAGTGAATCAAGCTGTATAGGTTTTTAAAGTGTGTTATCATTTTAGAAGCTTGCAATGTTATAGTTTTTGTCATATTATTTCGTTTGTATGTACAGATTTTAAGTTTTCAACGATATTATCGTTTTTATGTGTAAAAGGGTGTTTCTGCAGAGGGAGTGGTTAGGGTTAGGTACCACCAGGGGGAGTGGTTAGGGTTGGGCACCACCCGGGCGGCAGTTAGTTTTAGGCAACACCAGGGGGTTGGTTAGGGTTAGGCAACACCAGGGGGTTGGTTAGGGTTAGGCAGCACCGGGGGGGGGGGGGGGGTTAGGCAACACCAGGGGGTTGGTTAGGGTTAGGCAGCACCGGGGGGGGGGGTGGTTAGGCACCACCAGTGGGGTGGTTAGGGTTAGGCACCACCGGGGGGTTGGTTAGCGTTATGTGACACCAGGAGAGTGGTTAGTTTTGGGCACCACCAGGGGAGGGTTCTGTGTGAGGGTAGGGTTGGGTTAAGCTGTATTGTTGAATTACGTAACAATATTTAACGTTAAAATGTTTTCGTTATTATTTCTCTTCTGTTTTTATAATGGTATTTATTGTTAACCAAGTTTGACAACGATGTTTATCGTTATCAGATTTCATTATCCACCGGCGCCATTTCGTTATCCAGCCGGGCTCTTTTTTCACTGCGCCCTTTTTTTCATGCACGCTTTAATTGCTTATGTGCCAATAAGTTAATAGGTTAATGAGGAGGTTGAATTCACAGATTTTAAAAGAAAATTTAGTATTTGGATACATGCGCCAGGAGCTTTCAGTTAATTGTGTTAGATCCATTATTTCTCTCGTAACCCTAAATTCTCCTCTCCTGAAGTCTCCGATTCTCATATGTCTAATTCTCATATTCCTAATTCTTCTGACCCTATTTCTACTATCCCTAATTTTTCACACTAACATAGTAAGGGCAACAGAAGCAGAGAGCACAGTGTAGGGAGGGGACCAGGCAGAGCAGGATCATCCACCAGGCAACCTAGGCAGGTGATTGGGGCATAGTGGGTGTCAAGGGGACCACCTGCCACCTTCTTTGAACTTTATTCACTTCAGCTTACCTAAAGGACCACAGGGGGCCCCCACATCTACTACCTTGCCTAGGGCCCTATGACATCTTAATTCCTCTCTGGGACCAGGAGCAGAAGCACATGATAGGGCAAAGTAGGTTGATTCAGCGATTGGCACCAGGTGCTGAGCACCGAAGCTGGGCGCTACTATAGCAGTTGTGCTATACTACAAGCCCTGAGCAAGGGTAATTCTGGGTTCCAGAATTCACCAGACCCTGAATTACTTCTCCCATGGGACACAAAGCACATAAGCATGGCTCACTCCAGTAATTGGTTGATTGGTAAATTGTGGCACAGAGGAAGAATTCTACAAGTCTGTAAATGCCAGGCTAAACAGGTGGCTTTTCAGTCTGGACGTGGATAACTCCAGGGATGGGGCTATCCTGATTCTTTACTGGGTGTGGTGCATTCTGGGAGTGACCAAGTTTATGGATTCTGCTGATCTGAGGTTGTGGGAGGTGTGGTGCAGTTTCAGCAAGTCCTTCGTGTAGCGCCAGGGCCTAAATTGTGTAGTGATTTGAATGTCAACAGCACAATCTTGCAACATATTCCCCATTTTACAGGTAGCCAGTGCAGTGAGTGAAGAATTGGTGTAATGTGACAGTGGTAAGGCTGGTTTGTTATTTACAGTGGTTTGCAAAAGTATTTGACCCCCTTGAAGTTTTCCACATTTTGTCATATTGCTGCCACAAACATGAATCAGTTTTATTGGAATTCCATTTGAAAGACAAGTACAAAGTGGTGTACACGTGAGAAGTGGAACGAAAATCATACACGATTCCAAACATTTAAAAAACCCCAAAAAACTGCAAAGTGGGGTGTGCGTAATGATTCAGCCCCCCTGAGTCAATACTTTGTAGAACCACCTTTTGCTGCAATTACAGCTGCCGGTCTTTTAGGGCCCTTTTCCACTAGCAATCGCTAGCGTTCACGCTAAACGCTAGCGATTGCGATTCACCAAAGTGAACAAATGTTCCCAGTGTTTGCAATCACGATTTTGCTATGCAATGCAAAGCATAGCAAAATCGTGGCAAAAATCGCTCCGCGGCGCTATCGCGTTTGAGTAAAGAGACGAATCGCGGTAGTGGAAATTATCTACCACGATTCCTATGTTAAAAAGCAAACCGTAAAATCACTAGCGGTTTGCGATTCAGCATCGCAATCGCCGCTAGTGGAAAAGGGTCCTTAGGGTATGTTTCTACCAGCTTTGCACATCTAGAGACTGAAATCCTTGCCCATTCTTCTTTGCAAAACCGCTCCAGCTCAGTCAGATTAGATGGACGGCGTTTGTGAACAGCAGTTTTCAGATCTTGCCACAGATTCTCGATTGGATATAGATCTGGACTTTGACTAGGCCATTCTAACACATGGACATGTTTTGTTTTAAATCATTCCATTGTTGCCCTGGCTTTATGTTTAGGGTCGTTGTCCTGCTGGAAGGTGAACCTCTGCCCCAGTCTCAAGTCTTTTGTAGACTCCAAGAGGTTTTCTTCCAAGATTGCCCTGTATTTGGCTCCATTCATCTCCCCATCAACTCTGACCAGCTTCCCTGTCCCTGCTGAAGAGAAGCACCCCCAGAGCATGATGCTGCCACCACCATATTTGACAGTGGGATGGTGTGTTCAGAGTGATGTGCAGTGTTAGTTTTCCGCCACACATAGCGTTTTGCATTTTGGTCTCATCTGACCAGAGCACCTTCTTCCCCATATTTGCTGTGTCCCCCACATGGCTTGTGGCAAACTGCCAGCGGGACTTCTTACACTTTTCTGTTAACAATGGCTTTCTTCTTGCCACTCTTCCATAAAGGCCAACTTTGTGCAGTGCACGACTAATAGTTGTCCTATGGAGAGATTCCCCCACCTGAGCTGTAGATCTCTGCAGCTCGTCCAGAGTCACCATGGGCCTCTGGACTGCATTTCTGATAAGCGCTCTCCTTGTTTGGCCTGTGAGTTTAGGTGGACGGCCTTGTCTTGGTAGGTTTACAGTTGTGCCATACTCCTTCCATTTCTGAATGATCACTTGAACAGTGCTCCGTGGGATGTTCAAGGCTTTGGAAATCTTTTTGTAGCCTAAGCCTGCTTTAAATTTCTCAATAACTTTATCCCTGACCTGTCTGGTGTGTTCTTTGGACTTCATGGTGTTGTTGCTCCCAATATTCTTTTAGACAACCTCTGAGGCCGTCACAGAGCAGTTGCATTTGTACTGACATTAGATTACACACAGGTGCACTCTTTTTAGTCATTAGCATTCATCAGGCAATGTCTACGGGCAACTGACTGGCTGCACTCAGACCAAAGGGGGGTGAATAATTACGCACATCCCACTTTGCAGTTATTTATTTGTAAAAAATGTTTGGAATCATGTATGATTTTCGTTCCACTTCTCACGTGTACACCACTTTGAATTGGTCTTTCCCGTGGAATTCCAATAAAATTGATTCATGTTTGTGCCAGTAATATGACAAAATGTGGAATACTTTTGCAAACCACTGTATCTTGCAGCAGCATTTTGTACAAGTTGCAGGTGGTGCAGGTCCTTGTTTGGGAGGCCTGCATAGAGGGCATTGCAGTAGTTCATCCATGATGTGATGAAGGCATTTTATTCACCATGGTACTTTTGTCACTGTGATTACCAATTCTGTATTTTGCACCAATTCTGTATTTTGTACCAATTCTGTATTTTGTACCAATCCTGTATTTTGTAGATTGTATACCATTGTCTGTATTACTATGTACCCCATGTTTGTTTCTCACTATGTACAGCGCAACAGAATATGTTGGTGCTTCATAAATCAATAATAATAACAAAAATGTGACATGCAATGAGAGCTGTATGGCGATTGGCTGCACAGCGCAGCAATGAGGTAGAGTAAAGAGGACCTGTCCTGTACCAGGCCGCCTGTTAGCTGAATACTGCGGGGAAGGGGCATTACTCTGCAGTTACCCCCCTGGTTCGTGGCCACTCTGCAGTCCAAATTTAAAGTCACAAGAAATGCAAATCACATACAAATGTATAAACATTGTGACGCCATTGAAATACATTGCAGCAATCACTTTTCAGAAAATCGCAAATCGCCTGCATTTTCAAATAAGTGTGATTTTTTTGAAGGGGGAAACTCACTTCAAAAACTGGGCAGTAAAGGAGTTAGGCTGGAGACGCACCAGAGAGCGTTTTTCAGGTCGTTTTCCGCTCCCATTGACTTGCATTGCAAAATTGCCCCAATTGCACTTTCTCAAAAAATCACAATTGTGTCTATTTTGCCGTGATTTTTATGCAAATTTATTTCATGTTAATGGAAGTGTTTTTTTTTTTTTTAAATAAAACGATCAAGAAAATGCTCTGCAGTGTGGCAGGGCCCTTAAAGTGTTTTATGTTTTTTTTTATCACTGCTTCCCTCTCTACAAAAAAAAAAAATGTTGTTGCCCTTTTCAATCTACCAACTTCCTGTCTGGACAGGAAATGATGGGAATTCTCACAGAAGTGGGCACAGGACAGCCATAACAATTTAGGTTCCAAGCCCTTGCCACACTATCTAAAACAGTTCTTTTTTTTCCTCTGGGATACAGTGTTAAGTATACGCTCCTCTATGCATCTCCCACAATGCTGCAGTCATGTCCAGCTGACTTCAGCTCAGGAGTGCCATGTAATCATCTATTTTCCAAGCATTTAGGCAAAGTGATGTGTACATTTTTCATGTGTAATTAGGCGCTGTAACGTGATCCCGCGCTGCAGCCATGTGCCGCGGCCTCGCTGAATAACTTCCAGATTTCAGTCCCGTCTCCCCTGTCTAGACTCGACGTTGCTATTTTTTTCCCCCCTCCGAGCTTAAAACAGTCTCTGACATGGAATGCCAAAAACAGAAGTTTATGTGTCTGTGCCTCACATAAAGATGTAAGATTGCAGCTGAACTGCGGGCTACGTCAGAGCGGCTATGACATCGATACCCCTCGCCCGAGCCTGACACTAAATATTCAGCTTCTTCTCTTTGCGTAGAGGGCCGAGATGTAGCAAGACTGTATATTTTGCTTCTTCTTTGTTTATAGTCTTTCAGAACTTGCTGCAACTGACATCTGTTAAACAGTTGATCCTCTTTTCAATTATCGCACTACACTTTGCTTCAGGGCCCAGAAATCCATCCAGTCCACGCTTTCTGGAAAACCAAGAGGCGTAGAATGCTCTGGCATAGCGAGAGGGATTCTAGCTATCTATTTAGCCAGCATTTTTCTTCTGATAATTAAACTTTCTCTAGGTTAACATAAGCTATCTTGTTAGTGGCTTAAAGGGGAACTGAAGTAAGAGGAATGCGGAGGCTGCCATATTTATTTCCTTTTAATCAATACCAGTTGCCTGGCAGCCCTGCTGGTCTATTTCTCTGCAGTAGTATCTGAATAACACCAGAAACAAGCATGCAGCTAGTCTTGTCAGATCTGACTTTAAAGTCTGAAACATCTGATCTGCTGCATGCTTGTTCAGGGGCTATGGCTAATAGTATTAGAGACAGAGGATCAGCAGGGCTGCCAGGCACCTGGTATTGATTAAAATGAAATAAACATGGCAGCCTCCATATACCTCTCTCTTCAGTTCCCCTTTAAAGGACAAGTATTACAAAAAAAAATGTAAAATTGAAAATACAATTATATAAAATGTACATTTCACCCACAATAAAATGTACTATAAATTACTTTTTTCCTATGTTGCTGTCGCTTACAATAGGTAGTAAAAATCGGACAGATCTGATAGATCTTGGACTAGACCAGGCATGGGCAAAGTTGGCCCTCCAGCTGTTACGGAACTACAAGTCCCACAATGCATTTGCCTTTATGAGTCATGACTGTGGCTGTCAGACGTCTGCAATGCATTGTGGGACTTGTAGTTCCTTAACAGCTGGAGGGCCAAGTTTGCCCATGCGTGGACTAGACCATCTCCTCATGGGTGATTTTCAGCATTACTTTTTATTCTTTATAAAAGCACACCCTGCAGTTCAGTAAGTGCTTTGTAAATAAAGAAATAACTGAGAATTCCACATGAGGAGATGGACTAATCCAACACTTGACAGATGTCAGATTATCAATGCCTCATTGAAAATGCACAGCATACACAGCAGGGGCAAAAAAAAGTGTGTCTTATATGCTGAAAAATGCGGTAAGTATCCCTTGTTGCCCTTGGCACTTATACATTTATTGTTAGCACAACACAGGCCAGATGCAATAAATTGCGTAAAGATGCTGTGCGCAGGGTAATGTTACTGTTATTACCACTGGTGAAGCACCGCTTGTTTACCACAGTTATGCCTGTGGCGCGAACTGGTAATGGACGGTGCTCCACCGCCGGCAGTAATAACAGTAAAATTACCATGGACTCCCTGAGCACAGCAATTTTACTGCCCCATATTCACTATGCAGCTAAAACTGACATGTGCATGGAACATACAGCAATTTGCGTAGTGCATTTTGCACAATTAGCATGACCCACATTATTTAGGAAACTCAAACGTTGCCTGGGTACCTCACCTGTCACTTAGCTATATGATAACCAACATGTAGTGATTGGCTTTACCTTACACTCAAATGATACACCTATCTGCCATTAGCTGCCTGCAAGTGAAGAATACTCTTATTCTTAGTGTCTTTCACCAATCTTAAAGTGGACCTGAACTCTTGCACAGGACAGAAGTAAAACATAGAGAAATGCACCCTGTATGTATTTAGAGAGTTTAGCCTATCTAATTCCCCCTCTTGTGTCTAATCACATGTTGTAATTTGATCTCTCCCCTGTGTCACCTTACTGCCAAGGCAGATAAGCTCATTTGAAAGCACAGGATGTTAACAATATGTCTGCTTCCATGAAAGTGGGAAGTAGAAACAGTGCATATTTATTGCAGGATTTGTATCAGCTGTAACAAAGGTTATTATGCTGTTGCGTATCTTTTAGAGCAGAGAGGAAGGTCTGAGTTCAGGTCCGCTTTAATCCTGCACTCAAACTGAGCAGCACTGGAAACATACATATATGGCTTTAGACCTTTGCATAGACACTACGTGGGCTATTTTACCAAAAATGGTTGGACTAGGATTACGAGAATTTTTTGCAAATAATCTGCAGCCTTGCGATTTTGAAAATGAGCAAATGAGCCTACTGTTATCTGTAGTTATCAAAGCATCTTTTCAGAATATACTCTCTGATGGAAATCTGAGGACAAAGAGCCAGTAAATAGTTAAGATAGTTCTTATTATGGTACTGAATCTTGGCCTTAGCTGGGCCCAGTGGTGTAGTGACCATGATAGCAGCCATAGCTATGTCATGGGGAGGAGCAGTTGAAAAGGCTGCTGCCAAAAATGGGCGCAATTGTTATTTATCGATATATGTGGGCCCAATTGTTATTTATTGTAATATAGAAGTCCATTACACTTTTTAGTGAGTAGCTGAAATTACATTGAAATTTATTGTATTATTGTTAGTGTTGATTAGGGGGTGTTAAGGTTAGGCACCATTGGGGCGTCTTAGGGTTAGGCACCACCAGGGAGGTCTTAGAGTTAGACACCCCAAGTGGGGTCTTAGGGTTGAGCACCTCCAGGTTGGTTTTAGGGTTAAGAACCGCCAAAAGGGTCTTAAGGTTAAACACCCCAAGTGGGGTCTTAGGGTTAGGCACCACCAGATTGGTTTTAGGGTTAGGTACCACCAAGAGGGTCTTAGGGCTAGGCACCACCAGGGGGATCTTAGGGTTAGGCACCACTGGGGGGGTTTAAAGAGGAACTCCAGTGAAAATAATGTAGTAAAAAAAGTGCTTCATTTTTTACCATAATTATGTATAAATGATTTAGTCAGTGTTTGCTCATTGTAAAATCTTTCCTCTCTCCAATTTACATTCTGACATTTATTACATGGTGACATTTTTACTGTGGGCAGGTTATATAGCTGCTCCTAGCTGTTTTGGCTGTTACAGACAGCTGTAAACAGCCATTTCCTGTCTGTGAACATTGTTACATTGTGGCAGTTTGCCCAGAGTACCGCGGTACTCAGAGCTTCTTGTGGGAGGGGATTCAGCAGAAAATCAGTCATACAGCGCCCCCTGATGGTCTGTTTGTGAAAATCATTATGTTTCTCATGTAAAAGTGGGTATCAGCTACTGATTGGGATAAAGTTCAATTCTAGGTTGGAGTTTCTCTTTAAGGCTTAGGCACCACCAGGGGGTGGTTTAGGGTTAGACACCACCAGGGGAGGGTTCTGTGTGAGAGTAGGCAGAGGTTAGGTTATAGTTAGGTTCAACATTATCGGTGAATTTACAGATGATGTAATACCACAATGTAATTATTTAACATTTTTGTTATAGTTTTTGTTATTTAACGTTGTGCTTAAATTGTTATTTGCCGATATTGCTAGTAATATTGTTATTTATCGTCGTGCATAAATTAGCTAGCAACTTTTTCAAATGTATGCTCATGGGGGGCCAGGTGTCAGTGGTGGGACATAAGAGGGTCCATTGTGGGCTTTGTGGAGACCTGTGGCAGGCCCCCTGAAGTGCAGAGTATCGAGTGGAGTGAAGGAGAGAAAGTAACTCACCTCTTCAGGTTCTTTTGATGATCTATCTTCCTCCACTGTCACCATATCTATAGTTCCAACCCCATCACTCATCACTTGGCAGCGTTTGTAACTCCACGTGGCAGCATTTGACAGGCAGTATGGTTACCGTACTTTGCAGCCAAAGATTTTCTGATCAAGGCTGTGGCTGAGCGCTAGTAATGGGAGCTGCTGTCAGGCAGTGAATTCACTGACTCTAGCTTCCAGTGTGAAAAAATACCTTATGTATGATAATTGCATTATTATTCAGGGCACAATGTGGGTATTATTTAACACATTTATGTTAAAAGTCTGCCATAGAGTGGACACAAATTTGTATTTTTTATGCATAGAGGTTGCAAGGCAGCAAAGGGAGTTCCAAAACCTGACCTCAGTAAAGGGACAGCTTGTGGACACCTCCAGCGGACATGCAAAAGGGCGCCTGAAATATCGGTAGTAAAATATTGGTAAATTTACAAATATTGTACTACTATGAAGTGCAAATGGCTATAGTAAAATATCAGTAAACTATACCAATATATTACTACAGCTAAACCTAACCCTATTCTAATACAGAACCCTCCCTCTACCTATGCATAACCCCTACCACCCTCCCCTCCCATGCATAATTCCTACCACCCTCCCCTCCCATTCCTAACCCTTACCGTCCTCCCCTCTGACGCCTAACCCTTACTGCCCTCCCCTCTGATGCCTAACCCTTACTACCCTCCCCTCCCCTGCCTAACCCTTACCACCCTACCCTTCCGTGCATAACCCTTACCATCCTACCCCCCGATGCCTAACCCTTACCGGCCTGCCCTCGGATGCCTAACCCTTACCAACCTACCCTTCCATGCATAACCCTTACCATCCTACCCTCCGATTCCTAACCCTTACCGGCCTGTCTTCGGATGCCTAACCCTTACCACCCTCTCCTCCCATGCCTAACCCTTACCACCCTACCCTCCCATGCCTAACCCTTACTGCCCTCCCCTCTGATGCCTAACCCTTACCACCCTACCCTCCCATGCCTATCCCTTACCACTCTACCCTCCAATGCTTAACCCTTACCACCCTCTACTCCGATGCCTAATCCTTACCACCCTTCCCATGCTTAACCCTTACCACCCTATCCTCCGATGCCTAATCCTTACCGCCCTCCCCTCCGATGCCCCACCCTTACTGACCTGCCCTCTGATGACTAACCCTTACCACCCTCCCCTCTGATGCCTAACCCTTACCGGACTGCCCTTTGATGCCTAACCCTTACCTCCCTCCCCTCCAATGCCTACCCCTTACTACCCTCCCTTCCAATGCCTAACCCTAACCAGCCCTCTTATGTTTAACCAACCCCCCTGTAATGCCTAACCCCAACCAACCCCTCTCTCGATACCTAACCTAAACCTCCCTTACGGACACCCAACCGCAACCGCCCTACATTGCCGCAAATAAAACCCCAAAAATAGCTGAACGCAAAATATTGTTTTTTGCAAAACCGCTCAAACTTTGCAGTGGGTGGAGCCTACAAAAGCCGATCAAAATCCACTTACTGATTTTCAAGTGGAATATTTAATTGCTGCCATTCTTGTACTGTTGATGGCACAAACCTCAAACCTGGTACAATTGGTCATTGGGTGACTGGGGTTCAAATGCAGAAAAGGGGTGGAGCCACAGCCAATCAGATTTGTTTCATTTCAATGCAAATTATTGATGCCAAAGACTGCAAAGCTCACAAACCAGGTCATTGAGTAATTGTGTGTTAGGGTTAGAAAAAGTGGGCGTAGCCAACACCAGCCAAATACATACCCGGGTGACGCCGGGCCATCAGCCAGTATCTATCTATCTATCTATCTATCTATCTATCTATCTATCTATCTATCTATCTATATATATATATATATATATATATACATGCACAGTGTATATTTGTGTTTCTTTCAAAAAGATACATTGGTGTTGGTGGGATTTTCTTCCTTAGCTCACATGTAATGATGGTACACAGACGCATTGAGCCCCCCGCCCCCCTTTCATCCTTTGTCTTTAACCACAACTCATGTATTAGGGGAGAACAATGCATATTTTCACTCTTAATAAGACTCATTCATTGGACTAATGCATCTGCTGGCGTTGTGCTAACGCGGAAAAACGTCCAAGAAAGAAAAAATCTTCTTAATCTTTTATTCAGCTTCACATTTTTGCCTGTCACATGAGGCTGCTATAACATAAATGTATACATTATTCTTCTTGTTCATTATTTGCAGAAGATGTAAACATCTCCACTTTAAATGTGCCCCTCATAAGTCAAATATTTACATCACAGCTTTAAACTGTTCTTGTCCTCACTGAACCGTATTGCGTCCGTCCGCCCTCGCGGCCTGACAGCTGATCCATCCTGCACTGCCTGTCCTGTTGTACGCACACCCTCTGAGCCAATAAGCATTCAAGATCACCTCCAGATGAATACGTAAAAATAGGCTGCAGTCAACTTAACTTATAACTGTGATGATGAAAGGTAACTTGCAAATGTGTTCAAATTCCCCTTCACCTCATTAATACAGCTCTGTGTCAGACTTTGCTTCTGAAACTGGATAGGATACTGCAGGGCTTGCATATAATAATTGCTGCTGTTAAAGAGGGCGCCAGATATAAAGATATTCAACTTATCGCTTAGTAAAATGGGCGCCAGAGTATCATTTTTTATACTGATATTCTACTATTCCCCACTGTAACCTCTATTTTTACATCTACTAAAATGGACACCAGGAAAAGTTATAAAATATTGGTTAATTTACAATATTGTACTACTTCATCTATATAGGAAAATATCGAAATATCGGTAACTCTTTTGGTAACCCTTTTGGTGCCTCCCCCCCCCCGTTTTGCCTAACCGTAATCTTTCTGGTAGTGCCTAAGGCACCAAATACATGTAGCATTGCTAAAGCAGAACATAATAGCATAATATAAATTAGTATAAAAAAATCGGTAATAGGTGCAAAAAGTTGAAATAAAAAAGCATAGGAAACAGTTTTAGAAAAAATCATACAGTTTAGAAGTAATTATTTGTTAAAGCGGTATAGTCACCATAAAAATCAAATTTTAACAGCAACTGGTCTGAGTGTATTAAAGGGAAGGTTCAGGGAGGGGATTAAAAAAATAAAAATAAATTTCCACTTACCTGGGGCTTCCTCCAGCCCGTGGCAGGCAGGAGGTGCCCTCGCCGCCGCTCCGCAGGCTCCCGGTGGTCTCCGGTGCCCGACCCGACCTGGCCAGGCCGGCTGCCAGGTCGGGCTCTTCTGCGCTCCATTTCCTGGGACTTCTGCGTCCCACGCCGGCGCGCTGACGTCATCGGACGTCCGCCGGGCTGTACTGCGCATGCGCAGTAGTTCTTTAAGTGATAAAGATGCTAATCCTGCATTCAAAACTTGTAAAACTTTTTCTGCTGTTATGTGTAACGATCGGTGTCTGCACGCAGAGAGAATCTGATTATTGGTGATCTGCAGTATCACCAAGAATACAGATCTATCCCTGATTATGGATGATCTGCAGAATCACCAATAATACAGATATAGTGCTAACCTCTGGACACCTCTAGATATATATGGTGAGTGTTTGGTGTAACAGTATGACTCTGAGCAACCCACCTGAAGAACAGGTGACTCCAAGCAGTACAGAAGACACTGCTATGGAGAGTACAGAAACCTTCCAGCAGCCTGAGACTCTCCAAGGGGTGGAGTCAGGCTTAAGGCTTCCGCGTTCTGCCATGTCACTAGATCCACGCTTCCGCGTGCAGACTGCCGCGTTGGACGCGAAATCAGCCGCCTTGCTGTCAGTACACGCGGCAGCTTTTCCGCGTTCTCTCACATTATGATTTGGAGTTATCACATACTTAAGGAACACTGGCCCTTTAGTAGTCATGCCAAAGAAATGTATGCTGGGGGTTCTTTTTATCTATAATCTATTCCTCCTCTTCCCTTTATTTCCCTGCCAGCTTCTTATCTGAAACCTAATCCCCTACTCACTTGTGTTTACAAGCAAGGCTGAGGCGACTCAGCGATTGGAGGAGACAAGAAAAAAAGTAAAGGGCAGAAATGACATCACGAGTTAGCCTTAACTGTGGGCAAAAGACATGGCCCCCACCAGGAACAGAATTCTCGTAATTTACTATGTAACATTCACTGAAATCAAAATGTGGACAGTATAATACATGTGTTATGTAAGTAGATCAAGTATTTATCTACTTATATATGTGTTTTTTTTCCCTGGCATAGTATGGCTGATCCTACTGCTTTAAAAAATGGGTTATTGTAATCAATAAAGTCGGTATGGCAATGAAAAGTAAAGATAACAAGCAATATAGTTGTTTTACATTTATGCGGCGCCTTTTTTATACAGTTGGCGCCAATAGAGAAAAGATTTGCATTAAATTGAATGGGCTGCCTTTTTTAAAAGATGCCATTATTACTTTTCCTAAATGCAGCACCTTCCATTTACATGCAGCAACATGTATAGAAGCCTGTTTATTTATGCCAAAAGAATGAAAGAATGGGGCAGTTAGCTCAATTCACAATGCAGCTGTTGCCTGGTGGGCACGTGGGCATGTGTTGTGCAGCAGCTATCTCTGAATTATCCATGCAATAGGTTATATTCACTAAACTTCGCACAACAATTTTACCATCACTTACACCGACTACATAGCATATGTTATGTAATTAGCACAATCCTCATTACCTTGGTAACAGTGGCGTTGCTAGGGCATTGCTACAGCAATGTGGGTTATGCAAGTTAAAAGACAACTGAAGTGAGAGGTATATGGAGGCTGCCATATTTATTTTATTTTTAGCAATATCAGTTGCCTGACATCCTGTTAATCTATTTGGCTGCAGTAGTGTTTGAATCACACCCAAAACAAGCATGCAGCTAATTTTGTCAAATTAAACAATAATGTCAGAAACACCTGATCTGCTGCATGTTGTTCAGAGTTTATGGCTAAAGTATTAGAGGCAGTGGATTAGCAGGCATGGCATCTGGTATTGTTGAAAAGGAAATAAATATGGCAGCCTCCATATCCCTCTCGCTTCAGTTGTCCTTTAAATGCCCCTCTTCCATTTTGCCTCGGCTGTGGTCACATGATTATGCCTAAAGGAAGCTGCAGGCTCTGATGCATACTGGGCGAGAGGTTTAGTATGGTGAATTTCATCCCAGAACGCACTTCAGTCAGCAGCTTCTTTTAAAAGATAGCTCCACCCACTACTACTTCCTGCTGTAGGAGGCGGTGAGACAGTGGGCCAGATTTATCAAAGCATTACCGACAGTTTTTTCTTCTAAAACTGTTCTAACCAGCAGAAGAACAGTTCTGCATGTTAGTAAGAAACTTCCCAAATCCTATGTAATAGCGGCAGTTTAGCGTGGATTTCTAGAGCTACACTACAGTTAAAAAAAGTGTAAATCCATTCCTTAACTGCTGCAGATAAGAAGTGCTCATTAGCAGTTCTACAGATAGTGTAGGCTAGATGTGATTTGTGGAGGGCTCCTCCTCCCTCACTCAGAGCTTGCTGACAGCAGGTGTGTTAATTACCTCAGCAACAGCAATTTCCCTCACACACTGCACTGCCTGACAGACCTTCCTAATTACTCTAACTTCTATTCCTTACAGTTTAAGAAGGAATCTGCACTATCTAGTGATTTCTTAGGATGTCTGAGACAGTTCTGCATGGATTTCTAAAAAACTAATAATATTTTGTCTCAGACACTCTTGATAAATCTGGCCCAGTGACTGCACAATACAGGGAAGATAAAAACACGTTGCGACCGTATCCGCCTCTTTCTTTTTACCTCAGATAATACATAGGAGATCCAAATCATTACTAAAAGCGAAATGCTTCATTTGCTACTTTATCTCATACTCAGAAACAGTCTGTATTTTTTCTAAGCATGTTAAAGGGAACCTGAAATGAGTAAAATTATTTAAAATAAACACATGAGATAATTTCAAATGAACATTACATAGTTACCTTGCCATCAGTTGCTCTCAGAAGCTCACCATTTTCTTCTGACAATGATTCTTTCCAGTTCTGACAACATTTTGTCAGAACTGAAATATATCAGTTGCTATCAGTTATATCAGTTGATGTCAGGTATAGCTGAGAGGACAACTGATGTGCCAGGTAATGTCCATGTTTCTCTATGGCTCAAGTGTGCGATGTTACAGTTTAACAGTGTGCTGACCAGGAGGAAGCTGTTATGGGGTAATGGCCATTTTCAAAATTGAGGATGGAGAATTCCATTGATCACAGTGGACAAACGGGACTCAGGAGAGGAGAAAGAGATTGTGGAGTAGATAGGTAAGTATGACTTCTGTATGTTTATTTTGACTTTTCATTTTCAGTTCAGGTTTTCTTTAATATATTACTTTCATGGGGTTCCCAATTTACCTACCCAAGGACCCCATTTTGTCTAAAATTGGCATTAGGTGGAACTCTTGGTTTCCAAAAAGTAAGCACTGCAAAGTCAAGCTCCTCCCTTCACCGTGTATGAGAGCATCTGTAAAATATTTTACTCACACGGTGCAATCATTTTTTCCCCATTTTTGTTATAGTGCCAGAAATGATATTTATGATCCTTGTGATAAAAGCTTACAGCCGCTTTGGGGGGAGGTAACTCTGTGAAGGAATAAAAATGACAGTTTATTGGGGGTGAGGCAATGTCTGCTCAGACATTGGGGAGAGCTCCAGCCATTCATAGGTGCCCCTTGACCTGAATGACCATACATTGCTGTACGTTTGGAAGTGTAATTTAAAAAATCAAGCACAGCTGACTGAAGGAAGGCATGTCAATTTGCTCCCCTCCATAGATACCTTGTAGCTTTATTTATTTATTGGCTTATTTTTACATTTTACGACTTTAGTTAAACTTTAAATGCCTGGAAATTTTCAGAGACGTTTGTGGTCACTTCTTGTTATTAGGAACTGCTGTGAGCACACAGAGGATGCCAATTAGTGGAAAGAAAGATGGTAATTGAATTAAAGAGCGTGTGGCAATATCATACCCTACTTACTGTGGAATCCCACTAATGACTGGGGAACACCCCTCTTCTCAGTTACTGGTTCAGCCTGGGAGATTATCACAGCAGATTTTCACGATGAGCACTTGCCAGTCTGGGGTCATGGTGAAAATTAATAGCAAAAGTAGTAGCGGGATTGGGTTCAGAGAGGTAGCCATATCATAGACTAACTTAAAGTATGCCTGAACTGAGAGGGGATTTGTTTTCTGTTCATAATATTTTATGTGTGGTGATGTGACATATGTCACAGCACCATCCTCTCTTTCTAGTGTCCAATGTGGTCCCCGCACTAGTCAGCTGAAATCTTCAACTGACTGGAACATTGAATATGGGTGGGGAGGAAGTGTCAGTTATCTTCCCTAGGAACGCCCCAAATCACGCTCCGTCAATTCCTAAATAAATAACCTGGTTAAAAAAATACCCCACAGCATAACTCACCTACTTCGTGTTTCCATCGCTGTCTCCTCTATAGTGTCAGCTATCCCGTTCCGCTGCTGTGTCCTCTAGTAAATGCCAGCATTTTCAAAGCAATGTCACTGACCCGGAAGTAGCCCGTAAGTGCTTTCAGGTCAGCACCATTGCTGTGAAAATGTCAGCATTTACGAGAGGACACAGCAGCAGAATGGGAGAGCTGACTCTACGGAAGAGACAGGGGAACACAGAGTAGGTGAGTTATGCTGTGGGGCCTTTTTTAACAAGTTATTTATATTCAGGAGTACTTTAATGAACACTGGTGAAGGGGCCTATAATATAAAGTACTAAAAAACGATTATAAACGAGGTGATGGCCTTACCTCCCTTGAATAACAAACCAAAATAATTGGAAAAATTGTTTGCACGGACGGTATATCAGACCGTTATCAATCTATGCATGGCTAGCTTTAGAAATTCAGCTCTTGAATTGAAAATAAAATGACGAGGCTCTAGTGGAGTTTTATTTATTATAAGTACTATGCATACAATATATTATCTCATAAGTTTATTTTCAGTTCAGTTTTAGACCCCTTTTACACTTGCATTGAAAACATGTGTTGGGTTACCCTGTTTTACTGCAGGGTAACACAATGGAAAAAAGCCAAAACGTCAACAGCGCATTACCAGCCAACTTCCGCGGTGGCGCAAGGCATTGAAGTCAATGGGTGATGCATATATTTTTTAAAAGTTAGCGACGGTGGTTCGGCACGCATGTGAAACGATGGAAAACCCCGGGAATCGCAGTGACGTACTTTCTGTCCAGCAGGGAGTACATTACTGGGGCGGTGTGTGCGGGGGTGGAGGGATGGGACGGCACGATGCATATGACCCTGTCGGCGCACACTGCCGCAGGGTTATATGTTTGTGGTTTTATGGAATGCGGTGGGGGCGGGGCATCGCACTGCAAGCACACAACACAAACGTAAAACCAGACTCATAGGGAATCTAAAGTGGGGAAAAAAAACAGCAATTTAACTTGCCTGGGACTTCTTCCAGTCCCCAGGCTGCATGCCTTCTGATCATATACCGGTGGATGGGAGCAATCTATGCATGTGCAGAACACTCCCGGCCACGGTAGTATGATCAAGGACGCGTATAGAGGATCACAGACTTACAGAAAGGCCACAAAATGACTGCACAGGGCTGGGAGAAGCCCCAGGTTAAACTGCTTTTTTTCAGATTAGGTACCCTTTAAAGAGCACCTCCATCGTTCTCAATAATCAATTTACTGTACACCTTATTTAAATATAAGGTACGATAGTTTACTCACCCACAAACATTCTTAAACCCCACCCCTTCTGTCTACAAAATAACCATGACAGGCTTTGCTTGAAACCTCTCCGGAGAAGTCTGGAGCTCTGTGGCCACCCCCACCTGTATTGCCATGGTCTTCTCCCAGCTGAGTGGTCGCCTATCAGGCTGTAGCTGCTGAGCTGGGGGCGGGCCATGGTAACACAGACGGTGGTGGCCACAGAGCTGTAGACTCCATCAGAGGCTACGGGCAAAAACAGCCATGGTGGGGGGGAGGAGTTTAAGAATAATTGACAAATACAGGCGAACAAATTTAATTTATAATAGCCGATTGTACCTATTATTTACATCAAATACAAAGTAAATTGATTATTGAGCACACCGGTGCTCTTTGAGGAAACAAATGCAATTCTTCATAATAACCAACAGAGGCAGACAAAATGTTTACTTTCTGTTCATTCTTATTATTCTGTTAGAAATATAAGTGAAGTAGTGTTACTTACCTATGCCGCCACCTATAGACGATGTGTTCCACTTGCGGACCACGTAACTCCACTACTTCCTCTTTCAAACCCGGAAGGAGGAAGTAGCGGAGTTACATGGAATGCGTCATGCAGTGTAATCTCATTTAAATTTCAATTACGAGTAGCTAAGTACTCGTAGCTACAGTGCTGCCAATAATTATTCAACATTTACATTTGAGCAAAAAAGTGTCCAATCCAAAAGTATTCATACCCCTAATACCATACCCCTAAAATCCAAAGTTCTATACCATTCCAAATAGTCCAAGCTGTTATAAAGCATCCTACTTACCCTTATTAATTGGGAACAGCTGTTTTAATCAACTCAGCAGGTGCTCTTTGCAGTTGGTTTGTGAACTGCATTGGCTAAGACAAATTAGCTCAGTAAGGACCTGCGGCTGCACATTGTGGCTGCTCACAAGTCAGGAAAGGGCTACAAGGCCATTTCCAAAGGTTTTCAAGTTCCAGTAGCTACAGTGCAAAGTATTATTTAAAAATACAAGATGTTCCGCACTGTGGGAAATCTCAGAGGACGTGGTCAGAAGCCAAAAGTGACACCTGTGCTGGCCAGGAGGATTTTGAGAGAGGTGAAAAAGAATCCAAGGATCACCACCAAGGCCATCCTGGTGAATCTAGGCTCTGCTGGTCTCAAGGCAGACAATCCAACGGACACTGCACACTGCTGGGTTCCAAGGATGCAGACAAAAATAAGCTTGGCCTCCAGATTCTCTGGATAAGCTTGGCCTTTGCAAATGCCCATCTGGACAACGAAGAACAAAGGACGAAGAAGACTTCCAAAGAACACCATCCCCACCGTCAAACATGATGGTGGGAACCTAATGCTTTGGGGGTGTTTTTTAGCCAAAGGACCAGGAACCTAATTACAGTAAACGGCACCATGAAAAAAGAGCAATACATAAGAATTCTCAATGACAAGATCAGGTAGTCTGCTGAGAAACTTGACCTTGGGCACTAATGGACATTTCAGCATGACAATGACCCTAAACACACAGCAAAAGTGGTGAAGAAATGGTTAGCAGACAACAACATTAACGTTTTTGAGTGGCCCAGCTAGAGCCTTGACTGGAATCCAATTGAGAATCTGTGAAGGGACCTAAAGATCAGGGTGATGACAAGAAGACCTTCCAGCCTGAAAGATTTGGAGCTCATTGCTAAAGATGAAATGGCAAAAATACCTGGTCTGCAATTATAGGAAGCATTTGCATTGCTGTAATAGGCTTTTCTATTGATTACTGAGAAGGGCATGAATAATTCTGGGCTGGACACTTTATGCTCAAATGTAAATAAAAGATGAGAATCCCCCCCCCCCCCCCCCCCACACACACACACAATAATGTCTCTTGTACATCATCTTATTATCTTTTAAAAAGGCACCTATGTCATTTCCAGTCAAAAAATTACTTGTTTGATTGAATAAAAGTAACTTTCAGTCAAAATTTGCCAGGGGTATGAATAATTCTAGGCAGCACTGTACTTGTAAAGAGCACCACTAAAATGAAGCTATGTAGATCTTCATGGATAAGTATAAAAACACTATTTTTCTATTTTGCCAGTCACACACTGAATTTGTCTGTGAACAGTATAAAGCGTGCACCAGGAATCTGATATCCAGTCGCCACAGTAAAGAATCTGTTGTGCGAAGCAAGTACAAGTATGTATCTAACATTCCAGCCTTATGTGAGACATGTTGGTCTCCAGAGTGAAAAGAATCAGCATATTCAAACATTTCCCAAGTATTGCTGAAGAGATGGAAATGCTATCAAAAATGGTTACGCTGTTTCCAGCTGCTTTCAGGTACATTGTACTAGAACGGAATAGGAATTCATCATGTGTGTGGGGCTGATTGAAAAATATTCACCTCTGCTAGAACCCCTTCACAATCAAAAAATGTTACAATGTTTGGACCACATGAAAATAATTTTAAGGATTGTCAAAGGACGTTGTAAAACAGCAGATTTTTTTTTATATGCCTGGAAATTTTATCATCTGCTTAAATCATAGTTCACAACATTGCTACTGATTTGCAAATACTGAAGGATTGTAAGACTGCAACAACAACGTTCATATCCTACAGCATCGTCAAATGTGGAATAGATAATTACAAGGGCAAAAACCATGGAAAAAAGATATATTAAATCTGCTCCATACTAGTCCATGAGTGTCTTGTAGATGCTCTCCCCCAATTATTGTGTTGTTCTGTGGCCCCTTCTGTCCCCAGTGTGGCCCCTTCTGCCCCCCCCCCCCAATTTGCCTCCTGTATCCCTTTGTTTTGCCTCCTGTATCCCTTTGTTTTGCCTCCTGTGTCCCTTCGTTTTGCCTCCTGTGTCCCTTTGTTTTGCCTCCTGTGTCCCTTCGTTTTGCCTCCTGTGTCCCTTCGTTTTGCCTCCTGCGTCCCTTCGTTTTGCCTCCTGCGTCCCTTCGTTTTGCCTCCTGCGTCCCTTCATTTTGCCTCCTGTGTCCCTTCGTTTTGCCTCCTGTGTCCCTTCGTTTTGCCTCCTGTGTCCCTTCGTTTTGCCTCCTGTGTCCCTTTGTTTTGCCTCCTATGTCCCTTCGTTTTGCCTCCTGTGTCCCTTCGTTTTGCCTCCTGTGTACCTTCGTTTTGCCTCCTGTGTACCTTCGTTTTGCCTCCTGTGTCCCCTATATTTGCCTCCTGTGTCCCTACTGGGGTCAGATCTGCTGAGGATTGTGCATATTGGGGTCATATTGGATAAGGATTGTGCATATTGGGGTCATATCTGATAAGGATTGTGCATATTGGGGTCATATCTGATAACGATTGTGCATATTGGGGTCATATCTGATAAGAATTGTGCATATTGGGGTCATATCTGATAACGGTTGTGCATATTGGGGTCATATCTGATAACGGTTGTGCATATTGGGGTCATATCTGATAACGGTTGTGCATATTGGGGTCATATCTGATAACGGTTGTGCATATTGGGGTCATATCTGATAACGGTTGTGCATATTGGGGTCATATCTGATAACGGTTGTGCATATTGTGGTCATATCTGATAACGGTTTTGCATATTGGGGTCATATCTGATAACGGTTGTGCATATTGGGGTCATATCTGATAACGGTTGTGCATATTGGGGTCATATCTGATAACGGTTGTGCATATTGGGGTCATATCTGATAACGGTTTTGCATATTGGGGTCATATCTGATAACGGTTGTGCATATTGGGGTCATATCTGATAACGGTTGTGCATATTGGGGTCATATCTGATAACGGTTGTGCATATTGGGGTCATATCTGATAACGGTTGTGCATATTGGGGTCATATCTGATAACGGTCGTGCATATTGGGGTCATACCTGATAACGATTGTGCATATTGGGGTCATTGAACGTGTTTTTTGTTCAAATCTGCTCACATTACGTGTATTTTCTTGAGAAAACCTGCACAAATATGTGAATTTTCTGGGGAAAGGGTCACCAAAACTTGGGCCCTCTGTCTTTGCGTTGCACTTTTATAGGGAACCCGAGGTGAGAATAATATTGAGGCTGCCATATTTATCTCCTTTTAAGTAATACCAGCTGCCTGGCTGCCGTGTTGGTCCTCTGCCTCTAATTCTTTCAACCATAGACCCTGAACAAGCATGCAGCAGGTCAGGGGTTTCTGACAATATTGTCAGAACTGACAAGATTAGCTGCATGCTTGTTTCTGGTGTAATTCAGTTCACTACTGCAGCCAATAGATCAGCAGGGCTGCCAGGCAACTAGAATTGTTTAAAAGGAAACAAATATGCCAGCCACCATATCACTCTCACCCTGGGTTCACTTTAAATTACAGTTAGCCCCGCCCTCACCCGGTCATGACCACGCCCATTTTTCACCAAGCGCGCCGCAGGTTGTAGCCACACCCATTTTTTGCCGCGGCGCGCAGGTCGGCAGCTCCCCCGGAAATTGGTCCAGTACCTGCATAGCACCCCCTAAAAAAAATTCCTGGAGCCGCCACTGGTTGTGTACATAACACCAGTTGTGCTATAGGCGCAACAAGTGCTGTGATGATAATAGCATAAATACTAGTAAAGTTGCTGTACACTGTCTCACATAACACTTTTATCAACGTTCTGTGGATCAATTTCACTGTCACTGCAGGAAAGATTTTCCAATGACAATTTATCTGCATTTTCTGTACCATTACTGCACCCTCCTCTTATGTTGGAGATGTCAATCACACTGTGAGAGGAAAGTTTCTGTGATGTTTATAATTTAGAAAATTCTTTATTGAACCACTATCGCTAAAAAATGTAAAATACATGTAAACACATACAAAAAAGAAGTGAATTTCTTCCAGAGTAAAATGAGCCATAAATTACTTTTCTTCTATGTTGCTGTCACTTACAGTAGGTAGTAGAAATCTGACATTACCGACAGGTTTTGGAACAGCCCATATTTTCAGAGGGGATTCTCAGCATGGCCTTTATTCTTTATAAAGACACCCCCTGAAAAGGATTTATACAAAGATGGTGGCCAGCCTCCCTGTTCGCTGCACACTTTTTTGGCAGTTGGATGGAGCAACCGCCATTCACTAAGTGCTTTTGAAAATAAAGAAAACCCTGAGAACCCCCCATGAGAAGATGGGCTACCCCAAAACCTGTTGGTTCTGTCAGATTTCTGCTACCTACTGTAAGTGACAGCAACATAGAAGAAAAGTAATTTATGGCTCATTTTACCCTGTTAGAAATGTTCTTCTTATTTGAATGTGTTTACGTGTTTTTTTACATTTTATTATTTTCCCGATAGTGGTCCTTTAACAAATCACTGTTATTGTATTTTATCAAAGAAAACACAAAAAATACAGATAAAGTCTAAAATAACAGAGTATACAGCATATAGTTGTTGACAGTTTAAGTAAAACGGTCTGAGGTATACATAAAGGCATTTTGCATTAAGTAAACAACATAATATTGTTCATTAGGTGGATGCAATTAGGCATATATGCATACATTAATAAAGAAAAGAATTACAACTCAGCATCTGCAACGTAAGAGAGCAAGCAAAATAAGAGAAGTAGGAAAAGAGAAGAATAAGAAAAGTAGCCTCAGGTCCTCCACCCGAGCAACCCCTTGTAATTTCGAAAATTCTGATAGCAAGGTAGAGCTCTGGTCCAAGTTTTGGAGAGAGAAGAAGGCAAAGAGCCTCAATATGAAGGAGCTGACAATGGAAGAACTGGTGAAAGAATTGATGACCTTTTTCAACAAATGAAACCTGCTTTTCTCATTGAGGATTGTGTCCTACTACAGCACTTTCCTCATTCAGTCCCAGTAATTAATGTGGGCTGTGCCAAACGTGTGTGAGGACCTCGTTCCTTTGAGGACTAGAGTTTGACATCCCTGGCGTAACTTGATGACTACGTTCAACATAGAAACATAATTTTTTCTTCTCTTATCTTGTCATGTCCCCTGACCTGCAACCTAGTTACATAGTTTGGTTGGAAAAAGACATCCGTCCAGCAAGTCCAACCAGAAAAAAAAAATAACAATAATAACAAAATAAATAAATAATAAAAAATAATAATAAAAACTCACCATCCTGAACCTGCACAAATCCAAGTTGATCCAGGGGAAGGTGAAAAAACTTATAAGGCCTCGGCCTGCGCAGTACAGCCCGGCGGACGTCCGATGACGTCAGCGCGCCGGCGTGGGACGCAGAAGTGCCGGGCCTTGGAGCGCAGAAGAGCCCGACCTGGCAGCCGGCATGGCCGGGTCGGCCCCTGGAGACCACCGGGAGCCTGCGGAGCGGCGGCGAGGGCACCTCCTGCCTGCCACGGGCTGGAGGAAGCCCCAATTAAGTGGAAATTGATTTTTATTTTTTAGCCACCCTCCCTGAACCTTCCCTTTAAAAGGCAAAAAATTCCTTCCCGACTCCAGATGGCAGTCAGATAAGTCCCTCGATCAACTCTTCCGGAATTACCTAATAATTATAGCCATGGATGCCCTTCAATGCAAGGAAAGCACCCAAGGCCTCTTTAAATGCAGATATAGAGTATGCCATAACTACTTCCTGAGGTAAAATGTTTTAGATTTTAACCACTCTCACTGTGAAAGACCCCTTTCTAAATAGATGGCAAAAACTTTTTTACTCCATACGCAAATTAAGTCCTCATACAACCCTAGAGACAAAAAGCTAATCTGCCAAGCTTTTGTATTGCCCTCTGATGTATTTATACATGTTAATCAGGTCGCCTTTTTTCCAAGATAAATAAGTCCAGTTTGTCCAACTGTTCTTGGTAAGTGAGATCTTCCATCCCTCTGATTAATTTAGTTGCCCTTCTTTGTGCCTGTTCCAGAATGTCAATGTCCTTTCTATAGTGTGGTGCCCAAAACTGTATTCCATACTCCAGATGTGGCCTCACAAGTCATTTATACAGAGAGAGTAGTATACTAGCATCTAAAGATATTATTTCCTTTTTTTATGCATCCCAGAAATGTATTTGTTTAGCTACTGCTGCTTGGCATTGTATACAATAACCTAACTTGTTATCAACCAGTATTCCTAAATCCATCTCCAAGTCTGATGTTTCCAGCTGTATGCCATTTCTTTTATATGATGATCTACCATTGGTAAGCCCAAGGTGCATGACTTTAAATTTATCAACATTAACTTTCATCTGCCATGTGCCTGCCCATATGGCCATGTTGTCAGGGTCCTGTTGTAATATATCACTATCCGTTTTAGTGTTGATTGACATGAATTGGACCAAGTACTGACCCCTGCGGTACCCCACTGCTAACAGTTTCCCATTTTGAGTATGTTCCGTTTACCACCACTCTTTGCCCTTTATCCTTTAACCAGTTCTCTATCCACATACACATTTTATTCTAATGCTTTTATCCTCAGCTTCTGCACCAGGCTATTGTGGGGAACAGTGTCAAAAGCCTTTGCAAAGTCCAAGCACACTACATCTACACTACACTACATCTATAGCTTTCCCAATATCTAAATTTTCATTCACCACTTCTTAAAAGCTGAGCATGTTGGTGAGTCAGGACCTGTCTTTAGTAAAACCATGCTGTCAACCTGAAATAAGATTATTCTGTGCTACATAATTCTAAATAGCATCCCTTAGGATACCTTCAATTTACACACAACTGGTGTTAAGCTTACAGGTCTATAGTTTTGTGGCTCTGATTTTTTTCCCTTCTTGAATAAGGGGAAAACATCAGCTGTATGCCAGTCATAAGGAACTGATCCACTTGAAAGAGAATCACAGAAAATAAGATAAAGTGGCTTATTGATAACTGAACTCAACTCCTTTAATACCCAGGGGTGGATGCCTTCTGGGTCAGGTGCCTTGTGTATCTTAATCTTATTTAATTGTGCCTGCGCAACTTCCTGTGTTAGGCAATTCATGCTGAATGAGGTAGATTGGGAACAACCCAGGGCCATTTTATGAACTAAAGGCATCACCTTGGGAAAGACAATCAAAGCAAGCATTTAAAATTTCCGCTTTAGCTCTGTCCTCCACAATCAAGTTTCCCGTCTAATCTTGTAAAAGTCCTATATTCTCTACCTTCTTTCTTTTAGAGTTTATATATTTGTAAAACTTTTTGGGATTTGACTTTATATCACTAGCCACTTTTTTTCCACTTCCAGTTTCGGATGTCTGATTATATTTTTGCAGTTTTTTTACATTCCCTATAACTCTTTAGTGCAGATGCAGTCTCCTCATTCTTTAGGGCACTAAAGGCACTCCTTTTACACTTAATCATGTCTAAAACCAGTATTATTAATCCATACTGGCTTTTTTTTAGATCTATAATTTTTATTTCCATAAGGTTTGTACATTCTACAATAGTCATTAACCCATTCAGGTTCCGTCGTTTTCACGTGAGAAATGTTCACCTCCCATTCATTAGCCTATAACTTTATCACTACTTATCACAATGCACTGATCTATATCTTGTTTTTTCCGCCACCAATTAGGCTTTCTTTGGGGGGTACATTTTGCTAAGAGCCACTTTACTGTAAATGCATTTTAACAGGAAGAATAAGAAAAAACAGAAAAAATTCATTATTTCTCAGTTTTCAGCCATTATAGCTTTAAAATAAAACATGCCTCCATAATTAAAACTCACGTATTGTATTTGCCCATATGTCCCGGTTATTACACCGTTAAAATTATGTCCCTATCACAATGTATGGCGACAATATTTTATTTGGAAATAAAGGTGCATTTTTTCCGTTTTGCATCTATCACTATTTACAAGTTTAAAATAAAAAAAAAATAGAAATATTTCATCTTTACATTGATATTTAAAAAGTTTAGACCCTTAGGTAAATATTTACATGTTTTTTTTTTTTTATTGTAATGTTTTTTTTTTTTTTATAGTAAACATTTTATATGGGTAGTTTTGGGAGGGTGGGAGGTAAACAATAGATTTATAATGTAAATGTGTTAATTTTAATTTTTCTTTTTACAGGTGTAGTATTACTTTTTAACCACAAGATGGCGGCCATGAGTTTGTTTACATGACGTCACTCTAAGCGTAACATACGCTTAAAGTGACGCATCGGGAAGGGAACGGCCAGAAAAGGCGCAGCTTCCGAGAGAAGCTGTCGCTTTTTCAGCGGGGGAGAGGAATCAATGATCGGGCACCATAGCCCGATACATTGATTCCCTGGCTACCGATTCCGCGGCCGGGAGTGCGCGTGCACGCGCGCGATCGGCCGCGGGAGCGCGCATGGTTCCTGGACGTAGAAACTACGTCCAGGAACCAAAATAGGTTAAGAATCTGTTTCAAGTTTGCCATTTACTTGCAGTGTCCTTGCCCTGTAATTGACTCCCGCAGTCTACCAGTCTTAGGCCCCATTCACACTAGAGCATTTTGCCGGCGATTTCAGCAAAACGCTCAAGCGTTAGCGCTTTTGAAAGCGCTAGTGCTTAATACCCTATGGGCTCGTTCTTACTTGGGCGATTTGCGTTAATCGCCGGCAATTAACGCAAATCGCCAAACGTAAACGCATAGCCTGCACCATTTTAAGGCCATTTCCCGGCGATCACTTTTCAGTGCTATAGAAGTGCTAAACGCGATTGCGGGAAAATCGCTGCAGTGTCCAGTGATTTTTCCACGTGAAATTGCGGAAAAATCACTCCCGCTTTCAAGTGTGAATGGGGCCTAAGCGAGTCCCTGAGCTTTGTAAAGTTAGCCTTTTTAAAATTCATAGTTTTAGTTGTCACCTTGTTCCCCTGTTGAGTTGTAGGTCAAATGTTACCATATTATGGTCACTATTCCCCAAATGTTTTCAAACTTGCACATTAGATATAACATCTAGTCTATTTAAAATAACCAAATCCAGCAGAGCATCTCCCCTGGTTGGTTCAGTTACCATCTGAGTTAAGTAATTATCTTGCAGTGTTGATATGAATCTGCCTCTTACTAGAATGAGTGGCCTCAATTTCCCAGTTAATATCTGGATAATTGAAATCATCCATAATTATTTCCTCTCTTTTGCTAGCAGCTTTTTCAATCTGCTCAATTAATTGCACTTCCTCCATTTCATTTATATGTGGAGGTGTATAACAGATCCTAACAAGCAATTGACAACACTTATTTCCGGCATGAACACTTACCCATAAAGATTCCACGCAGTCACAGTCCACGGCCCTGTCATCCATGAAAACTGGAGATAAGGAAGTCTTACCAAACATACAGATCCCCCTCCTTTGTATTGGATCTATCTTTTCTAAAAACACTGTTACTTACCATCCAATCATGGCTAGCATCCATTTTTCTGTTACACCTACAATGTCATAGTCATTCTCTCTTGTCAGAAACTCCAGTTCACCAATCGTATTTGAAAGGCTTCTAGCATTAGTTAGCATGCATGTTATATTATTACCATCACACTTGGTTTGTCCCCTCCTTACTCTTTGAGCTTCCTATATCACCCTCTCCAGCCTCTATGTTCCCAGGATCCCATTGGTCTGTCTCAGTCTAACATGGTTTGCACCCTCCCTGGCCCAAATCCTGACTACGTTCTTGCAGGTCACACTTCTGCTTATTTCACATATTAACTCTGTAGGTTGAAGCATTGTTGCCATCTTTGTATTGACTTATGTACCACTTTGGGGGTCTTAAAGTTTACATGAGATGGGATCACCGCAATAAAATATACATACCTGGGGCTTTCTCCAGCCCCCTCCGTCCTGATTGCTCCCACGGTGTCCTCTTCTCCATCTCCATTCACCCATAACTGTCCCTGGAAAATCCTGCAGTTGGGGCCAGTCGACACATGCGCAGTCCGGCCAGACGTGCTCCCCTGTCTCGCTCCCATCTCCCTCTCCGCTCGCCCGCAATTGGTCCCAGAAAGTCTTCCGGTCCGGGGCCAAATGCACGTGCACTCTCGCTTTGTTCACGTCGCCTAGAGCGTTGACTCTGGACCGGAAGACCTTCCAGGGCCAATTGGGGGCAAATGGAAAGGGAGAAGAGGACGCCATGGGAGCAATCAGGCCAGAGAGGGCTGGAGGAAGCCCCAGGAATGTATATTTTATTGCTAATTCTCTATCTCAGGTTCCCTTTAACTTCCTGACAGCTTCTTTTAATGCATTATTGTCTGGATGTCAGTGAGAACGCAGGGAATTCTTCATGGTGTTGGAGAAGGAGCATTCACTTGGTGCAAAGCTTGGAGCATAAGGAGAAGGTGTAAATATTGTGAACCCCACTGACCTGTTTCACTTCAGTTTTGTGGCTGATGTGTGACTAGGGGTTGCAATCACTCATTCTTGGAACTACTTGGTGACACTAAGAGTTCCGAAAAGCTGTTCAACTAATCCTCACACTTCCATGGAAGACATTAAACAACATTGTCCTCCCACTTTTGTGTGAGACCTTTTCCCCCAATAAGTATGAGTCCTCGACAAAGCACTATAAAATAAGTGAACATGAAATATATAAATAAATAATAATAATTCAAATTTGGGGAGGGGAAGTGGAAACTGCTTAAAGTTCAGAACACTGTGAAATTTGGCAGACATAAGAGTGATATGGCATGACAAACTAATTGTGAGTGGTAGAGCACTTCTGGAGGGAAAATTAGATCACTCAATTACAGGTTACTACCACTTCTCAGCTACCACACTAGCTCCTCCTCCTATAGTATCTCCCAGCAACAGCATATTCTGGAAGTTGAGGAGAATCTTCAGCCTAAAATATATGAAAAAGTAACAGCCAGAAAATAACACAAGACCTTATCACATTCAACTATTTAGGTCCACAGCATTCCTATGTGTACCACAGTCCTATGTCGGACTGCAGCCCTTCCAGGAAGTGAAGTGTGAGGGTAATTCTTCCAGACTAGACACGAACAGCAATATAAATTCCAAAGAGGTTGTAACACTTTTCCACACTATCCAACACTGAAAAATGTTCCCCCAGGCTTTGGGCTTTACAAATAAAGATTTATAAAATCCTTGTTTAGACATTGGCTGGTAGAGGCGGGCAGGCGACATAACACGGCCATCTAATCAGTCAACACTGGTTTAAATTTCAAGTAGTGAAACAAATAATTAATATAGGATTAAGGCGAAAGCATGCTATAAAAACGTGATCTGGTGTTTGTCCAGAAAGTAAAGGTAGACTGACACAAACGGAAATCACCTTCATCCGGCGATCATCCGTTCAACCAAACTTTTTGTGTCCCAGAATTCCTCCTCCCCTCTCAAAATGCTTTATTTTCTTCTTACACGTTTTCCCATAAGATTGACAGCATATGTTAAAAAATGCAGTCGTTTTCAGGGACGACCTGCCAGGCTCAGCCTGCTAGAGTATCGCATGTCTCATTTTCTCTGAGATGTCGGTAACCCCAGCTTTGTCCGGGGTGAACTTCTCTACCATCTGGCGAGAGGCTGGCCCCCTTTACTCCATAATCTGCAATAACCATGGTAATATTTGTGTTTCTTTAATTTCCTTGGATGAGATTTGGCCTAATCTTTACCCACTCTGCCTGTGATTTACGTCCTTTGAAGATTTAAGTGCATTAGTGTGAATAATCCAACACCATTACCTTATATAAAACAGAATCTGTGACTTCCTCCCCGCTGCCCGTGTACAAAAGGGAGGCAGACTGCTACCTTTGCCTGTAATTCTCACCAGCGGACGGTCGTAAAACAAGCAAAAAGCAGAATGTCTCCACCTGCGAGAGGGAAAAAAATATATATCGCAAAAAAACAGAGCTTTACGACTTGCAAAATGTATCAGCTGAAAGCAGAAAGTGAGAGATTTCATTTTGCCGTCTTCTCCTCTTGGCTGGAAGCCCCTGAACTCCGGCCTTCTCCTGGAATTAGGCTTGATGAGAATCTCCTGTTTCTCAAATTGAATGATGTCAACTTGAACATGCTTTGGATGGAGCGGAGCGAGTGCAGATTATTAGCAGGTGTGACAAAACGTGTCCTAGATCAGACGAGGGGTGACCTGTGGCTTTTACTGAGAAACAAGGGGATCATAGTTAATCGGAAACAGCACAGCCGTCCTGATGGGCCCTTTTAGCGATGGCCAGCTCCAGTCACTGCTCAGCGGCAGGACTTGTATATATCTGTGCAGTATCTCTTTGGTCTTATCACTTTTAGCTGAACACCAGCTGCAGGACAGACTCTTCTGGATGCAGTGAGATGCCTAACAATAGCTGCTGCCCTGCGACCCATGGAGCCACCGTGGGGTTGGGTGGCAAGGAGACTCAGACGCCCATCAGGTGATGCTAATGCAGAGTTAAAGGACCACTGTAGTGAAAATCTTAAAATCGAAAATATATGTAAACATATACAGATAAGATGTATGTTTCTTCTAGAATAAAATGAGCCATAAATTACTTTTCTCCTATGTTGCTTTCACTTACAGTAAGTAGTAGAAATCTGAAAAAATGGCAAGTTTTGGACTAGCCCATCTTCTTATGGGGGATTATCAGGGTTTTCTTTATTTTCAAAGCAGTAGAGTGTTGCACCGTGTTAGCCATCAGAAAAAGCAAGGAGTTTTGAATCAGAATGATACCATTTATTGGCTAACTTAGAAATCTCTAAGTTAGCCAATAAATGGTATCATTCTGATTCAAAACTCCTTGCTTTATTTTCAAAAGCACTTAGTGAATGGCAGTTGCGCCGTCCAAATGCCAAAAAAGTGTGCAGCAAGCACAGAGGTTGGGCAGCATCTTAGTTTAAATCTTTTTCAATGAATGTCTTTATAAAGTACTAAGTACTTGATAGTACTAAGATTTTTTTTTTCCTATCGTGCCTAGTTCCCTCAGAATCTGAAGTTGGATAATCGCGGTAAAATCACCAGTGCAAAACAGTAGCGCTTCTCCGGTTTGTGCATCCAATCTCCTTGGTTACATGGCATGTGACGTCAGTTTGCACATGCTGGCGGGAAACAGTGGCACAATGTCAGTGGGGAGATCTCAGGAGGCTGAAGTGCACTGATTAGGCCAGAGAAGGGAGCAATGGGACAGCACAACTAAGTTCACACTCCACTGCTGCTTGTTCTACATTTGGGGGGCTACAGCATGGCTTCCTAATACTGATATCTGGGGCCCAAAGTCAACCTAATTTGGATATTTGGTTGGTGGAGAGGTTGTCACAAAGACTAGTTTGTTAGACACCGACTCTTACTTCCACATCCTAGCTGGCGCTGGGATGCAGAAGTAAGAGTTGGTGTCGAACATGCAGACTGCTGGTGGGACTGGAGTCTGGAGATTATCGGTGAGCAGGGTTGAGAGTGCGCCAATCTGCAAGAGGGAAGCATGCAAATAGCCAACATATGGAGGAGAACCTGTTCTACATTATGCTAAATTGATTTTAAAGTCTTCAGATTGTGAGTGCTCAATCTATTTATACATGAATACATGTAAACAATATTGAAACTAAAAAAGGCATTTTTATTTGAGGTAATCTGGTGAAATATATCTTGCACTTGACTGCTGAGGGAAATTGTGTCGATAGTGAAGAGGATAGTGTGTCTGGGATTCTTACCGCAGATTCAGAGAGGTGAGGGATTTAGTGTCCCAACATGCATACAGACCTGGTTGGGTCTATCCGTTTCGTAAGTCCCAAACTACTGGGTGTGGTGGAAGTTAATCTATACTCTTATGGCCCATTCACACTAGGGCTATTAGCGGCCGTTTACTGCTAATTGCCGTAACGCAAGCACTTTTTAAAGTGCAAGCGCAATTGTAACTATTTGGCAGTGATCTTACTGCTGCAATTGGCGCCAATTGCAGACGTTTTGCGATTAATGGCAATCACAAACGCACTGCATGCATCATTTTGCTGCGATTGAAGAGCAATCGTGATTAGCATGCTATTACAGTGCGAATCGAGATCGCAAAAAAGGTGAATATGTACAGTGATTTTACTGCGATAATCGCGGTAAAATCACCCGCTCAAAACAGTAGCGCTAAGCGCTACCCTATTTTGCCTCTTTTCAATTGTGAATGAGCCCTAAGTCAACATTCATGCAAGAGAAGTGTTGAGTACTAAGATTTTTTTTTCTAACATGCTTAGTTCCCTCAGAATCTGAAGTTGGTACCCAGGAGATGGGATAAAATGCAAATTATTTCCGCAGCCACATTCCTTTCACTTTATCGTGAACCATGTATTTTTACATAGATAAAGGATTTCTTTGGCTGCCTCTGGGATAAAAGCAAAATATGTATTTAATTGACACATCCCGTTTTAAGGATTAATTGTAAGAATGGGCATAGCAAGCACCTATGGAATTTTGCTAAATGTTCCTATGCATATACAAATATATATTTAAATTGTTGTATAATTCTTGTTTGATAAATGTACTCTTGAATCACCTTAGCAGTAATAATTAAGATACAATGCCCTCCTGAAAAAGCAAAGAAGCAGACATGAAACTCATCAAGGCAAAGAAGCAGACACAAAACTCGTCAGGGCTTATCATTGTTTTATGCTTACTACCCCCATAAATGTTTTGCATTATTATTAGTAAGCTGTGATGAAACGCGGAAAAGCCGCTGTCTCTCAAGGCGAGGCGGCTGTTTCCGCGTCCAGCATGGCGTCACAACGCGGAAAAAACGCTGCATGCCGCTTAGGCAGAGCGGCGGAATCTGCATTGGGAACAGCGGAATCTGCATTGGAGGCGGCTCCCGCACTCAGTTCACTGGATACATTGCAAAACAGTACAGGTGTGGCTGGGACTGATAGTCCACCAAGATTCAGACTTACACGCGCGCGAGCACAGAGGCAGAGTTTAAATAGCAGTTAGAAGGGTGTCGGCTGACCAGCTGGGTCAGCTGACAAATTCCACTGCTCCCATTGGACCAGCAATTAGGGAGGTCCTGGAAAGGTCCTAGAGTATATATACTGCTGGTTGTTCACTTGCTCTTTGTCTGGCGTGCGATCACATATGTGGGAGCACCCAGATCCGTAGTCAGATCCGCAAGTGTGCCGGCCCGGGACCAGCTGGAGCTGTAATCCTACACTTAGCTAGATTCTGTTGATAGCTAAAGTACTAGTTTGATTGTGATTATTTGTTATGACTTTTGCCTGCCTTGACTATCCTCCTGAACTCTGATCTTGTACCTCGATATTTCTGATACTCTGTTGCCGAACCCCGGCTCGTTCTTTGACTCTGCCTCTGCCTCCTGATTTTGTACCCCGATATATCTGATACCCTGTTGCTGAACCCTGCCTGTACTTTGACTCCGCCTTTGCCTCCTGATCTTGTACTTTATCTGTCCGTGTGTGTACGACCTGGCTTGTCCGACCCCGAGAACCGACCTTACTGTTAGAGGCGGTTCCTCGTTCTGTTAGTGATCCTTCCTCCTGAAGGTTTCTTTCAGTCTGTCCTTCCTACTGTCAGTCTGACTCCTCCCGTCTTGGAGAGCTCAAGTCTGCGGAAGGAATCTGTGCAGTTCTCCTTGCTGCACTGAGGCCTAGTCCTCAAAGTGTTACAGTTACACCAAACACTACACTCTACTCAGGTGAACAGAGGTTAGCTAGTATATCGGATTATCAGTGATTCTGCAGATCACGTATAATCTGGTATACATCTGTATTTCCTGTGATACTGCAGATCACTGGTAATCAGATCCTCTCTGTGCTTCACCGATCGTTACAGAACGCCAGACCAAAAATACTGATGGACGCACAAGCTGACCCTCTGTCTGTGCTTGCCACTTCGGTGGATAACATCCATCAAGCACTGGGCCAGCACAAAGCCTTAATTGAGGCTCTTAAAGGCTCTGTGCAATCCCTTCAGACGTCAGTTGATTCGGTGCGATCCCCTCCTAGTTATGACATACGTATGCCCGTACCTGAGAAGTTTTCCGGCCACAAGTCTGACTTCCGGAATTTTAGGAGTAGAGTGTTGTCATATTTCGAATTGAGACCCCGATCATCGGGGACTGAGACCCAACGGGTCATTTTTATTAACACATTGTTAACCGGTGACTCCCAGACCTGGGCATACAATCTGCCTCCCACAGATACAGCTCTGACCTCAGTTGAGGAATTTTTTAAGGCTATGGCCGTGATATACGACGACCCTGACCTTGCGGCAACCTCTGAGCGGAAGCTCAAACTTTTGCGCCAAGGCAGAGGGTCGGTCGAGGAATACGCGGCAGAATTCCGTAGGTGGTCCGTCACCGCTAGATTTGACAATTTTGCCCTGATAGATTACTTCCTGTCTGGGTTATCGGAGGAGGTCTCCGACCTAATGTTAACTGTACCTGAGCCCAAGACAGTTGATCAGGCCATATCATCGGCCATTCGAGTTGATCGCAGGCTACGTCATCAGAGGCAGGCTAGGGGCAGTCACCGTGTCAGGGTGACTTCGTACGCGGCACCATCCGCTACTTCCCTAGTAACACCTTAGCCGCCTGTCTCAACCTCTCCGGCCTTGCCTCCGCCCGAACCAATGCAGATTGGTCGAGCGAAACTGCCCGAACAAGCCGGGAAACGAGTCTGCCTAGGAGTAGTGGGGGGTGACACCCTAGGCACGTCATTCTCACCCCAAAAAGAGAAAAGATTGCTTCTCCCCTGTACGATTACATGGGATAATAAGTCTGTAGCCACTGAGGCTTTTATTGATTCGGGCTCAGCGGCTAATTTTATGAACACTGAATTTGCTCAGGAGTTGGGTATTCCTCTCACTCCAGTGAGTCCCCCCATTCAGGTCACGGCAGTAGACGATTCCCCTCTGCAACGGAATCGTTCCCTGTCACAGACACCGCAGGTGAAGGTCACCTTAGGGGTACTGCATGGGGAACATCTACAGTTCTTTGTATTGCATATGTCAACCTCCACTATCATCCTAGGCATGCCGTGGTTACAAGCCCATTCTCCACAAATATGACTGGGCTACGGGTCAGATAACCAGATGGTCCGATCATTGTCACCAGCACTGTTTAGGGAGGGTGACTTTGGGCCAAACCAGGGTTCAGGTGGAGGGGGTTCCTGAACAGTACATGGAATATGCTGACGTATTTTGTCCCAAGGCAGCGGATAAGTTACCCCCACATCGCCCTTTCGACTGTCCCATTGATCTCCGTTCCGGTTGTGTACCTCCCCGGGGTCATTTGTACAATCTGTCAGGGCCCGAAAAATTGGCCATGCAGGAGTACATCCGTGAAAATTTGGCCAAGGGTTTCATTCGCCCGTCCCGGTCCCCTGCTGGAGCAGGGTTCTTTTTTGTCAAAAAGAAAGATGGAGGCCTGCGACCCTGCATCGATTATCGCGGTCTCAACAAGATTACTGTAAAAAAATCGCTATCCGTTGCCACTGATAGATGATTTGTTCACTCAGATTACGGATGCTAAAATCTTTTCTAAGCTAGACTTGCGGGCGCGTACAATCTGGTACGCATAAGAAGGGGCGATGAGTGGAAAACGGCCTTTAATACACCAGACGGGCATTATGAGTACCTGGTGATGCCCTTTGGGCTATGTAATGCTCCGGCCGTTTTTCAGGAACTCATTAACGAGGTATTCCGGGAGGTGTTGGGGAAATTTGTTCTGGTTTATCTTGATGATATTCTTATCTTCTCCAACAACCTCGCTGAACATAGAAACCATGTGAGGTTTGTGTTGAATCAGTTAAGGCAGAACTCGTTATACGCAAAACTTGAGAAGTGCATCTTTGAAGTAACAACTGTCGCTTTCTTTGGGTACATAATCTCCACCACGGGCCTATCTATGGATCCTGCCAAGGTCTCCGCTGTTCTGGAGTGGCCACAACCGGTTGGGTTGAAATCCCTTCAGCGCTTTCTTGGCTTCGCCAACTACTATAGACGATTTATAAAGGGGTACTCCACGGTCATTGCTCCCCTTACCTGTCTCACTAAGAAGGGGGCAGATACCACCCACTGGTCTCCTGAGGCTTTACAGGCTTTTGCCACCCTGAAGGGCCTATTCTGTTCAGCACCCATCCTCAGACATGTGGATGCCTCTTTCCCGTTCATTGTAGAGGTAGATGCCTCGGAGGTTGGGGTGGGGGCTGTGCTGTCTCAGCGGTCAGGCTTGCAGGGTAGATTGCACCCGTGTGCGTATTTCTCTCGCAGGTTCTCCCCTGCAGAGAGGAATTACGATATTGGCAATAGGGAGCTTTTGGCCATCAAGTTGGCTTTCGAGGAATGGCGACATTGGTTAGAAGGAGCTGAGCATACCATCACGGTTTACACCGATCACAAAAACCTAGAGTATATCGAGGGGGCTAAGAGGTTGAGCCCGCGCCAGGCTCGATGGTCGCTGTTCTTCTCCAGGTTTAGTTTCATTATTACGTACACTCCAGGTAGCAAAAATGTTAAGGCGGACGCGTTATCCAGGTGTTTCGAGTCAGAGGCAGCACAGCCCTCCGTTCCAGAGACCATTGTTCCTCAGAGGTTGATACTGGCAGCAACTGGAACTTGGGAGGACTGGAAGGAGACTTTGACTCCCTTTCAGCAGGACATCCCGGAAGGGAAGCCCGCAGGGGTTTTGTTTATTCCTCTACCATTTCGTCTCCAGGTACTGGAGATGTTCCATGCGCATAAGAATGCTGGCCATCCAGGGGCATCTAGAACACAGGATCTGGTGGCCAGATGCGCCTGGTGGCCGTCACTGGCAGCAGATTGCAAGGAATATGTGAAGGAGTGTACGATATGTGCCAGGAGCAAACCCTCCCGGCTGGCACCTGTCGGTACCTTACAGCCTTTGCCCACCCCGAGTGAGCCGTGGACCCACCTGTCCATGGATTTTGTGGGTGAGCTTCCCAGATCTGAAGGCATGACAGTCATTTGGGTCATAATTGACCGCTTTAGCAAGATGGCCCACTTTGTGCCATTGAAGGGACTCCCCTCGGCTCAGGAGTTGGCCGAGTTATTTATTACACATGTATTCCGATTGCACGGCATTCCTGAAGACATAGTTTCAGATAGGGGAGTGCAATTTGTTTCCCGATTTTGGAAGGCTTTTTGCCAACTCATGGGCATAAAGCTATCATTCTCGTCTGGTTATCATCCTCAGACAAATGGCCAGACTGAGAGGATAAACCAGTCCTTAGAGCAGTTTTTGAGGTGTTATGTTGCAGAGGCGCAAGACGATTGGGTCAGATTCTTGCCCTTCGCGGAGTTTGCTCAGAATAATTTAAAAAATTCGTCCTCCGGATTTTCCCCCTTTCAGGTAGTGACAGGGAGATCACCCAAATTTTCCCCATTGCCTGTGGTCTCCACTCCGTTCCCAGCCCTGGAGCTCTGGCAAAGGTCATTTAGGAACCTTTGGGGGACGGTAAGAAGTAACCTGGAAAAAGCATTTCTGAGTCAGAAGGGTCAAGCTGACAAAAGACGCTCAGTGGAGTGGAGGTTCAGACCAGGAGACTTGGTCTGGGTATCCACACGTCACTTGACCCTGAGACAACCTTCTGATAAACTTGGTCCCAGGTTTGTGGGTCCATTCCCGGTTGTCAGGAAAATTAATGATGTTACATATACCGTTGACCTTCCCACCAGCATGCGGGGAGTAAGGTCTTTCCATGTATCCCTTCTTAAACCAGCAGTCCAGGTGGGTCCCACTCCTCCTCCTCCTGTGTTGGTAGATGCCCAACCCGAATATGAGGTGGAGAAGATTATTGATTCACGTACTGTACAAAACTAGGTACAGTATCTCGTTCATTGGAAAGGGTACGGCATTGAAGAGAGGCAATGGGTACCAGGGAGGCGTATGCATGCGGATGAGTTAAGGAGGGAGTTTCATGCCTTACACCCCGAGAAGCCTGGTAGGAGTTGTCCAGAGTCCACTCCTCGGGGGGGGGGGGGGGGGTACTGTGATGAAACGCGGAAAAGCCGCTGTCTCTCAAGGCGAGGCGGCTGTTTCCGCGTCCAGCATGGCGTCACAACGCGGAAAAAACGCTGCATGCCGCTTAGGCAGAGCGGCGGAATCCGCATTGGGAACGGCGGAATCTGCATTGGAGGCGGCTCCCGCACTCAGTTCACTGGATACATTGCAAAACAGTACAGGTGTGGCTGGGACTGATAGTCCACCAAGATTCAGACTTACACGCGCGCGAGCACAGAGGCAGAGTTTAAATAGCAGTTAGAAGGGTGTCGGCTGACCAGCTGGGTCAGCTGACAAATTCCACTGCTCCCATTGGACCAGCAATTAGGGAGGTCCTGGAAAGGTCCTAGAGTATATATACTGCTGGTTGTTCACTTGCTCTTTGTCTGGCGTGCGATCACATATGTGGGAGCACCCAGATCCGTAGTCAGATCCGCAAGTGTGCCGGGACCAGCTGGAGCTGTAATCCTACACTTAGCTAGATTCTGTTGATAGCTAAAGTACTAGTTTGATTGTGATTATTTGTTATGACTTTTGCCTGCCTTGACTATCCTCCTGAACTCTGATCTTGTACCTCGATATTTCTGATACTCTGTTGCCGAACCCCGGCTCGTTCTTTGACTCTGCCTCTGCCTCCTGATTTTGTACCCCGATATATCTGATACCCTGTTGCTGAACCCTGCCTGTACTTTGACTCCGCCTTTGCCTCCTGATCTTGTACTTTATCTGTCCGTGTGTGTACGACCTGGCTTGTCCGACCCCGAGAACCGACCTTACTGTTAGAGGCGGTTCCTCGTTCTGTTAGTGATCCTTCCTCCTGAAGGTTGCTTTCAGTCTGTCCTTCCTACTGTCAGTCTGACTCCTCCCGTCTTGGAGAGCTCAAGTCTGCGGAAGGAATCTGTGCAGTTCTCCTTGCTGCACTGAGGCCTAGTCCTCAAAGTGTTACAGTTACACCAAACACTACACTCTACTCAGGTGAACAGAGGTTAGCTAGTATATCGGATTATCAGTGATACTGCAGATCACGTATAATCTGGTATACATCTGTATTTCCTGTGATACTGCAGATCACTGGTAATCAGATCCTCTCTGTGCTTCACCGATCGTTACATAAGCCCAGTACAATCTGTACCATACTTGGATGCTGATTTATTTGACCCACCAAAGATGACAGCCTTGTACAAGCATCCAAAACACGTGATGAACTGTACTTGGTTTTATCTATGCTATTGTTTACGTCATATATAAGTCAGACATTAACAGTGTTTAAATAAGGAAAAATGGCCAAGTAAAAAGTTATGAGCCACCTTGACAACAATCAAATTGTTCTGGCTACACAACTGGGTCAGAGCATCTCCAAAGTGGCAGGTCTTGTGGGGGTGTTCTCGTTATGCAGTGCATAGTACCTACCAAAAAAAAGGTCCAAGGAATGACAGGGAACCAGAAACAGGGTCATAGGCGGCCAAAACTCATTGGTGCTTGTAGGGATGGATGGCCAGTCTGATCCCACAGAAGACTAACTGTAGCATAAATTGTTAAAAAACTGAATGCCGGCCATGAAAGAAAGGAGTCAGAAAACACAATGCATATGGGGCATTTAGGCACAGAAAAGTCGCAGTACCTATCCTGATCCCTGTCCACTTCTGAATGGGCCTGCGATGAGCACATTACAGGGAATCTGAAGTGAAAATAAACTTATGCTATATTGATTTGTATGTGTAGTACTGCAAAAAAATAAAAGATTATTAGCACAGATATGAGTCTCATATTATTTCCAGTACAGGAAAAGTTAAGAAACTTCAGTTGTTATCTATGCAAAGGAGCTTCTGTGAGCTTTGCAACTTTATGAAAGTCCTGACAGGAAGTAGCGTCAGACGCTAGAGCGAGGAGCATCCGCGGTGGAACGCAAGGAAGGTATGTGTATTTTCCTGCTGCTGCACAGACACTGATTTAAACTAGAAGGGAGCGCTGAGGGGAGAGCCTCTTTACAAAACATCTCTAGTTCATTCAGGTTTGATGGCTTCCGACCTTGACAGCTCTCTTAAACTCACACCACAGATTTTCAATTATATTCAGGTCTGGGGACTAAGATGGCCATTCCAGAACATTGTACTTGTTCCTCTGCATGAATGCCTTAGTGGATTTTGAGCAGTGTTTAGGGTCGTTGTCTTGTTGAAAGATCCAGCCCCGGCGCAGATTCCGCTTTATCATGGATTCCTGGACATTGGTCTCCAGAATCTGCTGATACTGAGTGGAATCCATGCATCCCTCAACTTTCTCTGCACTGGCCACACAGCCCCACAGCATGATGGTACCACCACCATATTTTACTGTAGGTAGCAGGTGTTTTTCTTGGAATGCTGTGTTGTTTTTCCTCCATAACTCAATTTTAGTTTCATCAGTCTACAGCACCTTATTCCAAAATGAAGCTGGCTTGTCCAAATGTGCTTTAGCATACTTCAAGCGGCTCTGTTTGTGCTGTGGGCAGAAAAAAGGCTTCCTCTGCATCAATCTCGCATACAGCATCTCCTTGTGTAAAGTGCACCGAATGGTTGAATGATGCACAGTGACTCCATCTGCAGCAAGATGATGTTGTAGGTCTTTGGTGCTGATATTTGGGTTGACTATTCTCACTATTTGTCGCTTCTGTTTATCCGAGATTTTTCTTGGACTGCCACTTTGAGCCTTAACTTGAATTGAGCCTGTGGTCTTCCATTTCCTCAATATGTTTCTAACTGTGGAAACAGACAGCTGAAATATCTGAGACAGCTTTCTGTATCCTTCCTCTAAACCATGATGGTGAACAATCTTTGTCTTCAGGTCATTCGAGAGTTGTTTTGAGACCCCCATGTTGCTACTCTTCAGAGAAAATTAAAAGAGGAGGGAAACTTACAATTGACCCCCTTAAATAATTTTTCTCATAATTGCATTCACAATGTACAGGGCTGGATTTAGGCCAAGGCCGACCTAGGGCCTAGGGCACCACAGAAACAAGGGCACCAAAGCAGCAGGCTGGATTTATGCAGCATTTGCAAGCTTGCAAATGCTGCAATGCAGGGAGATCAGGCACGTGCCTAACCGCAGAGGTGCAGAGGCCACCATGCTGTCTGTGCACGTTTGCATTGTGGTGGGCGCCTATGGACTTGGGCAGCATTGAAGATAACGGGGAGGAGAAAACCTTGGCACTGGAGACGAGCAGAGAAATGAGTGACGCTGATGGCTGCTGTGGTGCGAAGGCAAGCTGGCTACCTATACTGAAAGGGGAGGGGGGAGTGGGAAAAGAAGGGATTAAGGGAGTCATCTGACTACCTATACTGGAGGGAAAGGGGGAGGGGTCATCTGGCTACCTATACTGGAGGGAAAGGGGGAGGGGTCATCTGGCTACCTATACTGGACATGGCGGCTGGTGACAGTGGCCTTGGGTGGTAAAAAGTACAAATCCGGCCTTGCAGCCCATCGCACTGCGTGTACCATGGCCTAGGCAAAGTGAACTGGGAGGGCGGGGCTACATACCAATAAAGATTATAGGAGGTGTTTCTAATGCTGAAACTAGGAAAATTGCTGTAAAAGTGGGTATCCTGAATAATTGACTGCCTTCTACTCTATGTCACTACAGTACCTCTTTAACCACTTGACCACTGAGGGGTTTTTCCCCTTCTGGACCAGAGCAATTTTCACCTGGCAGCGCTCCTCCCTTTCATTCGCCAATAACTTAATCACTACTAATCACTACAAAATGATGTCCGACACGCGTTAGATAGGTACCGGGCCGGGCCTCCTTGTGTGGATACCAACACATGCAGGGTAAGTCTAAGCTTTTGTCTTAGTCTGATCTTCTATTTGCGGCTGCGCAGGTTCATTTTCACCTACCTAGCCTGATGGCTTTACAACATTGTATACTTTATATTTCTGTGTGGCACTGTAATTCAGAATGACTGATTATTGAGACCGAGGGGATTGTCCTCCTTACCCAATGTGAGATATTGTATCTAGATATTGAATATATGGTCCACACTTTGTGGCTCAGCCCGTGTACCTTAACATTTTTAATTGTTTTTAATGAGCATTTCTTCCTTAATAAAGATTATTGATATGCAAGATGGAGTTGGAGATTTGGTTTATTTTTGATGTTGTGGGCATCTGTTTGATATTAGAGTACAAAATGATCTTTATCTTGTTTTTTTTTCACCACCAATTAGGCTTCCTTTGGTAGCACATTAAGATAAGAATGTTATTCTAAATGCACTTTAATGGGAATAATAACAAAAAATGGCAAAAATGCATTATTTATCAGTGTTCGGATCAGTGTTCGGATGAAAATGTGTGGATAAAACCCACACATTTTATTTGCCCATTTGTCCCAGTTGTTGCAACGTTTAAAATATGTCCCTAGTACAATGTATGGTGGCAATATTTGGAAATAAAGCTGTATTTTTTTCAGTTTTGCTTCCATAACTAAATACAAGCCCATATTTTAAAAAAATAACATCAATATACCCTCTTGACATACACATTTTAAAAAAAGGTCAGTCCCTAAGGTAAACATTTATGTATTTTTTTATTTTTTAATTTTATTTATTTTTATTTTTTATGCAAAAGTTTTATTTGGGTAACTATGGGAGAGTGTAGGAGGTAAGGGGTTAATTTTAAATGTATGGGTTTGTCTTTTGTTAGTAAAATTTTTACTATTTGGCCACAAGTTGTCCTTGCGCATTATCTTCCGGTGCGTGCTATTAGTACGGTAACAGGAAGTAATGCATGGACGTGTTACTTTTCGTTAGTACAATGATCTCAGGCATCTCATTGATGCCAGTGATCATTGGCATGGGTACTTAGCTTAATGAATGGGAACTGCGTTTCTTTAAACAAAGTCTCTAGACTTAATGATTGGTAACTACTCCCCATTACTCTACATTATTTAATAATTTTCTGTCCATGATAAAGACTTTATTCTTATGGCACAGCAGTAAAACAAGATCCTTCTTATAGTTACACATCTTTCCAGATGAACCAGCAGGTGCAGCTATTGCTAAACAAATATGAGATTTTAATTTGTGTTAAATCATTTCTATTATTTCCACATGTATTATACTATTACTATCATTTTCATTAGGACATTCATTAATACATTTCTACTTATTAATTACTAATTAATCTACTAATTAAAATAATCTATTTCTTTGTAATACGCTTCATAAATAATCCATTGAAAATAAAAACAAACCACTACACATTCCCACATTTAAGATCATAGTTTTATTTAAAAAAAAAAAGCCTTTAAGTCTCAACTTCAAAGATTTCAATTGAACTGCAACAGGAATCTTAGATTTTCAACATTCTTTGATCTTAAAATTAGATTATGAGATCCTGAAAAGTGGCATTATGGGCAAAAAGGGTTATCCGCCATTGCGCGGCCTTCCTTGTTTACACGGTCGGCGGTTGCTGAAATTTAAGTAGAAAATACACAAGGCTCTTGCCTTGCTGTCCCAAGAAAAAATAAATAAAGAGGAGGTCCAAGCCAGGCTGCGCTCCTGAGCTCTCACTGCATAATCTATTAATTGGTAGCTATTAAAGCTGGTGTTTGAGTGTGTGGAGCACACAGAAGTCGATTGTGCGCGCCCTGTGTTTCCAATGAACGCCGAGTTATTTTAGCTGCAGACATGTTTACATTTCTGTGGTTTGGTCTATAACTTTCTCTTTTACTCGCTTCAGGATTCTGCTCCACGAAGCAAAGCCCTCCTCGGCTCCTAGACATTCCAAAAAGTCTGCCAAAATAATAGAAAAAAAAGGGAGCTGAGATTTAGATTTAAAAAAAAAAGAAACCATAAAGAAAACACGTAGAGGGACCCCCGTGTCTGGGTCAGCCTGGGGGTTGAGCGGATAGGATCGGTGGCCCCCTGTGCTCTGCGTTGGTTGGACAGGATCCCACCCTCTCTCACATCTCTCTTTTCTCCTTCTCTGATTTTCCCCGACTTTAACACGAAATCCTTCAGGGTTCCATTTCCTGTTTGTAAGAGAATGCGTGCAATGATCGCCGCGCAGAATTGGAACTGTTCTCATTCAGGTGCTGCGGCCTGTGTTTCAGTTACAGCAAGCTGGTGAAATGGAAGCTGGGTAATTACCTTAAAGTGAACCTGTCAATTAAATCTCATGATCATCCTAGCCCTTCTTCTCATGGGGGGTTCTCAGGGTTTTTCATTATTTTTAAAAGCACTGAGGGCTTGTTCACGCTGCAGGCGTTTTCGGCTTTTTTTTGCCCGTGAGCAGTTTTTAAAAACGCCCCCCGACCACGTGGACAATGAATGTCTATGAGAAGGTTCATATCAGCACGGGTCGTGCGCGGTGCAGCTAGCAAAGCTGTGCGTGTACCATTTTTGAGGCGAATCCGCCTCAATGGAAAGTATAGGTGATAAGCTATACTTGTGTAGCGGATTTGCAATCGCATTTTTAGCGATTGCATTTGCATTTTTAAGAATAAATACATTGTACTGTATTTATCCTTTTCCAGGTCAAAGAGTTCACTTCCTGACTTGCGTCAGGGAGCAAATTACAAAACCGCTCGGAAAAAACGCTTAGAAAACCGCTAAGCACAAAAATGATTCGCCCACCCAAGTGCCGGGAATCGGAAAAAAAAGACACCTCAAAAACAGCTCATTGTGGACAGACACGTGAGCCGAACGCAATGTGAACATGTGAACTAAACTTAGTGAATGGCAGTTGCTCCGTTCAACTGCCAAAAAAGTGTGCAGCGAGCAGGGAGGCTGGCCAGCATCTTTGCATAAACCTTTTTCAGGGAATGTCTTTATAAAGAATAAAGGCCATGCTGAGAATCCCCCATGAAGAGATGGACTAACCCAAAACCTGTCGGTAATGTCAAATTTCTACTACCTACTGTTAAGTGACAGCAACATAGGAGAAAAGTAATGTATGGCTCATTTTACTCTGGAAGAAATGTACTTCTTATTTGTATGTGTTTTAAATGTTAAGATTTTTGCAACAGTTTCTCTTTAAGGCCTCTTTTCCACGGGCAGTTGAACTGTGTGTTCAGCAAGCAATTGTCAGGCAGCAGCAAGCAGTTGTGAGCATCTGAGAGGCATTTCACTGACTATCAACTGCCCATGGAAAAGAGGCCCAAAAGAAAATACATATGGCAGCCTACATCACTCTCCCCTCGGGTTCACTTTAAAAGAAAATGAATATGTGAGCCTCCATATGTATCTTACCCCGGGATACCTTTAAGTTTTTGGCTAATAGCTTGTAATTGGACCAAACAAATGCAGACTCTGCAGACAGAATGTTATTGGCTCAGTTTCAAGCTGTATATTATTTGTAACAAACTTTCAACCAATATAGAAAAAAATAGCATCTCATTGATCACCTCTATCATGAAATGATTGCAAGTGATCATTTCTGGTGACTGTTTCCGCACAAATGCTGTACAGATATGCTGATGAGCTCTCAGCCTGTTCTAGAAGGGGAGAAGTGTCTGCTGCAGACAGCAATCTCTTCTTCCAGATCGCTGAAACATTCGAGACACCTGCACAAAACAAGTGCTTGAGCCATGGAAAATCTAAAGTATGTGCACAATATAAACTACCTACATACCTTACATTTTCACTAGCTGAAATGATAAGTCCTGATCTTCTTGCAAGAAATCTGTGTGTCCAGGTGTAGCCCCCGGGTGGAAGGACGCCCCTCTAGTGATCCAGCAGCGTGGATCATTCATGACTTTGATCCTTGAGAAGTAATGAGGATCGTAATGTGCTTATTAGGATTTTGCAAAAATGTTCGTAATTATGTTTACAATCAATGGAAAAATCATAATCATTACGCAAAACTTAGCGTAATAATGACCATACACAAAATTTTACAAATTATGGTAGTTTTTATAGTCACGGTTGTTTTCGAGATGAAATTTTCATAATTACAAACATTTTTTTGTAATTACGAGTATTTTTCAGGACAAATATTCATGTAAAACATGAAATTACGATTTTGTGTTATCCATAATTTTCGTAATTCTGCTAAATTACGGAATTACAAATGAAACATAAAATTACAATTTAAAGCGAAAGTACAACATTGCAAATTGTCTGATAATTATGAATTAAGATTTTGTGTGGCAATTACAAAAATTCAAAATTTTGGCTTATCACTATTGAGGAGTAAGTATGCATTGAGGTATGAGCCTGTGATGTAGGTGTCTGCTCAACCAAACTTCTCCTCCCTCTCATCCATCGAACAGAACAAACTGTTTAATTGGTAGTCAAATATAATGTCTTGAGGGTCCTTTCACACTAAGGTGTTGGAGTAAGCAATTTTACCACAAGAGGTAGCTAAGTCACTGAAAGTCTATGGAGACTTTAATACTTAATGCGATGTGCAACAGTAGTAGTTTTTAACCAAGCTCACACTACTTACTGTATTTTACAGATTACCGTGGCTCTTAAAGGAAACATCACCTAGATATCAGGCTTGCATCTTGAAAGGGAGGGAGATTCAAGTACCTTCTGGTCATAGTGGGCCAGATTTATCAAGAGTGTCTGAGACAAAATATTAGTAAGTTTTTAGAAATTCATGCAGAACTGTCTCAGACATCTTAAGAAATCATTAGATAGTGCAGATTCCTTATAAAACTGTTGTAAAATAGGAGGATCTAGGAGGAGTCTCTCAGACAGTGCAGTGTGTGAAGGGAATTGCTGTTGCTGAGGTAACCAACACACCTGCTGTATTGATAGCAGCAGGCTCAGAGGAGGAATTCAGCATGGGGAGGAGCACATCACAAATCATGTCTAGCCTGCCCTCTGTAAGCATGTCTAGCCTGCAGTTCTACATCTTTAGAACTGCTATCAAGCACTCCTTAATCTGCGCCAGTTTAGGGATGGATTTGCACTTCTCTTAATTGTAGTGCAGCTCTAGAAATTCATGTTAGACTGCCACTATTACCTAGGATTTAAGAAGGTTCTTATTATCATGCAGAACTGTGCTCCCTGCTGGTTAGAACAGATTAAGAAGAAAAAAGTGTCAGTAATGCGTTGATAAATCTCCCCGTGTCCTTATCTTATCTGAAATGGGAAGTTTGTTATTTGCATGTTGTGATAAGCTTGTTACTGTAGCTAAAAAAAAAAAAAGTGAAGCATGTTCAAACAGTGAGAATTGTCCAAAAAAAACCTTTTTTTTGGGGACAATTCTCACTGTTTGAACATGCTTCACTTTTTGATATGTTTCACTGCTAGATTAGTTTCTCTCCTGTGGGGCACGTCACCGCCGTAGGCCGTGCCGTGTGCACAAATTATGCTGAAGCTAACGCCCCCCTTTACTGTACCTGTTTTGAATGCAAGGTGTGTAATCTGCCCGTTATTCGAGCTCTGCATACTTGTGCAGGTAGTCATTTCAGGTGCGTCTGGAAGCGCTGCCATTTCCTTCTGCTGCACAAAACTTAAGTATACTTCAGGCTAGCTGCCTCCAGGGGTGTCAGCTTGCATTCGAATTTTAGAATTTAGATTAGTGTTAGCACATAATTTGCATCTGATTTGTATTCAAGGTGTGTTTTTAGCCCCAAGGGGCTGGGCATATCTCTGGAGATTTCACTTCACTTGCAGCCTGTGAGTGCTGCCCATTGCTTACTGTCTTTTGAACAAATGTGTATACCATTTATGGCTAGCTGCACCAGGTAAGGATTATGTTTTTAATTTGAATTTTAGACTAGCTAGGGTTCACTGTTTGATATGTTTCACTGTTGAATATGCTTCACTGTTACATTATTTTGAGGTTTTAACCCTTTTTTTTTGGACAATTCTCACTGTTTGAACATGCTTCAATTTTTGATATGTTTCACTGCTGGATTAGTGGTTAGTTTCTCTCCTGTGGGGCACGTCACCGCCGTAGGAGTGTCTATTAGGGATAATTTGTGCACAACTTATGCTGAAGCTAACGCCCCCCTTTACTGTACCTGTTTTGAATGCAAGGTGTGTAATCTGCCGGTTATTCGAGCTCTGCATACTTGTGCAGGTAGTCATTTCACGTGCGGCGTCTGTTTGGAAGCGCTGCCATTTCCTTCTGCTGTACAAATACCTAAACCTTACTACTGCAATCAGTCCATGAAAAGTGATGGCTCAATAGATAATTTCTGACATGTCCGATCACCGTTCGATTGTTTTGCCGCTCGATTCATCATTGAAGTGAATTGAAAAAAGATAATAAAAACAAGCGGAAGATAAGAGAATCGAGCGGGCAAAACGATCAGGCGCAGAATCGAGCGCCAGAATCGACCCGTGTATTCCCAGCATAAGACCTTCGCCGAAGTCCCAATGATATCTTACACCAGATTTGTGCCAATACTCATGCCAGAATTATCTGCTTCCTCGATCTGTTATTATTCTACTAGCAACAATGCACTGTGCAAGAACAGCATGAACTCCAAATGCTAGAAATGTGGGATTTGTCTATAAGTCTTCTCCTCCCTTGCTGGAGACTCATAGCTCCACCACCAGGGAAAAGGAAATTACCAAAGATCAACATCCAGTCAAAAAGACAAATGGCTAGGCTGTCCTGAATGTATTTTCATAGGAGTCTGTTATTAATGACTTTGCCAACCAGCTGCTCTAGTTACCCATGAGGTTATGTATCAATTAACCTGGCTGATCATGTATGTTTTTCAATCACTAGGTGTCCATATTCATGTTGTATTATTGAAAGAGCTGCATGCCATAATAACCAATGTCTTTCATCAGCACTCTCAATAATTCAAATAGATGGGACTGTATGTTTCACAGATATTAATGACCTGTGCTGTGACCATTTATGCATCAGAGGTCACAGACTGAGGGAATTTATACATGTCATTGTGTGTGTGTGTGTGTGTGTGTATGTGTATGTGTATGTGTATGTGTGTGTGTGTGTGTGTGTGTGTGTGTGTGTGTTTCCTATTTTTAATACTTATTGTATGAAATACAGTGGGATGTGAAAGTTTGCGCAACCTTGTAAATAGTCATGATTTTCCTGTATACATCGTTGGTTGTTACGATAAAAAATGTCAGGTAAATATATCATATAGGAGACACACACAGAGATATTTGAGAAGTGAAATTAAGTTTAATGCATTTACAGAATGTGCGCAATAATTGTTTAAATAAAATTAGGCAGGTGCATACATTTGGGCACTGTTGTCATTTTATTGATTCCAAAGCCTTTAGAACTAATTATTGGAACTCAAATTGGCTTGGTAAGCTCAGTGACCTACATACACAGGCAAGGCTGGATTTGTACTTTTTACCATCACCAGCTGTCACCTGCCGCCCTGTCCAGTATATGTAGCCAGATGACCCCTCCCCCTTTCCCTCCATTATAGGTAGTCAGATGACCCCTCCCCCTTTCCCTACAGTATTGGTAGTCGGATGACTCCCTTAATCCCTCCTTTTCCCACCCCCCATCCGCTTTCAGTATAGGTAGCCAGCTTGCCTTCACACCACAGCAGCCATCAGCGTCACTCATTTTTCAGCTAGTCTCCAGTGACAAGGTTTCCTCCTCCCCGTTATCTTCAATGCTGCTTAAGTCCATAGGCGCCCGCCACAATTCAAACGTGCACAGACAGCATGGTGGCCGATGCACCTCTGTGGTCAGGCGCGTGCCTGATCTCCCTGCATTGCAGCATTTGCAAGCTTGCAAATGCTGCATACGTTCAGCCTGCTGCTTTGGTGCCCTTGATTCTGTGGTGCCCTAGGCCATGGCCTAGGTGGCCTTGGCCTAAATCCAGCCCTGACAGATGCAACAGAAGTGCTTTGAATGACGGTCCACCAGTGAGGCAGACTGCAGTGTGTTGCTGAGTGGTGCGGCATGTATGCACCAACTGTTCAACATTTAGTGACGTGCATCCTGTCCAGCCGTGAGCGCATCCCTGAGCGATGCAAATCACTCTGCCACAGGGTGATATAAACATGAAATCGCACTGCCCCATGTGTGAAACAATAAAAAAGAGAGGACACTGCTCACCACACCATCCCATAAGCCAAGAGCTGGACAGAGGATAGCCAATCCATAGACATGCTTCATGAAAAGAGGAAAGATCTGCTCAGCTGGTCGATAAAAGATCCAATTTTTATTCAAACATGAAAAACACTGAACAAGGCAATTCAGGTCACGCGTATCGGAGCCTGCACTCGCTCCTTAGTCATAGCTGAACTCCGCATACTACTGAGTATTTTTGAGTCTTCTGATTGGCTGATTGGTCCAATACTCACAAGTAGTGTATTTAACTTACTTTATTAACAAAATGAGATTGGTAATCAGAAATCCAAGGAATTGATAATCAACATTTTTATTAATTAGAAATCAGTATCTCTGACCATCCCTAGTTTATACACATAAAGAATTAACATGTATCTAATTCATGTGATAATACACAACTCCACCCCAAGCTGGGGAGAGGTCAATTGTACTTTCTGGTGTAATGGTCTACAGTACATTGGTGCTAGTGGTTGAACATGATACACTTGATGAAGAGCTTATCCCCATTAGGAGATGGACTAGTCCAAAATTTTACTAGTCCAACATTTTACTCTGGAAAAATGTACTTTTTTAAAATGCGTATTTTAAATGTTATGATTTTTTGTCAATGGGTACAACAAATCATTCCAATTTGGCCAATGATTGGTCAATTTTACCACTTCCATGGATCATGAGGGCAAACAGATTTTAAATACTATGAACAGATTGAGTAGGTAAACTCGCATAATACATCAAAGTGATAAATGCGATAAATGTACACATCCTAAAGCTACCTACAGACGCTCAGTCTGTCATGTGGAAAGGTCGTTGGTGTTAATTCCAAACAGTTTAGAAATGAATGCTCCATACACATGCTGCATGTTTACAACCAAACGACTTGTTTTGCTTTATGTAAGGGTGGTGGTGGTGGTGGGGGGGGGATATATGGTATACATAGCTACATAAATTATTATTATTAATAATAATAATATGTGGGAATGAGAGAGCAGCTTCAACAATAGAGAAAAAAAGCCCTGGTTTGTCTTAGATTTTTAACAAGATGATTATGAATGATTCTCCCTAATACGGAAAATCGCCAATCTGTAAGTACCTTAAGGCAGGGGTCCCCAACCTTTTTGGAACTGAGGACTGCTTGGACACAACACATTTCTTCCAAGGCCCGGCAAACCAGGATGGGGGAAAAAAAAGCACATAGACAATACAGTGTATATACGAGCCTCCCCAATGAGGAGGTTAGTCTTTTTAAGGGACACCTGAGATTTTATTAATGTGTTTATTTATCCTTACCTGTGGCTTACTCCAGCCCCATCAGGTGCAAGGGCTCCCTTACCATTCTCTCCATTCTGCCCCCCCCCCATTCAGCCAGCTGCGCTCTTCTTCATCACACTCCTGCAGACGGGAGCATTCTGCGCCTGTGCAGTAGTATTGCACAGGAGCAGCACACTATCAGGCATGGGAGCAGGGCCTGTGACTGGCATGCACAGAAGGCCATGACTGGCCAGATTACCGAAGGCATAGCACAAGAACGGAGGGACTGGACATAACAGCTAGTATAAATAAATAAAGTATAAAGTATAAATAAAGACATTAATTAGATCACACATTAATTAGATCTCAGGTACACTAAAACAAAAAATATATAAAACGGTGTTCAGTGTCTATATTAAAGGAAACCTGAACTGAGGGTAAATGTGCAGTCTTTTATTTACCTGGGGCTTCTTCCAGCTCCCCATATTTCATGCGATCCCTTGGTGTTCTCTGGGTCCCCTCATTCTCCTGCTGGCTGCTCTGTTACATGTGTGACCCAAACCCAAGTCGGTGCGACTGTGCGCAGAACATTTCAGCAGAACATTCTATTGTGCAGAACATTTCCGCCGACTGAAGTGCGATTGACAAAAGTGCATGGAGTGGGACGCACACTCCTCCCCTGCTCAGGTCGCACACGTAACAGAGCCACAGGTTTAAGAATGAAGGGGACCGAGAGGGGGCCGAGGGACAGCAAGGAATATGGGGGGCTTGAAGTAAAAGACTGTACATTTAACATCAGATCAAGTTTCCTTCAGCATTACCTCACTGTCCCGCTACCTGAAAAGTACAAGCAACAGATAACAAAATGCACAAAACAGCATACATACATACTTGCTTGCTTCTCCCTAGTCACCTCCATCACAGCTGCTCTTTCTAGTTAAATGGTGCCCAGGTGCTCCTGCACGCTGTGTATAAAGCGCCAATTCAGGCCCATAATTCTAGGTAGGGTCGCTGCCTCTGACTGGGCACTTTAACAGTGGGAAGAGGACTCCAGGCTTCCAAAAAGCACACTCGCCATTGCAGCTGTGCACACTGCGACAAACAGTAGCTGCAGTGATGCAGGGGATGTAGCCCTTCATTGGCCAGTTTGATAGAGGGGGAGGGACTGGAGGCTGGCACATTTAAGAAGGGGATGCTTTGGCACACTGATAGAGGGGGTGGGACTAGAAACCTCCGATATGCATGGCCATGGCGCCGTCTCTCTGCATACAAGTGAATTGCTTGAAACTGAGGAATGACTCTGCAGGAGGCAGGGGAAGAAGTTGCGGCCCACCGAAAACCGTCCTGCGGACCGGGGGTTGGGGACCAGTGCCTTAACCACTTAAGGATTCTGTGTGATCTGAGCTGCTTGGGCTCTCCAGCCTGCAGCACAGATCATGAATGAAGCAGGGCGATCAGACTTCCCCTCCTTTTGTCCCCACTAGGGGGATGTCCTGCCGGGGGGGGGGGGGGGCCTGCTCGCCGCCACTCTGTGTGGCCGAGTGGGGGGGGGCTCCTCAAAGCCCCCCTCCGCAGCGATATTCTGCGCTCCCTCCCCTTACCTCCCTCTCCCTCCGGATCTGGGCGGCACAGGACGGCGATCCGTCCTGTACCACCTCCAATAGGCTTTAGCCTATGAGACGGTGGCGATCCCCGGCCAATCAGAGGCCGGAGATCGCCGATCTCCTTTACGGCCGTATTGATGTAAACAGCGGGGATTTCTTCCCCGCGTGTTTACAATTAGCCTGCGAGCCGTGAACTGACATGGAACGGCCGCTTGAACGAGCGGCCATTTCCACGGAAACACCACTTCGACCTGCCGACGCCTATCGGCGTTAGGCGGTGATTAAGTGGTTAAGGGACCTATTGATCAAGGGCCAGTCACTGTATAAGACACTTATTTGCACTTTTGCCAGTCACATTCCCATTCATCATCAGCACAGTGGCGTAGTGGATAACGCTTTAGCCTTGCAGCACTAAGTCCCCAGTTTGATCCCAGTTAGGTCAACATCTACAAGGCATTTGTATGTTCTACCCATATCTGTGTGGGTTTCCTCCAGGCGCTCCAGTTTCCTCACATATCCCAAAAACATACAGATAATTTAATTGGCTTACCCCTAAAATTGGCCCTAAACTACAATAAACATATGACTATGGTAGGGATTAGACTGTGAGCTCCTCTGAGGGACAGTTTGTGACAAGACAATATACTCTGTACAGCGCTGCGGAAGATGCCGGCGCTATATAAATACTAAATAATAATAATCACCATAGGAAGAGGCAGTTTGCACAAAACTCTGCACGAAATTCAAAAAACTTTTCCGAACTGTCCTGCTGGGAGTTTGTGCATTGCAATGTTTGACAGCGTACAATGAACATGATCAGAAATGGCTCATCGTTGAACAATATTACTGTACCTGTTATATCTTTGATCTGGTACAGTAATACAAGTGCATTCCCTGATTAGCAGCGTGAACCAACAGAAGCCAGAGATTGATCCAGAACATCACTAAACGGGAAGCCAGCAATCTCAAGGTCACCTGTACTCATTTTAGATTATCACCCAGGAGGATCACAAATAACCTGGTGAGTGACAGCTAAGATAATGGGGAATCCTCCATAAAATTATTCTTTAGAACCTAAAGTAAACCTGAAGCGACATGTGACATGATGAGATAAACATATTCACATGTGACACTAGCCCTACGAAGGAATTATTTGAAGTTCCTTTCTGTTTTCCACTACAGTAAGAGTTAAAAAAAAGTTGAGTTATCTATGCAAGAGAGCTTCTCTGAGCTAGTCTACAGCTTGGGCAAAGTTACTCCCTTTTTCTGAAGAGCTTAAAGAGGAACTTCAGTGAAAATAATGTACCGGTAATAAAAAAGTGCTTCATTTTTACAATAATTATGTACAAATCATTTAGTCAGTGTTTACCCATTGTAAAATATTTTAAATCCCTGATTTATATTCTGACATTTATTACATGGTGACAAACCAATGGTTCAATAGCCATTTTATTGGCAAGGTGTGAAAATATCACCTAGGAGAAAACTGAATATTGGCCATGGGCCAGAGTGTGGATTCCAACCTGTGACAGTCTTGTGCAATGTTATAAATCAAACTATATTTTTGTTGCTCAGTCGCTATTCAGTTGTGTCCTACTCTTTGCGACCCCATAGACCAAACCACGCCCCTCTACTGCCTCTTGATGCTTGTCCAAGCTCATGTTTGTTGCTTCCATTACACTATATAGCCAACTCATTCTCTGCCATACCCTCCTCCTTTTGCCTTCAATCTTTCCCAGCATCAGGGTCTTCTCCAATGATTCCTGCCTTCTCGTTGTGTACAAAGTATTTCATCTTCATCTTCGGCATTGCTCCTTCCAATGAACAGTCAGGGTTAATTTCTATAAGGATTGACTGATTGGATCTTCTTGCAGTCCAAAGGGTTCTCAAAAGTCTTCTCAATCTCCAGCACCACCCCTTTGATTCTTCAGTGTTCAGGCTTCCTTATGGTCCATCTTTTACAACCATGCATTACTATTGGAAAAACCATGGCTTTGACTGTACAAACCTTTGTTGACTAGGCGACTTCTTTGCTTTTTGTTACATTGTCCAAGTTTGTCATTGCTTACCTTCCAAGGAGTAAACAATTTCATTTCTAAATCGGTCTGCAGGGATCTTTAAAGAGAATCTGTACTCTAAAATTCTTGCAATAAAAAGCATACCATTCTCTTCATTATGTTCTCCTGGGCCCCTCTGTGCTGTTTCTGCCACTCCCTGCTGCAATCCTGGCTTGTAATTAACAGTTTTAGGCAGTGTTTACAAACAGCTTACTGTGTGACTCATGCAGAGCTTGGAGTGGGTGTGTAAAGCTTCTGCCAATGACAAGCAGTGCTGCACATTCCACACATTCCAGCCTCAGCCCGACAGAGCCGACAGAGGAAAGAAGATAAGATTTATTACAGAGACAGTGCAACTAGAAAATGCTACAGTAAGGCCTCGTTCACATCAGGGCCGTTTCTGTGCGCTTTCCACAGCGCACTGCCCTGTGCGATCAGAAAGGTATTGATTTTTCCATGTAACTAAATGTAGCTGGTTCACATCTATGCGCTGCGCTGAGCAGCGTTACAGAAACGTAGGGTTGCATGCATTTCTGTGCGTTCAGCTGGAAAGCTCACATCAATGCAAGTGAATGGGTCCGCTTTTTTAGCGCATAGAAACGCGTACAAGCGCATAGAAGCGCATGCGTTTTTTACCCCTAATTGGAGAAAAAAATACATTTACATACAAAAACAAAGTTTTATTGACAACTGCTGCTGCTACAGTAAGCAAAACGTGCTTTAAAGAAGCGCAGCGCAACGCATAGAAACGCGGACTAAAGCGCGCACAAGCGCATGGGTTTTTTACCATGCGCTTTAACGCGTTTTTCAGCGCAGCAGATGTGAACGAGGCCTTAGACAGAGCACATTAGAACAGGTATAGGAACTTATAGGATAGAAGAAATAAGGCTCAAAATTTTGTTACAGAGTCTCTTTAAGCCCAACACAAAGTCTGATACTGCTTCCATTCCAAAGCTATATAACTGTAAATAAAAATATGAGACTCTTTTCTTTGCTATTAATGTTTTATTAATTATCCGCATTACACATACAATTCATTATATCATACGTTTATTTTCAGTTCAGGCTCACTTTAATACTTTTGTCCAGTCATTTTTGGTAACGGAGATCTTCCACTCCTTTTAATTAATTAAGGTGTGTATCTCTCTACCTGTTCTAACACTTCAATTTCCCTCCTATACTGTGGTACCCAAAGCTGAATTCCGTACTTCAGATGTGGATCAGGGCATTTGGGTGTGTCTAATAGACTCCTGTGTAAATTATTAGTAATCGGGTGCCCAAGTAGTGAGTTGGGTGCCTGCTCCAGATAGTAGTCGATTGGCTACTACATAGGAAATAATAGTTGCAACCAATTGTAGACAACTGGCCAGGGCTGTGTAGTCGGAGTCGTGGAGTCGGAGCAATTTTGGGTGCCTGGAGTCGGAGGCGGGAAAAAATGCACCAACTTCGACTCCTAATGAATTTAAACTGTAATTAAAATAGAAAATATGATAAAATGTTCTATTTCTCAGATAATAGTCATCAAAAATAATTTATATATACAGTAATAGCTGTGCTTAGCCCACAAAAATGAAATAAACCAATCAAAATTAGTTACTTATGCTGCTTCAATAAAGCAGTCCCTGTATTTTTAAAGTCAGATATACACATCTGATTGTAACTGTACAGTATATATGATATGTACACAGGAATCTCTTATCCTACTAATATAATAAATGGGAAAGTTCGGATGTTTGGACGTTTGAATGTTTGGATGTTTGTTACTCGATCACGCAAAAATGGCTGAACGGATTTGAATGAAATTTGGCACACACATAGTACACTACCTGGAATAAAGTATAGGATACTTTTTATTCCCATAACCAAAAAGGGGGCGGAGACAAATATGAATTTCACTGGGAAATGTAAACTGCAGCCATTCTTACACAGTTAATGGCAGGGTTCTCAAACTTTGCACAATTAGTCACTGGGTGACTGGGATTAGTATTCAGAAAAGTGAGTGGAGCCTAAAAAAGCTAATCAAAATTCACCTATTGATTTTCAAGGGGAATATGTAATTGCTGCCATTCTTGCACTGTTAATGGCACAAGCCTTAAACCTGGTACAGTTGGTCATTGCGTGACTGGTATTCAAATTTAGACAAAGGGGTGGAGCCACAAACAGCCAATCAGATTTGTTTAATCTCAATGTAAATTATTGATGCCAAAGACCGTAAAGCGCACAAACTTGGTCGTTGAGTAATTGTGTGTTAGGATTAGAAAAAGTAGGCAGAGCCAACACCAGCCATACCCGACACAATACATACCCGAACAATGTCAGGAAATCAGTGGGTGGAGAAAAATAAAAATTTCATTGGGAAAATGTAAACTGCAGCCATTCTTACACTGTTAATGGTAGGGTTCTCAAACTTTGCACAGTTGGTCACTGGGTGACTGGGATTAATATTCAGAAAGGTGGGTGGAGCGTACAAAAACCAGTTAAAATCCACCTATTGATTTTAGAGGGAATATTTAATTGCTGCCATTCTTGCACCGTTAATGGCACAAGCCTCTTGCACTGTTAATCACCTGTACCTGGTACACTTGGCCATTGGGTGATTGGGGTTCAAATTCAGAAAAGTGGTGGAGCCACAGCCAATCAGATTTATTTTATTTCAATGCAAATTATAGATGTGAAAGACCGCAAAGCTCACAAACTTGGTCATTAAGTAATTGTGTGTTAGGGTTAGGAAAAGTGGGTGGGGCCAACACCAAATACATACCCGGGCAACGCCGGGCGTCCAGCTAGTATATACTAAACATCTATGCTGTAAGAATAAAGCCTGATGTGTAGCTGTGTCACTAATAGAGATGGTCAATGAGATGGAAATAATTCTGCGTTGATGCTGATTTATGCAAATGTATGCACTCTTTTTGCTCATGAAATCAAATAATTTAATATGTTGTTAAAATTCGGTTTGGTGCTTACAAATTAAAGGGTACCTGAGACGGATGAAAAGAAAAGTTTTATACATACCTGGGGCTTCCTCAAGCCCCCTTCAGGCTAATCAGTCCCTCACTGTCCTCCTCCACCACCTGGATCTTCTGCTATGAGTCCCGGTAATTCAGCCAGTCAGCGCAGTCCTGGACTCATAGCAGAAGACCTAGGTGGCGGAGGAGGACAGCGAGGGACTGATTAGCCTGAAGGGGGCTGGAGGAAGCCCCAAGTATGTATAAAACTTTAATTTCATCTGTCTCAGGTTTACTTTGTTACACAGTAGTACTATACTCTACATATGCACTCTCCACAGAGCTGCAGGGAATCCACTGAGAATGTTGTGCACATTGAACACAGAGGTGTTGTCTATCACCCATAAACCTGGTTCAGATTGTACATGAAGAATGTGAAATAGAGGAAGAATAGCCTCATTCCCCTGCAGAGTACCTGCACATCACTCTTACATGTACCCACAGTTACATTGCCTAGGGCCTGATAGATGTTCTTTGTTCCGGTATGTACCTTTTACAAGTACTCTTACCAAGGACTAGTTTTAGTCTATGACTAAAGGGAATACATATGGCAGTCTACATATCCTTCTCACTTCAGTTGTCTTTTAACCACTTGACGACCAGGTGTGGTTTGCCTGATCTGTGCTGCATGGGCTCTCCAGCCCGCAGCACAGATCAGGATTATGCCAGGACGATCAGACTTACCCCCTTTTTTCCCCACTAGGGGATGTCCTGCTGGGGGGGTCTGAACGCCGCCGGCTTGCTGCGCTTTGCGGGGGGGGAGGCTCTTCAAAGCCCCCCTCCGCAGCGTTTTCTGTGCTCCCTCCCTCTCCCTCCTTACCTCTTCCTCCCTGGGCTGCGCAGGACGGATATCCATCCTGCGCATTGTAGGATAGGCTTCAGCCTATCATATGCCGGCGATCCCCGGCCAATCAGAGGCCGGGGATCGCCGATCTGCCTTACGCAGCAGCGCCGTATGATGTAAACAGCGGGGATTTCTTCCCCGCGTGTTTACATTTTGCCGGCGAGCCGTGATCGGCGGCTCTCCAGCTGTTCACGGAGACACCCTCTGTGAACGGACATGGAAAGGACGCTCGAACGAGTGGCCGTTTCCATGGAAAGCCGCAGACGACCAGTTTACGCCAATCGGCGTTAGCTGGTCGTCAAGAGGTTAAAATTCCTAAGTGTTGGCAATTAAGAGACGAATTTCATGTTACATACTTTCAATCAACAAGATTGTAATATGCAAATTAGAGGAGTCGGAGTAGAGGAGTCTGAGTCGGCGGAATCCTAAACTGAGGAGTCGGAGTCGGTGGATTTTTGTACCGGCTCCACAGCCCTGCAACTGGCTACAACTAGAGGTTGTTTGGGTGTCAGGATTAGTGTTAGAAATTATGATGGGGAGGTTAATTTTAGGCATTAGGAGGGGAGTTTATTGTTAGACATTAGACTGGGGATTTATTTTGGGCACTAGGACTGGAGGGTTCTTGTAAGAATGGGAGTTGGGTTAGTCAATGGTAAAATATTGGTAATATAAGTTACTGATAATTTTACTAGCAGCGGTAAAGCTGCTATACCAACCCCTTCAAATCTGGCCTCACAAGTCATTTATACAGAGAGAGTAGTATGCTAGCATTTCATGATTGGTTGGCGTCACAAACGGGAAGGGGGGGGGGGGGCAGAGTGGCACAATGGAGGGGAGTGCTTCCATACAGGGGGCCATTAAAACCCCATACTAAACACATTGTCATGTATAGTGTAACAGGTATGGGGCCAGTACAGATGTGCTTTAAACTGAAAATAAAAGTATGAGACTCCAAGAAAGTTCTATTCACCATTACTACTACACATACAGTTACAGTATGTATCTCATAAGTTTATTGTTATTCTCTGTTTTAAGTTTTTATTGGTTTTAAACAGTTCTAAGAATTAAAGAGAATCTGTATTGTTAAAATCGCACAAAAGTAAACATACCAGTGCGTTAGGGGACATCTCCTATTCCCCTCTGTTACAATTTCGCCGCTCCCCGCCGCATTAAAAGTGGTTAAAAACCGTTTTTCAAAGTTTGTTTATAAACAAACAAAATGGCCACCAAAACAGGAAGTAGGTTGATGTACAGTATGTCCACACATAGAAAATACATCCATACACAAGCAGGCTGTATACACCCTTCCTTTTGAATCTCAAGAGATCATTTGTGTGTTTCTTTCCCCCTGCATCTCTCATGCACTGAAGTTTCAGGCTGCTCTTTTCTTCCTGCAAACAGCTTTGCCCTTGTCTGAATTTCCTCAGTATGTGAAAGCCCAGCCAGCTCAGAGGACGATTTATCCAGCTCGTAAAAGATGAGAGAAGAGAGAAGCTGCACTAATCTAAATATCACACAGGCAGTGTGCAGAGAGGGGCCTGAAAGGGGGAGTTCATAGCAGAACCACAACACTGAAGAACTTGGCAGCCTTCCAGACACAGGCCGACAAGTCTGACAGGGGAAAGATACATTGATTTATTACAGAGACTGTGATAGCAGAAAGTGCTGCAGTAAGACAGAACACATTAGAATAGCTTTTGGAACTTGTAGGATGATAAAAAACAGGATGCAATTTTTGTTACGGAGTCTCTTTAAGTAAACTAATCATACAAATAGTTATTAACACAGTCAATATTGAAACAGCATTACACAATATCGTAGGTAGTAAGCGCATCTGGACAGTGGTTGTTTATAATCCAGGTTACCGTTAATGACATGCCTTCAATTAAAAATCCATCAAGAATACTTTGGAAATAATGTTGGTTTTCATGTATTTTAGAGGTGTACAATAATTTCTTTATCAGCAGAAAAGGGTACTGGAAAACCACATAGCCTGTAGTAATACGATCATTGGCATATTTCATTCTTTTATTACCAGTAGTTCCATAGCATATTTAGTTGCCCAGATCTGTTGATAAAATCTAAAAACCAACAACTCAAGAGGAATGGGGGATCTTCCCTGAAAGTAGAGCTTCTCAAACAAAATTATACAGGCATGAGAGTGTAAAGATATAAATGTGTTTAATTTTATTTGAGTGTAATGTATTTTTATTTTTTGTTTCACTTTTTGTTTCCACCTTCTTGCTGTGGCTTTTTTGCACTTATGACTTTTACACGCTGGGATCTCATCGGTGCTTTTTTTTTTTGGTTTGTTTTGCTGCCTGGTGGTGGTCGTTGAGGAATGATGCTGTAGTTTTGTGTAGGCAGCAGTCTGGGGAGGACTGAAGGCTCCCTGATCCATGATTGGAGAAAGAAAGAGACTCATTCAGGTCTGCAGACTGAGCTGTGAGCTCTGCCAGTGACTGAGTCAGTGCACAGCCCTCTCCATCCACACAGCACAGCGTGCTCACTCACAGGGAGATATTACACACATGCATATGTAGACTGACTTCTACTCTGGCCAGCACAGCATCCAATTCAGCCAGCCTGCATCCAGCCTCCTCTTCCTCCTCCTCCTCCTTCTACTGCTGCTGCTACAGTTACAAAATTCCCCCATCCACGGATCTATAAGCTCTCACTTTCCAGAAGACTTGGTAAGTTTTTGCAACTTTTTCAAACTTTTTTTCTCCTGTTGCTCTGTGATGTACGTTCATGTCGATAGGAAACCTTCACATTCCGCTAGAACCCCTTTGCGGTGTGTGTCATAAAATTGTTTTATTTAAGACACATGTTGCCAAGAGTTTACGGCCGTCAAGAACTGTCAAGCATGCCAACAGCCTACTTCAGCAAACTTCTCCTTAACTTAAAAAATTTTGGACGCATGAACGTCACTTTAGCATCTATTGGTAGAGTTGGAGGTTGGGGTGCCCTCCCCTCTCACCCCCATCAACTATGGCCAGATGTGTACAAATCATTCTATTCGGTGGCTTTTTGGTAGGTTAGTTAGAAGTGTGGTTCAAGGATCTCAAGGGTTCCGACTCGAGGATTGTCAGCTTGAGGCGGTTTGGTTTGACAGATGATAGGCAGTCGCTCGGTGTAATCAGTCATTCAGGAAAGGAAGTTACATGTGATGTTTAGAAATGACTCTTGGTCGGAGTGTTCCGATGGGATTATATAGAATCTTTTTGGCTTGCTCTTTGGCTGTTGAGAGTGAGTTGTGTGACGGAGCTGATGATGATGTGTAATGCAGAACGGGAGCGAGAAAGCCACCCATCACTGAGCTGTATCTGTAATCTAGCCAGACGGGATACTTACTAATACTCACATTCTCACATTACATTATTCATGGAGTGTTATTGTCCAGACTAAGCGAACGTCTTCACTTGCAGCAGAACGGTGACTGCTGTGCAAAGGGACATCATACAGGAGGACTAAAATATACTGTATATGCACTCAAAGATACCTCTTCAAACCGGAGCACTAATTTGTGTGGACACGAACACACATACACACACGTGACACAAACGTGACACGCACACACACACACGTCTCTCACACACACACATTACATAAGCACACACACACATTATATATATATATATATATATATATATATATAATCACATTATTTATGCAAGCTTGTAATTTTAAGATCCAATTACCATTTAGCTGATATATTATCTATTATACAGTATATACAGGATGGCATGTTATGCCTTATACAGTAAATAATAGATAAATGAATGAAAATACATTCTCTCTCTCTCTCTCTCTCTATGTTATACAGGTTTATATTCACAGGTTCTTTTCATATATTCTATTTCTGTATATATATATATATATATATATATATATATATATATATATATATATATATATATATATATATATATATATATATATATATATACACACATATTTGCATTTTTAGACATTGTTGATATTCCTTCTATACTTTGTATTCAATCATTCTATTTTATGAATGGGTAGATAGATAGCGGGTCATCATTGAGGCAGGTAACACACTGGGCAGAAACGCTTGCAATTTTGCTGTTAATGAAAGAAAAATGCACAGTGCAGAAAATACATGGTTCTGTGCACTGCCTAGTGTGCACCCAGCCTTAAACAGATATACAAACCCATATAAATAAAATAACTCACACACGTACTCCCACACATATGTACACACATGCACATATACACACAGACACACACATAGATACATACATTCAGAAATGTACACACACACACTCACATATACACACACACAAACTCACATACACTCAGGCACACTGTCATACACACACACATACTCAGGGACACTCGCATTCACACACACAAACACACACACATATAGACACACTCAGACACACTCGCATACACACACACTCACACACATATACACACACTGAGGCACATTCGCATACACACACACACACACACACACACACACACACAGATATATACACACTCAGGCATACTCGCATACACACACATATACACACACTCAGGCACACTCGCATACACACTCACACACATACACACACTCGGGCACACTTGCATACACACACACAAATTTACACACCTATACACACACACACACACACTCACACTCCCACACATATACACACACTTTTGCACACTCGCATACACACACACACACACAGACATAGGTGCACACACACACTTTTTAAACCTATTTATTTTGTAGTTCATCAAATGAATCCTCCTTTTTATAATGGAAAGCGATATAGTGTTTATGGATTTCTATAGATATTACTATGTATTTATGATATTATTTGCATTGATTTACATAGTATGCTGAATAATTCATATCACTAGCTGCCCCTCAGAGGAGCTCACAATCTAATGCCCCTGCCATAATCAAAGGCCAGGCTGTGGAGAAGCCAATCTACTGACTGGTACAGGGGTCCAAGCATTGTGCTGTGACAGGTTAGTGATGGCAGCACTGCTATGTCACCTTCTCACTTCTGGATAATTAGGAGACTGCTGCATTCACTTAGGATGCAGATATCTCACAATATAGACAAAAGGGACCACAGGGGCAACAGCAAGCAATGCCAAGGCAGTACCAGCAGCAAGCAATGCCAAGGCAGTACCAACAGCAAGCAATACCAGGGCAGTACCAGCAGCAAGCATTGCCAGGGCAGTACCAGCAGCAAGCATTGCCAAGGCAGTACCAGCAGCAAGCATTGCCAGGGCAGTACCAGCAGATAGCAATGCCAGGTCACTGGCAGTAACAGCAGCCTGCATTGCCACTGCAGTACCAGCAGCAGGCAATGCCAGGGCAGTACCAGCAGCAAGCAATGCCAGGGCAGTACCAGCAGCAAGCAATGCCAGGGCAGTACCAGCAGCAAGCAATGCCAGGGCAGTACCAGCAGCAAGCAATGCAAAGGCAGTACCAGCAGATAGCAATTCTAGGTCACTGGCAGTACCAGCAGCCCATAATGCCAGTGCAGTACCAGCAGATAGCAATGCCAGTGCAGTACCGCACAGCCAGCAATGCCAGTGCAGTTCCAGCAGCCAGCAATGACAGGGTAGTACCCCACAGCCAGAAATGCCAAAGCAGTACCAGCAGACAGAAAAGCCACAGCAGTACCCTACAGACAGCAATGCCAGGGCAGAACCAACTCATAGCAATGCCACAACATTACCCTGCAGATCGCAATGCCAGGGCAGTACCAGCAGCCAGCAATGTCAAGGCAATACCAGAAGCCAGCAATGCCAAGACAGTATCAGCACCCAGCAATGCCACGGCAGTAAGCCAATCAGCCATGACAAGGTACCTGGGGCCTGGTAGGTGTAAGGGGCTTTGCTAACTCCTCCTTAGGAAATAGCCAGGGGGAAGGATCCAAAGCATCAATCTATCTTGAACAGGGTCTCATTTATTCTTAACTCTATTGTGTTATCACCCCCGTTTAGACTGTAAGCCTTTGGCAGGGCCCTCCCTCTCCTTTGTATCTTACCCGATAATGCATCCTGCCCACAGAATAATGTGAACTTGAATTACTGAGACTACTACTCCTGTGCATGATTTGCCATTGTGTGTCCTACTGCTTATTACCTGTTGTGTTGTCTGTCACCCCTATTATCATTGTATGTAACCTTATTTATTGTCCAGCGCTGCATATGTTGGGGATATACAGTATAAATCCAAAAAATAATAATGAATTTTTGCCACAAAGTGATATTTCGTCATAGTGTGTCATGACTTGAAAATGGCAACCACTGAAGTAGAATACTCATGATTATTGTGTATTTATGTGGGGCCGACATCTTCTGCAGCAGTGTATATAGTCAACTGTCCCTCCGTGGACCTCATAATCTAACACCTATCATAGTCAGTCATTGTCTAATGTTCCTGTTGTAGACTCATTTTGGGGTTTCAAATTCACCTATCTGCATGTTTTTGGGATGCGGGAGGAAATTGGAGCACTTGCAGGAAACATAAACATAAACAGGGGGAGAACATACGCAGTGTCCTGGCCCAGATTTGAACCAGACCCTAGTGCTGTAAGGCAAGAGTGCGATCCAATGATCCTGTGTTGTCTAGGTTTTTGTGGTGTAGGAGGAATCTGGAATGCACAGAGGAAACCCACACAAACATTACACAGGAATAAAACCTGGGACACTACACTACAAGAAGAGTGCGATGCACATTTAGGGCTCCCTACACATGGTGACAGAATCCGCTATGCTGGCCTCGATTCCCTGGACAGTTTGTTAGTTTCCTGTGCAGGTTGCATAGTTCAGTCCAGGGAAAAGAGGCCTTTTTGTCAGTTTGCAAGGCTGACTGATTTGCATTCACTTATCTTGCAATCTGCTTGTCTGCTTCCTTTGAAGGTTTTCAGTATAAATGTCACTTCCTCCCAGAATTCCTTGCTCGTCATAGGTTCTTTTTGGTGAAGACTGACTTTAGAGCCTCAGCCTCTTTGTACCTTATTGCTGAATATTCTAGTGTAGTTAATTATTGGGGAGTGCACTTTGCACTCCTACTAGTGCTTTCAGCTTTGTGTATTATTTGTACTGTCTAATTTTGTCTTGTCCTGTACTTGCGATTACGCTGTCTCCAGTGGTGGCTGATAGTGAATCGTTTAGTCTGTTTTGTCTGGAGCAAACGCTTGCTGTTGTCTGGTGTTGGGCAACCGATTAGCAAGAGTTCACGGTATCTGTTTGTCTTTGTTTTTTGTGTTCATTTGTTAGTCAGGATTGGTACGTTTTGTCACTGTTGCGCTTAACGTGCGGTGACCGTGTTATTAACGCGCTTGTCACTGTTGCGCATAACATGCGGTGACCGTGTTTAGTTAGTTCATTTGTTATTTTACTTGGCGTTCGGATTGTGGTTATTTGCTGTGTATTCCTTTACTCTATTCTTGCTTTGTCTTTGCTCAGTCTTGTGTTTCTGACATTCTCACTCTAGTCTGTTCGCTTGTGATACGTCTACTGTCGCTGGGTGGCGACTAGATTGGTAGACATTCATACAGTCTGTCTCTGTTCTTGCTCTCTTTTGAGTTGCTACCTTGTTTGTATTGCCCTGTGTTGCTTCATTGTGCAATTTCTATCTGCCATCTGTGGATGTACAGAGGACTTGTTCCTCTGTGCTCCACAGCTCCACCTGCTGGTTGGAATTACCCTCTACAAATATATACTGAGTACTCTGCTTCTGTGATTGTGGGGATTTCCATCTGCTTCAGCGCACTTGGTATGCGCTGACTGTGGAAATCGCTCCCAGATCATTACACATGGCAACTTTACCTATTTTTTGACAATAGGCAGGTAGGATATCTACATGTGCAGCAGTGAGTTGGGAGTCACGTTTTTGTTATATTTTATGCTAGAGTCGATTTTTTTTGTGTCATTTCTCTGTAGTTTGTCCTTGGTGTACAGATATTTCAGTGTATAATGACTGTATGACGTCGGCCCAATCCGTCAACAGACTGATTAGTCAGAAATTGGCTGAGGAATAGTGATTATTTTGCCACCTTACTCGAGACAGAAAGTCAATCAAACCAGCTTTGTACTGTTGATGCAGTACAAATAATGTGACAATGTATCCCTGTCACTCCCTCTCTCAAGCAATCAATACAATTTGCTACTTTTTGCAACTTTTGATCAACAATTTAGTTGTAATGATTTTTTTGTGACTGAAAAAAATGTAGTGAGTGGTATGCCTAAAGCAAACGTGTAAGGCAGAAAAGGATTAAGATGAAACGGGACCCTAGGCAAGTTTAGCAAATTTTGCCTAATGCTGATGATCACCTGGCTTTTTTTTTAGTAAGATTTGGCAGGGGATAGCATAATCCAGGCCCTTAGACTCTCTCCAGGCCCTAGGCAACTGCCTAGGTTTCCCTTGTGGATGATCCAGCTCTGCAGGAAGCCTCTGTATGGTCCAGAGGTTTCCTAGATCCTCAGTAAGCCCACCTGCTGCACAGAACATTCATTTTCTTGTGGCCACACTCACATCCATGTCAAAGCTTTTCCATACTAGGTATGTGCGAACATGGTCTGCACAAGCCCAACAGAATGAAGCATTTGTGCTTTAGATGCTTTACTTGTGTTGAAAGACATCCATGGTTATAATTATTAGATAATTCCCAGTGGTGTTGATCCCGGGATTTTATCTGATTGCCATCTGGAGTCAGGATGGAATTTATTTCCCTTTGGGGTCAATTGGACCATGCCTTGTAAGGGTTTTTGCCTTCCTCTGGATCAACAGGGATATGTGAGTGTGCAGACTGGTGTTGTAACTTATTTTCTGGTTGAACTCAATGGATGTATGTCTTTTTTCAACCTAAATAACTATGTACAGTAACTATACTCGCGCTGGCATTTAATTCACATTAAAGGTAACCCCTGACAGCGCTTGATTTCAAAATAGGTTTATTTTTGTTGTTCATGACAGGTTTTCTTTACAGTTACCTAAATGTAAACATGTGCACAATAAATGACTCAATATGATAATAAACTACTGCATAAACAGAAGGGACCTTTAGTAAAAACTGCAGGTCAATGTTTGCAGCAGCTCCAGACGAGTGCTGTAATCACAGCGCAGGAGATTTGGGCGCACACTGAGTAACTTCAGCACCATCAGAAGAGGGAGCAGAAGTTACACTTTAAAACACTGTAATTCGGCCTCCAGCAATAGCTGGAAGCCGAATTATATAATTCCCCACTATCCATGGCAGCCTGGAGGGGGAATAGTAATTAACATCGCCGGGACTTGTGCAGCAGCAGGATAAGCAATACTGGTTGTATCCTGCGCCCAAGTCTCCCGGCGGCAATTACATATGTACGAGCTCCAGAGACTGGCAGAAGATACAAGAGCTGATAGTAGTGATCTCAGCTCCAAAGCTTCTTTGTTGGTCAGTGAAGCCATCCATCATGTTAATGGACCAATAGGTAAGCTTGAAAGGTCATAAGGGCGGAACTTCCTCTAGTCACCAAAGCCCCATACACACACTCAACAGCGGTCTTTTATGCTTTCACAACTTTTGTTGTGAAACAAGTTGAAACACCTAAAAAAAGTATTTTACTATTGTTCAAATAGCTGATAAGACTGATAAGAATTCAATCCAACTGTGGGATTGACTTCTTATCAGTCTTATCGGCTCTTTGAACAATAACAAAATACTTTTTTTTAGGTGTTTTAACTTGTTTCACAACAAAAGATGTTCAAAAATTGTGCTGCATAAAAGACTGCGGTTGAGCGTGTGTATAGGTGCATACACATGTCGGATTTTTGCAAATGACTGGTCGTTTGGACGTTTGAACGTTCGGTCTTTTGGACGCCAAATTGGGCGTGTGTACGGTTGGTTGTTCAGCTGATAAGACTGGATTTGAACGATACGCTTGGAGGATCGTTCAAATTCGGTGTTATAAGCTGAACGACCAACCGTACACACGCCCGATTTGACGACCGGACATTCAATTTTCCAAACGACCGGTCGTTTGCAAAAATCCGATGTGTGTACAAGCATTAAAGGGATACTTAAGTCAAAACAAAAAAAAGATTTTTACTCACCTGGGGCATCCCTCACCCCCTTGAAGCTGTATGGTGCCCTTGCAGCCTCGCTCCGATCCTCCTCTCCCCGCGGCGGCTACTTCCGGGTTCGGCGACAGCCGCCGACAGGCTGGGAACGCGAGTGATTCTCCGCGTTCCCAGCCACTATATCACCCTCTATGCTGCTATAGCGTATATGTTATATGCTATAGCAGCATAGAGGGTGATATAGCGGCTGGGAACGCGGAGAATCACTCGCGTTCCCAGCCTGTCGGCCGCTGTCGCTGAGCCCGGAAGTAGCCGCCAGCGGGGACAGGAGGATCGGAGCGAGGCTGCGAGGGCACCATACAGCTTCAGGGGACTGAGGGATGCCCCAGGTGAGTAAAAATCATTTTTTTGTTTTGACTTAAGTATCCCTTTAAGGGCTATAGATAATTCCTTTTGACAATCTAGCCCACAGTAGTACTTCTCAGAGGTAAATCATTGGAACAAAAGATCATTTTGTCATGCAGTTTTCCCTTAAGGAATCCCCTTATCGTGTACTTTATTATCATCTTTTCAGTGTGTATAGTTTCTTTTTACTCCATATTCAAGTCATGCAGACCTTGCCTCATGCTGTCCTGGTGTCAATCATTTCCAGGTAATGTATTGTCTGTACAATAATGCCTTAGCTCAGGGCTTTTCAACCTGTTCACGAATTGTACCACTTTTATCACATAAAAAATGTAAAGTACCACCAGTGTGCCTGCACAGTAGATAGGCTCGGTTGTTTCTGCCAGAGCATGAGCGGAGAGCTGCTACTGCGCATGCATTCACGCCGACAAGGAGCTTCTTTAGAGTCCAGAGGCTTTCCCCTCCCGAGGTAAGTACTCCCCAGGGCACTTTTTTTCTTACTGGTACACATTAAGAAAAGAGGAAACATATGGGAGGGGAATAGCAGGAGGCTTGGTGGAGTGATGTCATTTCCTGTATATGAAGTATACCCGCAGTCACTGTGCACTATTCGCCTGGCTGTCTCCTCACCGCTTAGCTGAGGTCTGAAGTATGCCGCAGGGCAGCACAGCAAGGAGCTAGGGAGGGGGAGCTGAACTTTGTGGAGGCTGGACAGGACCAGGACAAGAGACAGGTGGGTAATTAAGTGGCAGGCAAACCATGAGTGTACCACCTGGCCAACAGCAAAGTACCACTGTACGTGTACCACAGGTTGAAAATCCCTGCCTTAGCTTATCTATAAAACTAAGTGTTAAGGTGCCCATACCCTATATACCGATATACAGCAAATATATACACCGATATACAGCAAATTTGATCAATGTGATTGAATCTGCTGTGAAGTCGATAACCCAAACGCTGACTGATCCACCGATTTCCATCTGAAATTAATCAATTCAGTCGATCTGTCCAGGCAGAAAATTTCACTCGATTGCCGGCGGGTCGGGAGTTAGCAGTGTTCTATTTAGCGAAGACCGACGCAGCAATACATCACCTGTCCACCGGCGTGAGTCCCTGGGCCCGTGCTGTCCCTTCCATCAGCTAGTCTTCTGCATCTCCTCCTCACTTCCTGTCCTGTCCTGTGAGAAGGGGAAGTTCAAACAGTAGAGTGCGCTCTGTTTGAATTTCCCCTTCTGACAGGACGGGACAGGAAGTGAAGAGAAGATGGAGAAGAAGGCCACCTGGAGAAAGGGACAGCACAGACCCAGGGACTTGCGCCGGCAGACAGGTAATGTATTGCTGCTGACCGGGGAAGCAGAAGTGATCTGGGAGAGGCGAGGCAGGTGGCAGCGGCAGCTCCACAGGTTGTGAATCGATTTCATGCTGAAATCGATTCAAAATCTGTGTACAGTGTATAAGCAGCCAATAGATCCCTCTCTGATCAGATTCGATCAGAGAGGGATCAATCTGCTGGTCAATCTGGTGGCAATCGACCAGTGTATGGCTGCCTTTAGGGGACTACTTATTTCCTAATATTGATGGTTGTAATCGGCTAATTATGATTACACAAAATTTCATGTAAAGTGTCGCAATTACAGCCATATGTAATTACCATTTGGAAATTCAATTGATTTCGCGTAATCCATTTGTAATGTTGCATAATTATGCGTAATTTAATGCTCACTTTAGATGTTAATAGCAAATCCCCCATACATGCTATCTGCACCAAAATTGCTACCTATGTCAGGGAGAATAGTGGTAACAAGAAAAGAAAGGTTTTTTTGAAAAAGATCTTAAAGTTTTTTTGTTTTTTTTTAATATTCAAAGGAAAAATGGTTTTAAACTCTGCAAATTTAGTTTTTTTGCCTTGATCCCACTATTTCCCTTAACATGCGTAGCAATTTTGGTAACAATAGCATGTATGGGGGGGGGGGGGGGGGGGCTTTGCTATTAACCGATAAAGTGGGTATGAAATTCCGTGTAATTATGCAAAATTATGAGTGGATTATGTTAATTTCGTAAAAAATTCATTGCACTGGGTTTAACACTGAAAGCAGGAAATGTTGCCACTGGAGGCACCACAGCAGACTGGGTGCCACCATAGGTGCCCACAGTAATTTAGGCTAAAGGGGGAAATTTGGGCACTATAGAGTTCCCTATAAATTTGCCCCTATTTCCGGTGCCAAAATTTTCAGCACCCAAATTTCCTACTCTAGGTAAAATTACTATGGGTGAGTTAACGTTAGGCATTGGTGAGGGCCTTTTAAAGCAGCAGGGACAGCCATAGTATCCTAGGAAAAGAAAAGACATATACAGTGGAGGAAATAATTATTTGACCCCTCACTGATTTTGTAAGTTTGTCCAATGACAAAGAAATGAAAAGTCTCAGAACAGTATCATTTCAATGGTAGGTTTATTTTAACAGTGGCAGATAGCACATCAAAAGGAAAATCGAAAAAATAATCTTAAATAAAAGATAGCAACTGATTTGCATTTCATTGAGTGAAATAAGTTTTTGAACCCTCTAACAATAAAAGACTTAATACTTAGTGGAAAAACCCTTGTTTGCAAGCACAGAGGTCAAACGTTTCTTGTAATTGATGACCAAGTTTGCACACATTTTAGGAGGAATGTTGGTCCACTCCTCTTTGCAGATCATCTCTAAATCCCTAAGGTTTCGATGCTGTCTCTGTGCAACTCTGAGCTTGAGCTCCCTCCATAGGTTTTCTATTGGATTAAGGTCCGGAGACTGACTAGGCCACTCCATGACCTTAATGTGCTTCTTCTTGAGCCACTCCTTTGTTGCCTTTGCTGTATGTTTTGGGTCATTGTCGTGCTGGAACACCCATCCACGACCCATTTTCAGTTTCCTGGCAGAGGGAAGGAGGTTGTCGTTCAGGATTTCACGATACATGGCTCCGTCCATTTTCCCGTTAATGCGATTAAGTTGTCCTGTGCCCTTAGCAGAAAAACACCCCCAAAGCAAAATGTTTCTACCCCCATGCTTGACGGTGGGGACGGTGTTTTGGGGGTCATAGGCAGCATTTTTCTTCCTCCAAACACAGCGAGTTGAGTTAATGCCAAAGAGCTCTATTTTGGTCTCATCAGACCACAGCACCTTCTCCCAGTCACTCACAGAATCATTCAGGTGTTCATTGGCAAACTTCAGACGGGCCTGCACATGTGCCTTCTTGAGCAGGGGGACCTTGCGAGCCCTGCAGGATTTTAATCCATTGCGGTGTAATGTGTTTCCAATGGTTTTCTTGGTGACTGTGGTCCCTGCTAATTTGAGGTCATTCACTAACTCCTCCCGTGTAGTTCTAGGATGCTTTTTCACCTTTCTCAGAACCATTGACACCCCACGAGGTGAGATCTTGCGTGGAGCCCCAGAGCGAGGTCGGTTGATGGTCATTTTGTGCTCCTTCCATTTTCAAACAATCGCACCAACAGTTGTCACCTTCACTCCCAGCTTCTTGCTAATGGTTTTGTAGCCGATTCCAGCCTTGTGCAGGTCTACAATTTTGTCTCTGACATCCTTGGACAGCTCTTTGGTCTTTCCCATGTTGGAGAGTTTGGAGTCTGCTTGATTGATTGATTCTGTGGACAGGTGTCTTTTATACAGGTGACTAGTTAAGACCGGTGTCCTTAATGAGGGTGACTAATTGAGTAGAAGTGTCTAACCACTCTGTGGGAGCCAGAACTCTTAATGGTTGGTAGGGGTTCAAAAACTTATTTTACTCAATGAAATGCAAATCAGTTGCTATCTTTTATTTAAGGTTATTTTTTCGATTTTCCTTTTGATGTGCTATCTGCCACTGTTAAAATAAACCTACCATTGAAATTATACTGTTCTAAGACTTTTCATTTCTTTGTTATTGGACAAACTTACAAAATCAGTGAGGGGTCAAATAATTATTTCCTCCACTGTATACTACTTGTTCTACTTACATAACAGATGTATTGTAACGTACACATTTTGATTTCAGTTAATTTTATATAGTAAATAAAGAGAATTCTGTTCCTGGCTTTTTCCATCTTGCTTCCCTCTGACTGAAGCCAATCCTGATGTCATTTCCTCCCTTACTTTTTTCCCCTCCTAGAAACTGCACTGTCATAGCTAGCTTGCTTTGTAATCACATGTGAGCACAGCATAGATCAGATTTTAGCACCAACTGAACTGCTCTCAGCCAATCAGTGAGGAGCAGGAATGTGGGAGGGGTGATGACAAGCTTCCTTCTCATTGGCAATGGCAAAAAATAGAGCCAAACACACTGAATTAAGATTTATTACAGCAGAAAAATTTCTGCATAGATTGGAGTGCTTACAATGCAGGGTAAGGTTGCAGGCTGCATATTAAACACAGAGCAGTGGGTAAATGGAGTTTGATTCTGTGGCTGACATTCTCTCTTTAAGGTGAGGCATTGGTGGGGGGTATGCTTCTTTTCAGGTCAGGCACCCACTGCTCTGAGGTACACTCTGCCTCTGAAGAAGCTGGTTTAAACCAGCGAAACAGCTGTCATGCTCTTTTTACCCCCACTGCTGTGTACCTGCTATTTCCCCCACCGGAATAAAGGAATTTTAGAGAAGTGGTGCCCCGTTTTTCCTTTGATTCTACTGGATACAACAAGTTTGCGGATGTGCACGCTCCTTGTCCCGGTTCCGGTGTGTCTGCATTGCTGCATTTGGTGCCAGGTACTGTTCTTTTCCTCTCCAATTCCACTGAGAATAGGGTTAGGTTTAGCTATAGCAAAAAGGTATTAGCACTGCAGAATAGAAGTAATATTCTACTAGCGGCTATTTCCGGCGCTCAAATTTCCAGCTCCCTTTCTGCATGTGTGCATAACACCTCTAGATTTGAATCAACCCATCGTGGCTGCCACACCCCATCTTGTCGTGGTCCAGCCACTGATGCGGGCTGGGATTAGCTCAGAGATGCAGAGTAAGTGGCTGTCATGTTGCTGTGCTGCAGCCTTCACACCTTCAGGAGCAGCCGGAGTCTCACAAGATGCGTATGAAAGGAGATAGGGCACTTAGACTCTCTGCCAGAGGAGCAGCACAGGAAGGTCACATCCCGAGCTGGTTTATTAAGAAAACATGCGGATCAGTCGCAGGGGAGAAAAGTTCAACTTTCTCCTCTAGCGGGGCCTGTGCCGTGATCTACAACAAGAAGCTCACTGTAGGGGTTGGAAAACTTAACTTGTTGCAGATGCAGCCCTTCATAAATTGTACGCCGCCAGTGTTCTTCAATTCATTAGCTCAACACGCGCAAATCTTATTACACCAATACACCAAATGCTGCATGCCTTTTATAGGTGTCCTATCTGATGGGTTATTTATTTTTGTTATATAACTACTATATATAACTTTTATTACTTACAACATCAACATATTCCCACCCCCAATCCTGCTAAAAAAGGGCAAAAAAACTGAAAAAGGCAAAAAGCATCACATAATTTATCTCAACGGCCTACACATATTACACATATTAATTGTATAATTCAGGGGCGTAGCAATAGCAACAGCAACTGCTATGGGTCCCTAGAGATGAGGTACTTGTTGTGTTAACTATTATCTTTCCTATTTATCTTTACCCTCTGACTGTTGTTGTGCCCATGGACTATACACAGTGTACATTGCATGGACATGTAAATTGCCCAGTCAACTCATATCCATAGGGTAGGGGCAGGTGGCATTGCTCAAGAGTGCCTAGAACTAAAGACCCCATGAAAATGTTGCTATGAAGCCCCATGGGGCTTGATTCACAAAGCGGTGCTAACTGTTTAGACTTAGCACGTCTAAACAAGCTTTTCGCGCATAAAACTTTACGCGCGCAAAACTTTATGCGCGTACTGCACAGAGCGCAGGGCACTCCGCGCGAAGTGCCCATTAAAGCCTATGGGACGCGCAAAGTTAGTGCGCGATCTGATTGAGAAAACTGGTGCTAACCTACTTAGCACCCTGGTTAGCGCGTCTAAAGACTTTAGACGTGCTAAGTAGGTTAGCACCGCTCTGTGAATCAAGCCTATAGTCTCTAGCTTCACCACTAGTATCATTTATTATTTTAGAAGACAAAGAGGGAAAGTCGGCACTGCTGGTATTTGCTTTTATTTTACGAAGTCTATATAGGTTGTCATAATAAGCAATATTCACATGCAAATGCTAAAATAGCACACACCAGTGCAGAGAGGCGAAATCGGTGGTGGTGGGTGCTGGGCACTGAAGCCTAAAAGCCGTTTTGCGCAAACTGCGCTTCTACAGAGGCTGTGGGGCGGTGTGCATTGACTTCCGGTATTTGTAACCAGAAGTCCAATGAGTGGCGTCTTGTCGCTATTGGCTTTCCCCCATCCTTCTGTGTTGTGAGATACGTAACCTGCTGGAATGCGTATGCGTGCCAGCACCGCAGCACGGGGTGGGTACTTCCTATATGCATAGACTGCTGACGCTTCGTCCTATTGGTGAGCACCAGGCGTATTATGATACGCGTTACAACATACAGAATATAGTGGCCATGAATAAGGCTACAGCGTATGGTGTCAGTACCAAGAAAACACAAGGGTGACAATAAAAGAGTGAAAGGAGAAAAGTTAAAGGGAAAAAGGGAAGGATAATTTATTACCCCAGTATACAAAAAAAATTTACCAAAAGCTGCAGTCTAGGCAAAAACATAATCTGTGTATTTTGCCGTTGAGAAATTATACATTTGTTTATTTTTTTTAAGTAATTATTATTAAATTAGATTGTGAAGATAACAGTGATTCATTCATTGTACTCAATTTCAGTATAAATCAAATGGGGTCAAATGGGGATCCAGAAAATTGTGATGGGATTGAAATATATTGATTGTTATTAATCATAGCTTTTTTTTCCTTTTTCTTTTTTTGTAACATTGCATCATTCTGTTACAGTTGCCGTTTTAAAACCATACTCTGTATTTTAAGCTTTAAAACAAAGCAGAAATAATGACCCTTTGAACTTTCCTGCAGTAAAATCTTATCGAAAGCTGTCTCTCACTATTTCTTGGCTGTTTAAAGAGACTCAGAGATGAATAAACATAATAGATTTATACATACCTGGGGCGCATGTATCGCTCCCACACCGCTGTCCTCAGCCTTCTCTATCGCCGGTACCGGGTGCCGTAACTTCGGCCAGTTGTGGCCACTTTTACGCATGTACAGCGACTCCCTCCATCTCTCCTACGCCTGCCTTACGCATGCGGCTGCGCTGTACAGAGGGAGCGCACTGCGCTTGTGTCGACTGGTCGAAGTTACGGGATCCGGTACCAGCGATAGAGAAGGCTGAGGACGGCGGCGTAGGAGTGATCTGTGCGGATGGGGCTGGAGGAAGCCCCAGATATGTATAAATCAATTATGTTTATTCATTTCTGAGTCTCACCCAGCATTACAACTTTGCTTTAAAAGATTGCTTACAGCTTAGAAACAATTATGCCAGATTTTTTTTTAAGCAGAAATTCACTGAATGGGTTAAACATGACATTTTAGTTTTGCATTTAGCTAGAAATCCGCATCTGTTTAGGTTTCGTTACAAATGTATCTTTGTTTGGAATGCAAAAAGACCCCTGAAAAGCCTGTCTGGGAAGCCCTCTGTGCTCTCTCAGAGAGGTGTTTGTTTATTTACATTGTAAATAGATACATTTGTATCTAAACATCAGCACGGACACGGATTTCTAGCTAAATGCAACACTAAAATGTCATGTTTAATCCATTCAGTGAATTTCTGCTAAAAAAAAAATCTGGCATAATAGTTTCTAAGCAATCTTTCAAAGGGGAACTGAAGAAGTATATGGAGGCTGTCATGTTTATTTCCTTTTAATCAATACCAGTTGCCTGGCAGCCCTGTTGGTCTATTTCTCTGCAGTAGTATCTGATTAAAACCAGAAACAAGCATGCAGCTAGTCTTGTCAGATCAGACTTATAAGTCTGAACCACTGAAACACCTGATCTGCTGCATGCTTGTTCAGGGGCTATGGCTAATAGTATTAGAGGCAGAGGATCAGCAGGGCTGCCAGGCAACTGGTATTGTCTAAAAGGAAATAAACATGACAGCCTCCATATACCTCTCTCTTCAGTTCCCCTTTAAGCAAAGTTGAAATGCTGGGTGTTAGACCACTTCACTTTCTGAGTGCTTCACAAAACAGGACTTTATGCGACCCAGTGGGTCAAAGCACTTTTGCATAGATAACAACTGAAGTTTTTTAACTCTTCCTGTACTGGAAAACAATATGACTCTTTGCTACTAATGTCCTATTGCTTAGCTATACTACACATACAATTCATTATCTCATAAGTTTATTTTTGCATGAGGTTTGCTTTCATTCTCCTATTTGGTCATGGTGAGGACTTCCCATTAAACGGTGGGGCATCTGCAGCGCTAATTTGTTGGAAAATTTTAGCTGTGATTTAACTACACAAAGATTTTGTCTGTTTTTTTTTCTTATGTCTGATGTCACACGCTGAGTTTGCAGCATTGTTGGTGAAAATACATCTCTTGTTCCCTGGAATAGTCCCACTGCCATGTCTCTTTTACAGAGTGTGATTTCTCTCTCTCTCGCTGTATACAGGACTCTGTGTTTTCTATACATTACCCCTGAGAGCATGTATAACTTAATACTCCCCAGCCTGCCCTGCATCTCTATTCATAGAGGCCTTCTGTAAATTCAGCCCTTAAAGGAACCTTTTCTGTATACTATTAAGAGCCTGCAAAACCAATTACAGACACACTTGACCCTTTGGAAACTCTGACCTGTGTTTCAGCTCCTGCTGCGTCTCTGGATCTCAAGTTTAGCCAACGCTCTTAATTGCAGACTTTAGAAACCCCCATTGTACAATTTTATAGAAACGCCCTTATTTCACTGTAACTGGAGACCTGCAGCAATATGTTGATCTAAGACAGTCTAAAAATAATTGTAGCAGCGTATGTGACTGGGCCAAATTGATACTTTTTTGTCTCCTTTAAGGTGGCCACTAACGATCCAATTTCTGGCGAAAAATCGTTAGAGCGATCAGATAATTCTGATCGGAAGAAAAGCCGTTCACTACACCATCAACAAACCAATCTTTGCTTCCTATCTATCACAACCAACTAGAAAATCCAGAATTTGGTTTGACCAAAATCCGATCGGACGTCTATTTTTATTATCGTTCGTAATCGATTGTGCCCATCAATGGAGATTATTTACAACCAATCCGATTAGAATTTCTGATCGCTTAGCAATTTTTCGCTAGAAATTGTACCATTAGTGGCCACCTTTAGGTTAAATGATTTGGGAATGATACATCTTCAAATACAGCATCCCACATTCCATGTGCCCTGCTCCCTCCTCCTCCTTTGTGTAGCAGCCTCCATGTACAGCATCCCACCTTCCATGTGCCCTGCTCCCTCCTCCTCCTCCTATGTGTAGCAGCCCCCATGTACAGCATCCCACCTTCCATGTGCCCTGCTCCCTCCTACTCCTCCTATGTGTAGCAGCCCCCATGTACAGCATCCCACCTTCCATGTGCCCTGCTCCCTCCTCCTCCTCCTATGTGTAGCAGCCCCCATGTAAAGCATCCCACCTTCCATGTGCCCTGCTCCCTCCTCCTCCTATGTGTAGCAGCCCCCATGTACAGCATCCCACCTTTCATGTGCCCTGCTCCCTCCTCCTCCTATGTGTAGCAGCCCCCATGTACAGCATCCCACATTCCATGCACCCTGCTCCCTCCTCCTCCTATGTGTAGCAGCCCCCATGTACAGCATCCCACATTCCATGTGCCCTGCTCCCTCCTCCTCCTATGTGTAGCAGCCCCCATGTACAGCATCCCACCTTCCATGTGCCCTGCTCCCTCCTCCTCCTATGTGTAGCAGCCCTCCATGTACAGCATCCCACCTTCCATGTGCCCTGCTCCCTCCTACTCCTCCTATGTGTAGCAGCCCCCATGTACAGCATCCCACCTTCCATGTGTCCTGCTCCCTCCTCCTCCTTTGTGCAGCAGCCCCCCATGTACAGCATCCCAGCTTTCATGTGCAGTGCTCCAACCCCATTCTAAGTATAGCAGCCCCTCATGTACAGCAATCCCACATTCCACTGCAGCACTACTCTTCTTGCTTACCACCAGTATCCCCCAACTCATGTGCAGCAACCCTCCTCTTACCAATCCAAGTGCAGCCTCCACATATAGCAAACACCCTTATCTATGTGCTGGCCTCACATTGACCTCTTCCACAGGTTCCCCTCACCCTGTGTACATCTGCCTACATTTCCTGTGCAGAAGCAGCCCCTATTCCATGTGCAGTGTCTCATCATCCCCCCTACACCTTCATGGGCTGCAGCACCTCCGTTCCATATAAAGTGTTGCAGCACTTTTTCAGCTTATCATCCCCCATTTGTAGAAGCTCTCCAATTCCATTTGCTGCCCTCTCTTCTATGTAATGCTCCACATAGGCAGCAGTCCCCCTGGTTTATGTTCACCCAACAGCAGTCCCCAGGTCCAGGTGTATGTTCACTTCTACTGTAAGGCAGTTCCCCATGCCATGTGCAGACCCCTACTGTACATTAGTTCCACACTTTGTGTGCAGCCCCTTCTCCAATGTACAGCTCTCCATATGCAGCACCCCCCCCCCCTCCTCCACTTCCTGCTGCACATATACAGTAAAGAAATAGTGATATTCACCCCATTTCCCCCATCTATGGAAGTCAATTGGTTTAAGCTGGAAGGAGGGATTTCAAGCATTGTGTCCACTGATTAAAATGGTGCATGATTTCAGAAGTCCTTATCCCTTAGCAGCTTCTGTACATGGGAGTGATGTCACCATTTGTTTGTAGAGTGCAACATGTGGGAGCATAGGAAGTGGAACTAGGCCACGCCTCCGCGATGTACTTAGAGGCACATGTGTATGAGATGCAGCCAGGGGCATAACTAGAGGGGATTAGCCCCTGCAATCACAGGGGGGGGGGGGGGGGGGGGGGGCAGAGCTGGGAGGGGTCCCAACTACTAAACTTCCCCCCCCCCCTCCAATACAGAGGACTATACTTCAGATCAGGTGTTTTTGGGGCTAAACTTGTTATGGGTGTGAAGAAATACATCATGATGGCTACACTTGATTTATGACCCTTACTAGACCTTAGGCCCGTTACAATAACGGACACTAGGCTTCGGCCCCTCACAACCCCCCCGCCCATTTCACCACCGCCGCATCGCCAGCGTGCACGGCCGCATCGCACACACACGCAACAGCTATGATGCATAACCGCACATGTCCGCCCACTGCACACGCCTGCCTCCCTGCCATCATCCTCCTGTAGCGTGTAACCTCTGTGTGCCGAGCATGCACGCTGGCAAAAAAGCACGTTCACAGGGACAGGGGACGCAGGGGTTTTATTGTATAGGATGAGATGGGCCCCAAGACCAGGAAGGGCACCAAGGGGAGGCAAGAGAAGGGGTGTGAACATTGGGGGACCTCATAAAAGTTTTGTTGGAGGTCCCTCAAATTGTAGTTACGCCATTGAATGCAGCACCCACATTTAAATCCTACCTAGCAGTATTGACGGTTATACACGTCCATACAAAACATGCTGTGGACAGTATTGACGTGCATACACATCAATACTCTCCTGCACTGTATACTAGACCCTTGCTTGACACATTGTGGCAAGTTACAGGAAAAAAAAGGTTATGAAAATTAATTGGATCACTTTTTGCACCGAAATCCTGGGGAAAGTGAACGCCAGGGAGGTTAAGCTGCATTTGGGAGCCGAATGGACCACTTACACTTCCAGACTCCATTTTCTTGTAGGTACAGATGGTGTAATTGCCTACTACATACCACTGAGATCTGAGCACTTGCTAATGTCTCTAATGTAGCTTTCCTTGTATTAACCAGCTGAGCGGTCTGGACGAGCTCAGCTCGTCCAACACCGCCAGCGGCTGCCGCTCAGGCCCTGCTGAGCCGATTTTGATGAAATAAAAAGCAGCACACGCAGCCGGCACTTTGCCAGCCGCGTGTGCTGCCTGATCGCCGCCGCTCTGCGGCGATTCGCCGCGAGCAGCGGCGAAAGAGGGCCCCCCTAGCCGCCTGAGCCCTGCGCAGCCGGAACAAAAAGTTCCGGCCAGCGCTAAGGGCTGGATCGGAGGCGGCTGACGTCACGACGTCGGCTGACGTCGATGACGTCACTCCGCTCGTCGCTATGGCGACGATATAAGCAAAACAAGGAAGGCCGCTCATTGCGGCCTTCCTTGTTTATTCTGGGCGCCGGAGGCGATCGGAAGATCGCCTCCGGAGCGCCCTCTAGTGGGCTTTCATGCAGCCAACTTTCAGTTGGCTGCATGAAATAGTTTTTTTTTTATTTAAAAAAAACCCTCCCGCAGCCACCCTGGCGATTTAATCAGAACGCCAGGGTGGTTAAACAAACTGCTTGTAAAAGTCAAAATGCAGCTAGAAAAAGCGCAAAATATGAGCAACAACGTAAATACAATCACAGGCAAATCACTTATGTCTGTGTATGATTTACAGACATGCATCTCCACACATGCAATCACATGTATACCCATTAGGAAGCAATGTATTATAGTGACGGCTATAATGTTTCTATAAATACATTTTCCTGCTGGCTTTTGGAAATATAGGGTATGGTTTTCTGTAATAGCAAAACCATCTGACCTCTGTGCTAATAGAATGGCAAAAGCACAAAAATGGTTATGCAAGGGCCGCACTACACTGGGGCAGGCTGGGGCACTCCTCCCCCCCCCCCCCCCCCCAGGAATCTCTGTGGTCTCCCTGCTCAGTAACATTCAGGTGACTGTTTCCAGGCCCCAGCAGTGTGCAGTGAACAGGACAGGATTTTTGAAAAAAAAAAAACTCTCCATGTCAGTCTGAGTCTAAGCAGGCGTTAAGTAAACCAAGGGTTTTGTCTATTTGCCATAAATACCTCACAATCCTTGCAAGATCCCTTATAATTAATGTATCTCTATAACACTTATAATTGCAAAAACATCTCTTTACCTCCTTCTCATTGTAAACCCTAGCATTGCCAGTCAACAGTGTTAAGAGTCTGAAGAAGGCTTTCAAGCTGAAAGCTTACTGTTTTTCATTTAAACTAGCCAATAAACTAAACTTTGTATTGTTACAGAAAGGAAGTTTTGAATCGGGATAATATTCCGGATTTAAAACTTCTGGTTTGTAACATACAAGCTCTAGTGTTCAGCAATGCTTAGATACTAAGATAAGGAATTATGTACATTGTTTCTCCCCCTACTACCTCTTTCCCTCCCCTTTATTGTAGAGTGATGAGACACAGGCAGGGGGCAGGAATGATTTGTCTGTGAAATGTCCACACAGGAGCAGCTTGCCAGCAAGTAACGATTAAAACATGCCAGCAAACTAGCCAAGTACATCTGTAGGTAGCATTTCTTGCCAGCCACTAGATGTTTATGAAACTATTAGCATCACAGGTGCTGTAAGCAATACATGAATCAAAGCTAAAGAAAGTGTGTAACAAACTTATCTGGTATGGTCTCTGGAGGCTGCTCTGATAGTGTGGAGCACCTGGAGGAAGCTTCTACTTCCTCTTTGGTCAGTTGCATGCACGGCTCCCCTGTAGACGACAGTCAGCATGTTTGCATCCCCGGCTCCACTGTAGACGTGAGTCAGCATGTTTGCATCCCTGGCGCCCCTGAAGATGTGTGTCAGTGCTGACACTTGCTGCAGGGATGTTGCTGATTGGTCTGATTCTCCTGGGGGCTTGGTCTGTGCGTTATTCCTGCTATATAAGCCCTGGGCATTCAGTTACTTGCTGTCCGCTATAGCTTTCAGTTCTCTGAGCGCTGGACCTTGCTTTACTACTTAGTCTAGTTAAACTTCCGGAGAGCTAAATTTCATATATTGCGCATCAGCGCGATATATATGTACTCTAGTCAGTCAGTATTGTATTATTGTAATATTGTATATTGTTCTGTGTATCAACCTTTGCCTGCCTCTTGACCTCGCATCTGCCTAGCCCCTCTGTATTACTGCCATCTGATATCTGTGTATGACTCGGCCTGTCCCTGACTTTGCTCCTGTTTGATCCTTCGTATACGACTGACATCTGACCTATGTGTATGACTGCGGCCTGTATAACGTTTTCGCACCTGTCTTAGCCTACTGTACTTTAGCCATCTGATTACCAGTGTATGATCCTAGTCTGTTATTGACCTTGCTCTGCCTCAGTCCCAGTGTACCGCATATCTCTGACTTCGTGTATGACCTCTGTTGACGATTGACTTCGATTATCGTTTTTTCACTGTACACTTCATAGCCTGCATCTCAGGCAGCTTTACAAAGTGTTAACTGAGACTTTTAGTAGCTGGAAGAGATTTTAGTTTACATACATTAAGATCAGGCAGGACATTAGAAACCATTGCTGGGGGCTTTCAGGCCTAAAGTTTGGAAAGGTAATACAGTAAAACAATAGGACTGATATTTTCATGTCTATGTATTTTCATAAGGTTATATTCTTATCTCGGTCTTTCAAATGCTCACTGATTATGCCCAGCTTTAAGCCGCATCTACACGCGTAGATGCGGCTCTGATCCGGCGGCTCGATTAGCCGCTGGATCGCCTCTTCCGCGTCCCCGCGCGTTCCCCGGATTTGATTCCCCGCTCGTCCCCGCCAGCGCCGCTTATCTTCCGCTCAATTCCCTGCCATTGTCCCCTCGCGGGGAGCGAGCAGGGAATCGGCAGTGCGGAGATCCCTCCTGTCGGATCTTATCAATCGAGCCACATCAGCGGCTCGATTAATAAGGAACATCGGAGCCGCATCTACGCGTGTAGATGCGGCTTAAAGCCTTAAGTATGGCTCATGGCAGCAGGAAAGCTGAGGATTACCATCCAATATACTCATGTCATTGGACTGTAACGATGACTCGTACTACGAAATCTATGCAAAAGTGTAGAAATTGCCCAGAGTAGCCGATCAGGATTTAACGGTTAAAGATAGAAAATAATACAGCTCGTTGCCCCAGAAAGTTGCTCAAACTTGTGCCCCAGTTTTCTTTGCATCTATGTTATTCAGCCAATCCTACATATGCACCAATGTGGAATCCCTAAGGGGCCAATCATATAGTATGTGTGTGCCCTGCAGTATATTTGCTTTACAGAGGAGGGTCACCTGGGACAGAGAGAACAGTGGCTCAGCCCCTTCCAGATGCCTAGCCTGAGCTGAATCTTCTAATGTTAAATTCCCCCTCCCGATGTCTAACCTCAACCGATCCCTCTAGTGCTAAATCCACTTCTTGAATCCTAACCTGATCTGATCCCTCTAATGCTACATCCCTTTCCTAATGTCTATCCCTAACCAATCTCCCTGACAATAAATCACCTTCCCAACAACTAACTCTAACCTCCTCTATAATGTTGACTATTTTCTGACACCTGACCATAACATCCCCCCACTTTATCTTTTCATACTAACCTGCCTAAGCTAACCCTATCCAATAACCTTCGGATCTAACCCTATCCAATGACCCTTGGGTCTAACCCTATCCAATAACCCTCGGATCTAACCCTATCCAATGACCCTTGGGTCTAACCCTATCCAATGACCCTTGGGTCTAACCCTATCCAATAACCCTCGGATCTAACCCTATCCAATGACCCTTGGGTCTAACCCTATCCAATAACCCTCGGATCTAACCCTATCCAATGACCCTTGGGTCTAACCCTATCCAATAACCCTCGGATCTAACCCTATCCAATGACCCTTGGGTCTAACCCTATCCAATGACCCTCGGATCTAACCCTATCCAATAACCCTCAGATCTAACCCTATCCAATAACCCTTGGATCTAACCCTATCCAAATAACACTTGGGTCTAACCCTATCCAATAGCCCTTGGATCTAACCCTATCCAATGATCCTTGGATCTAACCCTATCCAATGACCCTTGGGTCTAACCCTATCCAATAACCCTCAGATCTAACCCTATCCAATAACCCTTGGGTCTAACCCTATCCAATAACCTTCGGATCTAACCCTATCCAATAACCCTAGTTAATAATGCTAACTAATGCTCACATTTGGCATCAGCTTGGTTTCCGTGTCCCAAGTCTCAGTGTTTTGGAAAGTAATTTCAGTGACACGGGCATCTGCTGATCGAACACAACGAATACAGCGCAGGAGATTTGGATCCAGCCAGCGCCAAGATAGACCATAATAGGAATTGCGGCTATAGCAGAACACCGTGAGTAACTTCAGCCCCGTCAGAAGACAGCTGAAGTTACTTTTAAAACACTGCAATAGCTGGCAGCCGAATTACATCATTCCCCACCATCCACATCGACCTGGAGAGGAAATAATAATTAATGCTGCCATGAGCAGGGTGAGCCGTATGTCAGCTGTATCCTGCAATCAAGTCTCCCGATGGTGATTTCATTCTTACGCCCTGCCAATTACAAAGTTATCTGAAGCCCAAACCAAGCTCTCTATACTGATAAGTTCTGATGACCACCAGTGGCTTAGCTAGCGATCATGGGGCCCCATAGCAAAACTTTCATGGGGCCCTCAGATGTAGGCACTCTTACGCAAAACAACCTGCCCCTACCCTATGGATATGGGTTATTTGGGAAATTTACATTCTCATTCACATAGTTCATGGGCACTGAGACAAAGTCAGAGGGTGGAAAAACACAAGAAAGTTCATAGTGAATACATTAAGTACCACCTGGGCCCCCTATGCTGCAGGGCCCCATAGCAGCTGCTATGGCTATTGCTTTGCCACTGATGCCCACCCCCAACTTATCAAGACTTTGGTTGCATCAAGCTCACCTGCTTCACTAACAGCAGTGAAGACCCAGTGGAATAAAAAGTAGGTAAGCTGACAGAATACTACACTGCTTATAATGTCAGCATTGTTAAAATACAGAGTAAGCTTGAGTGACTTTTCTCGGTATTTAATAGAACTTCATAACCATAACTAGCTATTTTTGGAAATAAGGAAAGTAAAAAATAACCCACAAACGCCAGCAGAGTCATTATTAAATGACTTTGGAAATTTCCACTCATGTAGACTCAGCAGTATATTAAGTGTGACTGGCTGGGTTGTTACACACAAAGATTTGTGAAAAATGTATCAGCAGCTTAATCCCAAAAATGTGTATAGCAAATTCTGTAATAGTACAATAGCAGAGATGAAGGGGAGATCTCCTTCATGCAAGCACAATCCAGGAAAATAACAGAACATTGCTTTTGTTGTGCATTTTCTATTTTCAAGGCATATTGTTTTGAGTTATCTGCTTTGAAGTATTCCTTGGTCTTATCAGTGGCATAACTACATGGCAGCTGCCCCCTTGGGGGGACTGCCAGGGAGGAGGGGCCCAGACTTTTTCCTTCCTCCTCCTCCACCAGGGCTCCCCTCCCGTACTCCCCTGATTGTGTCAGGCCCACAGAATCAGTGTGGTCAGGCCTGTTTCACACCCTGTGCGGACAGTGCGACTTCCCTGAGTGCCAGACGGTGCAGCAGGTGGGGGGGGGGGGGGGGGGGGCAGAGCGGGCATAGTGCTACAACTCACCTTCCTCCCATGCATCTGTTGCGTTGGTAACAGCGTCTCCTGTGATGACATAACTGCATGTCATCACAGGGGTGATGTTATCAACGTCGCGACGGACACCTAGGAGGAAGGAGATAGAGGCTGCGTGCGTGCAGGGACCGAGGAAGGTGAATTGTAGTGCTATGACCACTCTTCCCGCCGCTGCCATATTACTTATACTGGGAGCACCTATGTCTGGCTATACTGGGAGCACCTATGCATAGCTACCTATGCTGGGGGACCCATACCTGGCTAACCGATACTGTGGGCACCTATACCTGGCAAGCATATACTGCAGGCGCCTATACCTGATTTTTACACCATCGCCCTGGGTGAAATTTAGCCTAGAAACTTCCCTGAGCGTGGTGGTAGTAATGACCGGGGCTTACCTCTTCTACGGTTTCTTCGGCGCTCCCAGCGCAGCTACTAGGTGTCACTATCCTCTCTGGTCTCTACCCCCCTGTCTTCCGTATGTCATGTGCAACATAGAGAGAAACTCACACCGAGAAGAGGGCAAAGACCAGAGAGGACAGTAGGTGGACTTATGAAGACCTTACAAATAGAACTGCTCTGCTATCTCTCCTGTCTTCCTACACAGCCATCTAGTGGTCAATAGTTGTTACTACACTGCTTCCAAGGTGAGTAACTAAATTTACAGTAGCTTTACTTACCTGGTGCTTCTTCCAGCACCTAGAAGTACTTTGTGTTCCATTTGTGAGCTGTGAGTTCTAGGGGCTGGAAGAAGCCTGAGGTAAGTAAAGGTAAATTCAGTTACTCCCCCGGAAGTCCATTAACCTATTGTACATTCCCAGAACTATCTATGGATTCAGTTCAGTATCTGTGGTATTGAAAGATTAGTGGGGCCTGCATGATGATGTCACAACTGTATTCAAAAATAATTGAAGGTATTTGTAAGCTTTATATATTTTTTTAAGTTTTTAAAGTAAATCTAAGGGTCATCGAAGGGTCAGAATGTGTATGGGGATTTCCTAGGCTCCAAACTTTCACTCAATGCATACTTGAAATCTATGTGTCCTTATCTGCATCCTGAAGCACACATACTCACGTACTTACTACGAGTGATGAGTTTCACTTTTGCATAGTTGTAATTTTGGAGCAAAATTTGGAATTACAATGTGAAATCGTAATGTAAAATTTCAATCTGTAAAATGTAATCTATCTCTCACACAATCGTAATTGTGATGCGTGATTTTCCGACGATGCTTAGTTTTGGTAAAACAGAACTTTCTCATTCCGATAGACTTCAATGCATTGGTGTGAAAGTGTGTTGTCTCAAGCCCACACATTAGTGGATTTCCCTAGAATGCAATTTCGGCAACCTACAAAAATTACATAAAATCATGGCAGGATTACCAAAAGAAAGTTTATCCGTAAAATCATAATTGCAATCAGATTCGTAACTCGGGATGGTCTGATATGCACATTTCCGATTCCGTGTAAATTCCTATTTCCGCCAATTCCCATTTTCCCAACGAGGAGTATATTATCAATTGTTTGCATCAGAGAATGCAAAAAAAGAAAATTTTGGGGGGAAAACTAAAAGTTTCGTACATAATGTACTGATGTAGAGGGAAAGCTCTGCATACGACAGAACCTTCCTGATCCTCTGTGCGTATTCCGTCCTGTTGTTCCTGTGCCATCCCCAGTTGGATTTTCCTAAATCGTAACTGCGGTGCCTGCCTCATTTTTGGAGTATTTGAGCTTCCATACAAAGTATAGGATCACTGCAAAACCGCATTTCAATTGCTTTATAAAGTGTTTTTAGTGATTTTACTACCCTGAACCACAGAAAAAAGAAAATTGTAAATTGGAATCTCTGTACAAATTGCTTGCATTACATTTAAAGAGAATCTGTACTGTAAAATTCTTACAATAAAAAGCATACCATTCTCTTCATTATGTTCTCCTGGGCCCCTCTGTGCTATTTCTGCCTCTCCCTGCTGCAATCCTGGCTTGTAATTGCCATTTTTATGCAGTGTTTACAAACAAAAGACATAGCAAGTGATACGCTGAGAGTATCTCAGTGTGAGTCATACAGAGTGTGCAGAGGGCCTAGAGAGGGTGCGTATAGCTTCTATCCAATCACAAGCAGTACAGCACATTCCTGCCTGACTGCCTGAGCCCGACAGACCAGACAGAGGAGATTAGATCATATAACAGATAACACAGCCACTGTGCAACTAGAAAAGGCTGCAATTAGACAGAGCACATTAGAACAGCTATAGGAACATATAGGATAGAAGAAATAAGGCTCAAAATTTTGTTACAGAGTCTCTTTAAAAATGCTTCAAAATCAACAGAAATCTCTCTTGAAAAATGCTGCTAAAGTAGCATTTTGGGCCATAGCCTTTGAGCGTTGAAGTGGTCTGAAACTCAGCATTTCCTCTTTGCTCAAAAAGATTATTTACGGCATAAAACCTACTACCAGAAAAAAAAAATGGCAACAGAACAGCTTTCAATCAGTTAAACACAGCACTTTCTACTTCAGTGGGAAGCTTATTTCCTAAGTCAAAGTCGAGGAAGTGATCACATTATTGTGTTTGTTTCTTTATATCACAAATTAGTAAACATTCCTGGCAATGCTTCAGCTTGCATGGATGAGCAGAAGGTGAAACAGGAGACAAATTCTCACTAGATACATTATAATATATGAATACAGCAGCTATACAATAAATTAAAACTAAATATAAATATAGAAACTGCGCTAACGTCAAGAGTGTAACTCTCGGTAATAGCTGTATAATATATACAATAAATTACAATGGCAGCTTTCACAGCAGATAAACTGTACTTTGGGAACTTGTAAATTGTAAACGGATGATATTACTTGTGCACAAAAGCAATTATGAAAACTTTATGGGTAATAAAAAAGTAGGAATACACGTTTTTATTGAATGTTATGCCAGAGTTGCTTTAACAATCTGGTCAAATTGTCAGGTTGAAATGATGGCCGTTTTGCTGTCCCTTCATAATGCACTCCCCAGCCACACACCCCAACCCCCCCATCCCCGAAAAGGGGTACCTTGCTCATTAACTTTTCTTGTCCATCTCCAGACCCTATGCCTGGATACAGGGAGAATATAGTCACTTGTAGTCTGACCCAGTCCTGACTCAGACAGGAACTGCCACTTACATACCTGGTGTTTGACTCTTTCAGGCAGAGAAAGAAAAAAAGGAACACAGCCTAGTTATTTGTGAGTTAGGCACTGTACATACACATGTCTATCTCATCATGTCACATGTCACCACGGGTATCCTTTCAGTACCTTAGAGAGCTCCTGCTATCCACCCCATTACCACACCACCCACCCACTCCCCTGAAATGACAACACCTGTAGGGATAAGCACCCTGATTTCGCGGAATTCCAACTTTCAGAATTTCGCAATGTTGAGTTCAAAGTAATTCTGTTTGAAATTATGGATTTCCCACAAGAAATCTTTACCTTTTCTCGAATCGATCATCAGGGGGGTTTGTATGGTTGATATTGTGGTGAAACTCCTCTCACAATGTGATGTCATAACCATGGTCCTGACAGTTTGCTGTCTGAGAACCCTGTTGCACTATGGGAAATAACAGCATTTTACAATTGAGCAAGCAATATCTCCCTCTGTGCATAGAACTCTCAGTAATGAACATTCCATACATAACACCTGCCAGAACTACAGAAAAAAACACCAGTGATACATTTCAGAATGTAAATCAGGCCAAGGAAAGATTTTACAATAGGCAAACACTGACTACATTTATGAATGAATATTGTAATAAATAAGTAATTTTATTCATTATGCTATTTTCACTACAGTTTCTCTTTTAAGAGGAACTGTCGCGAAAATCTTAAAATTTAAAACACATACAAATGTACAAATGAGAAGTAAGAAATACATTTCTCCCAGAGTAAAATGAGCCATAAATTACTTCTCTCCTATGTTGCTGTCACTTACAGTAGGTAGTAGAAATCTGACATTACTGACAGGTTTTGGGCTAGCCCATCTCTCCATAGGGGATTCTCAGCATGGCCTATATTCTTTATAAAGACACTCCCTGAAAAAGATTTACACAAAAGATGCTGGCCAGCCTCCCTGCTTGCTGTACACTAGTTTGGCAGTTGGACAGAGAAAATGCCATTCACTAAGTGCTTTTAAGAATAAAGAAAACCCTGAGAACCTCCCTATGAGAAGATGGGCTAGTCCAAAACCTGTCGGTAATCTCAGATTTCTACTACTTACTGTAAGTGGCAGGAACATAGGAGAAAAGTAATTTATGGCTCATTTTACTCTGGGAGAAATATACTTCTTCTTTGTATGTGTTTTAAATTTGACAAGCATAGGCATTATGAATGTTTTTTCCATACGTATTTGAATGTTTCCTACTTTTCCTGCGCTCTGCCTCTAACCTTCCACAATTTCGATAAAACTGAATTGGGAGTGGCCGCACACGGGCCGTAAGCACCCGTTTGACGTCATGAATTCTTTGTGAGCTCACTGAACTGTATGAATAATACACTTACAGCAGAAGGGAAATAAATATGCACAAATGATTTTAGGGGCTACATGCACAGAGAGTGCACAGTCACAATGACAGCAAGGGATAAGATTACTGCTACATGTAGGCTGAGTTGGGAAAGTCATGTTAGTCATTCTAATAACATTACACAATGGTTTTAGCATAGGCAAATAATATTCTTGTGTTGTAGTGTCTGACATTTACAGGGAGACATAAACAACTAAAAAATTACCAAATGGATTAGTAACAAACTACCCCCTCCTCCCCCAAACCACCACAACCTCCAACAACTATTGGTTAGGCCAGAGCTATACCATATACGGGGTTATATGCTGTCACTCACAATGGAGGCATGCTAACCATTTTTCAGTAGTAAACTTGCAGAAAAAAGCATTAAAGCTGCGACTCTGATGGTCAGTGGTGAAATATGCATGCAGTACTGAATTTGGCCTTGTTTTAAAGCAAACCTGAAGTGAAAAAAAGCGTATGATATCATGAATTGTATGTGTAGTACTGATAATGTATCGAACATTAGTAGCAAAGAAATTAGTCTCACATTTTATTTTTTTTTAGCATTGCATTATTCTGTCATATTTGCAGTTGCAAAACCATACTCAGTCTTTTAAGCTATAAAACAAAGCAGAAATAATGACCCTTTGAACTTTCCTGCAGTAAAACCTTACCGCAAGCTGTCTCTCGCTGTTTCTTGGCTGTTTAAAGGGAACCAGAGATGAACGATTCACACAAAATAAACATATCAGTTGATAGCTTGTAAAGAATAAATGCTCTACCCGATAATTTTGCCACTCTGGTGTGCCTTTTTGAGTGCTTTTTATCCATTATTGCTCCAGGAAATATCCAATATGGCCGCCGGCTCATGTCCCGTCTGCTTCCAGGTTATGAGGTGTTCTGGATGTGCTGTCTAGGCTTTATGAGACTATAGACAAGCAGGGCTGCTGCTGCAGCATTTCATCTGTATGCTTTCAACTTCATATTCTGGTATGCTGTGTGGCTGCCTGTAGGAAGTGTCTCTCATAGTAATGAAACTGCATACAGTAGATAATAATGATGAGTGGCTGCACAGACAGAGCACACAGATCACACAGCCACTCTTGTCTGTTTCAGAGATTTTTCCTGCAGCAGCAGCCCCCCCCATGTCATCAGAGCTCTCAGTATATAAAGCAGGAAATCTGATCCAGGAGTGGGAAGGCTTGGGCTTGAAAAGACTCCACAAAAGAGTGACAGAGCTATAATGATTCCAGGTCAAACCTCGACTGACTCAGTCAGGGATTCTTATCACAGCTGATTATAGACAGATTAAGCAGAGAAGATTTAAACTAAAAGCAGGGTAGGTGTTTACTGTCATGTTCCCACTGATAAATGTAATAAAATACATGAGGGTGCTTCGTCTCTGGTTCTCTTTAAGTGTTTCAGAAAGCAGGACAGTATTCGACCCAGTGGGTGGAAGAGCTCATAGAAGGTTTTTGCATAGATAACAACTGAAGTTTTTTTTTTAACTTTTCCTGTACTGGAAAACAACATGAGACTATTTTCTTTGCTACCTATGTTGTATTCATTATCCATAGTACACATAGAATACATTATATATGTTTTTTTCACTACAGGTTTGCTTTGAGATTCTGGCATGTCACTCACCCTGTTTACTGTAAGAAATGGCTGCTGGCTAACCTGTACTCCCATATCTCATGTATTCTGAAGTGCTGATAATGATCCCCATAATGAATAAGGAGTGCAGAGTGAGATTTTATAAATGAGGAATGGATTTGGAACATTTGAGAAGCAAAAAGTTTAAAGGGTGTGTGTGTGTGCTTGCGTGTGTGCGTGTGTGTGTGCGTGTGTTGAAAATAAAACAGACACTTACCTGGGGTTTCTATCAGCCCCCTGTAGCAGTAATGTTCCACGTCAATCCGCCGTTCCCCGCTGCCGTCACTGGGCAATTATTCGTCTAACAAAAAGAATAATGCGCGATCCCGTTCCCATCATCAAAAGCTTACTGCGCAGGCGCAGTACAAAGTTTTCTTGTACTGCGCCTGCGCAGTAAGCTTCTGATGATGCGCGTGGCAGCGACCAGGCGTGCGGCCGCAGTTGGATGGCATGCCGCGCTAGACCGGGGCCGGCGGCGAAGAATGGCGGATCGGAGGAGGACGGCGTGGGACATTACTGCTGCAGGGGGCTGATAAAAGACCCAGTGTAAGTAGCAGTATATGATTATTTCTTCCTGTGATCAAATGAGAGCAGTCATACTCTGCTTGTCATCACTGCTGCTCTGCATCTCCACCCCTCAGCCTGTGAAAACTCCACTACCCTCTCCTCCTCCCCTTTGCCTCTGAAATCTCAGCAGCTCCCGGCTGGTAACGTCTCCTCCTTTGGGTAAAAGCCTCCTCCTCCCCAGACTGAGCTCCCATGAGCACTTGCTACATGGGACTCAAAATGCCTAGGCCCTGGAGGAGCTGTGGGCGTGGCTTGTTTAGTTTATAGGGAATTAGGGCATTAAAACAAAAAAATAGTATTTGGCTTGAGGAATGCCCTATAAACTACAGTATATGTAAGGGGCACAATTATGAAATGTGTAAAAGTTTATCTCGGATCCACTTTAAGCTAAGTACACTTACGATTATTACACATGAGGTGGGGTAGGCATTCTTGAAGAGGTGAGTTTTGAGGGCTTGTTTGAAAGTGTCCTGTAGTCATGCATGGAAGTGGAAGATTTGTGGGGTGGTTAGGGGGAGGTTGTTGGAGGAGTAAAGTGGGCGGCCAAGTGTGTATCTGCTGACCAACCCAGAGATGTAGGTCGGGCAAGACTAGTGTATAGATTTGTAGGCCAAACATAGGATCCTGAAGCTGATTCTAAAATGAATCGGGAGGGGGATACAGCGAATAGAAAAACCGTGTTGATTCAGAAGAAATAATAACATTTTTGTTTTTTGTGGCACTGGCAAACACTAATTACTAAAAAGTTATATGAAGCCTTCATGTTTGTATTTCTGGGTGAAGTAGACTTGGTGGGTTGTGACGTTCTCAAATGAAAAAAAAAAAATAAAAAAAAAAAAAATAAAGATATTTTAAGTGACTCGGTTACTCTGCGGTTGCTGCAAGTCCCTCGCAACCACACTGGATTACTCACGTCTATTTTCCGAGGAACATGGCAGGAACTGTACTCATTAGGATGTGTTTTCTTATGCCTGTGCCCCAGAAGAGAGGTGAAACACATTGAAAGCACATTGTGTGTGCGGCTCCTCTGGTGTGCCGGCCATACAACCTGCGCAAGGTTTATTTACAGCCCTGGTTTTCCCTCCCACCCTAATAAGCTTACATGCCTAATGTTTTCTCCTGGAGAAATGTGCTCCAGATTATGGCGGGGTAGATGGACTTGTGGTCTCTGTGGAAATGGATTGGTTAGATCGGTCCGGTATAATTCCCAGCTAGTCAATTCGATTTCTAGGACTTCCATGACTGTGCAGATTGTAGCTACATAGGGGCTGATTCACAAAGCTTTACTGTTGAAATATATCACCTTATTTATTAATTCAGTCACAATATCTCTCCCTAAATGACTTAACTCATGATTCATCTCTCCTTCTCTAACTTAACTCATGATTTATCACTCCTTTACTGACATAACTCATGGTTTATCTTTCCATATTTGACTTAAAGGACAACCAAGGTGACATGTGACATGATGAGATAGACATGTGTATGTACAGTGCCAAGCACACTAATAACTAGGCTGTTTTCCTTTTTTTTTCTTTTTCTGCCTAAAAGAGTTAAACATCAGGTATGCAATTGACAGTTTCTGTTCGGGTCAGACTGGGTAAGGGTACGTTTCCACTGTAGCGTTACGTTTTCGCCTGCAAAAAATCTTATAAGATTTTTCTGATTGGTGAACATTCGCATGTAAATTTGTACTCGTTTTTATGCGAATTTTCGTCCGCGAAAATTCGCATTAGTTACATATGCATAATCTGCCTAGTAACAGCTTAGTCATGACTGCTGACAACTTCCTGTAACCATGGATCTAATGCGAATTTTCGGGCAAGTAATGCGAAAATTCGCATTGCCTATACAAAGCATTGTACGCGAATCGTACGCGATGTCCGAAAAAATGATACAGGACCTCAGATTTTTTCACGCGTACGAACGCTAACGAAATTTCGCATAGAGTGGAAACAGCTACATTGACTAACATTAGTTTTAAAATCTATGCGAATTTTCTGAGCAGAAAAACTGACACAAAACGCACAAGTGGAAACCTAGCCTAAGACTATAGCATAATCACTGATAAGTCATTACAGTCATAAAACACTTTCCTGTCAGTAAATGGGTTCTGAAAGCAGAAAAGAGATAAAAAGAGTCAATTCATAGATTTCAGCTCTGGAATACTTCAATGCATGTGTCATTGAGTAGAGACAATGAAACAGTAAAAACTTAAAAACTAGATTTAAATATAAAATAAAACTGTGGGATAGCCCAAAAAAAGTCATTTTAGGGAGAAGGAGGATAGATACAATTGTTTTTTCTCATCTCTTTATTTTCACCTTGGATGTCCTTTAACTCATGATTTATCTCTCCTTATCGGTTTATCTCATTAACCACTTCAGTACCAGCACCCTCTGCCCCCTTAAGGACCAGAGGGTGCTGGTACAGTAAACCGCCGCTTCCTGACGAATGGCCGCTAAAATCCGCCGCTCCCGTCGCTCTGTTCCCGCCGCAGGCTGCTCTCTCTGCCGTCGCTATGACAGCAGAGCACTGTGCGCCGGGGTCAGGAGCCGCTTTCATTGGCTCCTGACCCTGTCACTCAATGTAAGCCAATGGGAACGGCTTACAGGAATAACAGGGCCAGGAGCCAATGAAAACTGCTCCTGCCCGGCTCACAGTGATTTGCCGTCATAGAGGCGGCAGGGCATCACATTGCGGCGGGGACAGAGTGGCGAGAGCGACGGGGACGCGCGGTGAATGGGACGTAGAGTTTACGTCAGGTCAGAACCGCAGCGACACCTGCCTGACGTAGATTTAATTTGCGTCGGTCCGCAGGTAGTTAATTATCCCTCCATATTTGTTTATATCATGTACTAACTCTCCTTAAAGTGAACCTTAAGTCAAATAAAAAAAATGAGTTTTACTCACCTGGGCTTCCCTCAACCCCCTGCAGCTGATCGGTGCCCACATAGAGTCGATTCGATCCTCCTGGACCCGCTGGCAGCCACTTCCAGTTTCACCATCAGCCGCCGACAGGCTGGGAACACGAGTGATTCTTCGCGTTCCCAGCCACAATAGCACCCCCTATACTGCTATTGCAGTCTTCCTTGCCGCAATAGCAGTATAGGGGGTGCTATTGTGGCTGGGAACGCGAAGAATCACTCGCGTTCCCAGCCTGCTGGCGGCTGATGGCGAAACCGGAAGTGGCCGCCGGCAGGTCCAGGAGGATCGGAGCGACTCTACGTGGGCACCGATCAGCTGCAGGGGGCTAAGGGAAGCCCCAGGTGAGTAAAACTCATTTTTTTAATTTGACTTAAGTGCCACTTTAAGGTGCTCATACATCTACCGATGTAGCAGCAGATTGACCATCCAATACGATAAAAATTAAATTATCGTGCCAAAATTGGTCGCATGTATCGATCAAACATGCTGCAAGATGCAGGGCCGACATGATTGTTCGCGGCATTAACGGCATGCGATAATTGCAAACTATGAAGACAACGGAATCACCCAGCCGCCGTCCCCCTGTTGTAAAATGTGCCCCATGCAGTTATACTTTACCTGCTCTTATCCGCCGCTGTCTTCAAACTCATTACGGATTTGTGTCCCACGTGGTTGGCGATGTGTAGTGCGTTGGACGCGTGTATGACGCAATACGCCGGCAACCACATAGGGCGCCAATCTGGAAAGAGAGCAGAGACAGCGACGGACAGTGGCAGGTAAATGATAACTGCACGAGGCACATTTTACACTAGGGAGGACAGAGGCTGGGGACAGCGAGGCGGCGTCATGAGGGCGATTCCCAAGAGATTTCCCGCTGAAATTGATTGGAAATCTGCCTGCCATTTATGGCGCTCAACAGATCTCTCCGGTCAGATTCAATCAGAGATCTGTCTCTTGGTCGATCTGCCCATACATCATCTGATGTATAGGCACCTTTACAACAATCAACCCCATAGTGCCGTATAAACAGTTCAATGTTCTTAGTAAAGCGCTGTGGATAAAATGAAGTATTACATGAAAGAATAACTTTAGTGACAACAACTGGTATTGATCTATGGTTTAGTAATAGAAGTTGCAGAGGCCACAACCACACAGGGCCCCTGGACCAGAGGTGCTCATGTGGGGACCTCCTCCAGTCTCATCATTAGATTTTTAGTTTGGTGCTATGATGTTAATAATCACCCCTAGATGTCCTTTAACCTCCCTAGTGTTGCACATATGATAAATAAACTCTACAGTGCGATAGGGGTGGGTAGAGGCTGCTAGATAATGACGATCAAACAATCTGGAATGACATGAAGGATACCCTATGGGTAGGGCAGGGACAGTGGAACTACATAAAATTTTACATAACACAACATCATATTACTCAGAAATAACATCAATGCAAATACATTGCAGCATATCACAGGTAACAGCAATCAGCATTCTGCATAAAGTGGTCATGTCTGTCACATGCAATGTCCAAACAGCACTGCACTGAGTATCAGGGAAGCTGTTCTGTGACTACACTCTCTTCTCTTTCTCTGACATATGAGAGATCAGGGAGATGTGTGACAAGTAGATTTTAGTAAAGCTAAAACTTAGAAAAAAGAATCATCATACCTGGAAGGACATGGAGGATATCCTTTGGTTAGGGCAGGGACAGTGCAACTAAGAAAAGCTCCCCATCAACCAAGAGAGTACAAGTGGTTCCCCCTCACACAGGAAGTAAGGAAGTGCAACAGGTATGCTGGGATGATCTTGTGTCCTCTCTATAGAATCCCAGGATTGCAAATCTGGATCTATTATGATTATATCAATCTATGAAACTGATAGTAAAACATATTTATTGGGGGGGGGGGCGGCTGCCTGTATTATACATGCTTTACACTAGTACCACTCTGCTCTGCACCAGGGTTTTTTTCTTTTATTTTTCACTCTGTGTTCACTGATTGGCTCACAGTGATCACATGATCTATCGCCAGTACAATTGGCTCCTAATCAGTGAATGGGTGTGAACAGCTAAGTTGTTGGTGGTGGTACGCAGGCGAGTGCGACGGGAATGCATGGAGCGGAAACGATGTAGTTAAGGCAAACCTGGCATAGATTTTTATTTACATGCGGTCCTGAACCAGTTAAATAGTGGTAATCATTGGCAATCCAATCCTTTCCCCTGCATACACCACTGTCACGCAGAGGCTGTTTTTGGATAGACAGTTTTTGTGGTCTGTATCATATGATCATTATACATGGCAGGGCCGGTTCTAGCTACAGTGGGGCTCTGGGGAAAATGTAACTTGGGGTCACCCCCCCTTCCAACCAGATCACCCCCAGGGCTCCTGAGCCGGCTGCCAGGCCTGATCCAATCCCCCCTCTTCCATCACACAATATCATTAGTGTCCACGTATGTCCCCTAAAAAGCATTTTTGGGGTTCCCATTATGCACCTCTTCCATTTCTTATACAGATTAAACACAGCATCCCCGCTCTCATGGGTCACCATAGCTTGAGGGAGGGGAGGAGGGGTAACCTTGGAGGGCCCACACAGGCTCTGGGGCAATTGCCCCCTTTGCCTCTATGGAAGCACTGCCTTCATACTGGCACCCAATATACTCTAAAATAATGAAAATATATATTAGTAAATATAGAGTAAAATGGAGATTAAACCATTAGTCCTACCTCCCAAAAACAGCCACCAGATTTATTCAGTATTCTATGCAAAAAGAGGGCTGTCCGTCACTGCAGCTGTAAAAAAGCTTTATTTGTACAACTTTTTCAATGTTACAACATGCAACGTTAAAAGGTATGGACATACCCAATCCCCGTGGCTGTGGGGCAGCATGGAAGCGGGAACAACTGTTTTGCTTAGCAAACGTCTCCAGAGGCTCCATAGCAACAACAACAACAAAATATTCAGTACGCCCAATGCGTTTCATGGTAACACACTTTATAAGGCCAATTCAGTATGATATGAAGTATTAGTGCATTTGTGTGGGTTGTTATGGGTGATGAGGTTGTGTTCCTTATGTGCTCTATCAGTTACTGCTTTTGTGACCATGCTAGTTTTGTGAGTACCAGTCAATGTATAGTTTTTGGTTTATCAACCTACTCTTAAAGGGATACTGTAGGGGGGTCGGGGGAAAATGAGCTGAACTTACCCGGGGCTTCTAATGGTCCCCCGCAGACATCCTGTGTTGGCGCAGCCACTCACCGATGCTCCGGCCCCGCCTCCAGTTCACTTCTGGAATTTCTGACTTTAAAGTCAGAAAACCACTGCGCCTGCACGCCCGTGTCCTCAATCCCGCTGATGTCACCAGGAGTGTACTGCGCAGACACAGACCATACTGGGCCTGCGCTGTGCACTCTTGATGACATCAGCGGGATCAAGGACACGGCAACGCAGGCGCAGTGGTTTTCAGACTTTAAAGTCAGAAATTCCAGAAAGTGAACCAGAGGCGGGGCCAGAGCATCGGGAAGTGGCTGCGCGGGCACAGGATGTCTGCGGGGGCCCATTAGAAGCCCCGGGTAAGTTTAACTCATTTTCCCCCGACCCCCCTACAGTATCCCTTTAAGGGGCCTGTAACGATTTTCCCACCGAAATACGGCCGTTTCGATCACAGTGATCGAAACGGCCGTGAAATTGCTGCGCACACCGCTGACAGAACGATGGATTTCCATCCAAAATCCATAGTTCCCGTCAATCCATCCGTGCGGAAGATTTTTCTCGATCGCCGGCAGGTCGGGAGTGCGTCGATAGCGGCATTCGAATGCCCGACGACCGACGCAATACAGCGGAAATACATTACCTGCTCCACCGTCGCGAGTCACCGCTGTCGGCTCCCGGCTGGCATCTTTTCCGCATCACGGCATCCGGCATAACTTCCTGTGTCACTGCAGTGACAGCGGAAGTACAAATAGAGGGCGCGGATGCCGGATGTGTGATGCGGAAGGTCATGGGAGAAGATGCCAGCCGGGAGCCGATGCGGAGAAGATGCCGGGACCAGGCGGAGAAGAAGACAGCGGTGGACCAGGGGACTTGCGCCGGCCGGAACAGGTAATGTATGCAGGGCGGCAGCAGCGGCAGCTCCTCCACAGATTGTGATCGGTTTCAGGCTAAAATCGATTCACAATCTGTTTGCAGAAGGTGGCCATACGATCCCTCTCTGATCAGATTCGATCAGAGAGGGATCTATCTTTTGGTCGAATGTGATGGCAAATCGACCAGTGTATGGCCACCTTTAGTCTTATCCTTATCTTTTTGAGGTTCATCTGAATGAATATATCTCATAAACATAACACGAAAAACATAATAAAAATAATTATAGTAATAATGAAACACCATTACATACTGTAAAAAACAAAAAACTTTACCTAAAGGACAACTCAGGGCTCGTTTCCACTATCGCGAATCTGCATGCGTCCAACGCATGCAGATTCGCACATGTAATGCAAGTGGATGGTCCTGTTTCCACTGTAGCGTTGTTGAGGTGCGTTTTTTTCAGCGGTAAAAAAACGCACAAAAGAGCCAACGAATTCTCCTGCGAGTGGAATGCATGCGAATCGCCGCTAATGTATTTAATAGTAAAAACGCATGCGTTTGTTACATGCGTTTTTACCCGCGATTTCGCACCTTTTTCAATTTTATTTTGCCCTGGCAGTGTCATGGTTAATTTCGCATGGCACCCTGCCATGCGAAATCGCACGCGAAATCGCGGGTAAAAAACGCATGCGGAAACGCATCCGCATGCGTTTTTACAAGCGTCGGAATGCCGGTGAAATCGCGTCGCAACAGTGGAAACGAGCCCTGAAGCGAGAGGGATATGGAGCCTGCCAAATGTATAGATTTTTAAGCAATACCAGTTGCCTGGCAGTCCTGCTGATCCTCTGCCTCTAATACTTTTAGCCATAGCCCTTGAACAAGCATTCAGCAGATCAGGTGTGTCTGACATTATTGTCAGAGCTGACAAGAATAGCTGCATGCTTGTTCCTGGTGTTATTCAGACACTACTGCAGCCAAATAGATCAGCAGGACTCCCAGGTAACTGGTATAGTTTAAAAGGAAATCAATATGGCACTTACATATCCCTCTCACTTCAGATGTCCTTTAACATCCACTTTGTATAATTAATACCCCCCTCCCCACCACCACCACCACTACCACACTCAGATGGACCCCCAATTTTATTTTTCAAATTTAAAAAATGCAATTGCCCAGTGAAAACTGTCCTATCACTTAAAAATTAAGCCACAACACATGTAAAATCACATAGTGTGAACTTTCTGTTGGTATGATTTTTAGTGGAAAAAGGGTCCCTGAGGTTTGCACACATACTCAGTATCTGTCATCCTGTACACTCTTTAATTATCTATCAAGATGAGAATTTGGGGAGTGAGTGCTGTACAGGCATACTGCTCATCTACAACCAAGCAGTGTGTTCTGCTTCATGGAGAGGGGAGGAGGGAGGTGGACAGTAATGTTATTTAATGAGTACACGGGGCAGCCCAGCAAGCGCAAGATTCTCATCCGAGTCGGCCCAGAATTATCAGGCGCCTATGTAAGGCTTTACCTGCTGTCTGTCAGCATTAAATATTCCATTTTTTTATGTAAAGTCTTTGTGGCTGCGTTTCTCAAATGTATCATGTACCCTCCTTACTTATTGTACGGTGTTATGTAATCTGTGGGCATAGTTCCAAACATTCCCTCTTTGGGAGCCATGTCCTTCTGTCCCTCTTTCTTCCTCATTTGTCCCTCTTTCAGAACTGATGTACAGATCTGTGTAAATATATGTATTTTTTTTCTGAAACTATGGGCTTGATTCACAAAAGAGTGCTAACTGTTAGCACGGCCGTTTTCGCGCGAATTTTCGCATTGCGCGGAAAAACCGGTTTCGCGCGCAAACGCGAATTTTACCGCGAAATCGTTATCGTTTTCATGCAAAAATTCGCGTTTGCACGCGAAAACGTTATCATTTCGCGCAAAAATTCGCGATTGTGCGCGATGCGAAAATTCGCGTGAAAACGGCCGTGCTAACAGTTAGCACTCTTTTGTGAATCAAGCCCAATGTGTTTAATTGACTATAAACCCATTTCCATCAGTTAAATCGATAATTTTTTTATATTTTTCAGTGGTAAAATGAAGGAAAACTACTGTTGATTACAGATGTCGGCGAATGGTTCCCGAACCGTTCGCCGGCGAACACCTCACCCTGTACTACTTCCGGGTCGCTATGACCCGGAGTAGTACGGCTGCGCTGGCCCGGCAGTGCGTGTCCTAGATCGCACTTATGTTGCTGGGCACTTTTTGCACATATGAGTGACGTCACGCTCATGCGCAGAGAGTGCCCGGCAACAGGCGCGCGATCAGGAATGCGTCATAGTCATGGGTCATAGCGACCCGGAAGTAGTACAGGCACATAGATATTCGCCCGCGAACAGTTCGGGCCATCTCTACTGATGATAGAAAGGACCAGTGCGGATTGAATGATAAAACATCTTTGGCTTCTAAATTCTTTGTGATATACATGACAAGGAGTGTGATGGAGGTGTGGTTAGAGGTGTGGCAGGGGCGTGTCTTAAAGTGTCCCTCTGCCTTATTTCAAGAAGTTGAGAGGTATGTCTGTTGGTGCTTTATTCATGAAGGTCGTTAGTGATAATAATACAAAAACACGGATTGCCATAAAATTCTAACATTGGTTCTAAACTTTTTTTCCCGCTCAACCCAAAGACGAAAAGAAAGTTTTGGCTGCCTCGGTGCTTCAGCTCATTCCAACATCTTTGAGCAAATAAAGGTATCAGGTGGCCCGGAGGCTGCTGAAACGATGAAGATAATCACATTATCTGGAGAACCGTCCGAGGAGAGGAGGATAAGAAACGTGCATTATCGCATAAAAATTACGGCACTGACAGCTAAGCCCAGCGTTCCTGAAAGGGGATATTACATCGTTAAAAGTTCACCCCTAGTTTGCATTTTTTTCAGACCTCTGAAGTGGAGTCCGCAGAGTGTGCCCAGAATGATGTTTTTGTTCTCCGGCAAAAAGGTTTAAGTCCCAAGACTGCCAATTAAACCATTCCATAAATCCTCCATTATAGGTAGTAAAACCTAAATTTAGACTTCCTGCTTCTGCTGTGTCTTGCCTGCCTGCCTGATTGCTACCAGTCTCCTGCTTGCTGAACCTGGGACAGCCGGTGACATGAAACCGCCCGGCGTATGACGGGGAATATGCCTTGTGTTCATTGTGTGCTGCTGTTGTACTTTGCGCATTCCAAACGTTTGAGTGTGGAGTTTCTGGGTGACTTTGGTCTGTGAGTCAGACGTTTCATGCTTATTAATCAAAGTTTTTTTTTTTAGTAATGTGTTGGCCTTGTGTATACAAACAGCATGTGGTTATCATTAATCTGGCTTAACGGACTGGTTACGCAGTCTACGGAGCGGTGTGTAACTGTTTCAGTGCTGGAAGAACTCCGTTGGCGGACAGTACCGATATCGCGGTACTGGTGAGCAAAGAAAACATTTTCAACAAGCTAAAATTACTCTGAGAATGGGAAGCTGATCACTGATCAAAATCACTGATTAACAAAACCGATGGTTAATGTGAGGGTGCTAATTCGAAAAGTACGATTTTTTTTGTCCATTAACCACTGCAGCGGAGGCAGTATATCTATGCCTCGCTGGTGGTTATCCATCAATAGATATTTTAGGGATTTAACTTTTTTAATATGTATGTCATGAAGATATATTACTGTGACGGACGCAAAACTGAAAAAAAAATACCCCTTTAATTCCAAATAAAATATTGTCACCATACATTGTACTAGGGACATATTTTAAACGTTGTAATAACCCGTACAAATGGGCAAATAAAATGTGTGGGTTTTATCCACAGTAGCACATTTTATTTTGAAACTGTAATGACTGAGAAATAATGAATTTTTGCCATTTTTACTTACTATTCAGGTTAAAATGCATTTAGAATAGTATAATTCTTAGCAAAACATAACACCCCAAGAAAACCTCATTGGTGGCAAAAAAAAACAAGATAGGTGGTGCATTGCAGTGCGGTAAGCCTCGTTACAAAGCTCCCGTTACCTGGCCTTAGGCATTTTTTTATTTTGTAGAAATCACCAGTTGATCTATTATCGTCCACAGTAATGTATGATTTTTGTTCAGAAAAACTCAGTGCTTTCAATTCAGCTTTTGCCACTTTGATCCCCTTCAGAAGTAAAAAGCACCATGTAATAATGTCATTACACTGGTGATCATGCAAGGGGGCTGATCTAAAGCACAATCCGACACTGGCCCCACCTCCCACAACTGATGCTGCTCCCTGCCCTTGCCACTGACAGTGTTCTCCCCAGAATTTTTTTTTCCAGCTGGATGGCATGAAAAAGTAGCCGGGTGGGGCATGATGGGGGAATGCAGTGCTGGTGCAACTCTGCCTGCAGCATAGGAGGAGGAGGAGGAGGTGAGCTGATGACAGCCGGGTGCTCACCAAAATTGGCTGGGTGGAGCACCCGGCTAAAAAAGCTCGGGAGAACACTGCACTGATACATAGGAGAGCCTTCAGATCCCTTGTTCTGATCCTTTTTCAGGATCACCTATGTACTTCCCTGCACCCTGGAAAAAAATGGGTGCTGAGGAGTATGTGGATGATCCTGAAAAAGGAATGGGAAGGGTTAAAGTATTAGCAGCAAAGAATCAGTACAGAAGTCAGGCAACTCTCATTGTTTATTAAAGAATGAAGATAGCACTAGCAGCCTCCGTATTCCTCCCACTTTAGGTTTCCTTTAACCATTTAAAGTGGACCTGAACTCTTGCACAGGACAGAAGGAAAACAGAGAGAAATTCCCCCTGTATGTATTTAGAGAGTTTAGCCTGTCTAATTCCCCCTCATCTGTGTCTAATCACAATTTCTAATTTGATCTCTCCCCTGTGTCACCTGACTGCCACGGCAGAGTTGGCAGTTAAGCTCATTTGAATGCACAGGCTGCTAACAATATGTCTGCTTCCATGAATCAGGAAGGAAAAACAGTGTAGATTTATTTTAGGATTTGTATCAGGTGTAACAAAGAAATGATTTTTGTATAAAGTTTATTATGTTGTTGTGTATCTTTTAGGGCAGAGAGGACGTTCTGAGTTAAGGTCCGCTTTAAGTACCGGAAATCCCTGGCCCCTTAAGGACCAAAGACTTTCTGGTAAAAAGAAATGCGTCTCCCCAACATCGGGCCACATGGACCCATCCAGTGCAGTTTCTAGGCTAAAATGCACCCAGGGCGAAGGTGTAAAAATTGCGCCCCCCCCCCCAGACCCCTCCCCCCGGAGCAAGGTATGGGTGCCCGCAGTATAGGTTTGCCAGGTCTAGTTGCACTTAGTATAGGTCCCCCCAGTATAGGTAGCCAAGAATAGGTACCCAGTATAGGTAGCCAGCTATAGGTCCCCCCAGTATAGGTAGCCAGGCATAGGTGAGCCAGTATAGTTGCCCCCGCTATAGGTTAGCCAGGTAGGTGCCTCCAGTATAGGTAGCCAGTATAGTTGCCCCAGTATAGGTTAGATAGGCAGGCGCCCTCGGTATAAGTTAGATAGGTAGGTGCCCCAGTACAGGTTAGCTAGGTGGGTGCTTCTAATATAGGTAGCCAGAATAGTTGCCCCCAGCATAGGTTAGATAGGTAGGTGCCCCCAGTATAGGTTATTTAGGTAGGTGTCTCCAATATAGGTAGCCAGTATAGTTGCCACCTGTATAGGCTAACTAGGTAGGTAGGTGCCCCCAATACAGGTTAGATAAGTGCCCCCAGTATAGGTTAGATAGGTAGCTGCCCCCCCAGTATAGGTTAGATATGTAGGTGCCCCCCAGTAAAGGTTAGATAGGTAGGTGCCCCTCAGTATAGGTTAAATAGGTAGGTGCCCCCCAGTATAGGTTAGATTAGGTAGCTCCCCCCCAGTATAGGCTAGATTAGACAGGTGCCCCCCAGTATAGGTTAGATGGGTAGCTGCCCCCCAGTATAGGTTAGATTAGGTAGCTGCCCCCCAGTATAGGTTAGATTAGGTAGGTAGCTGCCCCCCAGTGTAGGTTAGATAGGTAGCTGCCCCCCAGTGTAGGTTAGATAGGTAGCTGCCCCCCAGTGTAGGTTAGATAGGTAGGTGCCCCCCAGTATAGGTTAGATAGGTAGGTGCCCCCCCGTATAGGTTAGATTAGGTAGGTAGCTGCCACCCAGTGTAGATTAGGTAGGTAGCTGCCCCCCAGTGTAGGTTAGATAGGTAGCTGCCCCCCAGTGTAGGTTAGATAGGTAGCTGCCCCCCAGTGTAGGTTAGATAGGTAGCTGCCCCCAATGTAGGTTAGATTAGGTAAGTGGTCCCCCAGTATAGGTTAGATTAGGTAGCTGCCCCCCAGCGTAGGTTAGATTAGGTAGGTGCCCCCCAGCGTAGGTTAGATAGGTAGCTGTCCCCCATAATGGAGGGGGGAGGCAGCCCGACCTCTCCCTCCCTCTCCTGGGCCGCCCTCCGTGCTCCCCCCTCAGACGCATACTCAGGCAGGAAGCGCCGCTGTTTACAACTCACCTCCCTGGCTCCAAATGCCGCTCTCTCGCCGCCGGTCTTTTCCTCTCTGCCTACACGCTGATACACACGCTGCTTCCGGCAGCGTGTGTATCAGCGTGTATACAGAGAGGAGACCTGCGGCGAGAGACGAGCAGCGCTTGGAGCCAGGGAGGTGAGTTGTAAACAGCGGCGCTTCCTGCCTGAGTATGCGTCTGAGGGGGGAGCACGGAGGGCGGCCCAGGAGAGGGAGGGAGAGGTCGGGCTGCCCTCCCCGCGGCTCCGGCTCCCCCCTCCATTACAGAGCTCCGGGTGGCAGCACGCCCCGCACGGCCCAAGAAACAGGCATGGACCCATCTCTCTTGCAAATCACACCGCTCTCCACTCGCTATAGCCCACTTGCTCTGCTGTCAGTATGAGAGCAGAACCCTGTGAGTAGGTCAGAAGCTGATTTTATTGGCTCCTGATCCTGTGATCACTGTGAGCCAATCACAGTGATTATAGGGTCAGGAGACAATTAAATTGGCTCCTGCCCATCTCACGAAGCAAGTGGGCTTCAGCAACAGGAGAACAGCAAGACCGGCAGTAGCGGGGGGAGCGTGTGGCACAGTAATTGAGATCTATGCCCTGGCAAGGATAACAAATTCGAACCAGGGCATAGATTTCAATTACAAGGGTCCAGAAGCCATTAAATAGTTCTGCCTTTGTCAGCTTTTTTATAAGCTAGGCTTGTTTTTAATATTGAATTCCCTTTGAATCATGGTTGTTTCTGGGCACAGGCCAGGTAAAGGCCTGGAGCACCTTCTATTGTACAGTGCTTTGTGGTAATAAAATTCAGTTTCAGGCCTTCTGCAGAGCACAACACAGTATATTTCACCAATTAGAGTTTCCCTGTGATGTCTTGCAGCTATTCAGTGTCCCCTGAAGTATAATCCCTTGGTGATGCTTCCTTGTTCATCTTCTCCTTGGAATAGTGTATGTGTGCCATGCAGCCATGCATGTGGGAATGGTGGAGGGAGGTTGTTGTGTCTAGGGCACTAAATAGGTAAAAAATGGGCCAGTCTTAGGGATAGATATCTGAAACTACGTAACTAACGGTAGATGCGGCGTGACGGATCGGGGATCCCCTCCGAAGAACGATTGTTTCCTCGATCCATCTGGCTAGCGTCAGCAAGCATCGGAAATGAACAATCGCGTAAACGATCGTTTACAATGATTGCACCAAAACCCACGCATTCTGATCCTCAATGTCTTAAAGAGACTCTGTAACAAAATTTTCATCCTTATTTCTGCTAGCCTATAAGTTCCTATACCTGTTCTAATGTGCTCTGTCTAACTGCAGCCTTTCCTATTTGCACAGTGGCCGTGTTATCTCTGTTATATGATCTAATCTTCTCTCCTCTGTCTGGCTGAGGCAGTCAGGCTGGAATGTGCTGTGCTGCTTGTGATTGGATAGAAGCTATACACACCCTCTCCAGGCCCCCTGCACACTCTGTATGACTCACACACGGAGTACGCTCAGCGTATCACTTGCTATGTCTTTTGTTTGTAAACACTAGATAAAAACGGCAATTATAAGCCAGGATTGCAGCAGGGAGAGGCAGAAACAGCACAGAGGGGCCCAGGAGAACATAATGAATAGAATGGTATGCTTTTTATTGTAAGAATTTTAGAGTACAGATTCTCTTTAAACGGACATGCCGGTCATTCAAACACGAATGATGGTCGTGGGTGGCATGCATAGTTAAACATCATTTTAACAAGTTTAACTAATTTTTATTAAACAATGTTGCACAATATCATGAAAACAAATTGTTCGTTGTGCAAAATCACCCACGGAAATCATTTAGTGGATATAGGCTTTAACACCACCATTTAGTACTTAGCTAGTAAAAAGTTTAAAAGGAACCTAAACTGAGAAGAACATTAATTTTTCCTTTTAAAATAATACAAGTTTCCAGACTCTCCTGCTGATCCTGTGTGTCTAATACTTTAAGCCACAGCCCCTGAACAAGCATGCAGATCAGGTGCTCTGACTGAAGTCAGACTGGATTAGCTGCATGCTTGTTTCAGGTGTGTGATTCAGCCACCACTGCAACCAAAGAGATCAGCAGGTCTGCCAGGCAACTGGTATTGTTTAACAGGAAACATCCACATTCCTCTCAGTTTAGGTTCCCTTTAATACCTACTCCACAGGTAATCTGCATAATCCCAGTAGCGGACACTCCATGATGACAAAGAAGGACCAAATGATTTTCTGGCACATATTGGCTTTTAGTTATAACCATGCCAACTCGGCGCCAATTCAACCAATTTTTCACCCAGTCAGACTAACTCCAGGTTGAAATAAAAGCATCTAAAAACAGCTTAAAATCGAGGAAATAATATGAGGTGGCTTACCTCAATAACGAAATCCTTGTATATGACAAAAGATTTTTATTTAGCACAGGCTAAATCTTTTGTCATATACAAGGATTTCGTTATTGAGGTAAGCCACCTCATATTATTTGCTCGATTTTAAGCTGGTTTTAGATGCTTTTATTTCAACCAGGGCGCCTCTTTACCTTCAATTGTGCATAGCTATACCCCCAAACAATCTGTGTTTGAGGGGTGGTGTCAGACCACCTGTGGGTGCCCCACAGTGGACACCTGTCCCTACTTTTTCAAGCTGAGCGACCACATCCAGGTCCCGGCTTGGACTACCCCGAGTGGAGTCGGGTTTATGGTCTCCACCAGGATCATCTCCCAAAATCCAAGAACCTTTGCAGCTGTAACTGTTATGCAGGCAAAAAGCAATCTGACAGGTTCTCTTTAATGCCCTGCCAATTACTCGTTATCAGAAGATACAGCCATTATTATGAAAACGCCTAATAAAGCCCTAAGGATTGCTCCAAACAGCATTTCATCAAAAACTGCACCAAAACTGTGGCACATGTTTCCAACTAGATTCTGGCAACAGAACTGAGTGGTTAATCTATTTATTTATCAATCAACTTTTTAAAGGCCCATCACAAAGAAAACTGACCTGAAAAGCCGTGTGGTTCACCCGTAAACAACCTTTGATGGATAATTGAGAAAAAAAGCTTTTTTCTAGTGATATATATGTAGTGACGGGCTGGGCCTGATCTTCTAAGGTTCTACCGCTGAGCAAAAACATTTGTGAATTATGAAGGACCTGGAAGGTTGTAGAGGCTTAGAGGCTTATCAGCAGACTTGGAAACCTTGAAGATATGAGCTGGCACTGCCACCTTTCTACCCACTGTCTCTAGAAATCTCTGACTTTCTTTCAGAAGTCCAGTCAGGGTTGGATTTCTGGAAAGGCCAAACAGGCCTGGATCTTGGGCGGCTGTAGCCCAAGGGTACACCTGGACATAAAAAAGAGGCTGCTACATATGAATGAGGAGGCTGAAAATGAAGCCAGCGATGAAACAGAGATGCTGCAGTACATGGATGTTACACATGGCGGGCTGCACATGGAATGGGAGGGGTGCTGCTGCACAAGGAAGGAGAGTCACAACACACCTGGCCCAAGGGCAGAAATAGTATAAATCCAGTCTTGAGTCCAGTGCAGTCCTCCTCAGTGGCTCCCTTTGATTTCTGTTTTCTGCACTCCAGTCATAATGCCATCTTGCACTTACATCATGTGACTTACATCATGTGACAGGACCACTGGGTCATGGTGGAGTGTAGGACAGCATAGGCACTGCTTTAAAGAGAGAGATACATACCAGTCAAGCACATTCCTCTGCACCCATATACTCTGTGCTGGAGTACAGTCATAAAGTGGGCACTAAGGCTCCTTTCACACTGCACATAATTCCATTTATTTATATATTTCTTAAATATGTTAAAAAGAAAGTGAACTAATGATAGAGAGGACCAGTGTGGTCTGAATGTCATAACTTCATCTTATGCTTCTGAATTCTATCTGGTATCAGTGACTAGGTGTGTGCTGGGGGGGGGGGGGGGGGGGGGGGGAGGTTGATTAGGGTGTGGCAGGGGAGTGTCTTAAAGCGCACCTCTTTCTTATTTCAAAAAGTTGGGAGGTATGCACTATGACAACATGATTCTCCTTGTAAACAAATTAGAGGTCAGAAAACATTTGTTTGGTTGTGATGAACACTCCTGACATCAAGGAGAAGATAATGAATTAACCTTCCTGGCGGTAACCCCTGCTGGGCACTTTGCTAGCTGCGTGTGCACTCCGATCGCTGCCGCTCTGCGGCGATTCGCCACTACCCACCGCGACGCCCCCCCCCCCCTCCAGACCCCTTGGGCAGCCTGGCCTATCAGCGCCAGGCAGCGCTGAGGGGTGGATCGGGACTCCCGATGACGTCATCATGACCGTCGGCATGGCGACAGGAAAAGCCCTCCAGGAAATCCCGTTCTTTGAACGGGATTTCCTGATTGCAGATTGCCGGAGGCGATCGGAGCGGGTGGGGGGATGCCGCTGCACAGCGGCTATCATGTAGCGAGCCCTAGGCTCGCTACATGATTTAAATAAAAAAAATTTAAAAACTGCCCCCTGGCGGTTTTTAATAGACCGCCAGGAGGGTTATATGGGTCATCATTACTTTGTCTTGAAAAGTGTCTTTTTCTTTTTTCACTCATTTTGACTGTGTAAAATTCAAAGATCATTGTAAAAAAAACTTTTTAAAAAATAAAATTTTCACAAATAGGGTCACAAATTCACATTTTTGCACTTCTCTAACATTTGCCACTAATCAGTTTAGTCATTAATCCCCAGATATATAACTTCCCCCGACTTTCTTCTGCGTACTCAGAAAAACCATCAGCCATCAGCAGAATCCTCCGAGGATAGAGCAGCCCGCCGGTGCCCCAAAACCTGGAATGTTCCCACATGTGGGCCGGCGATGGAGACGCGGCCTCGGTTCCCCCACTTCTGTAAACACAAAACAAAATGTAGCTGAAACGGTGAAGCTGGGGAAAATCTTACACATTCTCCTCGTGCTTTCAGGGGACGGCGGCTCGGGTTACACCGCCGGGCCGATAAAGAAAACACACTGCTCTAGACTTTCCATCTCCAGAAAATCAACTACAACTCACAATTGCATGTTTTGTTTGACTCTGACTAATCTGATTGGCCGGGGCCCCTGGGCGTTCTTCCCAAACGTTCCAGGCACACAATCGGCCAATGAAGTGAAATGCGAATCGGTGGCTAATAAATAGATTCAACATCTGCCAGGCCTCAATGCATGCCTTTATGGAAAGGGAAGAGCAGCGGGGAAATGGTTAAAGAACAATTTTATTTTATATATATTTTTCTCTTTATATTTTATTTTTATTTTATATTTATTACTCCTATGCATTTATATATTTATATAATAAGGGTGGTCCTGTACTTATTATTACAATGATTATTATCATTATTTAGTACTAGTGACCTATCCGTCACCACTGCCAGCGCACCCGCCCTTCCGCCGCGCACACACACCCCAGCCGCGCACCCAGTCGGCCGCCCCCTAGCTGTCCTGCTCTCTGTCCAAAGGGTGTCCCTGCGGCACATGCGCAGTAGCGCAAATGCAGGGACACACACACGGACACAGGATGCAGAGACGCAGGGGTTTTATTATAGAGGATTTATATAGCACCAACATCTTCCGCAGCGCTGTACAGAGTATATTGTCTTGTCATTTACAAACAGGTTCCATTCTGGGAGATTGTTTGCAAGTTAAATGTGTTTGTAAGTTGAGTCCTGTATGGTGAAACGTGGATAAATGATTTACTTAGCTTTTGGACAACTCTTGATTTTCACATTTGATTTTAACAACAAAAACATGTAATTAAAAAACAGTATTGTATTTTTTTGTGCATGAAGACAACTTTGTTTGTGTCTCTGAAATGTTATATCTCGAGTTGTTTGTAGGTAGAGGACTGTCTGTAATGACACATTAAGGGGCATATGCACAAAACTTTGGTAAAGTTGGCAAACCCAGAGAGCGCGCGGCTCGTGGCAATTTTACCATTAATTACACTGACAAAGTAGAGCGCGCCACACAAGTAGTGTGATTTGAGTTTCTAGCTAGTGTGAGTGCATTTAGTGTTATGCTACTAGCATAGCGCACATCATTCTACCAACCTAAGTAACGCTGGTTGCACTAACGCAATGTGCAGTACTTTATAAGCATGCTTAAAGTCATTGCGAGTCATATTTAAAAAAAAAAAAAAAAAGCCAGATACTTACCTAAAGAGAGGGAAGGCTCTGGGTCTTATATATGGGCCTTATATAGCCTTCCCGCTTCTCTCTCCGTCCCCGTCCCAGCGCTGGCTCCCTGGGAGTAGTATTCGACCAATTTGGTGAAATACTGCTCCCTCTGCCACTGAAGGGAGGCTTTGGAGCCCAAGTGCTCCTGAAGATGGCTGCTCCATACTGCGCATGCGCAAGTGCCTTCTTTTGCACCCTCGCGCGTACACAGTATGATACCGTCTGTCTTTGGAAGGAGTCGGCTCCTGAAGACTTCCGAAGTCCCCCGCGGCGGGGAATTCAAACCAAGGAGCTGCTGCTGCACCGAGGGCACCGGGAGGGGAAAGGCTCTATAGGAACCAAAGCCTTCCCTCTCCTTAGGTAAGTATCTGGCTTTTATTTTTTTTAAATGACTCCTAATGACTTTAAAGTGAACCTGCACAGAAAAAAGTGCTCCTGGGGGGGTACTTTCCTCAGGATTGGGACACCTCTGGATGTCAGCAGTGTGTGTGCACTATCATCTTTCTGCATAGAATGCTATGCAGTGGAGCGGACCCGATCAGGTTTCGGCTGTTTCCGCTGGAGCCATTGCAGAAAGCCGATACTACACCTGCGAGCACCAGCGTTATTGTTTACTTTTGTTTGGGCTGCCAGCAGCGTATCTGATTGGCTGCGGAGGATGGAAACGCCTCATTAGGATCCACCAGAGGCTTCCCCCTCCCGAGGTCATGTGGGAAATGGGGGAAACTAGTTAACGTAACAGCATGTTTGAGTTGTGGGAGGAAACCGAAAGACCAGGAGGAAACCCACACAAATGTGAAGAAGAACTCCATATAGATAAGATGGCAGGGGTTCAGATTTTATTGCTGCAAGCGATACCCTGATATCTGTGTCTATTTTTCTAAATGATTTGTGTTAAATTGATTTAAAATAATACTGCCAGAGCAGGTGAAACAAGCACAGCATTTGTGCTTAGTTACCATTTGAAGTTACAGTGGGTTGCAAAAGTATTCGGCCCCCTTGAAGTTTTCCACATTTTGTCATATTACTGCCACAAACATGAATCAATTTTATTGGAATTCCACATGAAAGACCAACACAAAGTGGTGTACACATGAGAAGTGGAACGAAAATCATACATGATTCCAGACATTTTTTACAAATAAATAATTGAAAAGTGGTGTGTGCATAATTATTCAGCCCCCTTTGATCTGAGTGCAGTCAGTTGCCCATAGACATTGCCTGATGAGTGCTAATGACTAAATAGAGTGCACCTGTGTGTAATCTAATGTCAGTACAAATACAGCTGCTCTGTGACGGCCTCAGAGGTTGTCTAAGAGAATATTGGGAGCAACAACACCGTGAAGTCCAAAGAACACACAAGATAGGTCAGGGATCAAGTTATTGAGAAATTTAAAGCAGGCTTAGGCTACAAAAAGATTTCCAAAGCCTTGAACTTCCCACGGAGCACTGTTCAAGCGATCATTCAGAAATGGAAGGAGTATGGCACAACTGTAAACCTACCAAGACAAGGCCATCCACCTAAACTCACAGGCCGAACAAGGAGAGCGCTGATCAGAAATGCAGTCAAGAGGCCCATGGTGACTCTAGACGAGCTGCAGAGATCTACAGCTCAGGTGGGAGACTCTGTCCATAGGACAACTATTAGTCATGCACTGTACAAAGTTGACCTTTATGGAAGAGTGGCAAGAAGAAAGGCATTGTTAACAGAAAGCATAAGAAGCCCCGTTTGCAGTTTGCCACAAGCCATGTGTGGGACACAGCAACCATGTGGAAGAAGGTGCTCTGGTCAGATGAGACCAAAATGGAACTTTTTGGCCAAAATGCAAAACGCTATGTGTGGCGGAAAACTAACACTACACATGACTCTGAACACACCATCCCCACTGTCAAATATGGTGGTGGCAGCATCATGCTCGGGGAGTGCTTCTCTTCAGCAGGGACAGGGAAGCTGGTCAGAGTTGATGGGAAGATAGATGAAGCCAAATGCAGGGCAAACTTGGAAGACTTGAGACTGAGGCAGAGGTTCACCTTCCAACAGGACAATGACCCTAAACATAAAGCCAGGGCAACAATGGAATGGTTTAAAACAAAACATATCTATGTGTTAGAATGGCCCAGTCAAAGTCCAGATCTAAATCCAATCGAGAATCTGTGGCAAGATCTGAAAACTGCTGTTTACAAACGCTGTCCATCTAATCTGACTGAGCTGGAGCTGTTTTGCAAAGAAGAATGGGCACGGATTTCAGTCTGTAGATGAGCAAAGCTGGTAGAGACATACCCTAAAAGACTGGCAGCTGTAATTGCAGCAAAAGGTGGTTCTACACAGTATTGACTCAGGGGGCAGAATAATTACGCACACCCCACTTTGCAGTTATTTATTTGTAAAAAATGTTTGGAATGATGTATGATTTTCGATCCACTTCTCACATGTCCACCACTTTGTATTGGTCTTTCATGTGGAATTCCAATAAAATAAATGCATGTTTGTGGCGGTAATGTGACAAAATGTGGAAAACTTCAAGGAGGCCGAATACTTTTGCAACCCACTGTATGCAAAATTGAAGCCATGCGGCTTAGTCTGCAAGTATTTTTTATTTTAAAGTGTACCTGAGCCGAAACTTGGGTATAAAATCACATACTTAAAGCGGAATATAACTCTGCATTTCAACTTTGCTCTAAAACATTATTTACAGCATATTATATGCAACCAGCATTTTTTTTTACTAGACCAGCATTGGAAGGGTTAAACACAGAGGTTTAACTAAATAGAATGTAACAAGTGATAAATGTTACACACTCTTTGGCTGTCCTCCAGCTCCTTCTCAGTCAGAGTGAGTGAGTCACATTACACACTTAGATACATTTATGTAAACAAAATGTATCTATTAAGCTTTGGATGCGTCTGTAGTTCTCTCCAGGAAACTTTAAAGCTCTGTGTAACCCTTCCAATGCTGGTCTAGTAAAAAAAAAAATGCTGGTTGCATATAATATACTGTAAATAATGTTTTAGAGCAAAGTTGAAATGCAGGGTTATATTCCGCTTTAAAGAGACTCTTACATAAATAAACGTACCAGCCTGTTTGTCTTCTCCTAGCCTGCTCTGTGCCATTTTCGCTGCTCCCGCTGCCTTCCTGGTGATAATAACACTGTTTTATTCATTGTTTTTGTAAACAATGAAGATGGCCGCCAAACAGGAAATACATCATCAGAGCAGGTGCCTGTTTGCAGAGGCTCCTCTCAAACGTGATTTGATTGCTGAAATGTTACACCACTTGTTGCCTTATCTGCTTGTCTGAGCTCTGAACTGATCTTTCTGCGCTCACAGCGGTTCACAAGGTCACAGCTCCTGAGCCTGCAGACTCTGGCTGTGAGCAGAGACCTTGTCTGACTCATACACACAGCTTACACAGAGAGCCTGCAGGGGGCGTGGAGGAGGTGTGTATAACTTATCCCTATCCCAGCATTCCTCTCTGCCTGGACACAGCTTGACAAAGGAAAGAAGATTAGATTTATTACAGAGACAGTGCAACTAGAAAAGGCTGCAGCAAGCCAGACCGCATTAGAACAGGTGTAAGAACTTTTAGGATAGAAGAAATAAGGCTGCAAATTTTGTTACAGAGTCTCTTTAACTAAGAAGAGGGAAGCCTCTGGATCCCGATGAGGCTTCCCAAGACGTCCTCTGTTCCCCCGATGCTGCTCACAGACCCTCCAAAGATCTGATTGATGCTTCAAGCACGAGTGGTCATGTTAGCGTGGCCCTGATCAGCAGGAGGGTCCCGGGCAGCGGTGGAGGACCAAAGGATAGCGTGGGAAGTCAATAGAGGATCTGGAGGCTTCCTTCTCCTTAGGTTTACTTTTGTATATTAATTATGCATCAAGTTCTTTTTAAAGTGGAATGAAACCCAGCATTTCTTCTTTGCTCTAAAATATTATTTACAGCATATTATATCCTACCACCATTTTTTTTTACTAGAACAGCATTCAATTAGTTAAACACAGGAGTTACAAGCTCAGTGCAGAGAAAGCTGAACGCATCCGAACTGGAGTGTTATCTTGTGTTTACTTAATTGTTTCAAGTGAGGAATGTGACACATTCTCTGACACTGCAGACTCTCCTGAACACAGAGAGACAATCAGAAAACACTTCTGCCTTCAATACAAGATGAATAAAGCAGTTATGTATAAAATGCAAAGGCAGCTCTCAGAGCAAAAAATTTTAATTTCTAAATGAATAATAATAATTATGCACAAATGCAAATATGATAACTGTATGGCATATAAAAAGTAGGAAAACATGTTTTTATTGAATATTATGTCAGGGTTTTATACCGCTTTAAAGAGGCACTGTAATGACCCATAGTAGAATGAAGAAAATTATTCAGGATACTGACTTTTACTTTAATTTTCCTGGTTTCAGCATCAGAAACACTATATCTATATATTGCTGTATATTGATATATAATCTTGCCCTCCTAATGAGGCTAAGCCTGGGATTTTTATTATGTAGAATTAGAGCATTAGAGCATCCTAGAGCATTCTGGGAGACCAGGTATTATTTTTACTGGCTTTGGAAGACAGAGAAAACAAACATTCCGCAGTGATGCACCTTGCCTAAGATGCCGCCTGTGATAATTACATTTTAAAATGTAGATCAGAGACAGGAAAGATTTTACAATGGGCAAACACTGCCGAAAATAATGTATAAAGTAACTAGCTGATGGCCCGGCATTGCCCAGGTATGTATTTGGCTGGTGTTGGCTGTGCCCACTTTTTCTAACCCTAACACACAATTACTCAATGACTCAGTGATCTAGTTTGTGAGCTTTGCGGTCTTTGGCATCAGTAATTTGCATTGAAATGAAACAGATCTGATTGGTTGTTTGTGGCTACACCCCCTTTTCTGAATTTTAACCCCAGTCACCCAATGACTAACTGTACCAGGTTTGAGGCCTGTGTCATTAACAGTGCAAGAATGGCAGCAAATAAATTTTCCTCTTGAAAACCAATAGATGAATTTTGATTGCTTTTGTAGGCTCCACCCTTTTCTGAATATTAAAACCACCCTGGCATTCTATTAAGATCGCCAGGGAGGCTGCGGGAGGGTTTTTTTTTAATTAAAAAAAAACTATTTCATGCAGCCAACTGAAAGTTGGCTGCATGAAAGCCCACTAGAGGGCGCTCCGGAGGCGATCTTCTGATCGCCTCCGGCGGCCAGAAATAACACGGAAGGCCGCAATGAGCGGCCTTCCGTGTTTCGCTTACCTCGTCGCCATGGCGACGAGCGGAGTGACGTCATGGACGTCAGCCGACGTCCTGACGTCAGCCGCCTCCGATCCAGCCCTTAGCGCTGGACGGAACTTTTTGTTCCAGCTACGCTGGGCTCAGGCGGCTGGGGGGACCCTCTTTCGCCGCTGCATGCGGCGGATCGCCGCACTGCAGCGGCGATCAGGCAGCACACGCGGCTGGCAAAGTGCCGGCGGCGTGTGCTGCTTTTTATTTGAGCCAAATCGGCCCAGCAGGGCCTGAGCGGCAGGCTCCGGCGGTACTGGACGAGCTGAGCTCGTCCAGACCGCTCAGCTGGTTAATCCCAGTCACCCAGTGACTAGTGTTGGGCGAACAGTGTTCGCCACTGTTCGGGTTCTGCAGAACATCACCCTGTTCGGGTGATGTTCGAGTTCGGCCGAACACCTGACGGTGCTCGGCCAAACCGTTCGGCCACATGGCCGAACTAAGAGCGCATGGCCGAACGTTCCCCGAACGTTCGGCTAGCGCTGTGATTGGCCGAACGGGTCACGTGGTTCGGACCCGAATGCGCTCTGATTGGCCGAACGGTCACGTGGTTCGGGTAAATAAATACCCGAACCACGTCATATCTCCGCCATTTGTCTGTGGGTTTAGCTTTGGGTAGGCAGGCAGGGTAGTTCGCGCTCCAGCCACGCTAGCCAGGGTCCCCCCCAGTCATTGTGTGTCGCAGCTGGGAACAGTAGTACACCGCTCGCTCAGCCACACTATATATAGCATTGTTTACTGCCACTGTGTACCTCGCTCAGCCACACTATATAGCATTCTGTGTACTGTTCTGTGTCTGCTGGGAACAGTAGTACACCGCTCGTTCAGCCACACTATATAGCATTCTGTGTACTGTTCTGTGTCTGCTGGGAACAGTAGTACACCGCTCGTTCAGCCACACTATATAGCATTCTGTGTACTGTTCTGTGTCTGCTGGGAACAGTAGTACACCGCTCGTTCAGCCACACTATATAGCATTCTGTGTACTGTTCTGTGTCTGCTGGGAACAGTAGTACACCGCTCGTTCAGCCACACTATATAGCATTCTGTGTACTGTTCTGTGTCTGCTGGGAATAGTGGTACACCGCTCGTTCAGCCACACTATATAGCATTCTGTGTACTGTTCTGTGTCTGCTGGGAACAGTAGTACACCGCTCGTTCAGCCACACTATATAGCATTCTGTGTACTGTTCTGTGTCTGCTGGGAACAGTAGTACACCGCTCGTTCAGCCACACTATATAGCATTCTGTGTACTGTTCTGTGTCTGCTGGGAATAGTGGTACACCGCTCACCCGCCACTGTATAGCATTGTGCTCTGTGTCGCTGCTGGGAATAGTGGTACACCGCTCACCCGTCACTGTATAGCATTGTGCTCTGTGTCGCTGCTGGGAATAGTGGTACTGTATAGCATTTCTGTACTGCCACTGTACTGCTGCCAGTCAGCGTGTACTGTAAGGATAAGTGAAATGAGGAAGAAATCCGGTGAAAGAGGGAGGGGCAAGGGAAGAGGTGTTTCCCCTGACGGTTCACGTACAGGCCACAGGGGAGCACCCAAGAAAACCCACTCAATACCGCCCATGTTGTCCAGGACAACCACCCTCACAAATCCAAAAGAACAGGACCAGATAATTACTTGGATGACCTCTCAAGCGTCCAGCAGTGGGTTAAGCAGCACCAGCACATCACGCACGAGGTCCGAGTCCTCAGCCAGTTACAAGGAGCCAGTGGGCACAAAGCTGACACAACCGGCAGCGACACCACGCACACAACTGCCAGATAACCAGTCCGATGAATTACCTCAGGACACAATGGGGTATTCGCAGGAGCTATTCCCAGCCCAACAAACTTCCACCTTTCAAAGGTCAATGGAGGAACAGCCAGAAATGTTGTGCCTGGATTCACAACCGTTAACTGTGGGAAATGCACCGCGCACTGAAATACAAGGCAAGTCCGAAGAGGACTCGGAAACCCAAATCCCAGAGCAATTTGGGCAGGAGGGGTTGCAATTGCAGGAGGTCGGCCGACAAGATCTGGAAGACGACGTTGGAGTGTGCTGCGCAGAGGTTGTTGTGGGGAGCTCTACTCCACGGCGGCGGCCCACAATGACATATGACGAGTTTGAGGAGATGGAAGAGGAGGGTATGGACAATGTGGACAGAGACCCAGATTTTGTTTGTGAACGAGAACATCGCCGTCGTAGCAGCAGCACAGATGAGTCTGTTGAAGAACCCACTGCTGCACGAGCTCGCCTTGTGCCACAAGGTAGGCGGCGCGCAATTTCAGGCACCACAAGCGTGGAAGTTCAAGTGAGAGGCAAAAGAGGAGCAAACAGAAATCGCCAGCAAGGAGGCAGGTGCTCCAAAGTCTGGGCTTTCTTTGAAGACTGCACTGAGGATGTTACCATGGCGATTTGCAAGGTGTGCAAGACCCGCCTGAGCAGGGGGAAAAGTATTAACAACCTCTCCACCACCAGCATGAGCCGTCACATGCTATCCAAACATCCCACTCTTTGGTCAAACGCGTCAGGACAGGGTACCAGAAACAACACTGCCTCCCTTGGGTTCACCAGACCCGCCTCAGCAGCAGCAGTAGCCCAGCCATTGCGTGGTTCACAACATTCACAAACATCAGACGACGCTGACACTGTCACTTTCCGGAGTAGTGCTCTTGAGGTCTCCCAGTGTTCTTCAAACACAACAACCAACAGCCCTTCCGTGTGCAGCGCTACGGTTCAGTTGTCTGTGTCGGAGATGTTTGAGCGCAAGAGGAAATTGCCAGCAAATGACCCCCGGGCCGTGGCAGTAACAGCCAGCATAGCCAAGCTTCTGGCCTGCGAAATGCTGCCATATCGATTGGTGGAGACAAACAGCTTCAAGGGCATGATGTCAGTGGCCATCCCACGTTACGTGGTTCCCAGCCGCTACCACTTTGCACGCTCTGCAGTGCCTGAGTTGCATGAGCACGTGGTCAGCAAAATAACCCGAAGCTTGAAGAATGCCGTTGCCTGCAAGGTTCACCTCACCACTGACACCTGGACGAGTGCGTTCGGCCAGGGTCGATACATCTCCCTTACCGCGCACTGGATGAACCTTGTGGAGCCTGGCAGCGATTCCTCACCTGCTACGGCACGGGTGTTGCCCACGCCACAAACAGCTGCACCGCCGTCCCTCACACTGGATAACAGCAGCACCTACCTCTCTGACTCCTTCTCCTCCAACGCATCTCAAAGCTGTACCTCATCCGGAAACGCTAACCCAGCAGCAGTAGGATCGTGGAAGCAGTGCAGCACAGCTGTTGGCATGCGTCAGCAAGCGTTGCTGAAGCTAATCTGCCTTGGGGATAAGCAGCACACAGGGGAGGAAATTTGGAAGGGAATAAAGGAACAGACGGATTTGTGGCTGGCACCGCTGGACCTGAAACCGGGCATGGTTGTGTGTGATAATGGGAGTAATCTCATTCGCGCTTTAAGGTTGGCTAAGCTGACACACATCCCTTGCCTGGCGCACGTGATGAACCTAGTAGTTCAGCGGTTCCTGAGGACATACCCAGGCATGGCCGATCTTCTGTTGAAGGTGCGTCGAGTGGCCAAACATTGTAGAACTTCCAGTACTGCTTCGGGGGCACTCGCCAAGATGCAGGAGCGCTTCAATCTCCCCCACCATCGCTTGCTGTGTGATGTCCCTACGCGCTGGAATTCTACGCTGCACATGCTAGCCCGCTTTTGCGAGCAGAAGAGTGCAGTGGTCCAGTACATGACGGCGCAGTACCGAGGCGCATCCGGCCAGCTGCCAAGCTTCTGTGGATCCGATTGGGCCAACATGTTGGACCTCTGCCAAGTCCTCCAAAATTTTGAGCAATCCACGTTGCTTGTGAGCAGTGACAACTCTTCAGTCAGCATTACCATACCACTGCTGTGTTTACTGAAGAGGTCGATGTTAAAAATCAAGGAAACAGCTGTCATGATGCAACTGGGGGAATCTGAAGGAGAAAACGATCAGCGTGATGGTACCAACATCAGGCCATCCGCCTCAGGGAACGCTGGCCCCAGCAGCTATGACGAAGAAGAGGAGGAGGAACAGCTGGAGTTGGAGCAGGAGTTTCATGCCACCACTGACGAGGGCCAGAGCGGTGCACGTTGGACTTCCACAATTCAACGCGAATGGTCAGCAGAAGCAGACCAGGAGGAAGGTGACGACTATGATGCATCACAACAACTATCACAACGCTCACAAGAGGATGATGAGGATTCTGGTGGGACTCTGGCACACATGGCTCAATTCATGCTAGACTGCATTGAACGTGACCCACGCATTGTGCGCATTCTGGACAACACCAATTACTGGGTTTATACCCTTCTGGATCCACGGTACAAACACAATGTTCCAAAACTGCTTGAAGAAAGAGTCAGACAGGTCAAAATGGAAGAATACCAGCAGGCCCTTGTGGAGACTTTAGAGAGGAGATTGACATCCTCCCCCTCCTCTAGCCAGTTGTACGCAGACAGACTGACTTCCGCAAACCCAGGACGACCAGGAGGGCAGCAAACAACGCAAGCCGCAGCTAGTACCCAAAAGGGAATGGTATCGGCAGTGTCCTTGGAGTGGGAAAATTTTCTGACACCCATGCAGCAGCAGCCCACTGAACAGCAAGCGTGCAGATCCACCTCCAACACCGATCGCCTGGAGAAGATGGTCAAGGACTACATGTCAGATGACGTAGCTGTGTCTAACAATCCATCTGCACCCTTCAACTATTGGGTATCGAAGCTAGACACCTGGCACGAACTGGCAATGTACGCAATAGAGGTGCTGGCTTGCCCGGCAGCGAGCGTTATGTCGGAACGCTGTTTCAGTGCTGCCGGAGGCATCGTCACAGATCGGCGTATCCGCCTCTCCACAGAAAATGCAGACCGTCTGACTCAAATTAAAATGAATCAATCCTGGATTGGAAACGACTACGCAACACTCCAGGACCCCAACCAAGTAACATGACC